>NC_059332.1:89572731-90172731 GCF_018350155.1 Leopardus geoffroyi | reverse complement strand
GGGGTGAGGACGTGATGATCAGTTTTTCAAATGAAAAAACAAAGGAATAGTGAGGTTCATAGAAATCATTCAGTGGATCATTATTCAGACATGAATAATGATGGTGATGTTTAATGCATTTTTTATATCCTACTGCTTTTCTGCAAAAGAATTCTCAAAATATAGACTGTGCTTCTCAATTTATAATTAACAGCACATTTAAAAATCAATGTAGGTCTGTTTCGTTCATCTGATGCCAGCCATTGCTGACAATGTCTTAGGTAAAGCCTGGTGAGCTTGGCCGGTGTTCCAACGCAGGGTGAGGGCTCAGCAGAGGACAGGCCCACTGAAAGAAAGCAATCTAAAGCACAGGGATTACCAGTCATAAGCACAGGTATTACCAATCATAATCCCATTCTCAGAGATAATAAAAGCTTATTCATACCCTGTACCCTGAAGGCAGGAGAGTTTTTGGCTTTTTCTTTAAAGAAAGGAAACTGTACCTCTTCTGTAAACCTCTTACTGCAAATAAAGTGAATGGACGTGGTCTGCACTGGAACAGACCAACTGTATACATTCCCTAATGTTCACCGGTTCTTTTCTGTGAGTGTATGTGTACATGTGCATGTGTGTCATATATATGAATGTCACTTTTTAATTTTTTCATTCTTTTTTTAATGTTTACTTAGAGAGTGAGAGAGAGAGAGAGCAAGTGGTGAGGGGCAGAGAGAGAGAGAGAGAAAGACAATCCCAAGCAGGCTCCACGCTCAGCACAGAGCCCAACGTGGGGCTCAATTTCATGACCATGAGATCATGACCTAAGCCAAAACCAAGAGTTTACACTAAACTGACTGAGGCACCCAGGCACCCCTTAATGTCACTTTTTTAGTCTAATGGACACAGTATGCTAAAATTGTATTTTAGAATTAAGGCACTTGAATACTTATCCTTCTCTCTGTCCTCACTCTAGAGATTACATGGCCAGAGAGAAATTAAGAGTCTGTAAAACTGAACCTTTTCCTTCTTGGCATTTCTTACGGTTCCAACTGTACTAAATCCATAAAACTTCAACAAAATCTGAGATTTTGTAAAACAGAAATGTAGTTTTCTTTGCAAGGCCATAACCATGGCATTGGCCATGTCAGTGCCAAGAGTAAGCCTTATCACTTACACATTTAAGTCATTTTAAATGTTTATTTATTTTTTGAGAGAGAGAGAAAGCACATACATATGCACATGCAAGCAGGGAACATTTAAGCCATTCAAGTATTGCCAATTTAACAGATCAGAAATTTCAAATGCATTTGATAATTTCTCCTTCTTTCTCTGATTAATAATAACTACAGGTGTGTGGAATATTTCAATAGTAGGTTCCTACCTCCAAACAATACCCATATTTATTCTTCCAATCCATGAGCACAGAATTTTTTTCCATTTCTTTATATCTTCTTCAATTCCCTTCATAAACTTTCTATAGTTTTCAGCATACAGATCTTTTACATCTTTGGTTAGGTTTATTCCTAGGTATTTTATGATTCTTGGTGCAATTGTGAATGGGATCAGTTTCTTTATTTGTCTTTCTGTTGCTTCATTATTAGTATATAAGAATGAAACTGATTTCTGTACATTAATTTTGTATCCTGTGACTGTGCTGAATTCATGTATCAATTCTAGCAGACTTTTGGTGGACTCTATCCTGTTTTCCATGTATAATATCACGTCATCTTCAAAAAGTGAAAGCTTGACTTCATCTTTGCCAATTTTGATGACTTTGATTTCCTTTTGTTGTCTGATTGCTGATGCTAGAACTTCCAACACTCTGTGAAACAACAGCGGTGAGAGTGGACATCCCTGTCATGTTCCTGATCTCAGGGAAAAAGCTCTGTTTTTTCCCATTGAGGATGATATTAGCTGTGGGATTTTGATAAATGCCTTTTAGGATGTTTAAGTATGTTCCTTCTATCCCAACTTTCTTGAGGGTTTTTATTAAGAAAGAATGCTGAATTTTGTCAAATGCTTTTTCTGCATCGATTGACAGGATCATATGATTCTTATCTTTTCTTTTATTAATGTGATGTATCACATTGATTGATTTGTGAATATTGAACCAGCCCTGCAGCCCAGGAATGAATCCCACTTGATCATGGTGAATAATTCTTTTTATATGGTGTTGAATTCGATTTGTTAGTATCTTATTGAGAATTTTTGCATCCATATTCATCAGGGATATTGTTAAAATGTCAATACTACCCAAAGCTATCTACACATTCAATGCAATCCCAATTAAAATTGCACCAGCATCCTTCTCAAAGCTATAGCAAGCAATCCTAAAATTTTTATGGAACCACAAAAGACCCCGAATAGCCAAAGTAATATTGAGGAAGGAAGACCAAAGTGGGAGGCATCACAATCCCAGACGTTAGCCTCTAATACAAAGCTGTAATCATCAAGACAGCATGGTACTGGCACAAAAACAGACACATAGACCAATGGAATAGAATAGAGACCCCAGAACTAGACCCACAAACGTATGGCCAACTAATCTTTGACAAAGCAGGAAAGAACATCCAATGGGAAAAAGACCGGCTCTTTAACAAATGGTGCTGGGAGAACTAGACAGCAACATGCAGATGAAACTAGATCACTTTCTTACACCATTCACAAAAATAAACTCAAAATGGATAAAGGACCTGAATGTGAGACAGGAAACCATCAAAACCCTAGAGGAGAAAGCAGGAAAAACCTCTCTGACCTCAGCCACAGCAATTTCTCACTCGGCACATCCCCAAAGGCAAGGGAATTAAAAGCAAAAATGAACTATTGGGACCTCATGAAGACAAAAAGCTTCTGCACGGCAAAGGAAACAATCAACAAAATTAAAAGGCAACCAATGGAATGGGAAAGGATATTTGCAAATGACATATCGGACAAAGGACTAGTACCCAAAATCTATAAAGAACTCACCAAACTCCACACTTGAAAAACAAATAATCCAGTGAAGAAATGGGCAGAAGACATGAATAGACACTTCTCTAAAGAAGACATCCAGATGGCCAAGAGGCACATGAAAAGATGCTCAGCGTCACTCCTCATTGGGGAAATACAAATCAAAACCACACTGAGATACCACCTCACGCCAGTCAGAGTGGCTAAAATGAACAAATCAGGAGACTATAGATGCTGGAGAGGATGTGGAGAAACGGGAACCCTCTTGCACTGTTGGTGGGAATGCAAACTGGTGCAGCGACTCTGGAAAACAGTGTGGAGGTTCCTCAAAAAATTAAAAATAGATCTACCCTATGACCCAGCAAAGCCCTGCTACCCAAGGGTTACAGGAGTGCTGATGCATAGGGGCACCTCTACCCCAATGTTTATAGCAGCACTTTCAACAATAGCCAAATTATGGAAAGAGCCTAAAATGTCCGTCAACTGATGAATGGATAAAGAAATTGTGGTTTATATACACAGTGGAATACTACTTGGCAATGAGAAAGAATGAAACATGGCCTTTTGAAGCAACATGGATGGAACTGGAGAGTGTTATGCTAAGTGAAATAAGTCATACAGAGAAAGAAAGATACCATATGTTTTCATTCTTATGTGGATCCTGAGAAACTTAACAGAAGACCATAGGGGAGGGAAAGGGGGAAAAAAAGTTACAGAGAGGGAGGGAGGCAAACCATAAGACACTCTTAAAAACTGAGAATAAACTGAGAGTTGATGGAAGGTGGGAGGGAGGGAAAAGTGGGTGATGGGCATTGAGGAGGGCACTTGTTGGGATGAGCACTGGGTGTTTCATGGAAACCAATGTGACAGTAAATTTCATAAAAAAAAAAGAGAGATACATTAAAAAATCAATACCAAAAAAATTTTGTAAACATCCAAAATATTAAATGTATATAGCTCCAGATGAAAGCTGCCTAAACTCTCATAGATAGCTACTTTTGTAAATATATTCTCTAGAACATCAAAAGTCTGTAAGTAGGAGCCAAATCCCCCATTCAACAAATATTTATTGAGTATGACCATAAGTCAGGAACTATGCTGGATACAAATGATACAAGAGCATTAAACTAATAGTCAAGGTTCCTGCTTTCCTGGGGCTTCCACTCCCAAGATGTAGACAGACATTAAGTGAAGAGTCACACAGCAAATGTGTATTTCCACACAGTGATACATACTAGGAAAGAAAAGCAGACTTCCCCCACCATCTGCATTTATAGTCATGGGCCCTTGTATAGAGTAAGTAGTCAAGGGAGGCTTCTCTGAGACACACAGACTATTTTTTAAATAATATTTTAAGTTTATTTCTTTATTATTGAGAGAGATAAAGAACACAAGCTGGGGAGAGGCAGAGAGAGAGGGAGACAAAATCGGAAGCAGTCTCCAGGCTCTGAGCTGTCAACACAGAGCCCGATGTGGGCTCAAACCCACAGACCCACAGACCATGAGACCACGACCTGAGCTGAAGACAGACACTCAACCGACTGAGCTGCCCAGGTGCTCCGAGACACACAGACTATTAAATGGAGACTCAAAGGAAGAGCAAGAGGAAACAGAGGCAGATTCTGCCAGGCAAGTAAGACAGCATGCACCTGGCCTTGAAAGGGGAGAGAGCTTAAAGGAAGGCCATAGTGAGACTGGAACAAGCTGCAGCCTGAGTAACAGGCAGGGCCAGGTGAAGAAAGACTTGGCAAATAATGGTAAGAATTCTGAATTTTATCTGAAAGGAGATGGAAAACCAGTGAGGGGTTTTCAGGTGGGAGAAGGAGGGTGTTGGGGTGAAGATATAACCAGAGAAGATTCCCTTATCTATTGATGCCATGACTCCATTATCCTTTCATCCCAGACAAAATGATGGTTGGGCTGCTGTACAATCACTACCTCGTGGTTGTACACAAGGGAGGGAGGGGTCCTTCTCTCTTCAGCCACAGGTAATGAAGGTGCAATGTGCAGGAGAGGAGCAGCTGGGGTACCCTGGGCCACAAACGTCTCCCTGAATGCCAAGGGGTCCCTTAACTAAGTGTCCCTTAAAACATTCTGCCTCTCATGCAAAATTGAAAGAACAGGGGACAAGCAATTTTTTTTATTTTTAGAAATCTTAAGTAGCTCTACAAAAATTAAATAACCACCAAAACATGTTTCACATTTATTTGATGTGTATGGATACTGCCTTCCAACACCCCCACCTCCAGCAAAACTATGCTTTCACAGATAACCTTCCTTCTGGGTCTAGGCTGTTTCTCACCTTTTAGCTTTCAGTTAGCTCTGAAACATTCTTGGACTTGCTGGAGAACCAAAAATATTTGATATGTCAGGACTTCAAGCTTCATTAATGATTATGCTTTTTTTCTGAATTAAAAATGGGGGGAAAAAAGAAAAGAAAGAAAAACCCCTTCCCCATGAAATTAGCCCATTTCCCCTCTTTGGCCTGCAGCCTAAATTCCTGGAAATCTGCATTGTCTGCACTAGTCATGTTGGTTTATCCTCACTGTGATTCCTGTGGACTGCTTTCCAAGAGCCTGGGGCCCCCACTGGAAAGTCATCTGGGCAGAATGTCTGTCCCCATGGGCCAGAACCTCATCCTGCCTGGGGACTCTCCTACCAGCCAGTGCACTTGCCTCCTTCCTGCCTCCATGTCAGTAAATCCTACTGGGAAGAAGGCCCCTCTCTCCTGGAGGAAATCCCCGCTCAGAAGCAAAGTTTTCCAGAACCCAGCCTACATGGGAAACGCTTTTGTAAAGACAGAGTTTGCACAGGGCAGAATTTTACCATTATCAGTGTGTTCGGGGAAGTGACAGCTATTTCAGTGAGTGGTTTATTCAGACTTGCAGGGTCAAGAGTTGTTTTCTCTACAGGTACCAGCCAGCTCTTAAAAAATAGAACTTTCTTTTACCCTGATAGAGGTGTGCTTCAGGGAAGATAATAATACTAATAATTTACTCTTGTCATGAACCTTTCATCCTGGCAGCTCAGCGTTTTATTGATTGTTCCCAAACCCTTCTTAACTGGCTTTGCAGGTACTTGGCTCTCGTCCAACCATTTCGACTTACAAGTTGGAGAACGAGGTACAAGACCATCCGCATCAATTTGGGCCTTTGGGCAGCTTCCTTTATTCTGGCATTGCCTGTCTGGGTCTACTCGAAGGTCATCAAATTTAAAGACGGCGTGGAGAGTTGTGCTTTTGATTTAACATCCCCTGACGATGTACTCCGGTAGGTTGTTAAAACTTAAGAAAAATAGAGTTGAATTAAGTTGTGAAGTGCTTCATCCTCCTTGTCAACACGTGGGCAGCTGCACACAGTGTCCTTGGGGATCCTCTAAGGGGCAGTCTCCCCGCTTCACTTTCTGCTTTCCACAATCAAGTTGGTAGCTTGATTTTAAGGAGAGGGTAACCTTTAGAAAAAGATTTGGAGTTTAATTATGTAGCCTCAGTGGACACAAGTATATTTAAATATGGGTTTTAAAGATCCATGGCAACCAGACACAGCAGGAATGCAAAAATCAAGGGAGGGGCAAAATTTCCAAAAGGGTCTAGGTGTTACCAAGATTCCAACCTTAACAGTGTACCACTGGAGTTTGGTTTAAGTTTGCCCTCCCTCCCAAAAGATATATTCAAGTCCTAATTCTAAGTACCTATGAATGTGACCTTATTTAGAAATAGGGTCTTTGCAGATATCATCAAGTTAAATGAGGTCATACTGGATTCGAGTGTGCCTTAAATCCAGTGATTGGTGTCCTCAGAAGGAGAGTGAGGTTTGAAGAGACACAGAGAGGAGAGAGCCTGTGAAGACAGAGGCAGGGATTGGAGTGATGTGTCTACAAGGGAAATAACACCAAGGATTGCCAGAAACTACCAGAGAGGCATGGCATAGATTCTCCCTCAGAGCCTCCAAAAAAACCCAACCCTGCCAACATCTTAATTTCATACTTTTTTTTTTTTTTGAGAGAGAGAGAGTTGGGGAGAGAGGGAAAAAGAGAATCCCAAGCAGGCTCTACACTCAGCAGACCCCAACTTGAGGTTTGATCTCACAACCGTGAGATCATGCCATGAGCTAAAATGAAGAGTTGGACACTTAATTGACTGAGCCACCCAGGTGCCCCTTAACTTCTACCTCCACAACTGAGACAATAACTTTCTGTTGCTTTAAGCCACCCAGTCATTTGTTACAGCAGCTCTGGGTAACTAACAAGGCAGCCAATACAGCTTATTTCTCACATTTTAATTTGAAAAGAAAAATTAAGTCAAAAATTTTTGTTCGAAATTTTGAATATATCCTTGGAGTCTATGACTAAAATTTTTTGACCGCCTACTACAGGCTACGTATTGTGCTAGGTGCTTTTCACATACATTATCTCCAGTCAATTTGGAAGATTCCTTTTTCCCATCTACCACTTGTCAAATAGGTGAGTCATTTCTGCGTCATGTAGTCACAGCCCAAGAGGGATGGAGGTAGAGGCCCTTGCAAGGCTACAAATCCAGTAACAAAAATCTCCAGAGGACCACAACATCAGTAGGAGTGATTGTTAATTCATTATGTTCTCCCACCAGCACTGGCAGCACTCACAGACAAAAACCATCTGCCAATCTAAAGGTGAAATGATATTTAATCACTGGTGACTGACAGATTATTAATATGAACCCCAACCTGTCTAACAGAGCAGCACAACCTGAGATGTCTAGAGGACTCAGCCTGTGTCAAAGAAATAATAATGATTATCTTGCACCAGCAGCTGCATCTGCTGGTTTTGGTTGGTTATCATAAGGGCAATCCTGAGGTTCTAGCCTCTGTTGTTACTCCCCAGAATTAAGTTCTTACGATGAACTGAGACTGGAACCAATGTGTGGCTTTCAGTGTCCCTCTGCTCCCAGGTGCTCTCCCTGCGCCACCCTGTGCACACCCACCCAGTGTGGGCTGCCTTCTTTCACCAACACCAAGCTTCTTCCAGGCAGGAGGATACCTGGAATCCATGCAAAAATGGAATTGGCTTACCTGAGAATTTTCCCCAGGGGATCTCAAGGAAAAGACTGGCTCATTTCACAACAGGCCCTTTGAGAGGCCATCGGGGGTCTTGATTACAATGGTGGGCTGTGCAACTCAACTTTCTTGTGGATTCAAATCCCACCTCTCCTACTTACTAGCTGGATACCCTTAGGCAAGCCACTTAACCCCTCTGTGCCTTAGTTTGCTCTTCTATAACAGGAGAATACTAATGGCAATTGAAATCATGGCATTGAGCAGATTCAGTGGATTAAAATACGTCAAGTACTCAGATCAGCATATACTATATAATAAATGCTACTTGCTGTTCCATATTGTTGTACATAACACTAAAGATAATGGTAATAATATGTATTCTCACCTGTTTGTACTCAGTAGTGCTGGGCTTGGCTAGAGAACAGATGAGCACCATTGTTGGCAAATAATGAAGAGCAAGACTTCTCTACATAAAAGCAGCAAAGACCCGTAACTTTTCCCCCAAAGACTTTTATCCTGAGCCCTGAGAAATTAGAAAATCATGCCTCATAAACTGTAAAAGCCAGTTCCTGGCAATGTGAATGTAACAGCCATGTCTTCTCTCTCTCTCATTTTACAGGTATACACTTTATTTGACAATAACAACTTTTTTTTTCCCTCTGCCTTTGATTTTGGTATGCTATATTTTAATTTTATGCTACACTTGGGAGATGTACCAACAGAATAAGGATGCCAGATGGTAAGTATTTACCCTATTTTGTTTTATTTGTTGAAAGAACAATTCAGAGATCCTAAGACATCCACAACAGAAATTTAAACAACAATCACTTGAAACATACCACATTTAGACATACGGGCATTAATGTTTATATGAGGCATTTTCTGAAATAAGATATGTTCTGAAGCAGCTATTTGAGGACCTCCCAGTGATAAATCTTGCAATACTAATGTTATAGTTTCATAAAAATCTAAACAGAACTCAATATACTATTAAAAGAATATTTTTATATTTGTTATCAACGTTACTTAAATGTTTCGTTTGTACACTTTGAAGAGTTGTGTACATATGTAAATATCCCAGATGCCGTGTATAACTTTCTAATTTTGTGCTTAATTTTTTAATTTGGAGGAAAAGAATCTCATTAATACTTGAATATCTAGGACGAGATTAATTCGGACTGAATAAAACCAAAGAATTACCTTAAGACAATAGACTTGGGAAGAAACTTTAAAAATAGTTGTCAGTAAAACTGTATGAATAAATCTAAATTATTTTCTACTTGAAACTGTCTATATCAAGTTAAGTAAGTCAGTGAACACATAACATGTTGGATTTTAAGACAAATATTAAATTTTGTCTTTAGAATAGATTACTGTATTTTGGAAAGACAAGATCACTACATCTCCCACACATCACCCCCTCTTAATCCTATTTCACCCATCCCCCCACCCACATCCTCTCTGGCAACCAACAGTTTGTTCTCTATAGTTAAAAGTCTTGGGGGTTTTCTTCCCCCTTTAAAAAAAAAACGTTTACTTGTTTGAGAGACAGAGAGAGAAAGAGAAAGTGGGATAGAGACAGAGAGAGAGGGAGAGAATCCCAAGCAGGCTCTTTCACTGTCAGCTTGGGGCCTGATATGGGGCTCACAAACTGTGAGATCACAAACTGTGATCATCACAAACTGTGAGATCATGACCTGGGGCCAAAACCAAAAGACAGATGCTTAACTGGCTGAGTGCCCTAGTATCCCAAAGATTTGGGACCACTGTGTTATCATTTTTATTTGTGTCCACATTTTTTTATTTCCTGTTTGATTTCTTGATTGACCCACTCATTATTTAGTAGCATGTTATTTAACCTCCATGTATTTGAGCTCTTTCCAGATTTTTTCTTAGGGTTGATTTCTAGTTTCATAAGTATATGGTTAGAAAAAGATGTATGATATGACTTTGATCTTTTTGAATTTGTTGAAACTTGTTTTATGGCCTATTCTGGAGAATGTTCCATGTGCACTTGAAAAGAATATGTTTTCCACTCTTTTAAAATGGAATGTTCTGAATATATCTTAGATCCATCTGGTCCAGTATGTCATTCAAAGCCACTATTTCCTTGTTGATTTTCTATCTGATCTACCCATTGATGTAAGTAGGGTGTTAAAGTCCCCTCTCAGTGTATTCCAATCAATTACTTCCTTAATGTCTGTTAATAGTTGCTTTATGTATTTGGGTGTTCGATGTTGGGTGCATAAATATTAACAATTGTTATATCTTATTGGATTGTTCCCTTTATGATTATGTAATGTCCTTGTTTGTGTCTAGTTACAGTCTTTGTTTTAAAGTCTATTTTGTCTGATATAAATAATGCTACCCCAGTTTTCTTTGTACTTTCATTTGCAAGGTAAATGTTTTTCCATCCCTTCACTTTCAATCTGCATGTGTCTGTAGAAATGAAATGAGTCTCTTCTATGCAACATATAGATGGGTGTTACTTATTTATCCATTCAGTCACCCTATCTTTGATTGGAGCATTTAGTCCACTAACATCCAAAGTAATTATTGATAGGTATGAACTTACTGTCATTTTCTAATTTTATGGTTGTTTTTGTACTTCTTTGTTCCTTTCTTCTCTTGCTCTCTTCTCTCATGGTTTGATGGCTTTCTTTAATGATGTACTTGGATTCCTTTCTTTTTTAAATTTTGCACATCTATTACGGGTCTTTGATTTGTGGTTATCATTAGTTTATATATAACATCTTATGCATATAGCAGTCTATATTAAGTTGATGGTCACTTAAGTTTGAACCCATTCTAAAAGCACTAAATTTTTACTCCCACCTCCCCAGTATTTTAGGTATATGGTGTTATAATTTACATTCTTCTATTTTGTGAATCCCTGGGCTGATTTTTATAGATATACTTATTTTTTCTGCCTTTCTGCTTTCTACTTTTCTTATTCCTACTTTCGGTTTTTCCTTTACACTCAAAGAATCCCCTTTAATATTTCTTATGAGGTTGGTTTACAGGTGATGAACTTCTTTAACTTTTGTTTGAGATATTCTTTATCTCTCCTTCTACTCTGAATGATAGCCTCACTGGACAGAACATTTTGGTTGCAGGGGCTTTTTCTTTCAGCACTTTGGATATATCATGCCACTCCTTTCTTGCCTGCAAGGTTTCTGCTAAAAAATCAACTGATAGCCTTATGGCACTTCCCTTATATGTAAATGTTTTCTTTTCTCTTGCTGCTTTTAAAATTCTCTCTTTATCACTGTTTTTGCCATTTTAATCATTATGTGTCTTGGTGTGGATCTCCTTGGGTTGATTTTGTTGGGAGCTCTCTGTGCCTCCTATATCTGGATGTCTGTTTCCTTCCTCAGATTAGAGAAATTTTCTGCTATTGTCTCTTAAATAAATTTTCTTCCCCCATTTCTCTCTCTTCTCTTTATGGGATCCCTGTTAATACAAACGTTATTTGTATGCTTGACTGTGTCGTTGAGTTCCCTTAATCTATTCTCATTTTTTATTATTCTTTTTCTCTCTCTCTCTCCTATTAAACTTGATTGCTTTCTATTATTCCATCTTTCTGATCACTGATCCATTATTCTGTTTCCTCTATTCTACTATTTTATACTCACTTTGGTAGCACAAATATCTTTATTCTGCTATTAATTCCCTCTACTGTTTTTTTTTTAATTTCAGTAATTTCTCAAGTCCGGTGAGTATCTTTATAACCATTACTTTAAATTCTCTATCAGGCATATTGCTTATCTCCATTTCATTTGGCTCCCTTGCTGTGATTTTGTCCTGTTCTTTCATTTGAGATCTATTCCTCTGATTCTCATCTTGTCTAGCACTCTATGTCTATTTCTATGTGTTGGGGAAATCAGCTACATCTCCTGCTTTTGAAAGTGATGTCCTAATGAAGAAGGGGTTCTATAGTGCCCTGCAGTGCAATGTTCTCTGTTTATCAGAATCTGCTGCTTCACGAGTGTCTCCTATGTGTGTTGCATGTGCCCTACTATTATGGCTGAACTGCATTTGACTTCAGTCCAGTCATTGGCAATGGCTCTCTGTCGGTGGTGGGCAGAGTTGGGTCCTGTATTGTTAATGGATCAGTATGGGGCTATTGTGGGCTTGAGTTGGGTCAGACCATGCATCTGCCAGAGATGCAATAACATCAAACTACAGGGGACTCTCCCTGTGTTGTCTCCTGAGAAGCTTTCATTGGTGGTCAGGGACTATAGTCAGACCAGATGTCTGCCCCCAGTCCACTGCTGGAGCCACAGTGAAACTTCTGTGTGTGGTTATCTTCTTCTCTCTCCAGGACAGAGTCACTTTGTTTTTGTTTTTGTTTTATTTTTTAATGTTTTTTTTTTTTTGAAGACAGAGAGACAGAGTGTGAGGGGTCAAGGGACAGAGAAAGAAGGAGACACAGAATCCAAAGCTGGCTCCAGGCTTTAAGCTGTCAGCACAGAGCCTGATACTGGGCTAGAACTCACAAACGACAAGACCATGACCTCAACCGAAGTCAGACACTTAACCGACTGAGCCACTCAGGCACCCCAGACAGGAGTCATTTTGGAGTGACGCTGGCCACTGTCAGGGCTGCTTACACACTGCCAAGCTTGTGGCAGTGCTTTGGATGGGTTCCAGCCAAAGGCATATTGGAGGAGGCAGGTCTGCAGGAGAACGTGGGGGTGGGGTACACTTTTAGCAAGCTAGGTAGAGAGTGTTCATGCTGGTTCCCCAGGTGTCTATGCTCTTTTATTCTTGGATAAGTCTCCTAATGATTTCTGCCCCTCCAGTACATGTTCTGAGATTAATAAATAAATCACAGATATTTTTCAAACTGCTGCTTCTGTGCTGTATCTACAAGGGACTGTGGTTGTGCTGTCTCTTTAGGGGTGGGAACTCAGTTTCCTTCCGCCCTTTAACTCTCCCAGAGATGAGCCTGCTGATTTTTAAAGTTCCAGGTATTAAGCCTCACTGATTGTAAAAACTTGTGAAGTTAAGCCCCTCTGTTTTTAAATCCAAATGTTGTGGAGATTCGTCTTCCCAGTTCAGATCCCCCCTGCCTAGGATGTCTAGTGTAGGCTCTGCTCTTCTGCCTTCTTCATGCTTGCAGCTTCCTGCCCTCCTGTGGACAGCCTTACATGTCAGTTTACCTCCTGACCCCACCTTTGCCCTTCCTACCATTTTTGATGTGGCCTCTTCTCTATGATTAACTATGTAGAGTCTGTTCTGCCAGGTTTGGGGTCATTTTCTGGGTTATTTACAACTGATATGGGTGTTATCTAGGTGCATCTGTGAGATGAGGTGAGTTTAGGATTCTCCTAACCCACCATCTTCCCTGGAAGTCAAATAGGCGATCAATTTAACCATCAGTCAAAATCTGTGGCAAACTCTGGTGCCAAAGGTTTAGGTGTTTTATTGACCCATGACATTTTTTCCCACTTAGCTTCCTGAAATTCTCTGGTAATGTTGCATTCCCATTTAGAATGGGAAAGGGAAGCAGCCACAGTTATGGAAAAATAATGTAGCTTCTAAATGTATCACAGGCAGCTGAGCTGGGAAGACAGTTGAAATGGAATCACATGGAGTATTAAGACACTGACAGTTGGAGAGGATGCTTGAGCCCTTTTAAGACCATTCTCCAAAACAGATCACTTTGTTCCCAGCACTTTCCTCAGAAATGCAAAGAGCATCTTATGAAACAAATCTCATACTGTCCAATTACCCCTCAAAATGCAAATAATTAGAGGAATGATGGTGCCTACTCAGATAAGCTGCAGAAGAATCATTATCTTACAAAGATTTTCAGTTGCCGTGCTTTTTTTTTAATCATTCCCTGGGCTTTTTCATCTGCTTCAACTACGTCCCTGGGACATTTCTATTAAATATCTAAATATAACATGATAAAACTTGGGAAGTTTCAAATTTTATCTGGAATAATTTTAAATTAATAGAAAAGTTCCATAAATAGTACAGAGTTCCTATACAGTCCTCACTTCGTTCCTCCATGAATATACTACCCTGCCATGATGCATTTGTCCAAGCAAAGAAAATGTCATTGGTACATTACTACTAACTAAACTCTACCCTTAATTGGATTTCTCCAGTTTTTTCATTAAAGCCTCTTTCTGGTCCAGGATTCAATGCAGAATACCACATTGCATTTAGTTGTCATGTCTCCCCAGTCTCCTCTAGTCTATGAGAGTTTCCTGCTCTTTCCTTGTTTTTCATGACCTCGAGGGTATTAAGGAGTACTGGTCAGGTATCCCATAGAATGTTCCCAATCTGGACTTGCCTGATATTGTATCACAATTAGACCGTAGTTGTGTGTTTTGGGGAAAGATCAGTTCTTCTCATCACAACACATCAGGGGGCTCATGGTAACTGCATGACATCTCTGTTAATGAAAGCTCTAGGAAATCATTGCCCCATAATTTCTATGGTTGTTTATGTTCTGTCTATCCTAATGCTTCCTTTGTAGTTATAATCCCAGTGTTCCAAAGCAACGAGTGATGAAGCTGACAAAGATGGTGCTGGTGCTGGTGGCAGTCTTTATCTTAAGTGCTGCCCCTATCACGTGATACAACTGGTGAACTTACAGATGGAGCAGCCCACGCTGGCTTTCCATGTGGGTTATTATCTCTCCATCTGTTTCAGCTATGCCAGCAGCAGCATTAATCCTTTTCTCTACATCATGCTGAGTGGAAATTTCCGGAAACGCCTGCCTCAAGTGCAAAAGAGAGTGACTGAGAAGGAAATCAACAATATAGAAAATACCTTGAAATCCAGCTTTTAGGAGAGCACACGTATCATCAAAAGTCTAGATAGGCTTGTCTATGTTATTGGTATTATTAGAAAGAGCAGGTGAAACAGTGTGCTTATGTCCATCCTTCCTGTGTATTTGTGACTCTCAGTAGCATGGAATGGAAGTGTAACCATTCAAATGCAATGAGTTTAAAATGCTAACTTTAGTAAGATGTAAAATATTTGTTCACGTTGGGAGTATAGAAAGGGATAGTCTAAGATCCCTGAGCTCCATGGTTATGGGTGTTACTTCAGCATATTATAAACTCGTCACTGATAAAAGGGCCATGACTATTGACTGAAAATTCACCAAGGAATCTGGCCTTGCCATCCATACTTTGGCTTCACAGCAATAGTGCTCTTGAGATTCCTAGGAGGGAAAAACCTTATCATGAAGTCTTAAATTTGGCCATTTTTTATCTACAAAATTTCATATGATTCAATCTAATGCCTTCAATAATCAGCTCCATCTGTTAGCATAACAGTTACCACGTATTGAACATATGCAATATGTAAGGTTACATGTAACAAACCCATGAGGTAAGTATCAACCCAATTTACTTAGGCTCAGAAAGGTTAAATGATAGGCTTGACGGTGAGCAGCTTCGTAACAGCTGGGCTAAAATCCAGGTCTGCCTGTTTCTGTACTTTTAAAGCACACCTTGGCAACCTGTACTATCATACTGGAGAGTGTCAATTATTTGGGAGGGGGGAGGATTTGCTTTCTCCTACAGTGCCATAAGAAAAGAACTGATTAAGAAATTGGTTGATGGTTTAAGAATATTCTTTTGCATTTAGCTTTGTTCTCATGCTTATGAATTACAGAAAGCAGTACATGCGTTTTAATAATAGTATTCTTCAGGATGTGAGGCATACACTCAGATACATTCTCTTTAGGTTACAGTATATGTTTGCTCAAGAGTACAAAAGTAATTAGCCCTTAAATGTGTAGATGTTCATTATAGCTACCTTTTCTTCTTTGGGTTTGTATAAAACATGCATTTTGTACAGAAAGAAAAGAAAGAAATGATTTTAAAGCCTGTATTCTCAACAAAGGTAAACACTGCTATTTTATTTGTGGATGAAATCTATAAACCCACCCACTTCATCTAAATTCATAGAATCACTTGCTCCATGAATGTCTTAAACTCACTTTTACTCAACCCTTTACATGAAAGAGTCACAGAGACCAACTTTTTTAACAATCTGATTTCCATTTTTATATCTCAATTGTCAAGACATATGACTTTTAACCCAATGTATTTGATTCTAGATCTTTTAGAGACCATTTTGAAACAAGGGAATATATAAACGCATATCTCGATGAAAGTTCACATAAACAACGTGATACATATAGGTCACATTGAGGCATTTTAATTCTGTAACTGAGCTCTGCAGAGCTACACCCAGAGCCTAGATGCTCCTTTACAACTTCAGAAAAAGCTGTATCATGGCTACAATTCCAGGGGCCTTTATTCTCACTTTCCTATGGTGCAACAGTCAGGGTTCAGTGAATAACCCTGACATCTGAAGACCCAAAACCATGGGTCATCAACAGATGTTGTCATTTGGCAATTGAAAAATAGTTGAAGAGTTTATCTCCATCATCTTTTTTATTACAAAATATATTATGATTTTAAAGATTAAAATTATTTTAAACCAACATACATTTTTCTAATAGCATTTCCAATAGATATCAAATAATTCCAATATGTAAATTGGTCAGTGATTTATTTTAATTTACATTTATTAAGAGTTGTAAAGAACTTTAGCATTTAATCAAAGTGCAAAATAAAAAGGATGACTATTAAATTCATTTTTGTGCTTTATATATACTTTTTCTATGTATAAGTACACACACACACACACACACACACATGCAAATTTGCTAAGGTTGTTTGACAGAGATTCTCTGTCTTGTATTTTTTGCCCATGATATGTATACATGTTTATTTTCAAGACAACATAATGATCAGTTTCCCATATCTAATTAATACTTGGGTATTTGTTATTACTTACAATCATAACTGCATCCCTCCTCTATGCTTATTCAATTTTAGGTACCTCATTTAAATTTTGACCAATTAATATAAATCAGTGAATGCTTGAATATTAATTTACTTCTAGCCTACAGCTTGTATTTTTTTATATGAAATTTATTGTCAAATTGGTTTCCATACAACACCCAGTGCTCATCCCAATAGGTATATATTCCTAAGGATTTCATTTTTCCTTAATATAGTTTCTCATGAACAAAGCATAAAGAGCTCAGAATTAGTAAAATGTACCCTAAATATGGCTAATAATTAAAAGGCACCCATCATACCAGATTCTCAGAAATCTAGGCACCTGAAGTCTAGATATTACTGTTTTTCATGGGTTATGATGTCACAGGGGTCATGGAATCTGGACTTGAAAGATGCTTTAGAGATTATCAGATGTTACAAATGAGAAAAATAATCCCCAGAAAGACCAAGTTATTTTTAACACAGTCCAGTGTGTGTCCAGAGACCCAACCCCAATGGGCTGCTAGAAACCAGCCCTGAGTTCTTGCCACCAAACTTCCCTCCCTTGTGGGGACAGTAAAAAACTGCTAGTAAGAAAATTAAAGTTAACACTTAATGGCTATACCAAATTCTTGAGAGTTCAGTGAATAAATCAAGATCATATGTTTTAAAAGTTGTAGTTAAAAAAAAAATAGCTGATTCTTCATAATTTGCTTTGACTTCTTTGTCAGGATGGCAGAGATTAATTTTCCATTTACTTAACAGAGTTCTTTTTTTAAAATATTTTTGAGAGAGAGAGCGGGAGAGAGAGTGAGGAGGTGAGGGGGGAGGAGCAGAGAGAGAGGTAGACAGAGGATCTAAAGTGGGCTCTATGCTGACAGCAAGGAGCCCGATGTGGGGCTCTCGCACCCTGAGATCATGATCTGAGCCAAAGTCAGAAACTTAACCAACTGAGGCACCCAGTCATCCCTTTATTCACAGAGTTCTATGGAACAAGCCCAAAGCAAAATATAGAAATTAACAATATTTTTTTTCTACTATCCCCAGTTTTTTGTTGACACCTCTCTACACCAAAAATTTAGTTCATTGTACAGATAGCTTCCTCCTTTGCCTAAGGCTAGGAACAATCCTATAGCTATGAATCCTTTATGACTTCACCCCCATAGAGATAGTATTGTTTCATTTGCCCTTTCAGTAATTAGCTCAAATACAGCAATGTCCATCCAAAAACCTATGCTAAATTGGTATCTTGATTTTTGATGTTTGTATATTCATTATTTAACATACATTTACATAACAATATCTCCAAGACATTATTCTGGGCTCCACTGGGGGGAAAAAATAAAATTTAATGCCTAAAACATTACCCAGTCTCAAGAATTGAAAATCCATTGTCTCCTGTGTTTCCTATAGATCAATTCTACCTACTTAGGTGAACCAGAAAACAATCCCCAGTGATTTCTCTATTGTAAAGTACAATTGATGGTAAAATGTACAATGAATTTAGAGGCATCTGGATGGCTCAGTTGGTTAAGCATCTGACTTCAGCTCAGGTCATGATCTCATAGTTTGTGGGTTCAAGCCTCACATCAGGCTCTGTGCTGACAGCTCAGAGCCTGGAGCCTGCTTCGGATTCTGTGTCTCTTTCTCTCTCCCCCTCCTCTGGTCATGCTGTCTCTCTCTTTCAAAATTAAACATTTAAAAAATGCACAATTAATGTAATAACTTCCTTTGGGAACCAAAAATACAACATTAAATATTCATATTAATAGTAAGGCACATCCTAGTTATTAGTTTAAAAACTAACATGTGGGTAAAGTGCACATCACTGAATTGATGAAAAAATACACTGACAACTCATCGTTGCATTTTCTTCTAAAATTAAATGTACCCATCTCTATCATTCAATGAAACAAGTCTCTACCAACTGACTTCCTCCCTACTAATAAATGCCTAAATCCAAATGCATAAATGAATCATATAGAAGGATCAAAATTAACTAAATACCTCACAAAATGTTTTACTTTTTTTCACACACAGGATTGAGAAAAAAATATACAAATAATTTTGAAATAAATTGTACTGTTTCAGGATTTTTTTTTACCTTAATACCTAGGATTTGTTGTATTCCCACTTCAAAGAATGAAGAGGTGGGCACAAAATAAAATGAGCAGCAGGCAACAGTTTATTAGAGTATACAATCAGAAAGGAAGAACAGTATAAGAGCTTTCTAAACTGAATAAAAGAGGATCTTTTTTCAGCTATATTAAAGTATAACTGACGAATAGGGATAGTATTTTTTAAGGTGTACAACTTGATGTTTTGATATATGTATACATTGTGAAATGATTACCACAATCAAGTTAATTAACATACTCATTTTATTTATTTATTTATTTATTTATTTATTTATTTATTTGGTGAGAACACTTAAGATCTACCCACTTAGAAAGCTTCAGGTATACAACACAGTATTGTTAATATAATCAGCATACTGTACATTAGATCACCAGAACTTACTCACCTTGAAACTTTGTACTCTGACCAACATCTTCCCCATTCACCCTTCCTCCTGGCCCTGGCAATCACCATGTCATTCATTGCTTCTATGCATTTGACTATTTTAAGTTCTACATAAATGAGACCATGCAGTATGTATCCTTCTGCATCTGGCTTATTTCAGTTGGCATAACGTCCTCCAAGTTCACCTATGCTATCGCAAATGAAAGGATTTTCTTCTTTTTAAAGGCTGAATAGTGTGTGTGTGTGTGTGTGTGTGTGTGTGTGTGTGTGTGTGTGTGATCTGTGTGTATCACATTTTCTTTATCCATACATCTGTTGATGGACATTTAGGTTGTTTCTGTATTGACTACTGGGAATAATGCTGCAATAAACATGCAAGTGCATATATCTCTTCAAGATAGTATTTCATTTATTTTGGACATATACTCAGAAGTGAGATCACTGGGGCGCCTAGGTGACTCAGTTGGTTGAGCGTCCGACTTTGGCTCAGGTAATTATCTCACCATTCATGAGTTCAAGCCCCATGCCAGGTTCTGTACTGACAGCTCAGATCCCGGAGCCTGCCTGGGATTCTGTGTCCCTTCTCTCTCTACCCCTCCTCCACTCATGCTCTCTCTCTCTCTCTCTCTCTCTTTCTCTCTCAGAAATAAATATTAAAGAAAATTTTCTTAAAAGACGTGGGATCACTAAATCACATGCTAGCTCTATTTTTAATTTTTTGAAGAACCACCATACCATTTTCCATAATGGCTACACTGATTTACATTCTCACAAAGGTTCTCTTTCTCCACATCCTTGCCAACGCTTATCTTTTGTCTCTGTGATAATAGGTATTCTAACAGATATAAAGTGGTATCTCATTGTGATTTCAATTTGCATTTCCCTGATGACTGGTGAAGTTGAGCAGCTTTTTCCCCACCTGTTGTCCATTTGTGTACCTTCTTCAGAGAAATGTCTATTCAGATCCTTTGCCCCAATTTTAATTAGGTTATTTGTTTTCGTGCTATTGAGCTGTTTGATTGAGTTCCTTATATATTTTAGATGTTAACCCCTCATAAGATTTATGGTTTGAAAATATTTCCTCCCATCCTATAAGATCTTTATTCACTCCATTTATTGTTTCCCTTGCTGTGCAGGAGCTTTTTACTTTGATGCAATCCCACTTGTCTATTTTTGTTTTGGTTACCTGTGTATTTGGTGTCATATCCATGAAATCAATTCCAAGACCAAAGTCAAGAAGATTTTTTCTTATGTTTTCCTCTTGTAGTTTTACATGTCAGATCTTACATTAAGCCCTTAATCCATACTGAGTTGATTTTGTACCAATTATCTCACTTTTTACATGGTGTGGGATGAGTCCAATTTCCTTCTGCATGTGGATATTCAGTTTTTCCAACACTATTAAAGAGACTATTGTTTCTTCATTGTGCGTTTGCGGCACCCTTGTCAAAGATCAGTTGGCCAAAAGTGCATGGATTTATTTCTGGACTTTCTATATCCCATTTCATTGGTTTGCATGTCTGTCTTATGCAAGTACTGCACTGTTTCAATTACTGTAGCTTTTTAAATATATTTTGAAATCAGGATGTATGATGCCTCCAGCTTTGTTCTTCTTGCTCAATGTTTCCTTGGCTATTTGGGGTCATTTGTATTTCCAGGTGAATTTTAGAGTTCTTTTTTCTATTTCTGAAAAGAATTCCATTGGGATTTTGATAGAGATTGAACTGAATGTATAGATCACTTTGGGTAGTATGGACATTTTAGCAATATTATTTCCAATCCATGTATGAAGGATATATTTCTATTTACCTGTGTTTTCTTTAATATCACTTATCCATATTTTATATTTTCAGTACATAAGCCCTTTACCTCTTTGATTAAATTATTCCTATTTTATTCCTTTAGTTGGTATTGCAAATGAGATCATTTTATTAATTTCCTTTTCAGATGGCTTATTCTTAGTGTATAGAAATGCCACTGATTTTTGTATGTTAACTTTATATCCTGCAACTTTATTGAATTTATTTATTAGTTGTAACAATTTTTTGCTTAGTCAGGGTTTTCTGCATATATATATATATATATATATATATATATATATATATATATATTATCATGCCATCTGCAAATAGTGATTAATTTTCCTTCTTCCTTTCCAATTTGGTGTTTTTTTATTTCATTTTCTTGTCTAATTACTCTGGCTAGGACTTTAAGTAGTATGTTGAATAGAAGTGACAAGAGTGGGCATCCTTGCCTCTTACAAAATCTCAAAAGAAAAGCTTTTAGTTTTTCACCATTGAGTATGATGTTAGCTGACAGCCTTTCATATATGGGCTTCAGTGTGTTGCAGTAAGTTCCTTATAAACCTATTTTGTTTAGAGTTTTTATTTTGAATGGATGTTGAATATTATCAGATGCTTTTTATGTATCTATTGAAATGATCCTGTGGTTTTTATCTTTCATTCTGTTAATTTAGTATATCACATCAATCAATTTATATGTGTTGAGCCATCCTTCAATCCCAGGGATAAATCCCATTTGATCATGGTACATGATCCTTTTAATGTGCTGTTAAATTCAGTTTGTTAGAATTTTATTGAGGACTTTTGCATCTAATTTTATTGGAAATATTGGCCTGTACTTTTCTTATTGTATCTTTGGTATCTGAGGATACTGGCCCCATAAAATAAGTTTGGAAATATTCTCTCCTCTTCTGTTTTAAGGATGATTGATATTAATTCTTCTTTGAATGTTTGGTGGAATTCACCAGTAAAGCCATTTCCTTGGCTTTCCTGGGCTTTTCCTTGTTAGGAATTTTTTGCTTGTTTGTTTTTTGTTTTGTTTATTGACTCGGTCTCTTTACTCATCAATGGTCTGTTTAGGCTTTATATTTCTCTTGATTCAGTCTTGATAGGTTGCATGTTTCTAGCAATTTCTTTTAGGTTACCTAATTTGTTTGCATATGATTGTTCATATTCATTGTTCTTATGATTCTTTGTATTTTTGTGATATCATTTGTAACGTCTCCTTGCATTTCTAAATTTTTTTTTCATTTTTTATTTTAGAGAGAGAGAGAGAGAGAGAGCTTGAGCAGGAGAGAGGGGCAGAGGGAGAGAGAGAGAGAATCCCAAGCAGGCTCAGCATGGAGCCCAATGTGGGGCTTGATCCCACGACCTGAGATCATTACTTGGAATCATGACCTGAGCCGAAATCAAGAGGACACTCAACCAACTGAGCCCCCTAGGCACCTCTCCTCTTTCATTTCTAATTTTATTTGCCTTCTCTCTTTTTTAAAAAAATGTGGATTCTGATTTAGCAGTTCTAGGTGCAGTCTGAGATTCAGCATATCTAATAAGTTCCCAGTTGAGCCAATATTGCTAGTGCACAGACCCCACTTTGAGCTGCAAGGAGTTATGTCCAATGGAAATGCAAAGGAGGAGACAGACAGGAGAAACTTTCCAAAAATAAAGTTGCTTATGCAGACTGAAGAAGAGGAATTGTTTTGAGATTTCTAGCCTATGGGAAATTTACCAGCTGAAATGATAACCCAGGAGGAGGACCAGCTGCAATCTGTATTCATTAAATAGAGTTTCTGCCTGTCTGTTCTTAAATCAATTTTAAAAATAAAAAAGGCTGAACCCATTCTTTTAGCAATTATGAAAATCAGGCTACCAGTAGTAGCTAACAGTGCTAACAGTAGTAGCTAACACAACAACTTATTTATTCAACTCTATCGTTTATTAGCAACCCACTGAAAACAATCATCTCTGGTTACTTAAATCAGGATTGATGTTGACATGGAAAGACATAACACAGATAGCAGGGACTAATTTTTCATTAAGAGTTCAGAGAAAGGGAAGGGGGGGGAAACTATAGGCTATAAAGTTAATCAACCTGTGTTTGCATCCCTAAATTTCTGCTTCCTAGCTGTAATACTTTGAGCAAGTTCTTTAACTGTTCTAACCCTCAGTTCCCCATCTATAAACTGAGAATGATCATATCACCTAATTCACACTTTTTTGTGTGTGAGCCGTAAACAGCGCACTTAGAACACTAGTTAGTGTAAATATTTAGTACTTTTAGTACCATCATCATCTTCATTATCATCATCACTTTTAAATACTCTAGAAATTGAAAAACACATGAACAATATTTTACAACCTCTCCTGTTGAGAAGTACAGTCTATTTCTCCATCCCTTTAAGCTAGGTTGATCTTGTGACTGCCTTTGACCAACAGACTAGCAGAAGTGACATTGTGTAAGTTCCAAAGTGTAGGCTCTCACGAGGACTTGCAGCATCTACCTATGCCCTCTCGAACCCTGCAGTAAGACACCATGTTATAAAGCCAGTCTAGCCTACCAGAGGATGAGAAACTGTGGAAGAGAACTGAGGCACTCCAGCTGGTAGCCAACACCAACTCCCAGATGTGGCTGAGACCATCTTGGACCTTACAGTTCAGCTGACTGTCCAGCATTCAGTCACTTGAGTGACCCAGGTAAAAGCAACAGAGGAACCACCCAACCAACTGGAAATTGGGAAAAATTATAAATTGTTATTTAAGTCATAAGCTTTGGGGCAATTTGTTCCACAGCAATAGGTAACTTAAATAGCATCCATGAAGGTAAAAATTAATAAAATGGCCTTGGATGGGGCGCCTGGGTGGCTCAGTCGGTTGAGTGTCCGACTTCAGCTCAGGTCAGGATCTCGCGGTTCGTGAGTTCGAGCCCCGCGTCGGGCTCTGTGCTGGCAGCTCAGAGCCTAGAGCCTGCTTCGGATTCTGTGTATCCTTCTCTCTCTGCCCATCCCCCACTTGTGTCTGTCTCTCTCTGTCTCAAAAATAAATAAATAAATGTAAAAATAAATAAATAAATAAATGAAATGGCTTTGGTGATTAAAAAAAGTTGTAAGCCTCTAAAGTATTACAATTATTATGAACCTTGATTCCTTCCTTTCTTCCTTTATTCTATAAAGATTTATTGAGCATCTAGCATATTTCATATAGTATATTAAGTTTCAGTTATGGATTGATGAACAAAACATTTTCCTGCCCTTACAGAGTTTATGGTCTGGTTAGCATCACAAATGTGAACACAGAAATACATATATAATTATAAATTGTGATGAGTGCCTAGAGGAGACAATAACAGAGACAAACCTTAGTCCTACTGGACAGTTTTTTATCAGTGCTTAGACACAGAGATGCTGTGAAATAAATTCTTCCCCATTGATTTTATTCTAAAGGAAATGGCTGTTGCATTAAACTCAAAATGCTTAGACTATGAGGAAACTGTTGTTCCATCTCTTTTCTATTTAAAATAGTAGATATAAATAAACTATCTCCAGAGATGGAGAAACCAGATGGATTTGAAAATTCAAGCTCACACTGAATATAATTAACTTGGAAAGGGAGAGAATCTAATGACGCTTGAGATTATAGGTGCCCAGGAGACAGGCAAAGGGCTAACTTATTTTTAACACTACACTAGTCTCAGCAGTAAGGAAAATTCAAACTTGATTAAAGTCTCTGAGGAGGTGAAAAAGCAAATGAAGAGAGAAAAAAAATGTGGCTATTGGAGAGTAATTAACATTTTGACCCAGTTGCCAGCCTGAGTAGGTGTTCACTGCTTATTAACAAAGCTGGGTTTCCTGGGTCATTGCAAATGAGAAGGTCTCGTGAAAGCACTGTGGGTGTTGTTTACTATTTGTTTCTGAAGAATGTGTACCTGAAAAGATAAGTAAGTTTGGGTAAAGCACTTCCTCAGCAGGAATGGAGGATTGCTTTCTGCACAGAGGAGGCCTTATTTGCATTCCCAAATGGAAGCTTCTGTGATAACTGGATTAGACAGATGACAAAATGACACTTAACCCTGAAGGGCTTGATAATGGTCATGTCCCAGGTGACTGTGATTGAGACTTAAATATAGCCTGGTCTACAAAGCCCGTCACAATTGAACCCTAATGGTCATTCCCCTCTACTTACCTTAAAATTTGGTCATATACATAGGGTATACATCCACTTATCCAGGCTTTTTTATGTGCCATTCCTGCTACCTACCCTTTTGCTCTCCACCTAAGAAACTCTTGTTCTTCAGACCCAATGTAAATGTCATTTCTTTACACTACACTCCTACTCCCAAAGTAAGCCAAATTAATCATTTCTTTGTTGGTACTTAAATACTACTCTGTGGTGTCCTCTATTATATGTAGCATAACCAGTAATAGCATTTATGTACTTGTCTTACCCACTACACTTGTAAGCTCCTCCAACCAGAACAAATCTAACTCATCTTAGTACTGGTGAAACTTTAGTAGCTATCACATAACAGGTGTCCAGGTAACAACTGAGTGAATAAATAAATCAGAAAGGAAAGAAGATAAAGAATACTTTGAAGGGATGTTGGGGTGTCTGTGTGTATGTGTTGTGTATATATATATATATTTTTTGAAGTTGCCATGCCCATATATGACTATAGGTATAAATATATGCATACACACATATATACACATATATTTATACCCATAGTCATATATGGGCATGGAAAGATACATATCTAAATGTTAACATATAGGAAGATTTCTCATATAAACCACGAAAAGACTTGTGATTGAGATACCTTACAAATCTCTTTAAACTTCTTTTCATTTTTTTTTTTTACTTTGAATGTAGCAATAAAACACTGGCATATCACTTGTGTATTAAAATGCTTGCAGACATTTTGCCTTTACTTAGGTTTTAGCTAAGGTTTTCTAAAAGGCATCTGATTTGCACTTCTTAAGATTTAATGTGAATAAAGGAGATTACATATATATATATATATATATATATATATATATATATATATATATACATATATATATATATGACTATATTTATATATATAAATATAAACTGAGGGTTGCTGGTGGGGTGTTGGGTGGCAGGGATGGGCTAAATGGCCAATGGGCATTAAGGAGGGCACGTGTTGGGATGAGCACTGGGTGTTATATGTAAGTGATGAATTACTAAATTCTATTCCTGAAAAAAAATAAAGATTTAATGTGAAAAAATATAAATAAATGAGACAAAAAGATTTAATGTGGTTTCAAATGTCTTACTATGAATCTATGAGAACAATATTTGATAAATGTTGCAAGTGCTTACTGTAAAACTTGGACCTCTGTAAACTAATTTCTAAACTTCAAAAAATTGTAGTACATTTTAAGAATATTTGAAAGTTCAAAGAATAATACTCAATTCTATCTTCTTTTCAAATGAATCAAAATCCCATAAATGTTATCAAGCAAATAACTACAGGTTCTAAAGACATCTGGTTGTACCCAGTGTCTTTTCTACCTGAATAAGTTCATCCTTGCTTCCATAGAATTATTATAATTTGATGGGCATTTGAATATATTCTTGCTTTCAAGATATGTTTATAAATAATGCTTATTTCTTCTCTGAATTTATAAAGAATATAAAAATGCTTAGTATAGAGAATTTGGGAAGCAAATACGTAATTTTTTAGAAGAAAATAAAAATCATCCCAAATTCAGCAGCCTGAGATAATTATTGCTAATATTTTATCATAATAATATTTTATTAGAAAAATAATATATATAGAAAATTTAGAAATAAAAAATAAAATGAAAATCACAGTATTTTATGTATTGTTTTTTCCTAAGCATATACATTATTTTAACATATATTGGGCCATGGTATACATTTTTAAATGTTTTAAATGTAGATTACTCCCAGTCTTTTGGAGGTTATAACTAATACTGCAGTGGTGGACTTTGAATATAGGTATTTGTCTGAGTTTTTAACTACTTTTTCAGAACATGTTTATAGAAGAGAAAGAAATAGATCAAAGAGTACCCAGTTTTTAAAACTTTTAATATATGCTGCAAAAATACTTTCCAAAAAGCTACCACCGTGGAACTTCCTACCTGGAATGGATAAGAGCATTTGTTCCCCATCTCCTCAATAACCCTCGGCATTATTACTATTTGTCTCTGATAAATGACAGGCCAAAGTTGTTTCTCAATAATTTTGCATATTTCTTTGATGATGACGTGAAGTTAGGCATTTTTCAAATCTTAACTGGTTATTTGTATTTCATTTACTAGGAATTAAGCCCCTCGAGGACAGGGGTGTTTTCCTGTACCAAAATCCTCCGTGTCTGCCATACTGTAATCACTTAATAACTGCTGTAGAAAGAATGGTATTTTCCCACACTCTTACCATTCATTACATTGGTTTTTAACCTTTGTTTTAATTTCCAAAAGCTAAAAAGTATACTAGATGCTTATTGCAATTATTTTCCCCCAATTTCTCATTTCCTTTTAATCTTGTTTATAGTGTTCTTTGATGAACAGTCTTTGATTTTTATATAGTCATCCACTGGCTTACTTTGTGATTTCTTCTATTGTTTTTACGGCTTTATGAACTCCTTTTCAATTCTGAGATGATTTTCAGTGTAAACATAGTTCTTGTTGGATGGGAGAGGGTATTTATTACTTCTGTTAAGGTATTTAATTTGCAGACAGAGATTCAGAGCCTCGTGAGGATGACTTGAGGAGTAATTGGTGTGTTCAGGCAGTCCCTAAGAAGTGAAAATGTGAGACTTTGGAAAGTATACATATTTCCTTACAAGTATTCTTACTCTGGGGTGAATCACCTGAGCCTATAAAATTCAGTGTGCACTTTTCTGGGTAGGGTCTGAACAGATCTGTGATTCCAAAATGGTTCATAAGAATCATAAGATGTTCTTCAAAGAATTTTCACATTTGACACTATCCCCAACGTTTAAACTTAAACAACTTTTCTTCAAATCCAGAGTTTGACATCCCACAAAAAGAAGAATAGACTGAAGAACAGCAACTGAAGTTTTTAGGTTGAAGAATAAATTTAGCACGAGCTTTTCTGAAGATGTCGTCATGCTGAACCCAAACCTAACGATAATGTAAAACACTGGGTGCCAGCATTACATGGGTACCAGCCCATGTGTATGTCATTGAAAATTCAATGGACCCTATGGTCTAACATGTCAATCTTTTCACATAATTTAAAATCATAAAAATCTCCCAATTGGATAAGACCATATAAACCTATGAGCCTTACAATCCTACCTCATCATCTCTCCAAAATATCTCCAACAGCAGTCACCAAATTTGATTAACGATTTCTAGGAATCGGAAGCTCTTTGCTTTTTTTAGACAGTTTATTGCAGAATTTCTCCCTCCAGGCCTTATTTCATGAAGATCTAAGTTTTCCATTTATCTTCCTGAAACAATGGAGCACAGGTAACCAGGAACACAGGTTATCTGCAGGAAATCTGCTGAAACAACTTCTCAGCCTTCTTAAATGGATAAGCTGAGACATAATCAAAACAATATGTCACTGCTCTGTACAGATTTCTTGCTGAAACAGTGTGAGATTTTGAATACAGAGTGCTCCTTAAAAATGAAGGCAGAATTTAAGTTATAAAAAGAATATAGTAAAGTATAAGCTATATTGGTGTTTAGACTTCCTAACTTGGGGAAACATATATGGTAGTTAGTTTTCTGTGTAGGCAAACATTAAAGTGTAAGGTCGGTCTATTTCCACAAAACTGGCCAGTTATTTTGACAAAGCTAAGCAAATGAGCACAGATATTGCAGATTTTGACTTGGAGAAATTCCCAATGCCAACATGGGCAAATGTCTCTGGGGATTGCCCACACCAGACTGTGACTTAGAAAAAAATCCTGCCATCTAGATTCCTATAACAATGTAAGGAGCATGTAGAACTGAATGTGCCATTATCTTTTAGTAAAAATGTGCATATGGATGCAAAAACACATATGAAATAACTTCAGCATCTTTAAATACTTATTTTCTAAAAAAAAATTTATTATTTACCAAAAAAAAAGCACATAGACTAGATACTGGAATTAGCCTGTTAATTTCTACATCACTCAGGGCAATAAAGAAAGTTCAATCAGAAACCTATGGGGAAGGCAGTGCTCAATTAGGATGAACTCAAAGGTAACATGTTATGGACTTTCATCACCACATCTAGATCTCTAAAGAAAAGAATTCTGCTCTAGTTAAAACACTCTTTTGAGTCTTGTGCTCTGCTTGAAGTTATTTTTATGATGGGTTTTGGCATATAGCTTTTTTAATGCTTGTCTATTTATATAAAATACTACTAACAGTGCTTTTCAAGGTGCAGGTCACAACCAGAGAGCCATGAAACCAGGTTAGTGGCTCTCGACCAGCTGTTTTTTCTCTTTCCCCCCTTAATTGAGTTGTGTATTCATGTGTATGTTGCATGTCCATATACATGCACTAGTATGTGATATAAAATGTATTTCTTATTCTAGGTCAAAATAAAATATATTTGAAAGACATTCTTCTATAGGTTAGAGAATAGAGATCAATAAATGATAGATTGGTGAAATCTATTTTGGTGAAAATCTAGACATGATAATATTTTTCTTAAAAGTCGTTTCTTGGGGCGCCTGGGTGGCGCAGTCGGTTAAGCGTCCGACTTCAGCCAGGTCACGATCTCGCGGTCCGGGAGTTCGAGCCCCGCGTCGGGCTCTGGGCTGATGGCTCAGAGCCTGGAGCCTGTTTCCGATTCTGTGTCTCCCTCTCTCTCTGCCCCTCCCCCGTTCATGCTCTGTCTCTCTCTGTCCCAAAAATAAATAAACGTTTAAAAAAAAAAAAAAAGTTGTTTCTACCATATGCTATTAAAGAGTTTTTTTTTTTAATGGCTTCATCTTCACAACTCTCCTGTGTGGAAGAATTAGACTTAATTAAATGGTGCTGTCAACTTTACCTTAAAGGAATGGATTTCTACAGATAGTAGCTGCCAATTTTTATTTGCCAAACCAAAGATCTTTCAAGAACGCAGAGTAAGATTTCTGAGTTGTGACTAAGAATGAAATAGCCATGGTAATTTTTTTTAATGTTTATTTATTTTGAGAGAGAGAAAGAGAGTGCACGTGCGTGCAAGCAGGCTAGGGGCAGAGAAAGTGGAAAGAGAACCCCAAGCAGGCTCCACACTGTCAGCACAGAGCCAGACATGGGGCTAGATCTCACGAACCATGAGACCATGACCTGAGCAGAAATCAACAGTCAGATGCTTAACTGACTAAGCCACCCAAGTGCCCCAATTATAATTTATTTCTGATGACAACAATTTAGATCAGGTCAAAGCACAGACACAGGAAGCATAAAATACCATGTATACAGCATGCTTCTTAACTTGCTTCTCTCAACAGCCAAGTCCCAATTATCTATGAATTGACTATCTACAGTGTGAATTGTTCATGTAAAATTCTCACAGATAAAACCAGGGTATTCATATATATTCTCCATTGCCATGCTCCTCTTGCTTCTTTGGCTTAGACACAAGATGCCAAATGCTTGCCTAAACTACAGCTGGGAATCCAAGCTCCTAGATCACCATCCCAGATTTGCCTGATTGAGTCTCTGATATTAGCCAATCCCACTTCCCACCTTACCTCTGCCTGTCCACCTCCAGTAAAGAGATCTCTGCCAACCCTGCAAGCCCCCCTTCTTGATTATCTTCTTTGTTTATACCACACTGCTTTTCAACAATAAATCCCAATGCATAATGGCCATGCATTTAATTTGGAGTCTCATGGTAAATTACAAACTTCATGGACTGTGAGACTCATCAACTACAATAAACTCCATCTTGTGTACTGGTCCAAATGCAGCTAGAATTTTTCACTAGATTATTCAGGCACTCTGACAATTTTCAAGAGACTTAGTAAGGGGGAAAAAAGTTTCGTGATCATTTGACTGTATGGTGGTATGCTTAGAGAACAGAATTAAACACACTCAGCATGTTTCTATTTTTCCCTCAACTGCAAGAGATCTTCAAGGCTACAACCAACCCCACTAATGGCGCACACACACACACACACACACACACACACACACACACACAAAGCTCTTAATTGGGAGTCATGATAATATGATAGTTCCTATTTTCTATAATGGTAGACCCTAAGTCCTGTTCCTCTACCACTAACATGATGCAGAATAGAACTAAGTGTTCATAGAGAGGCACTGTAGACACCCAATTGAAGCAAAAGTAAAGCCAAGCAAAAGTAGGGGGAAGACAGAAACATTATGAAGGACAAATACTGGAAGAATATTGGACTTAGAAGAGTTGATTAGAGATACTGAGCAAGATGGCGGAACAGCATGGAAGTTTTTTGTCTGTCTCGCATCCATGATATACAGCCAGACCAACACTAAACCATCCTGCACACCTAGAAAACTGATTTGAGGACTAACACAACAATCTGCAGACCTGAACCACAGAATTCATCAGGTACGTGGTGCAGAGGTGAACTTGGGGAGCACGAAGCCCGGCAGGGAGGGAGCCACTTTTGCCGGCAGAGACAGACGGAAACGGGGCCAGGTGGGGGGGTGTAAATACGGGAAAAGCACCCCTCCCCGAAAGTAGCTGGAGAGAAAGTGGAATATTGGAAACAGCCACGGGGACTAAACTAAAAAGGGAGAAAGGAGAAAGGAGAGGGTTTAAATTCCATTAAGACTGTAAACAAGGGGAGCACAGAGTCTGCAACTCCACAGCTCTATATCTGGCAGTGCTCTGGTGGGAAGGGCGAATCACCAGGAGCAGAGTGGAGTCGAGGAGGTTCTCGGGCCATACGGGGAGAAGCAGTTCCACTGCTGGAAGGACATTTGGTAGAGGCTGTGAGGCAACCTGGGCCCAGCAGACCCCAGAGAACAGCCACATTCGCTGGTGCTGGAACAAGGTCATTAAGGGTGAAGGCTGATGCCAGATGTGTGTTGTAATTTTCCATAATCCCTGAAATGCTGCTGCTACACTATCTCGCAAACTTTTTCTGGGGTGGGCTGGGACCTGGCCGCAGCATCGGGGCACCGGCAACAGCAGGGTCCCGCAAGCATTCCTGAGTGCAGCTAGCATTCAGCCATTGCTCGGTGAGACCCTCCCACAGAGGGTTGGAACGGGTCAAAGCCGCAGTCCTTCAGAAGTAAGGGGCTGGGGAAAACAGTCACATCTGAGACAAAACTTGGGAGAGAGGTACTGCCTGGGGCCTGGTCACAGACAGTGAAAAAGCAGGGAGTGGACGAAAGCAGAAGACAGAGGACAGATGCGCAATTGCTGAATGGGGAGAACAGAGTTCCAATACTAGACACTGGGTAGCTGGGTGACACCATTTTCACTGCTCCCGCGCATGTGCATATGCACCTACAAGCACCACAACTATCCACCTCAGTAGGCTAGAAGCACCACCTAGTGGAAAACGGAGCTGTAACACTAAGCCCCGCCCAACTGGGCCAACCTCACTCTTCAAGAACACAAGTCTCACTGCCTGCTTAGTTTATGGACTATAAAGCGCTTCATAGTCTGACTTCTAGAGGAAAACAAAGTAATTTCAGTCATATTTCAATCTGTTAGCAAGTCCATCTATTCAATTTTCTTTTTTTTCTCTTTTTCAGTTCTTTTCTTTTTCTTGAATACAGAAAAACTTCATTTTTATTTTCAATTTTTATTAAAAATATTTTCCTTTGGGGCGCCTGGGTGGCGCAGTCGGTTGAGCGTCCGACTTCAGCCAGGTCACGATCTCGTGGTCCGTGAGTTCGAGCCCCGCGTCAGGCTCTGGACTGATGGCTCAGAGCCTGGAGCCTGCTTCCGATTCTGTGTCTCCCTCTCTCTCTGCCCCTCCCCCGTTCATGCTCTGTCTCTCTCTGTCCCAAAAATAAATAAACGTTGAAAAAAAAAATTAAAAAAAAATATTTTCCTTTAATTTTTTACTATATTTTTTACTTTTATGTAAATTTTTTCAAATTCTATTTTACTTCCATCATTTTATTTCAGTCTACTACAGTGTATTCACTTTTTCAAATTTTCAAACTATTTCCTTTTTTTCTTTTTTCTCTTTTTTGTTTCCTTTTCCATGAATACAGAAAGAGAAAAAAATTCATTTTTATTTTTAATTTTTATTAAAAATATTTTTTAGTTTTTTTCTACTATATTCTTTACTTTTGTATAATTATTTTCAAATTCTATTTCTTCCATCATTTCATTTTAGTCTACATCAGTGTATTCATTTTTTCAAATTCTAAAATGATTCCCTTTTTTTCCCCTTTTTTCTCTAATCTATCAACCCACTTTCAACACCCAGACCAAAACACACCTAGGATCTAGCATCATTTATTTGATTTTTTGTGTCTGTGTGTTTTTAATTTTTTAATTTTAATAGTTTTTTTAATTTTGACTTTTTTAATTTTAATTTTTCTACCTCATTAATTCCTTTTCTTCCTTCAAAGTGACAAAACAAAGGAATTCACCCCAAAAGAAAGAGCACGAAGAAGCAACAGCCAGGGATTTAACCAACACAGACACAAGCAGGTGTCTAAACCAGAATTTAGAATCATAATAATAAGAATACTAGCCTAGAATAAAATTGCCTAGAATCCCTTTCTGCGGAGTTAAAAGAAGTAAAAACTAGTCAGGATGAAATAAAAAATGCTATAACTGAGCTGCAATCACAGATGGATGCCATGGCGGCAAGGATGGATGAGGCAGAACAGAGAATCTGCGATATAGAGGACAAACTTATGGAGAATAATGAAGCAGAAAAAAAGAGGGAGACTAAGGCAAAAAGCACAATTTAAGGATTAAAGAAATCAGTAATTCATTAAAAAGGAACAACATCAGAATCATAGGGGTCCCAGAAAAGGAAGAGAGAGAAATAGGGGTAGAAGGGTTATGTGAGCAAATCATAGCAGAAAACTTTCCTAACCTGGGGAAAGACACAGACATCAAAATTCAGGAAGCATAGAGGACGCCCGTTAGATTCAACAAAAACCGACCATCAACAAGGTATATCATAGTCAAATTCACAAAATACTTAGGCAAGGAGAGAATCATGAAAGCAGCGAGGGAAAAAAAGTCCCTAACCTACAAGGGAAGACAGATCAGTTTTGCAGCAGACCTATCCACAGAAACTTAGCGGCCAGAAAGGAGTGGCAGGACATATTCAATGTGCTGAATCAGAAAAATATGCAGCCAAGAATTCTTTATCCAGCAACGCTGCCATTCAAAATAGAAGGAGAGATAAAAAGTTTCCCAGACAAACAAAAATTAAATGAGTTTGTGACCACTAAACCAGCCCTGCAAGAAATTTTAAGGGGGACTCTCTGAGGGGAGAAAAGATGAAAATATAAATAAACAAAAACAAACAAACAAACAAACACCAAAAGCAACAAAGATTAGAAAAGACCAGAGAGCTCCACCAGAAACTCCAACTCTACAAGCATCATAATGGCAATAAATTCATATCTTTCAGTACTCACTCTAAACATTAATGGACTCAATGCTCCAATCAAAAGACATAGGGTAATAGAATGGATAAGAAAACAAGATCCATCAATATGCTGTTTACAAGAGACCCACTTTAGACCTAAAGACACCTTCAGATTGAAAGTAAGGGAATGGAGAACCATCTATCATGCTAATGGTCAACAAAAGAAAGCCAGAGTAGCCATACTTATATCAGACAATCTAGACTTTAAAATAAAGACTGTATCAAGAGATGCAGAAGGGCATTATATCATAATCAAGGGGTCTATCCACAAAGAAGACCTAAAAATTGTAAACATTTATGTGCCAAATGTGGGAGAACCCAAATATATCAATCAATTAATCACAAACATAAAGAAATTCATCGATAGTAATACTATAATAGTAGGAGACTTCAACACCCCACTCACAGCAATGGAATGACCATCTAATCAAAAAATCAACAAGGAAACAATGGCTTTGAATGACACACTGGACCAGATGGACTTAATAGATATATTCAGAACATTTCATCCTAAAGCAGCAGAATATACATTCTTCTCCAGTGCACATGGAACGTTCTCCAGAACAGACCATATATTGGGACACAAATCAGCCCTAAGTAAGTACAAAAAGATCGAGATCATATCGTTCATATTTTCAGACCACAACGCTATGAAACTTGAAATCAACCACAAGAAAAAATTTGGAAAGGTAACAAATACTTGGAGACTGAAGAACATCCTACTAAAGAATGAATGGGCTAACCAAGCAGTTAAAGAGGAAATTAAAAAGTATATGGAAGTCAATGAAAATGATAGCACCACAATCCAAAACCTCTGGGATGCAGCAAAGGCGGTCATAAGAGGAAAGTATATAGCAATCCAGGCCTTCATAAAGAAGGAAGAAAGATCTCAGATATACAACCTAACCTTACACCTTAAGGAGCTGGAAAAAGAACAGCAAATAATACCCAAAAACAGCAGAAGACAGGAAATAATAAAGATTAGAGCAGAAATTAATGCTATTGAAACCAAAAACAAAAACAAAACAAACAAAAAAAAACAAACAGTAGAACAGATCAATGAAACCAGAAGCTGGTTCTTTGAAAGAATTAACAAAATTGAGGGCGCCTGGGTGGCGCAGTCGGTTAAGTGTCCGACTTCAGCCAGGTCACGATCTCACGGTCCGGGAGTTCGAGCCCTGCGTCAGGCTCTGGGCTGATGGCTCAGAGCCTGGAGCCTGTTTCCGATTCTGTGTCTCCCTCTCTCTCTGCCCCTCCCCCGTTCATGCTCTGTCTCTCTCTGTCCCAAAAATAAATAAACGTTGAAAAAAAAAAAAAAGCTTCTGCACAGCAAAGGAAACAATCAGCAAAACTAAAAGGCAACCAACAGAATGGGAGAAGATATTTGCAAATGACATATCAGATAAAGCGTTAGTATCCAAAACCTATAAAGAACTTATCAAACTCAACACCCAAAAACACAAATAATCCAGTGAAGAAATGGCCAAAAGACATGAATACACACTTCTCCAAAGAAGACATCCAGATGGCCAGCCAACACATGAAAAAATACTCAACTTCACTCATCATCAGGGAAATGCAAATCAAAACCACAATGAGATACCACCTTACACCTATCAGAATGGCTAACATTAACAACTCAGGCAACAACAAATGTTGGCAAGGATGCAGAGAAAGAGGATCTCTTTTGCATTGTTGGTGGGAATGCAAGCTGGTGCAGCCACTCTGGAAAACAGTATGGAGTTTCCTCAAAAAACTAAAAATAGAACTACCCTACAACCCAGCAATTGCACTACTAGGCATTTATCCATGGGATACAGGTGTGCTGTTTAGAAGGGACACATGCACCCCCATGTGTATAGCAGCACTATCAACAATAGCCAAAGTATGGAAAGAGCCCACATGTCCACCGATGGATGAATGGACAAAGAAGATGTGGTATACATATACAATGGAGTATTATTCTGCAATCCAAAAGAATGAAATCTTGCCATTTGCAACTACGTGGATGGGACTGGAAGGTGTTATGCTAAGTGAGATTAGTCAGACAGAGAAAGACAAAAATCATATGACTTCACTCATATGAGGACTTTAAGAGACAAAACAGATGAACATAAGGGAAGGGAAACAAAAATAATATAAAAACAGGGAGGGGGACAAAACAAATGAGACTCTTAAATATGGAGAACAAACTGAGGGTTACTGGAGGGGTTGTGGGAGGGGGGATGGACTAAATGGGTAAGGGGCACTAAGGAATCTACTCCTGAAATCACTGTTGCACTATATGCTAACTATATGAAATCATATGTTGCAATATATGCTAACAATTTGGATGTAAATTTTTTTTAAAAATTGAAATTAAATTCTCATTAAAAAAGAAGAAGAGTTGATTAGAAGTTAGAAGTGACTGATTAAGTGATAGGTATAAAGAAAATATAAGTGACCTGTACTGCAAGCTAGTCCTTCTACCTTGGATAAATCTTTGGAAAAATACTAAGCTCTGGTGGTGATCTTGTCATACAATGCAAATTATTTCCAAACCAGTACACAGTAATTCACTGGTAATAATAAAAATACATTTCAAATAACAAACAGGGTAGAATGATGAAGTGCTGAAATAGTCATTTTTAATTTAATTAATCAGTTCTGTTAAACTTCTGGTCCATTTAGCAAAGGGGAACATAGACAAGTAGCTATTTGGCTTAATTAATTAATCAAACCAGTTTAAATGGTTGATTCCTTCATTCTACATAGACACACCTCCCAGCCACCCCCCAAAAATTAGAAAACAAGGATCCAGTTTCATAACATTTGTTTCTGGTGCCAATGTACTAGATTCAATTCTACCATAGTGTGAGCAGGGATGTGTGGTGTCTGCCCATTTTTCAGGACCCATCTATAGGATAAAACAGATAAAGGATAGTCCAGGACGGAAGGATTTCCATAGAAAAAGAGTGCTGGATGCAGAAGGGTGCAGGTGACAGAACTGCCCAGTCAGGTTTGTGGACTTCAAGGATGTGTTGGTCCGAGGATGTGTCAGAGTTCCTTCTTTCCTGAACAGCTGCAGCAGATAAACAACAAGGACTAATTCATAAACCAGTAAGTTATGCTTTGAATTATAAAGAGAAACTCCAAGGAAAGTTTAGACTTTTGGCATGTGAGAAGGCTTACATTTTGTGACAAAAGGAAATATAACCACCCGTGCTGGAGAAAAGGAACATCCTGATTATAGTATCAAAATAAATTAATTCCCCAAATTCTTTTTTTTTTTTTTTTTTAATTTTTTTTTTCAACGTTTATTTATTTTGGGGACAGAGAGAGACAGAGCATGAACGGGGGAGGGGCAGAGAGAGAGGGAGACACAGAATCGGAAACAGGCTCCAGGCTCTGAGCCATCAGCCCAGAGCCCGACGCGGGGCTCGAACTCACGGACCACGAGATCGTGACCTGGCTGAAGTCGGCCGCTTAACCGACTGCGCCACCCAGGCGCCCCTAATTCCCCAAATTCTTGAGGTGGGCTTCAATGTCCTCGATTCAACAATTTTCTGTAAAACTTTATTCTCAGTCATCAGTGAGTCTACCGCATTCATTACTTCTCATCTATAAGAAATACAGAGCCATCATTCCCCAGTCCATCTTCAGAGTATTCTTCTTCCCTCTCTGCACACATCTCACCTATGGATCTTTGGCTGCTCAATGAGAACGTCTCACCTCTTTGTAACTCCTAATGTAGTAAGTGCCTCTGGAAGCAGCAGCAGCAGGGTTCCAATAGCAGCAGCTGCACTGGCAGTAGCAGGGGATGGCACCTGATGTCTGGGTAACATACTTTTTTCTGATTTGCTCCTCCAGCCTTCCAACAAGTTATCAACCAACTCCCTGCATTGATTACTCTCTGCTTGAAATACCTAGGGCTTTCTATTGTCCTGATGGAACCCCAACTAATACAGACCATATTTACCTTCATTGTTCATGTTTCTCCACTTATTCCTAACATTTTATTAATTTACAAATAAATATTATAAAATTAAATACTGTAAATACTTTATATATTTATAAATACTTTACTTTTTACAAGTAAATAGACTTTAACCAAATAAATTATTCCTTAGTTTTATAACTCTCAGGTGACTATCATATTGCCCATTTATACATAAGAAGATTTAACAGATTGATCTGAAAGTCTGTTTTGATATTCTGACAATAGGATGACCAGGATAACCATTCAAGAAAATATGAACTTTATTTTTACCAGCCCAGTATCATCTAATGAACTAACAAAGGGACCAGCTGGCAGAGTATTGAAGAGTATTTGAAGATTAATTCTTCTGAATCAATTTAGAACGAAGTATGGCAAAAACAGACCATATAAGTGAACATTAAATGAAATATAGTATTAAATTATCTCTGAGAAACAGGTGGGCCCTAAAACTATTGAAACCAAGTCTAAATGTGTTTTAAGTTGAGCATGAAATGTTCAGTTTGGTAAATATAATACCAAAAAAGAATTTTTTAAGTTTGATAAAATGGCAATACTACATTATCCAAAGGCATCTTTTTACGTACCTTGGTTTAAAATAACTAGCAACTAACAGTATTGTTGCCTAAGCAATCAGATTTTGCTAAGAGTCTTGAGAACCAATTAATGCCTTTCTTTGAACTGTCAGATACATTTGAAAGCAATTAGTTAAGCATGGTGTCAGAATCCTCGTCTGATTCTCTGTAAGTGCCAGTTAGTTCTACTCAGTTTCAAGATATTGGGCTGCTGTCAAACCCCAAACCACCACTCTTCAAATATATTCTATTGGTCTCCAGAAAATGAAAGAATCTAAGAACTGTAGCATTTAGAACTTCATCAGACCTCAAAAACCTTTTCAAGATATTACAAGAGTCATAAAAAGGTTTATCCAAAGATTTATCCACATTGATAAGATGAACAGTTAGGACAACAACCTGAGTCCCTACACAGGACATTTTGCCTTTAGTGCATGGAGAAAGAAAGATCTTGGGAATGTGTAACCATGTGCAGGAAACTCATGTTCTGCTTACAGTCAGTAAACCACACATTCATTCACCCTTCCTAGGTCTTCAGAATCTGTTAGACTCCAACAGCAAATTCTAGGTTGTGGTTAAAAGTCAATCTGTAAGAAACTGTATTTTACTTGTATATTTTCTTTCAAGGAGAATGTATGCCTTCAGCTATTTGCTTATTTTTAAGAAAATTTTTGCAGAGCTTTTATCTGGGCTATCAAAGTTAAACAACAGACAATTCTACAGTAAATCAATAAATACCAAAGTTGGTGGGTAAAACCCAATATAGCTTACAACCTTAAATGAATACAATTTTATATAACAATGTTCTTATAAATGTTGTTTCTTATAACAAACATTCCAGTCCAAAGGTTATATGTCAATAGAGAACCATTTAAATTTTTTTGTTGTTTCAAGAAAACTGTTTCCCCTGATAGGCAAAGAGTCTTAAAGAGAATTACAAGTTTATACTGATGGGATACAAATAAATATCAAATTTAAATTATTTAGTGACAGGTATTCAAACACTCACTAATATTGTTCTTTTTTTTTAATTTTTTTTAATGTTTATTTATTTTTGAGACAGAGAGAGACAGCATGAATGGGGGAGGGTCAGAGAGAGAGGGAGACACAGAATCCGAAGCAGGCTCCAGGCTCTGAGCTGTCAGCACAGAGCCTGACGCAGGGCTCGAACTCACGGACAGTGACATCATGACCTGAGCCGAAGTCGGACGCTCAACCGACTGAGCCACCCAGGCGCCCCTCACTAATATTGTTCTTATCTAACAATAAGTAATGGCCAGCTGCATGCCTGTCTTCCTAAAGCACATGTATCCAACCTGTGTCCACAGTGCCCATTTTTCCAAGATTCTTCATTTATAGCTATTAACTAAGGATAGTACGAATTTCTGCTCTAACATATGTTTTTGATAAGGCTGAGGCAAAGTATGCAAGCTTTATAATTTTATGTTTCCACAACCTTTCTTTTCATTTTCGTTCTTCTAGATCATCATTAGTACATGATATGGATATAGGAAGGAGGCTGTGGGAATAAACTCCTTCAGGTATCTCCCCACTCACCTGCTCCAAGAAAAGTCTATTATCTCACTGAAGTCAAGTTAATCCTCAAAAGCTACATCACAGTCCCACTCACCCCTCTTGCCTATTTACTCAACTAAATCCTGTATTTCCCTCCAGGATGGATCAATGAAGTCTGTCCTTAACTCCTCAGTGATAAGTCCTTCCACTGACTTCTCCTGTCATGTATTGTCTTTACTGCTTTCATGGCTTCTGTATACCACTTCGAGTTGTTATTCATCATTCATACTCATATTCCTAGGACCTTATTTTATACTTTGATACCCTGCATAATGCCTTACTCATAGTAGACAATTAATAAGTTACTTGCCAATTTTGGCAGTCAGTTGGTTAAAAATAGGAGTTTTGGGATCAGACTGACTGTTGCAAACCCTAGCTCTGCCCTTAAGACTCACAGTTCTCAAAATGAAGATAACAAGACCTATCCTGATGGCGTAGAAAAAAGAGGGAGAGAGAGAAATACCAAAGTGGCATTTGCTAGAATAGTAGCTGACATATATTTAGTGCCCAATAGCAGTAGCTTTTGTAATGAATAAATGCCTGTGTGGCATTATTAATAATCATATTGTTATGAACAGTATTATCAGTCATTAATAATACATCTCTGACTTCACTGCCATCTCTTATGCTCATCCCAAGTCAGCCCATCATTCAGCCTCTACCCTTCCCCAATTTTGTCTATTCCCACTAACCAATAATTACGTTGTTATCAAAACAAAATGTTGAACTTTTCAAGCCTGATTGGCTAGTATCTATATTTATGCACTTTATCTATGGAAGCTATAAAGCAAGTATTTTTAATATTTTTATTTACCATACTACATTTGTTTAATTTTCCCTTCCATTTATCATAAGCTTACTTTATTCTTCTGCAGCAAAGTAACATGTGATTATAGCTTGACAAATGTTCTATCTTTGATATGCCAAGTTGTAGTAGGGACATTTTTAATCTTGCTCTTAACACCTACATGACATTTCAGTAAGGCACAGAGAAAGCCATCGATTTTTCATGATGGAATTTTATTTTGCCTTCAAAAGTTGGCAGATTAAGTGATCTATTTCCAATGACCTTTATAAATGAAAAATTAAAATTAAACAACTTCTAGAATCTTTTTATCCAGAAAAAAGGCAATGAATGACAACTGAGGCATTCAAAAAATAACTTGGTCTATCACCAGAAGCCTCCATTTCCATGTCCCAAGCATGTATCCTATAGGGACAAAACAAATCTACTCATTGTGTTCCGAACATCTCAAACCAGTCCCTGTGACAGTGGAAACATCAGCAAACCCACTGGCTCACATGCATCATCTCACCATAGCCTTAATCACTCTCCTTGACTGTCTTCAAGGTATTCACAGCATCTACAACCCTGACCTTACCGCCATCTCTTAACACTTATCCCAAGTCAGCCCATCATTCAGCCTCTACCTAATCTGATAACTTTGTACTTGGTTATAAAGCACCAGGCTATGCATTGTATTTCAAAGCATCCCAATATTTCCCAGTCAAAAGTATCATCTGGGTGGTAAATGAGATAGTAGATAGAGATAGATGATAGATAGATAGATAGATAGATAGATAGATAGATAGATAAAGATAGATTCCCAGAACCTTTTCCTGAAGATTCTGGCTTAGAAGTTCTGAGGATAGCTCTGGGATTCTAGCTTTTAATCAGACCTCATAATCATATGTCTGACTTGATAACACCATGTTAGTTCCAAAACCCAAAACTCATAGACTATGGGCTATAGCCCACAAGGTGCTTTTCAAAAATTTGAACTGACTGTCTTTAAGTAAAACACACATTCACCAGTTTTCTATGAGTATTATTCCTTAGGGCCTTACCCCTTTAAGTCACTTGTCTGTCATCTGAAGGCATCTGAATTTGTGAATTCTGTTTTAGTGACTATCTATATTCATGTTTCCTCTTTCAAATAAAACTTTAATTCACTAAGAGTAAGTAGAATATAACCATCAGAGAAATGCAAATCAAAACCACAGTAGATATCACCTTACATCTGGGGTGCCTGGGTGGCTCAGTCAGTTAAGCATCCGACTTTGGCTCAGGTCATGATCTCAGTTTGTGAGTTTGAGCCCCGCGTCGGGCTCTATGCTGACAGCCCAGAGCCTGGAGCCTGCTTCAGATTCTGTGTCTCCCTCTCTCTCTGCCCTTCCTCTCCTCACAGACTGTCTCTGTCACTCAAAAATAAATAAAAGTTTTTTAAAAATTTTAAAGAAAAGATATCACCTTACATATGCCAGAATCACTAGTAGCAAAAAGACAAGACATGTTGGTGAGAAAATGAAGAAAAGGGAATCTTCACACACTGTTGGTGGTGATGTACACTGGTGCAACCACTATGGAAAACAGTATGCAAGTTCCTCAAAAAAATTAAACATAAAAATAAAATACAATACAATCCTTGGGACACCTGGGTGGCTCAGTCAGTTGAGCATCCGATTTCAGCTCAGGTCATCTCACGGTTCGTAAGTTCAAGCCCCACACTGAGCTCGTATTCTGTCAACACAGAACCCATTTCAGATCTTCTGTCCCTCTCTCTCTGCCCCTCTCCCACTTGCGCTCTCTCAAAAATAAATAAAACATTTTTTTAAATGGGGCACATGTACACCAATGTTTATAGCAGCACTTTCAACAATAGCCAAATTATGGAAAGAGCCTGAATGTCCATCAACTGATGAATGGATAAAGAAGATGTAGTTTATATATACAATGGAATGTTACTTGGCAGTGAGAAAGAATGAAATCTTGCCATTTGCAGCAACATGCATGGAACTGGAGGGTATTATGCTAAATGAAATAAGTCAGAGAAAGACAGATATCATATGTTTTCACTCAGATGTGGAACATGACAAACTTAACAGAAGACCATGGGGGAAGGGAAGGGGAAAATATAGTTACAAACAGAGAGATAGGGAGGCAAACCATTAAAAAAAACTCTTAAATACAGAGAACAAACTGAGGGTTGATGGGGGGTCGGGGAGAGGGAAAAATGGATGATGGGCATTGAGGAGGGCACTTGTTGGGATGAGCACTGGGTGCCATATGTAAGTGATGAATCATGAGAATCTACCCCCAAAACCAAGAGCACACTGTATACACTGTATGTTAGCCAACTTGACAATAAATTATATTTAAAAAAAACTATACAATCCAGTAATGCCACTTGTGAGTATTTAGCCAAAACTCCAAAACCACTAATTCAAAAAGATATATGCTCCCCTATATTTACTGCAGCATTATTTACAATAGTGAAAATATGGAAGCACACTAAGTGTCCATCAACAGATGAATGGATTAAGAAGGTGTGAGATACACACACACACACACACACACACACACAGAGGAATATTACTCACTCATAAAAAAAGAATGAGATCCTATCATTTGGAACAACATGGGCCTAGAGAGTACTATGATAAGTGAAAAGGTTAGACAGAGAAAGACAAATACCATATGATTTCACTTATATATAGAATCTGAAACACAAAGCAAATAAATGGAAACAGACCCATAAATACAGAGAACAAACTGATAGTTGCCAGGGAAAGGGGCGGGAAGATGGACAAAATGGGTGAAATGAAGTGGGAGGTATAGGTTTCCAGATATGGAATGAGTAAATCATGGGAATGAAAAGTTCAGCATAGGGAATATAGTCAATGGTATTGTAATAGCATTGAATGGTGACAGATGGTAGCTACACTTGCAGTAAGCATAGCATAATGTATAAAGTCCAATCGCTATGTTGTACTCCTGAAAATAATGTGACATTGTGTGCCAACTGCACTTCAATTTAAAAAATGAATTTTAAGGGGCGCCTGGGTGGCGCAGTCGGTTAAGCGTCCGACTTCAGCCAGGTCACGATCTCACGGTCCGGGAGTTCGAGCCCCGCGTCAGGCTCTGGGCTGATGGCTCAGAGCCTGGAGCCTGTTTCTGATTCTGTGTCTCCCTCTCTCTCTGCCCCTCCCCCGTTCATGCTCTGTCTCTCTCTGTCCCAAAAATAAATAAACGTTGAAAAAATAAATAAATAAATAAATAAAATGAATTTTAAAAAAACACTAAGAAGATTTTGTACATGATTTTAAGACCCATTTTTAGGTATTATTATTAATAGAAAGTCTATTATTCTGATCTACTTTCTCATTTAAGGTTTTAAACTCAAAGTTATCCATTCAAGTTTCAAGGGCATTTTGTATATATGGTTATAATAAATTTGTCATCATATGCTCTGAGTATAGGAGCAGTAGGGTTTACATGTGTGTTTTACATTTTATGCTATTTAAAAATTAGGGATAAAAAAGATTAAGTAGAATAGGTAAAATAGAGTCTTCTCTTTTTGCAATGTACTTAGTATTCAAGGAGGGTTTTTTTTTTTTTTTTGCTTTGTTTTGATTTATTTTGTTTTTTTTTAAGAGTGGCCCTCTCTGATGTATTCACTGACATTCTCTTAAACACCGAAGAAGCAAGCTGACAGGCACAGGATTCTGATTTCACCTTGACTCAGGGTTAGAGCAAGCTGAGTTTATCTCTGCAATATTAAATCCCTCTGGCTTGAACTATGAGACATTGTTCTCTGAAGCAAAGATGACATAGCAGGTATGCTGAAGCAGTTAGCATCCTGCTGAGACAACGTCCCCTCTGCACTCATTTGGAGTATTTACTCTGGGAAAAAGTGCCATCTACTATTCTCTATGCTAGTGGAGAGACTGGGTAATCCCTTACCTTACATAAAGCTCAGAGGATTGACCCCAGTGTTACACACAGCCATTTCTCCAACAAGAGAGAGGATCAGGCTCACTTTTTTTTTACTCACCTTAACAATACTATTTTATAGGATTCAGAAAAGAATAACAAAAAGAAAAGAAAAAAAGAAGGAGGAGGAGGGGAAATGTGCTCTAGGAAGAATATATTGGGGTTAGAATATATATTCCCTTTCAGCTTGAGAGATTTTAGTTAATTAGGGAAAATTTGCCAGCTGAGAGTAAATGGCTTCTATTGAGAGTCACAATTTCTCCTTTTCCAGAACTCTCCAAGAGAAATACCAAGAGCTGGGTTCTGAATGTTTCAGGCTTGTCTCTACCCAAAATAGCCGAAGAATGGAAAAAAATGTGTCCTGAGTACATTCCACAAATACGTCTTGAGCACTTATTGTGTGACAAGGACAGTTCTAAGCACTAGGATCCAAAGATAAATAAGTCACTGCCCTCAAAAATAGACCAGTAAAAATTAATCAATCAGTGGCTACCATATTGGAAATAAATGCAAGGTGATTTGGGGCACAGAAGATGAATTCTACCTCTATCTAAGGGTGAGAGCAGAAAAGTCATTAGCAAAAACTGAAAACAACTGGGACCACTTGGGTTCATATAATAGCAAGTAAAAGCTCACATAACATAGGGCAAGGCATGTCAGGCAGAGGGCAATTCATGCACATGGAATTTTTAGAAAGTATATTATGTCAGATTTACTACAATATGGACCAGCAGGGGCCTGTGGGCCATGAGGGATAGAGGGAACTCAAGACTGGTGCTGGACTAACAGGAAGATGTTGGGTGATATAAGGCTCATTGAGTAGGCCATCACCCTGAACAAGATAGCCTGTCCCACAAACACATCTGATTGGCAACAGAAATGTACATTCAAGCATTTGTCCAAGACTTGAAAGATTTCATGATGGTCAGTAATAGCCACAAAGATCACCAGAAATATGATATCTAGAGCAAGAAGTCCCATCTGAAACCAAAAATGGTAACCTAAGTATTGAAAATGAAAGCAAACTTCCAGAAAAATGTGGTTAATGCAGCATGCATTTTTATAGTCTCTCTCCTCTGCACTTGCATCAAAAAGTCAGTAAAAGGGGGAGAAAGTAGAATCCACAAGGTCAAAGAGAATCAAAGAGAGAACCTAAGTGCTTACAGAGAGAGATGACTAAAAGAAGCAAACCCAACAAAACACGGGAAAGTCCAAGTACTGAGGATAGTGGGGTGAAGCATGAAACTGAATAAAAGAGGGAATGCACATCTTTCTACTAAATAATTACATATTTCTCTACCCTCTTTGTCACCTTTGCAGCAAGAGAAGATCTCTCACCCATTCCTACTCACTCTTGCAGTCAAATGCTGACAATCAGGCACATTTTTCTTAGGAAATTAGACAATTATTTTCTGGAGATATTGGGTCCATATTAGTCAGGAAAGGTAGGCCTTGCTGCAATAATTAATGAATCCTTTAAATAGTGTATGTCTTATGGGGAGCCTGGGGTGGCTCAGTCAGAGAAGTGTCTGACTCAGGACAAGTGTTCGGCTCAGGTCTGATATCACCATTTGTGAATTTGAGCCCCGCATCGGGCTCTGTGCTGACAGCTCAGAGCCTGGAGCCTGCTTCAGATTCTGTGTCTCCCTCTGTCTCTGACCCTCCCCCACTCACACTCTGTGTCTCTCTCTCTCAAAAATAAATAAACATTAAAAAAATATATATAGTGTATTTCTTACTCATCAGTCTGAAGCATACCAAGTTGTCTTTCCCTCTATTGTGTCTAAACATCCAGATCATTGTGGCCAAGGGCCACCATAAAGATTTCTGCCCACACTTTCCTCTCACTCAGTATGCCTCCTGGATGACACTAGTGTTTCTTCATGTGGCCTTACATGCCATGGCATGCCCCCTCCTCTTGGAAATTATGAGTGACCAACTATGTTTTCAATGGTAATCATCTCCTGCTCTGTTAGAACTCACCATACCTTAATAAAAACAAAATCATAGGTACACTTTAAAGCAATGTCCAAGAATATCTTCCAACATGGAAAACAAAGACAATGTGAATAAACAGAAAAAAAGGGGTGACCAAAAGGAAATATAGACGATACAAGGAAAACAACTTTTTAAATACTTACAAATACTATCCTCAGATAAAAGTGAAAATATTACATCTTTTACACAAGAATAGACCGTTAAAATAAAAACATACCAGCAAATAAGAAACATCTCTTAGAAATTAAAATAATGATGTTCCAACTAAAATTCAAAAGAGTTGTTGAATGAAAAAAGTCAAAAATCTCTAAGAAAGAGATTTTTAATGGAAAATGGAAAAAAAATAAGAGTCCAAGGATCAATCTAGGAGATCCAATAAAAAAAGGGGAAGTTAATATCAAGAGTTACCAAACATTTCTCAAAACTGAAGTACATGAGTTTCCCAACTGAAAGGGCCTGCAAACGCCCAGTACAATACATGAATAAAGACCTACACCAGACACATCATCTTGAATTTTCACTGTGTCAGAGATCAAGAAAAAATCCCAACAGATTCCAAACTGGAGAGAAAAAAAGATGAGAAATCATTTTGGTATTTTGTATTCCTCATTTCCCAGGAAGATTCTGGAGAATCTACTTTCCCAAAATTGACAAGGTAAATCAAGAAAAAATAAGATATAGGAGCCAAAAGGAAAAAATACTCAATGAAGGAGAAAGGCAAAGGAAATCCCCAGACAGTGGTAAAGACAGTACCTGGACAATGATACTGCAGTAGGCTTTAGACTATTTCAGTCTGGATAATGGAAGAGTCCAGGAAGGAGGTCTCTAGAAAAATAAATAAATAAATAATAATGAATGGGTTACCAGATGTACTTGAACACATGGAAATTAATAGTACCAGGCATTCTGTAATTTCTATTTTCAATTATGATGTGTAAAGAGCTTAGAAGTCATCACTCCCACCCTTACAACAAGGAAAAAGCTGAAATCTTAAAAATCAATTACTTTTCTTAGATCAGAGAATCAAAGTCACAAAATAAACCACCACTCCCAAAACTGGACAGAGAAGTGAATACAGAAAATACAGATTAGCTTACTGAAGGCAGGAGCCACTGGTGCCAGGAGCCATTTGAACACTTAAATGGTAACTTTAATGAATTTCTGGGAGCTAAAAGAAGACTAGCTTGAGAGTTTTAAATTATTAGGGACCCAATGTTGGAAGGAGTCACACTTCCATAGGTTTTACCTCCACGAGTTTCACCAGGTTTCCATGGTGAAGAGCAAAGAAAAATCCCGTGTTTGGCCAGGAGTGGAAAAGTAAGCATTCTGAAATAAACCCAGATCATTCTTCACAACAATGGCCTACCTTGCAGGGAAAAGATTTCATCAGAGCTTTATCAGAGTTGGATAAGGGAAATTACCCAACTCAACCCCCTCTAGGCTTTCTGTCTCATCATCTAAGGCAGAGGAAGGTAGAGGAAGGTGAAAAATACCATGTTAGTCATATCCCAGAGGCACAGGCCCACTAAAAACCTGAGACCTAATCATAGAAATACAGAATGCTGGGGCACCTGGGTAGCTCAGTCAGCTGAGCATCCAACTCTTGATTTCAGCTTAGGTAATGATCTCATGGTCATGATACTGAGCCCCACACTGGGCTCCACACTAAGTGTGGAGCTTGCTTGGTTTTATTTCTCTCTCTGCCCCTCCCCCATGCTCATGTGCTCGCTCGCTCTCTCTCTCTCTCAAAAAAATAAAAATAAAAATAAACAAAATATAGAATGCTTCCCCTCCTCCTGTATCTTACCACCACATCAATCAGTCTTCTTTTTTGTTTTAAATGTTTTATTTATCTTGAGAGAGAGAAAGCACAAGTGGAGCAAGGGAGGGGCAGAGAGAGAGGGAGCAGAGAATCCCAAGCAGGCTCTGCATTGTCAGAGCAGAGCCCCATATTGGGGAGGGAGGCGGGGGGCGTGAGATCATAACTAGGGCAAAATCAAGAGTTGGTTCCTCAACCAACTGAGCCACCCAGGCACACCAAGCTTCTTTATAATAGCCATGGATAATAGCAGAAGGAAATGCAAAGGCTCAGTATTTAAGAAGGATTCTCTAAGGAAAACCAAAGAGAAGAAAGAGACAAAAACTAGGACACTAGAGGAAACGAAAGCTTCTATTACTTACAGCTAAAGCAAACAATAAACATGGCCTAACTTCTAGCCAGATAGACACTAAAGGCCTTTCACTAAAGGCCTCTCTCAGCTCCTATCATCCAATATATCATGCCAGTTTTCAATGACACACACAAAAAATGCAAGTCGTGGTAAAATGCAAAAAAATATTGTAAAGCATGTTTGAAAATACAAGAAAAAAACATAATCTGAAGAGACAAACATCGAAACCAGACTCAGATATGTCAGAGATTTTGGCATTATCAGACCAGCAGTTTAAAACAACTATGATTGGTGTGCCTGAGTGGCTCAGTCAATTGAGCGTCCCACTCTTGATTTCAGCTCAGGTCACGATCTCATGGCAGGGCGTGGGCCCTACTTAAGATTCTCTCTCTGTCTCCCTCTTGCTCACTCACTCTCAAAATAAAAAAATAAAATGCCAAGAGATATAATAGTATAACACAAGAACACACAGCTATTTTAAGCAGAGAGCTAGAGACTCTAAGAACAAATCAAAGGAAAAGCTAGAAATCCACCATAACAGAAATAAAAGATGCCTTTGCTGGACTCATTGGTACAGACACAGACAAGGAAAGAATCAGTGATCTTGAATCTATGTCAATAGAAACCTCCCAAACTGAAATGCAAGGGCAAAAGGGATGGAAAAGGGGGAAACTGAATATCCAAGAATTGTGGGACAACTACAGGAAAGTATAACATATGCATAATGGGAACACCAGAAACAGTAGAAACAGAAGAAGAAGCAGAAGAAATATTGAAGTAACAATGGCTAAGAATTTTCCAAAATTAAAAGCAGATACCAAATCACAGATCCAGGAAGCCCAGAGATTACCATACAGGATAGATATTCATAAAATCGATGCCTAGGCATACAATATTCAAACTGCACATAATCAAAAGCAAAGAGAAAATCTCAAAAGAATCCATAGGAGAAAAACACCTTAACTTTATAGAAACCAGGATAAGAATTACACAGGACTTCTTGTCAAAAAATATGCAAGTAAGAAGAGAGTGAAGTGAAATATTTAAAATGTTTGCTGGGAACTGAGAACAAACTGAGGGTTGACGGGGGGTGGGAGGGAGAGGAGAGGAGGTGATGGACATTGAAGAGGGCATCTTTTGGGATGAGCACTGGGTGTTGTATGGAAACTAATTTGACAATAAATTTCATATAATATAAAAAAAAGAAAGAAAATACACACAGAAGTATTTAGGAGTAAAAGGGCATCCTGTCTACAACTTCAAAAATCTTTTACAAATGTATAGCTAAGTGGATAGATAGGTATAAAGCAAATGTAATAAATATTAACATTTGGCAGTTTGAGGTAATGAGAATTAGCAGTTCAGATTTCTTTGTATTATTATTACAGCTTTTCTGTAAGTTTGATATATTATCAAAATTAAAAAAAAAAATTAAAACCCTTAAAATGTTTGTTGGGAAAAAACCCAAAATTCTGCATCAAGAAAAATTATCCTTCAGAAAGGAAGGAGAAATAGACTCCTTTACATAAATAAAACTGAAGGAATTTATTGCCAGTTGACCTGTCTTGAAAAAAGAATCTTGAAAGTTCTTCAGAGAAAAGAAAAGTGATATAGTTTAGAAAATCAGATTTACGTAAATAAAGGAAAAGTACCAAAGAAGGAGTAAGTGAAGGAAAAATAAATTTTTATTTTTCTTATTCCTTCCTAAGTTCATAAATACTTGTTCAGAGGCACCTGGGTGGCTCAGTCCATTAAGTGTCCGACTTTAGCTCAGGTCATGATCTCACAGTTTATGAGTTCGAGCCCCATGTTGGGCTCTGTACTAACAGTGCAGAGCCTACTTGGGATTCCCTCTCTCTCTTCCTCTCTCTCTGCCCCTCCCCAACTCATGCGTGCATACACACGCACGCACTCTCTCTCTTAAATAAAAATAAAAAATAAACTTTTAAAAAAAAGTTGTTCAAAGTAATAACAAGAACTATATTTGAATGATTAGAGTTTATGGATAAACAAGATGAATGAAGCAGTGTTATACATCATGGGATGAATAAATTGGGAATATTCTGTTATAAAGTACATGCACTACACATGAACAGTCTGGAGTTATTTGAAAGTCAACTTAAAGTTACTGAAAATGTATAATCCAAACTGTAGGGCAACCACTAAAACAGTAGGGGTATTTTTTTTTTATTTTAGAGAGAGAGTGTGCATGAGCAAGGAAGAAAGGCAAAGGGGGAGAAAGAAAAGATGCTCAACCAACTAAGCCACCCAGGTGCCCCTAAAAGAATAGTTTTCAAGGAGTATAATTGATAGGCTAAAAGGGGAGAAAAAAGAACATATAAAATCATCAGCTAAAAGCAGAGAAGGCAGAGAAATAGAGGAAGGTGTTCCAAAAAAGAAAACAAAGAACAAGTATAAAAATTGCAAAACAGTTACATATATACTAGAATACCTGGGGGGAAATCATCAATATAGTCAAATAAAACTTCAAAGACCACCCAAAAAATAAAACATGAGGCAGAGTGACATCAGCAAGATTGGAGAATAGGAAGCCCTAGACTCTTCTTTATCTGATTGGACACACCAGTTCAACAATATATGGATGAATTTCTTTTGTGAAAAAGCCAGAAACTGGTTATGAGTTACTACATCCTGTACAAGTATAAAACCAGCCACAATGAAATTGGTAGAAAAACTAGAGATGTCCTCTTGCCATAATAACCACTCCCAGCATAGCACATGATCAGAAGTCCAGCTCCCAGTTTCTCCCTGAGGAGGGAAAAGGTTGGACCATACAGCCAACATCCCAACTTTTCTGGGTACTGCCCAAGGGACTGGCTTCTATTTTGCCTATCTCAGAGCACTGATGGGACCTAGCATATGCTAGACCCAGGTGACTGCACATACAAAAGCACCAGTTTGAACTAGCATGTAAGCACTCACCATAGTTCCTACCCTCCAGCTCAGTGCAGCACAAGTAGGCAGGAGGAAAGAGAAACTGCTTCCTGCTTCTCCATTGGAAAGGAATGAGTTGTATCGCACTAACATTTCCAATTTTCTAAGGATCACCTGTCTCAGAGCACTTATGGGACTAAGCATACTCTAGATTCCAGGAGGCCACTAAGAAAAAGATGGCAGTTTGTACCAAGACAAAGAGATTTTTGAAATGGCCAAAAGAAAAACAACTTCCCATACACTAAGGAATCTACATAAGACTCTCAGAGGACTTTTCAGCAGAAGTCTTTCAGTCCAGAAGGGAGTAGGATGATATTCAAAGTACTGGAGAAAAAAAAAAAACAAAAACAAAACCTGCTAACCAAGATTATACCTAGCAAAACTGCCCTTCAAAAAATGAAAGGGAGATAAAGACTTTCTCAGGTAAACAACAGTTAAGGAAATTAATCACCACTACATCCACCTACAAAAAAATGTTAAAGGGAGTTTTTCAACTTGAAGTAAAGGGACATTAAACAGCAAGACAATAGCATTGCAAAATATAAAACTCATTGATAAAGGACATGTAGACAAATACAGAATACCATACTGCAGTAACAGTGGTGGGTAAATAAATTACTTATAACTCTAGTATAAAATTAGAAGGCAAAAGTATCAAAAACATCTGTATTTTAAAATGTGTAAATGAACACATAATGTAAATAGATCTAAATTGTGATGTCAATAACATAAAGCGTAGGAGGGAGAAGTAAAAGTGGAGAGTTATTATATACAAATGAAGTTACATTTTTACCAGATTAAAATAGACTGCTGTATCTATAAGATATTTTATGTAAAGTCTATGGTAACCACAAAGAAAATATTTGTAGAGTTACACAAAAAGAGAGAGAAAGGAATCAAATTATAGCAATACCAAAAATGAGTGAAACACAAAGGAAGGCAGTAAAAAAGGAAAAGAGAGAAAAAAGAACTACAAGACAAATGGAAAACAATTAACAAAATGGCAAGCATAAATCCTTCAATGTCAATAATTATTTTAAATGTAAGTGGATTAAACTCCACAATCAAAACACACAGAGTGATGGTTACCAGAGAGGAGGTGGATGGAGGATGGGGGGAATAGGTGATGGGGATTAAGGCGTGCACTTGTGATGAGCACTAAGTGATATATGAAATTGTTAACTCACTATACTGTGCACTAATAGAACACTGTATGTTAACTAACTGGAAAAAAAAATTAAAACTTCAAGAAAAGACATAGAGTGGCTATATAGATATTTTTTTAAAAAACAAGGTCTAACTATATATTTTCTATAAGAGACTGGCTTTAGATTTAAGGACACATGCAGGTTAAAAGTGAAGGATAGAGGGGCGCCTGGGTGGCGCAGTCGGTTGAGTGTCCGACTTCAGCCAGGTCACGATCTCGCGGTCCGTGAGTTCGAGCCCCGCGTCGGGCTCTGGGCTGATGGCTCAGAGCCTGGAGCCTGTTTCCGATTCTGTGTCTCCCTCTCTCTCTGCCCCTCCTCCGTTCATGCTCTGTCTCTCTCTGTCCCAAAAAAAAATAAATAAACGTTGAAAAAAAAAAGTGAAGGATAGAAAAATATATTCCAGGCAAATGGTAACAAAAAAGACAGCAGGGATGAATACACTTACATCTGACAAAATAAAGATTTTAAGTCAAAAACTGTTACAAAAGACAAAGAAGAACAATATATAATTATAAAAGAGTCAATTCACCAGGAAGATACAGCAATTATAAATATATATGCGCTCAACTTCAGAGCATCTAAATGTTTGAAGCAAACACTGACAGAACTGAAGGGAGAAATAAACAGCAATATAATAATAGTAGGAGACTTCAATATCCCACTTTCAATAATGGATAGAACAACTGAACAGAAAATCAACAAAGAAACTGCAGACTTGAGCAACACTATAGAACAAATGGACACAACAGACTTTCCACAGAACATTCTACAGAACATCATTATGACCTGAGCCAAAATCAAGAGTTGGACACTTAACTGACTCAGCCATCTAGGTGTCCCCCAAGAATCTTTTCCAGCAGCAATGGAATGATACTTGAAATCAATAACAGAAAAAAATGAAAAATTCACCAATACATGAGAATTAAGCAACATGTTTTGGTCAACCCAATAGGTCAAAGAAAAAATCAAAAGGGAAAATGGAAAATGGAAAATATCTTGATGCAGGGGCACCTGGGTGGCTCAGTCAGTTAAGCATCCAATTCTTGATTTCAGCTCAGGTCATAATCTTGCAGTTCATGAGTTCCATGCTAACAGCACAGAGCCTGCTTGGGATTCTCTCTCTCCCTCTCTCTCAGCCCCTCCCCAGCTCGCTCTTTCTCTCTTAAAATAAATAAACATTTTTAAAACCAGAAAATATATTTGGACTCCTGGATGGCTCAATCAGTTGTCTCTGACTCTTGATTTCAGCTCAGGTTATGATCTCATGGTTCATGGGTTTGAGCCGGCATCAGGCTCTGAGCTGCCAGCACAGAGACCACTTTGGATTCTCTCTCTGTCCCTTCCTCACATTGTCTCTCAAAATAAATAAACTTTTTAAAAATGTCTTACTTTATACTCAATATTCCACAGCTTTACTTTAAAAAAAAAAAGAAGAAAATACCTTGATACAAATGAAAACAAAAACACAGCATACCAAATTAATGAAATGTAGCAAGAGAAGTACTAAGAAGGAAGTTCATTGTGACATATGCCCTGATTTAAAAAAAAGAAAGACCTCAAATAAATGACCTAACTTCATACCTCAAGGAACTAGAAAAAAGATATAATTTCAAAGATAGCAGAAGAAAGAAGTTAATAAAATTACAACAGAAACAAATTAAATAAAGAATAGAAAATAGAAAAAATCAATGAATCCAAGAGTTGTTTTTGTGCAAATATCAACAAAATTGACTAAGAAAAAAATAGAGAAGACTCAAATAAACAAAATAAAAAATGACAGGGGAGACATTACAACTGATATCACAAGAGAAAAAAAGGATGATGAGACTACCATGAACAATTATATACCAACCAAATAACCTAGAAGAAAAGCATAAATTCCTAGAAACATAAAATCTCCCAAGACTGAGTCATGAAGAAATAGAAAGTCTGAACAGACCAATTACTAGTAAGGAGATTGAATCAGTCAAAAAAAAAAGAAGAGAGAAAGAAAGAAAGAAAGAAAGAAAGAAAGAAAGAAAGAAAGAAAGAAAGAAAGAAAGAAAGAAAAAGAAAAAAAGAAACCCAACAAAGTAAATCCCAGAATCAGTTGGCTTCACTGGTAAATTCTACAAAGCACTTACAGAATTAATACCAATCCCTCTCAAACTCTTCCAAAAAATTGAAGAGGAGAAAATACTTCCAAACTCATTTCATGAGGTCAGCATTAACCTGATACCAAAGCCACATAGACACAATACAAAAACTACAGGTAGTAACCATGATGAAGATAGATGCAAAAGTCCTCAACAAGTACTAACGAGACAAACTCAAAAGCACATTAAAAGGATCATACACAACGACCAAGTGGGATTTATCCCTGGGATGCAAAGATTAATCAACTATGAAAATCAACTGACATAAAACTCCACATTAACAGAATAAAGGTAAAATCACATGATCATCTCCATGGATTCAGAAAAAGCAATTGATAAATTTAACACTCTTTCATGATTAAAAACTCAACAAACTAGGAACACAAGCAAATTATCTCAACATAATAAAGGCCATATTTGACAAGCCTGCAACTAACATCTTACTCAATGGTGAAAATATAAGAGCTTTTCATTTTTCTCAGATCAGGAACAAGGCAAAGATGACCACTCTTCCCGCTCTTTTATTTATTTTTTAATTCCAGTATAATTAAAATACAGTGTTAGTTTTAGTTTTAGGTGTACAAATAGTGATTCACCTAAATATGTGTGTGTGTATGTGTGTATGTGTGTATGTAATAACTCACCAATTCTATACATTACTCAGTGCTCAACATGGTAAGTGTATTCTCTTTTGTTTTTTCTTTCTAGAGAGAGACAGCAAGTGGGGGTTGGGGCAGAGAGAGAGGGAGAGAGAATCCCATGCTGGCTCCACATTATCAACACTGAGCCCAATGGCAGGGCTAGGTCTCACTAACCATGAGATCATGACCTGAGCCAAAATCAAGAGTTGGAGGTTTAATCAACTGACTTACCCAGGACCCCATGGTAAACCTCTTCACCTATTTCAGCCACACACCCCGACCCACCTCCCTTCTGGTAACCATCTCTTAGTTCTCTATAGTTAAGAGTCTATTTTTTTGTCTCTTTTTCATTGTTTATTTTGCTTCCTAAATTCCACATATGAGTGAAACCATATGGTATTTGTCTTTCTCTTACTTATTTCACTTAGCATTATACCCTCTAAATCCATCCATGTTGCTGCAAATGGCAAGATTTCATTCTTTCTTATGACTGCGTAATATCCCACTATGTGGAATCTTCTTTATCCATTCATCTATCCATGGACACTTGGGTTATTTCCATATTTTGGTTATTGTAAATAATGCTGCAATAAACATAGGGATGCATATATCTTTTCAAATTAGTATTTTTTGCATTCTTTGGGTAAATACCCAGCAGTGGAATTACTGGGTCATATAGTAACTCTATTTTTAATTTTGTGAGGTACAACCATACTGTTTTCCTCAGTGGCTGCACAAGCTTGCACTCCTACCAAGAGTGCATAAGGGTTTTTTCCTCCACATCCTCACCAACACTTGCTTCTGTTTTTGGTTTTAGCCATTCTGACAGGTGTGAGGTGATAGCTCATTGGGGTTTTGATTTGCATTTCTGTGCTAATGATGATGTTGAGCATCTTTTCATGTGTCTGTTGACCATCTGCATGTCTTCTTTGGAAAAATGTCTGTTCATGTGTTCTGCCCATTTTTAAATTGAATTATTTTTTGGTGTCCAGCTCTATAAATTCTTTATATATTTTGGATACTACCCTTTATCAGATATGTCACTTGCAAATATCTTCTCCCATTCAGGAGGTTGTCTTTTTGCTTTTTTTGAGTTTCCTTTGCTATGCAGAAGCTTCTTATTTTGATTTTGTCCCAATAGTGTATTTTTGCTTTTGTTTCCCTTACCTTAGAAGATATGTCTAGGAAAATGTTGCTATAGCCAGTGTCAGAGAAATTACTTCCTGTGTTCTCTTATAGGATTTTTATGGTTTGGGGTCTCACATTTAGGCCTTAATCCATTTTGAGTTTATTTTTGTGCATGGTGTGAGAAAGTGGTTCAGTTTCATTCTTTTACATATAGCTTTCCAGTTTGTTGAAGAGAATGTATTTTTCCCATTGCATATTCTTGCCTCTCTTGTCAAAGATTAATTGACCATATTTATAATCATGGGTTTATTTCTGGGCCCTCTATTCTGTTCCATTGATCTATGCATCTACTTTTGTGCCAGTACCATACTGTTTTGATTACTACAGCTCTGTAGTATATCTTGAAATCTGGGATTGTGATACATCCAGTGTTCTTCTTTTTCCAAGATTGCTTTGGCTATTCAGGGTCTCTTGTGGTTCCATACAAATTTTAGGGTTGTTTGTTCTAGTTCTGTGAAAAATGCTGTTGGTATTTTGATAGGGATTGCATTAAATCTGTAGATTGCTTTGGGTAGTATAGACATTTTAACAATATTTGTTCTCTCAATCCATGAGTATGAAATATCTTTCCATTTATTTGTGTTATCTTCACTTTCTTTCATCAGTGTTTTATAGTTTTCAGAGTACAGATCTTTCACCTCCTTGGCTAAGTTTATTGCTAGACATTTGATTACTTTTGGTGCAGTTGTAAATGTGATTGTCATCTGAATTTCTCTTTCTAGCTACTTCATTATTAATTTCTAGAAATGCATATTGATTTTTTTATCCTGAAAAATTACTGAATTCATTTATCAGTTCTAGTAATTTTTTGAATGGAGTCTTCAGGGTTTTCTAAATAGATCATGTCATCTGCTAGTGAAATGAAAAATAGTGAACATTCTGCTTCTTTTCAGTTTGTATGTCTTTTATTTCTTCTTCTTGTCTGATTGCTGTAACTAGGGCTTCCAGTACTGTGTTGAATAAAAGTGGTGAGAGTGGACATCCTTGCCTTGTTTCTGATCTTAGGGGAAAAGTCCTCAGTTTTTCATGATTGGGTATATTAGCTGTGGGTTTTTTATATGTGACCTTTATTATGTTGAAGGATGCTCCCTCTGAACCTACTTTATTGAGGTTTTTATCATTAATTGATGTTGTACTTTGCCAAATGCTTTTCTTTCTTGCATCTATTGAAATGATTTAACATTACTCTTGTTGTGATGTATCATGTTGATTGATTTGCAAATGTTGAACCACCCTGCATCCCAGGAATAATCCCACTTGGTCATGGTAAATGGTTTTTTCAATATATCGTTGGATTCAGTTTGCTAATATTTTGTTGAGTATTTTTGCATCTATGTTCCTCAGAGATATTGGTATATAGTTCTGGGGTTTTTGTTTGTTTGGTTGGTTGGTTTAGTTTGTTTTTTTTTGTAGTGTTTTAACCTGGTTTTGGTATCAGGGTAATGCTGGCCTCATAGAATGAATTTGGAAGCTTTATTTCCTCTTTTGTTTTTTTGAATAGTTGGAAAGAATGGGTATTAACACTTTCTAAATGTTTAATAGAATCCACCTGTGAAGCCTTCTGGTCCCAGACTTTTGTTTGTTGTGAGTTTTTTTACTACTGATTCAGTTTCACTGTTGGTAATCATTCTGTTCAAATTTTTTATTTCTTCCTAAGTTTTGGGAGGTTATATGTTTTTAGGATTTATTCATTTCATCTAGTTTGTCCAATTTGTTAGTATATAGTTTTCTATAATCTCTTATAATCCTTTGTATTTCTATAGTACTGGTTGTTATTTCTCCTCTTGTTTCTGATTTTGTTTATCTGAGTTTTCTTCCTCTCTCTCTCTCTCTCTCTCTCTCACTCTCTCTCTCTCTCTCCTTCTCTCTTTTTCTCTTTTTTATGGTTCTGGCTAGAGGCTTATCAATTTTTCTGATCTTTTCAAATAAACAGCTCCTGGTTTCATTGATCTCTTTTATTGTTTTTTTCTATTTCATTTATTCTACTGGTTTGGGGTTTTGCTTGTTCTTTTTCTTGCTTTATTAGATACAAAGTTAGGTTGTTTGAGATTTTTCTTGCTGTATAATTCCTTCATAGAACAGCTTTTGCTGCATCCCAAAGATTTTGGACCATTGTGTTATCATTTTTATTTGTCTTTATGTATTTTTTGATTGCCTCTTGATTTCTTGGTTGACCCATTCAATGTTTAGTAATATGTTATTTAACCTCCACATATTTGTTTTCTTTCCAGATTTTTTCTTGTGAATCATATCTAGTTTCATATAGTTGTTGTCAGAAAAAAACTGCATGATATGATATCAATCTTTATGAATGTGTTGAGACTTGATTTGTGGGCCAATATGTGATATATTCTGGAGAATGTTTCATGTGCACTTGAAAAAGAAATGTGCATTCCACTGCTTTTGGATGGAATGTTCTGAATATATCTGTTAGATTCATCTGATCCAATATGTCCCTCAAAGCCACTGTTTCCGTGTTGATTCTCTTTATGGACGATCTATCCGTTGGTGTAAATGGGGTATTAGAGTCCCCTACAATTATTGTATTACCATAAATTTTTTCTTTATGTCTGTTAATAGTTGCTTTATGTAATTTAGGTGCTCTCACGTTGGGTGTGTAAATATTTATAATTGTTATATCTTCTTGTTGGATTGTTCCTTTTATGATTATGTAGTGTCCTTGTTTGTCTTCTTTCAGTCTTGACTTTTTTGTCTGCTATGAGTATCATTTTCCCAGATTTCTTTTCATTCCATTTGCATAAGTGCTTTTCCATCCTTTCACTTTCAATTTGCATGTGTCTCTAGGTCGAAAATGAGTCTCTTATAGGCAGCATATAGATGGTAATAACCCAGTTTCTTAAATGGACTAAGAAGTTGAACAGACATGTCTCTAGAGAAAACATACAGATGACCAACATATGTAAGAAAAGATGTTTATTGTCACTAATAATCAGGTAAAATGCAAATCAACATTTCGGATCCCTTCCCTGACTTATAAGCAGAGCTCAACTGTTATCTTTTTTGTTTTCATTCCATATAAGACTGTATTTGAATAAAGGGCTTGATTGCTGCTGGAAGGGCTAATGTTGAAATCCTGTATCTGCCAGTTTCTGAATGAGTGAACTTGAGCTATTCCTTTCATTTTCCTTTAACTGCCTCTCCTGGATGCAGTGAGACATGTCAAGCACCTAACACAATGCCCAATCCACAGTCGGTGCCCTATGAATGTTGATTCCCCACTTTTCTTATCTCCCTAGAAAATCCTAAAGGCATCTTAAAGGGGGTCCTTGATGATATGACACCATAATGCCAAAGGAAAAGACTTTTGCTTTTCTTGCTAAAAGGGACAGCAGTCATCTGGCACTATTCCTCACTTCTTTTTGCCCTCACACACAGACAGGTGGAGTGCCATCTACATTGCAAACACGAAAGAAAGGCCAAAAAAATTACAAAAATGGTGCCAACCCCATATCTCCATTCTGCTGAATCAGTGGCACTGGATGCTGTATCAATTAGAGTGCCAGTAGGAAACAGGTGGCACACTCAGAAAGTAGCTAAGCAGAGTTTAATAAAGGAGCTTCTTAAAATGGTGTGGACAGGACTAAGAGATCCAAAAGGAATAATGAGAGCCCAGGACCCAGCAACACTGAAAAGTCATCACAATCCAAGGCTTGAAGGGGAAACAGAAAAAGGTGTTATCAAAGCAGGCCTGAACCAGAAGAGAGAGGAGAGGCACTGGCCCACAGGAGCTGTGTTATTACATAAAAGATCCAAGCTTCAATCCAACTTGGCTCAGCAGGGAGGAAAAGAAATATCCCAACTTCTCTGTCCTGCTTGCTTGATATTTCCAACTGTTGCCATCCATCAGCCAAACTCAACCTGAAGTCCAAGGGCAAAAGAACGCAGATGTCTTGAGAAGTCAGATCTGGTGTATTAATTAAGAATATGCAAATTATGACCTGCTGAATGAGTGGGCACAAGCCACTCACACAGGGTTGGCAGGTAGCTTCCTCGGCATCCAAATACACTCACACAAAGGAGGTAAAGTCACAAGATTTATTACTTGCAAGTTCCGGAAACAGGGCAGGGGAGGGTGGGGGCATAACAAGCATGGGGAGAGCAGTTCTCCATCCTAGCAGGAAACAGAGAGCAGGGTGGCAGGTACTTATTACTTACAAGGAGGTTGGGACAAAGGTCACTAAATTTTGTGGGGGCTCAACTCTAAGTGGTTATTTTAAAAGGCATCCCAGGTAAAGCAAAGCAGGAACTTGGGATTGGAAGGATAAGCTCGGGTCTTTATCTAAACGTCCAAACTCTGGGTGTAAGCACAGTTGTAATGCTGTAAAAGGCCTAGGCAGCAACTCACTATAGCTGTTTTCTCATCACACTAGGTGACACAGTCCTCAGACATCAGCCTTACCAAGGTACAAAGAAGGGCAGAGAAAAGTACAAAATGGGCAGAGCCAACTATCTCCAAACATTTTATCATACAACACAAATAAATTCTTATTTCTTAAAACCAACATTAGGTTTCCAAACACACCCTAATTAATAAATCCATCAGAGACAGGCCAATTAAGGGTCTTTGCTTGGTAGAGGGTAGCCTGAATTGAGGCTGGTATGGAGTTCTGCTAGGGTATGGTAGATAGGAATGGAACTGGAGAGGAAAAGTCTCAAAGACAAAAATCTTTATTGTCAGATGGAATATTAGAAATAGGGGCAGACTTTAGCATAGTCTCACAAAGATACTCACATTTAGGGTACTCTGGTTTTTTCTGCTGAAATTAAGGTGGCAAGCAAAGGTCAGATGCATTTATAAGTAGAGATTTGGAAGAGAGATCTCCAGAAACTGACCCCATGACCTCTGGACTCCAATATTACCTCATCTGGGAGGCCATAAAAGTCTGAAGATTTCACAGAGAAATGGAGCTGCTAGGTCAGCTGTGGTCCCCTGGACCAGGTCCCCTAAAAACAGCTTTAGGTCTTCAGGTTAAAGGTGTCAATATTAATTTATACTGATCTAGGTCACATAGTAGCTCAGCTGCAGAAATCAGACCCAGGACCCCCATAGGATCATTAAAGGTAAGGATATATGTTCAGAAGCTTTTAAATAAGGTTTCTAGGATGTGGATGACATGGAAATTGAACCATATGAATAACAATGGTTTCTGCACCTGTCACTAGCTAAATTGCTTGGGAGTATATGTTGGGATTTATTATTTTTTTTTTGAAATGATAAACAAAATTTTTATTTATTTTTTTCAATATATGAAATTTATTGTCAAATTGGTTTCCATACAACACCCAGTGCTCATCCCAAAAGGTGCCTTCCTCAATACCCATCACCCACCCTCCTCTCCCTCCCACCCCCCATCAACCCTCAGTTTGTTCTCAGTTTTTAAGAGTCTTTTATGCTTTGGCTCTCTCCCACTCTAACCTCTTTTTTTTTCCCTTCCCCTCCCCCATGGGTTTCTATTAAGTTTCTCAGGATCCACATAAGAGTGAAAACATATGGTATCTGTCTTTCTCTGTATGGCTTATTTCACTTAGCATCACGCTCTCCAGTTCCATCCACGTTGCTACAAAGGGCCATATTTCGTTCTTTCTCATTGCCATGTAGTACTCCATTGTGTATATAAACCACAATTTCTTTATCCATTCATCAGTTGATGGACACTTAGGCTCTTTCCATAATTTGGCTATTGTTGAGAGTGCTGCTATAAACATTGGGGTACAAGTGCCCCTATGCATCAGTACTCCTGTATCCCTTGGGTAAATTCCTAGCAGTGCTATTGCTGGGTCATAGGGTAGGTCTATTTTTAATTTTCTGAGGAACCTCCACACTGTTTTCCAGAGTGGCTACACCAATTTGCATTCCCACCAACAGTGCAAGAGGGTTCCCGTTTCTCCACATCCTCTCCAGCATCTATAGTCTCCTGATGTGTTCATTTTGGCCACTCTGACTGGCGTGAGGTGATATCTGAGTGCGGTTTTGATTTGTATTTCCCTGATAAGGAGCGACGTTGAGCATCTTTTCATGTGCCTGTTGGCCATCCAGATGCCTTCTTTAGAGAAGTGTCTATTCATGTTTTCTGCCCATTTCTTCACTGGGTTATTTGTTTTTCGGGTGTGGAGTTTGGTGAGCTCTTTATAGATTTTGGATACTAGCCCTTTGTCTGATATGTCATTTGCAAATATATTTTCCCATTCCATTGGTTGCCTTTTAGTTTTGTTGGTTGTTTCCTTTGCTGTGCAGAAGCTTTTTATCTTCATAAGGTCCCAGTAATTCTATGTTGGGATTTAAAGTCCAAGTAAAATAACACTTCTTTGTCAAGTCTGGAACTGACTGAGAAATAAGAGCCAAGAGACAGATATATGGAGATTAACACATCAGTATTCCTTTTGGTAAAGCTGATTGCAGAATAGGGCTTTAAGTCAGTGGTCTTCATGGGCATCCTGAATCAACTTCAGAAATATTCTTCCTGCTCCACCATTAGCTGGTTTCCAACCATAGACCATCCCTTTAAAAGCAAAACCTGCCTAGTAAACTTTCCACATTCCTAGGAAAAGCCCAAATATACCCTCTATGCAGGTCAGAAGTTTTGAGAGAGCTCAGGAGGTTTGAAGGAAGTGATTTCCATTTCTTGCCTTAGGCTCACCAATCAGATAAGTCACTCACTCTGCCTCAGATAGGTGAGGAAGCAGTAGTGGAAGCTCCTTTTGGCAATGGAGTTTAAGTGGCTACCCTTCTGTTGACTGTTATGGCAGGGATGGGTGTGGTGGGGGAAGGCATTTTCCCTACAATATGGAAAAGTTCAAAGTCAGATCCTCACAGGGCTTCATGGCCGAATTTTGTTCTCAACACAATCAGCTGGAGTTCACTTTACCAAGAATTAACACAAGCAAATGGGTGTCCAACTTCTTAAGACAGGAAGGAAACTATGCTTATATCAATGCATTAGTCTGTATCATAAATGGGTAACTGACTTAGAGAACACTAGAAGTAGAGGCAAAGGGAAATGTACTTATGATATAAAAGGCTTCCTAGACAACCATAGTCCACTGGGACAGGGGGAACATGTATCCACAGGGGGAACATTTGAGAAGTGAATGGAGGAACCACAAGTAACACCAAATATATTCATGTCCCCTGCCATCCCCACCCCAGAATGACACCAACCAGAAGTTAACTGGTGGGCTTTTTCTCAGGGGTTGCCTGTCCTTTGATTTCTCCTCACTACTGTTGTCAGGGGACAGTGGGCTTGTGTGAGTGCCTGATAAGGGTGAAAGTCTTGGCATGTGCTTGGAAAGATGTCTGTTCCTTCTGTGGGTGTAAGCTTTGTGCTAAGAGTTAGCCAAAAATCTAGACAAAGCAAGAAAATTAATAAGTGAACAACGCTAACAAAGTCCTTATCAGAAAGCAAATTTTAAAAGCTTGGATGATTTCTTATTGATGACATGTTTCTATACTTCTACTCACCTACTTAACTATCAGCCCCCAGGAGGAATTAAATTATGGTGGAAAATGAATGGGCTACAGGAGATTGTTCTCCATGGATAATGCCCGTCAGGGCCTACCACTGTTCTGTTTACTGTTAAGGCCAGTGGACTGCCCATAGAAGTGTCACATGGAGGAATTCATTAGCCCAGGACCCGGGCCAATGTGAAACTAGACTCGGCTCACAAAGTTGTAGTTTGTCTTTTCTGATATCACTCTACCACCAATAACTTGCTTTACCCCCCAGCCCCAAGGAGGTTCTCATCTTTCCCCAGTAAGGGATCCTGTGTTGCACATATAAGCCCATTTTTCTGCTTCCCTAGCACCAGGTAATTTTGAGCATGTTTCCAGCTGGATCTGGGCTTTCCATCAGCCTGGGTCAGGACTTAGGTCTTAAGGGTCTAATTCTCAGTCTTTGCAGAGATTTCTGGAACATAGGAAGAACTGAGTTGTCACCAGCTCTTTCAGCTTGTCCAAGGTTAACATTCTTGGTTGAAACATTTCTTTCAAAAAATAATCAATTTTTACATTGCAACTGTTAATATGGAGATCAGAAATAGTCTTTGCCACTTTTATTGCAGTGATTTCCATGGGTTCTCATGGCCTAGAACACAAACAAAATCACACCTTCCATAGGGTTTCCAACTTTTTATTTTGTTAAATAAGAATAACTTTTAAAATGACTGCCATTTGCCTGTCACTGTATTTTGTGAAAGAAAGGATACTTAATCAGAATGAAATAATGAGGGGTATTCCTTTAAACTGACTAAATTTAGCCTTATGGGGAAGAAGCAATATTATCTATCATTGCTAAATTTTACTGAAAGCCAATGAAAACTTTGTTATAGTCTGGTTTTTGTGAACCACTGCTCTTCGACATTAGGTTAAAAGTACACAGATGGTATAGAATACAAATGACTACTTACACATAGGAGGAAGCAGAACTAATAATATACGTTTTTATTCAGACAAGTTATTTACAAAACCTAGACTCACATCAAAATACTTACAACGCACTAGTGGGAGGAAAGCTGCTTCGTAAGGAAGCCAAAATTATAACTTTTTTTACAAAGAGAAATTAAACAACAGTACAAACTCAAATAAAAGCTAAAAACCAATTCTAATGCTACACATCAAAATGAACACTATGCATAAAATTCAAAGGGCACAGTTAGCAATAAATTTTCTTCATTATAAAGCCAATGTTTTTCCAGCTGGTAGAAGCAGATTTTGGCTAACAAAATTTTCAATAAATTAAAGTAAAGAAGCTGAAAATGAATGGAGAAACAATGCTAGCAAGGTCCTTTTCAGAAAGCATGTTTTGAGAACCTATACAATTTGATGTTTATTTATCTTAATAAATATATTCCGCTCTGACACCCCTCCCAATTCTTCCCCTCTCTCCGACAGCAAACACCCATCCATCATCTCCTAAAAGAAATTTATCCATAGTGGAGGATAAGTCACAGTTGTATCATTAAGACTATGGCCTCATCCCTAGAATATTAGCAGTGCAAAACAATACAACAGTGACTGGTTCAAAATGGTTCTGGAAGTCCCTTTTAGGTACTGAAAGATGGAGATTTTTACTTTAAATTCAGAAGCAAATTACTCAGAATTAATGTTTCTGTGCACATACATTTAGTTAATAAGTATTGATAGGTATCGTGGGGCATTCAAAAATGAACAAGACATAGTCTCAGCCCTCCAAGAACTCAAATGTAGCAGTTAAATGATACACAGTCCTCCTTGGAGGCCATTAGAGTAGGCCCAGCACTGGGCTACCACACAGGCAGATCAGACCTGTATGTAGGACAACAAAGAAGGGCCACTAACAAAATAATTTCTTTAAATTTCATCTTTCATTGTATCTAGTTTTACTTTCAGAAAATCTAGAAAGTTTATTTTAATTTCAATTATTTTCCAGCAGGATGATAAACAATGGAAGGCAGTAACTGTACCCTGCACAGGACATCTGTATTATAAATCAGTCCTTCATGTGTAATTTCTCACTGATATTACTTGCTGTCATGCCACATTCAGTTATGAACCATCATATTCACAATCATTGATAAGTCAAAAAGACACTTTGGCTTCAACTTTGGAATATCACCATGTGATTCTTATATAATCATCTTTTAAAAAGAGACACTTTATTTCTTTACTATCCCAAGACAGGACAGAGAGAAGGGAAAACCTTTAAATGTTCCATAAACAGCAGCTTCTCTCCTTCTTTCAGCAGTTAGCCTCCTGGCTGTGGATGTGAAGTTGATGGAGCTGTATGCAGATCCTGCTGTTGGGGCCCATGCCAGGACCAACTAAGACAAGATCTCTAGAAGTGAGCCAAGCAAGGCATCACTATTTTCAAAGCTCCCCCAGGTGATTCTAAAGTGCAACCACTGTTAAGAACCAGTGATATTAATGGTTCCTCTACCCCAGACATCCCTTCTGTCAAGTTCACTCTGATTTGACAATAGGTTGTTTTGACTTTGCCTAGTATATTCTCTCAAATTCATAAAGTTCAGTGCCAACATTTTTAAGGTTAAGAATTATCACACAAATATTTTGTTGCTCTATTATTCATGTAATATATTTATAGTGGATGTAATGTTCATGGGGCAATAATGATGAGAAAGTATCCAGACTTTTTACAGTTCACATGCAATGTAATTTGTCTTAATAGAACTTTTCACTTTAAGTGGCACTTCCCTAAAATGAAATCTCAACCAACCGCACTTTTATTTCATTCCTCCCACCTACTGCTGTGTGTAGCCCAGTGCTAAGACTACAACTGATAAGTTGGTATTGAACGGATGATACTCTTAAATCATTTTTCAAGTTAAAAAATTAAAATTAGGGTATGAAACTCATTGTACCCAAAGTGATTCTCTTATTTTCCCACAACTGCTTAAAACTAGATTCTTCAACTTCCTTTATTTTTTATTTCTTACCCTTTATTCATTCACTCACTCAGCAAGCTAAGAGGAATGTTCTAGATGCCTGTGAGCTAGCTAACAAAATGGAAAGATGGAGAAACAGCTATCCCCACTCTCCCTGTCTTATCCACATGGCCTGATTAAACTGAACACAGCACCAACCTTTAAAAAAGAGAAGGATAGAGACCTTCATATTTGCAGTGAATAAAGAATGAGATGACACTAACATGTGTGCCTCCCTTTTTTTACCCCACCCAGGAAATGGACAGCTGGTCAAGGATATGGTATTAGTCACTCCTCTAAAACCTTGCTTCCTTTCTCCCCTCACCCAACCCAGGATCCAAGGGAGCATCAAAGGTATGGAAGACCCATTTAGGTCTTCTAGCATCACTCAAGCAAAAAGAGTATACCCAACACCACAGTGCTACCTCATGGCTTAGGGGCCTATCCTTGTGAGACACCTCTCCCCTGGTATTTCTCAGAAGCACAATCTCTCCCCATTAGTCTACCTCTTCTAGACTGTTACAGCAAAGAAGAGAGATTATTTTTTCATTGTATTTTTTTCCCTAACATCTGCTTATTGAAAGCAGAAGGGGAGCCTGGGTGGCTCAGTCAGTTGAGCATCCGACTCTTGATTTTGGCTCAGGTCATGATCCCAGAGTCATGGGATCAAGCCCCGCATCAGGCTCTGCACTGAATGGGGAGTCTGCTTAAGACTCTGTCCCTCTCCCTCTGTCCCCCACTCTCTCTCTAAAATAAAATAAATTTTAAAAAATCATTTTAAAAGCAGAAGACTATTGTCTCAACTGTCCTACATTGTTAGCAAACAAAAATTACTAATATTAAAATTTAAAACATTTAATTGTAACATAAATACTAAAAATTAAAACTAAAAGACAAAGCTTAGTGACACTAAAAAAAATACAATAGCTTAGTACTGAAAACTAAAACATTCTTGTTGCCAGGTCTTTGGATTAATTGCTTCATTTCTGTAGCACAACACAGTTTGGCACTTGTTTTATTTTCTTGCCCCTCAAGCTAAGATAATTGCAGTCGGAAACTGAGAAACCTTTATCCAGGTAGATGCTAGACATACACAGACATCAGAGAACAGGACAGACAAAGCTCTCTCCTCATGGAGTCTGGAAACCAAGAGTTCCTAATCTTTCCTCCTTTCTTATTCCTCATATCACTCAGGGTTGATCTTCCTGAGCCTGCGACCCAGATCCACTCCCCTTCATCCTCTCCCATTGCCTCAGTTTAGGCATCATCATCCCTAGGCTGCACTGTGGTAGTGACATTTGCTAAATGCTAACTGTTCTAATCATGAGCCTGAATGATCATCATCTGACTACCTTTTTCCTTATAAAAGACATACATCGAGGATTTAGTTTGGGTACAGGGAGTACCATAGGACTAAAAAGTGAAGAAGGATAATAAATGAGTTAATGTACTTTAGTAGAAAAATGGCTTATTAAATGATTCCTTTATTGTTGAAGCCTTTGCTCTATAGCCAATCTGCAAATCTGGAATACAGAGTGAAAGACATAGAGAAACAGTATGTTCCAATGGGAAATACAAATAATTCAAAGTTCAGAATCTAGTCAAATGCCATGCACACATTGGTGTTTAAGCGTACAATACTACCGTGCTCAAGAAAACTCAAACTAGACACTTCTGATTTTTTAATAAATTTTGTATGATTTTGAATTAAAAACTGTTAGAAGTATTAGTTCAAAACAGAAAAATATAACCAAAATATTTTTACCCTACTTTTCAAGAAATAAATTTGTCCTCATATCCCAAAGCCCACATTTATCAATAGGGATGAAATTCTCCAAAGGGAGGATAATTCAACAGTACTTGAAGTTCTAGCTAATGCATTAAGACAGGAAAAGAAAACGAAAGGTACACAGATTGGGAAAGAAAAATTAAAATTACCTTTGTACACAGATGACATGATAGTCTATGTAGGATAGCCCATAAACTCAAAAAGAAAGTCTCCTAGAACTAGTGAGCCATTATAGCAAGTTTGCAGGATACAAGGTTAATATACAAAAGTCAACTGCTTTCCTATACACCAGCACTGAACAATTCTAACTTAAAATTGAAAACAGAACACCATTTACATTAGCACCAAAAAAAGAAATGAAAAACTTAAATATAAATCTAACAAAAATATGTGTGGGATCTGTATGAGGAAAGCTAAAACATTCTGATGAAATAAATAAAAGATGAGGAGAGATATTCCATGTTTGCTGATTGGAAGTCTCCGTGAATATTAAGATGCCAGTTCTTCCCAATTTGATCCATAGATTCATGTAATCCCAATCAAAATCCCAGCAAGTTATGTTGTGGATGTGAACAAACTGATTCTAAAGTTTATATGGAAAGTAAAAGACTCAAGAGCACCAACACATACTTAAGAAAAAGAACTATGTTGGAGGTACTACCCAACTTCAAAACTTACTATCCAGCTGCCATAATCAAGCCAACATGGGATTGGCAAAACAACAGACAAACAGACTAATGGAACAAAATAGAGAATCCAGAAATCGACACATACAGTCAACTAGTATCTGACAAAGGAGGAAATTCAGTTCAAAAAAGAAAGAACAGTCTTTCAACAAATGATGCTGCAACAATTATACTCCCATATGTAGAAAGACAAATCTAGACACAGATGTTACACCTTTCACAAAAAAAAAAAAATAATAACTCAAAAGTGATCACAGGTCTAGAAAGATAAGGGTTTAGAGTCATTGTGATGTCTGTATGTTTTATGCTTGTAGTGATGTCTCTGGTACTTTGTCTCACAGGGTCCCCCTTAGGATCTCTTGTAGGGCTGGTTTGGTGGTGACAAATTCCTTCAGTTTTTGTTTGTTTGGGAAGACCTTTATCTCTCCTTCTATTCTAAATGACAGACTTGCTGGATAAAGGATTCTCGGCTGCATATTTTTTCTGTCTAGCACACTGAAAATCTCGTGCCAATTCTTTCTGGCCTGCCAAGTTTCAAAAGAGAGATCAGTCACGAGTCTTATAGGTCTCCCTTTATATGTGAGGGCACGTTTACCCCTTGCTGCTTTCAGAATTTTCTCTTTATCCTTGTATTTTGCCAGTTTCACTATGATATGTCGTGCAGAAGATCGATTCAAGTTCCGTCTGAAAGGAGTTCTCTGTGCCTCTTGGATTTCAATGCCTTTTTCCTTCCCCAGTTCCGGGAAGTTCTCAGCTATTATTTCTTCAAGTACCCCTTCAGCACCTTTCCCTCTCTCTTCCTCCTCTGGGATACCAATTATGCGTATATTATTTCTTTTTAGTGTATCACTTAGTTCTCTAATTTTCCCCTCATACTCCTGGATTTTTTTATCTCTCTTTTTCTCAGCTTCCTCTTTTTCCATAACTTTATCTTCTAGTTCACCTATTCTCTCCTCTGCCTCTTCAATCCGAGCCGTGGTGGTTTCCATTTTGTTTTGCATTTCATTTAAAGCGTTTTTCAGCTCCTCGTGACTGTTCCTTAGTCCCTTGATCTCTGTAGCAAGAGATTCTCTGCTGTCCTCTATACTGTTTTCAAGCCCGGCGATTAATTTTATGACTATTATTCTAAATTCACTTTCTGTTATATTACTTAAATCCTTTTTGATCAGCTCATTAGCTGTTGTTATTTCCTGGAGATTTTTCTGAGGGGAATTCTTCCGCTTGGTCATTTTGGATAGTCCCTGGCGTGGTGGGGACCTGCAGGGCACTTCCCCTGTGCTGTGGTGTATAACTGGAGTTGGTGGGCGGGGCCACAGTCCGACCTGATGTCTGCCCCCAGCCCACCGCTGGGGCCACAGTCAGACTGGTGTGTGCCATCTCTTCCCCTCTCCTAGGGGCGGGATTCACTGTGGGGTGGCGTGGCCCGTCTGGGCTACTTGCACACTGCCAGGCTTGTGATGCTGGGGATCTGGCGTATTAGCTGGGGTGGGTAGGCAAGGTGCACAGGGGCAGGAGGGGCAGGCTTAGCTCGCTTCTCCTTAGGTGATCCACTTCAGGAGGGGCCCTGTGGCAGCGGGAGGGAGTCAGATCCGCTGCCGGAGGTTTGGCTCCGCAGAAGCACAGAGTTGGGTGTTTGCGCAGAGCGAGCAAGTTCCCTGGCAGGAACTGGTTCTCTTTGGGATTTTGGCTGGGGGTTGGGCGGGGGAGATGGCGCTGGCGAGCGCCTTTGTTCTCCACCAAACTGAGCTCTGTCGTCCGGGGGCTCAGCAGCTCTCCCTCCCTTTGTCCTCCAGCCTTCCCGCTTTCCGAGCAGAGCTGTTAACTTATGCCCTCCCAGACGCTAAGTCGCGCTTGCTGTCGGAACACAGTCCGTCAGGCCCCTCCGCTTTTGCAAGCCAGACTCCGGGGCTCTGCTTGGCCGGTGAGCCGCCCCTCCGCCCCGGCTCCCTCCCGCCAGTCCGTGGAGCATGCACCGCCTTGCCGCCCTTCCTACCCTCTTCCGTGGGCCTCTCATCTGCGCTTGGTTCCGGCGACTCCATTCTGCTAATCCTCTGGTGGTTTTCTGGGTTATTTAGGCAGGTGTAGGTGGAATCTAAGTGATCAGCAGGATGCACGGTGAGCCCAGCATCCTCCTACGCCGCCATCTTCCCTCCAGTCTCGATCACAGGTCTAAATGTAAAATGCAAATTATAAAACTTCTTGAAGATAACATAGGAGACAATCTAGGTTGGGTTTGGGTTGATGTTGGGTTTGGCAATGAGCTTTTGGGCACAGCACCAAAAGCATGATTTATTTAAAAAAATGGTAATAAATTGAACTTGATTAAAATTAAAAACTTCTGCTCTGTGAAAGACACTATTAAAAGAGTAAAATTCAAGCCATAACTGAAAGACAATATTTACAAAACATGCCTCGTAAAGAACCTGCGCCAAAAAAAATTATAAATAAATGCCTTGTCTCTAAAATACACTAAAAACTCAGTAATAAGAAGACAAACGACCTTAATTTTAAAACAGACAAAACCTGAAGAGACATGTCCCAAAGAAATAAATAGATAGCAAATAAGTATATTGAAAGGTGCTCAACCTCACATGTTATTAGGGAATTGCAAATTAAAAGAATCATAGGCTACTACATGATATACTATAATAATATACTACACCTATTAGAATAGCTAAAATCCAAAAATGTCACAAATATCAAATTCTGGTGAGGCTGTGGGACAAGGGGAATTCTTAATCATTGCTGGTGGGAATGTGAAGTGGTACAGCCATTTTGAAAGACAGTTGGCAATTTTTTACAAAGCTAAACATAATTTTAGTATATAATTCAGCACTACTCCTAAGTGTTTACTCAACTGAGCTGAAAACTTACGTCCAAATAAAAACCTGCACACACAAATCTTTATAGTAGCATTATTCATAATCACAACAGATTGGAAGGCACCAAGCATGTCTTTCAATAGGTGCATGTATAAACAAACTGTGGTACAACAATACAATAAAACACAATTCAACAATAAGAAAAAAATCTTTTGATGTTTATTTATTTTTGAGAGAGAGGGGGAGACACAGAATCCAAAGCAGGCTCCAGGCTCTGAGCTGTCAGCACAGAGCCCCACGTGGCTTGAACTCACAAACAGTGAGATCATGACCTGAGCTGAAGTCAGTTGCCCAACTGACTGAGCCACCCTGACGCCCCTAAAGCTGTTTTTAAAATTATTAACACTTACTAATTTCTTAAAATGTTCTTTTAAGGCTTTATTCAATTCTGTGTGAAATAACTTTCCCATCTGTGTGCTAAAGCCTCCATTGGAACTGGTCACTGAATTTATGCCTCTGTATCAGTGAAGAAAGCAATTTATGGCACAGTATACTGAACCAAAGAGGGTTTGGCTAGGGGATGGGAGCGTGAATGTTCTGAGGGAATGTGAACATCAGGAAGAGAGATGAGACACAAGAAAAGTAGACAGCTAAACATCTCAAAACTGTCCTGGGGCCACAGACATGAAAGTTCTCTATTTTTAAATGTATTAAAATAATTAATAAAATATAAGATAATATACGAAAAATCATTCTGGAAGAGCAAATAGTCTCTCTCTTGTGTAACTGGCCAGAAGAAACTCGTTTGCCAGCTACTTACTGAGTCCCTGAGGCCTGTTCACTTTCTCCTCTCCTCTCTCCATCCTGATTCAGTGGGAGTCCTCTGTGCTATCCCTGATACTATTACCCGGTGGCCGCCTTTTTTTTTTGCAACTGCCAGTTTTGCAACCTTGCAACAATAAAGTGAAACATAAAAAACCTCTAGGGTTACAGTTATTCTACTTAGCAATAAACCCTGAGCCAGTTAAGTCAGGAAAATTCAACAAATATGTCTTAAGACACTATTTGCAAACATTTTCCCTGCTATGGAAGATACAAAGGCATGAATAGCACAACTTGTGACCTCAGATTTAGCATTAAGTGAAAGAGATGAGTTGACCTCAAAGAAGTCTTTGGTGTTATAAACCTAAGGAACTACAGAAATTAACTTTATTAATGGAAACAAGAAGACTTTAAACAGAACTCATTTTTGGAGGAGGGTATTTTGAGTGTCCTGGGTTTCAACTTTAGTGTAGGGGTTGGGCTAGAACTATAGATGTGGGAATTTTTTCAGATACCTTATTTTCCCCTCCAAATCTACCCTCCACCTTTTTTTCACCTTGCCATCTGTTCTAGGAGCCCAACATGCGCAGATGAACAAGGATCATGGTACCCTTTGGCTTTACCTTGGGTTCTGTTGGCAGGAGACTAGAGGGGGTAAGAAAGTGATGTCAGAGTGTATATTCCCTGAGTTCCTTCCCTGTGAGGATGCCTCAGACTGGCCATGCCCTTCCCAGAAGGTCACCACTACTCTATCTATTCCCTTCTCTCTTTCTGGATTCCAGTAACCTCTCCCGCCTCTGTTTCTTCAGACTTGAGAGATTACAGAGGCACTTCTACTAGCCCCATATTCCTCCACCACCCCTTGAAGTCCCCCTAGACTTCACTCACACCTTTATAATAAGTTCTTTCATAAGTAAACTCTCCCAGAATTATCCTAATTGGAGTATGCCTTTGGTTTTCTCTTGGGACTCTGACAGAATCAAGAGTCGCTGAATAAATAATACCTGCGCCCCAAATTGGAGAGTGCAAAACAGAATCACCAGAGAAAACATCACTTCGGAATCCTTTATAACTCAAGAGGAAAAAGAAGCCACAACAAAGGAAACCAACTGTGAGAGAGACTTAGAGAGAAAAGGATAGGTCAAAGGGTGTGTAGACTTAGGCCAATCTCCATCCTGGCCCACTCACTGAAAGAGACGTGATAACATTCATAAGAAGGTGAGTACAGATGAAGACAGCTATTTTGAGACTTGATGCCTGAGTCTACATCTTTCCAAATCATACGTACTCTAATTTCTCTTACAGAGTGCTTGAGCAGAGACTTAGTAGCTGAGTCTGCCTCTCCCATCATCAACCACCAGCCACTGCCAGTCACCACCCACCCACCAGGCACACCAGTCAGCCACCCTCGGTCTTGCCATCCTACTCTTCTATAGTGACTCCGCTGATGGATTGAAGGGCTTATTCCCCAGCTGCTGAGAGTCCTGACAGCTGAAAATCCTCAGCTGACAGCCCTCTGTGGAATTTTCTCTGCAATCATTATTACTGAAAATTGCTAGACCAGTTAGAGAATGCTTCAGTGTTCTATGTGATGGTTCTGTCTATGAATTTACTTTTTAGTCTAACTGCATGAGATTTGGTGAGTAGAAGCTGATGCCCCAAATTTGCATTAGAACACAGATTTTCCAGTTGCTGCTAAGTCATACAATAGGAATCAGGGCTTTCGTTGCTTTAAGTTGTTTAACTAGAAGTGTAAAATGATTCACTTCCAGAATATCTGACCTCAATCTATGTCTTCATAAGAGAAGCATTTCTACTTCTAATACCAGATAATTTCTGCACCTGCCAAAGACCAAGTATCCCTAAAAAGTCTCCCTAGTACTTTAGGATAAACACTGTTCTAACGATAATACATGTAAAAATGTTGACCTACCTGACATTGATATGTCACTGAATGATATGAGACAAAAAGTAATCAGAAGTTTTAAAAGTCTTTAATTTATATATTTACCCTTAAATAACTCATGCAAGATTTAACCTGAAACTCATAACCATTTATTAAGTATCCACTCTGAGTCAGGGAGCACCTAGGCATTTTATATTCATCCATGCATTCACTTAAAAATAGTTATTACTCCTGGGGCGCCTGGATGGCTCAGTTGGATAAGCGTCTGACTTCAGCTCAGGTCATGATCTCACAGTTTGTGGGTTCGAGCCCCACACCAGGCTCTGGGCTGACAGCTCAGAACCTGGATCCTGCTTCTGATTCTGTGCATCCGTCTCGCTCTCTGCCCCTTCCCCACCCGTGCTCACTCTCGCTCTCTCTCTCTCAAAAATAAATAAACACTAAAAACAATTTTTAATAGTTATTACTTCTTAATCCTCATTTAAAAAATGGGGTTTTTATTTTTTGGGTTTTTATTTTTTATTTTTTATTTTATTTAAAATTTGGGTTATTAACTTTCCACTGTTTATTTTTTTGTACTTTCAGTAAATATTTATTGACCACCTACGCTGTGTAAGGCTCTGTGCTAGGAACTGTGTTGCATAAGGTGAATAAAACACACACAATCCCCGTACATCTGGAGCTTATTTGTGAAAGTGACCAACAGTATTAAATATCACACAGTTAAGTGTATAGCCGTGATAAGTGATATGAAGGAAAAGTATATCTTGCTGAGAGATGAAGAAAATAAGGGTCGGAGAGATTGAGCAATGTTCTGGCATCCTGCCCCCCTCCGTTAGTGCATGATCTGCTTCATCGCAGTATGGTTGTAGCTGGGCTTTCCCAAGCAGCCCTGCCCTCACCAGCAGCAGCCTGCTGCCCCTCTGTGGGAGGACACCTACCCACCATTGCTCTGCACACACCAGGACTCAAGCAGCTAGTTTATCAGCCGTACTTCTGAAGCATGATTAAATTGGAGAAAGTGTCACCTAACTCTCAGGGCAACATATCTGGCCCTGGGACAATAATCTGCCACACTTGTTTGGAGTTTATCTTAGAACAGCCCTGCCATACTGAAAATCCCAGAAGCACATTAGATTAACCCTTTAAAAGGAGTCTTCACTTTATGGCTTACATTACATCTGTCCATGACCATGAACTTATTCATCTTTGCAGCCCCACGTAGAGGCACTTATCTAAATAAATCTCTGTTGAAAGAGAAAAAGAAAAGAAAGAAAGAGGAAGTGCCAAATATGCAAATATTCTCACAATTATAGGTAAACAAGGAAAAAAAGATACTATAACAACAGGGAGGGTAACTTTCAGGAAAAAAAATCAGCAAAAATCGAATATCAATATTTCTATTCTGAAATAGTTATAAGCTAATTAGAATATAATTAATGTGCAGTAGAAAGCATAAATGCTAACTATAAATACACAGAGATATTCCTCCATTGTACATCAACATCTTTGTAACTGATGGGTGAAATTAATGAGGTTGACTTTGTAAATGCTCCAACATTCCTCAAAAATAAAACCTAGCTTTCCCCATTTTCAGCTTTGCCAGGTAAGTAACATATCTTATTTAATATGAATGTTTAGTCTAGAAACTATCTCTTCCACAGCAAGTTGCCTAGTCTGACCATGACACTGAACAGATAAGACCAACATTCAGAGCATGTGTGTTCTAATGGGCACCTGTTACAAAGCATTCTGCCACATCCCAGACCTGGCAAACTGAGAATCAGGCAAATCATGACTTCTGGGAGCATGATAACGTACAAGGCATATCATTAGAATGCTATAGGGTATGTTACACTTGTCCCCAATACATAAAAATATTATTAAATCATAATGAATTCCACCAAGAACAGAAAAAATATCAGCACTTCCTCCGAGTGACCCAGGTTCGTGATTTGTTCATATGAACATTTCCCAATGTATAAACTTGGGAATAATAACTTAGGGTGACCGTAAAGACTTAAAAATGAAGACTATAAACAGTTAGCAAGATTTTCTATTACTTTCATAGAATTTCTTGATAGTTGCCTGGTGAGGAAAAGTAGAGTAATAATCATTAAATTATTTTGACCCACATCCATTTGAAACTAGAGGTTATAAATCTGTGTCAGGCTGTGAAGACTTTGCCATCTGTTCTAATCACTCATGGAAGAATAAAAAATGCAATCATAATATTGGTACTTTAATGAATATTTAGTTTAATAGGAAAGAAAAATGGAATCTTGGTTTATGAAATTTTCTTCTAATAAAGTACAATTTGAAATGTGGTACCAACATTATAACTTGTCATAATTTCCTGACATTTGTTTGAAGCTTTACTTGTAAATTAGGTTTTGATTTAGAAGGCAGCAGAAAAATTAGCCTTCAGAATTAAAATAAATAACAACTACAACAAAAAATTCCCATTACATGCTGTATGATCATCTTAAATGCTCCAAGTATTGATGTGATCAGGGTGGGAACTCAACCCAACGGCGACTCAACCCATAAGGCCCCTTAACTGGTGCTCCACAGAAACTGACTCCAATATGAAGATGACACCTCTGGATAGAAAACAAAATCTCTTTCTCCCCACTGCCAAGGAAATCCTTCCTTCCTTAGTTTCTCTCTGGAAAACGTAGTGTTGAGAAGGATTCTGAAGGCTCATCTCAGCTTGGAGGGTGAGGGTCATAACTGTCACTGTCTCCCTTGGTCATGAAATGCTAGCAATGTGATAAATCAGAGTTCTGCCCGTTATGCCATTTCTGGTCTTTTTCCAGAGGAGCTCTTCTGTCCTTGGATGACTTAACCCTCAGAGATAACACTCTCTTGTCTTAGCTGCTAAGAATCACTGGTGAAAAAAAAATAAATCATTATTCCTTTGGTCCCTACTCTTGAAGTTTACTCTGGTGTTCATAGAGGAAAAGAAAAAAAATCTCCCATTAAATGTTATAAGGTTAAAAAGTGGGATAAAATTCAGTTGTATCTCCTAATTAGGAAAAATGTCATGAAAGCCGAGGAACTCCATCAACTGTCTAAAGTACACAAAGAGGAGAAATATGCATGATATCCACAGTTATCTCAATCTTCATAATTCTTCAAAGAAGTTATTAGCCTCACTTTACAGCTTAAGAAACAGAAGCTCAGAGATATTAAATAAATTCTTTAATGTCTCAAACCTAAAGTATGTGTCTAGGTCTATTAGTGGCCAAATTACAGACAGCTGGGTGAGTCACACACAAGATTTGGGAAATATTTTTGGCAATATGATAGCCCATGGAAGCCGGGTTATACCAGTACTAGTGCAGTAATACAAGTTTTAATGGTACTCCCTTTACTTCCCCCAAGGAACTAAATGCTTTCTCCCTAGATCTTTTCACATTCTTCTGTTCACTCTTCACCTGGCTAATTCCTTCTGGCCCTCAATGACTCAGCTTCAACAGCATTTCCTCCAGAAAGTCTTTCCCAAGTTTCCAAAAATGCACCCTGTAGAATCGAGTAGTTATCTCTGTCACCGTTTTGATAATTGCCTTTTCTCTAGTCTTCAGTATATTCCTCAAGGACATGTTCAAGCCTTCTTTGCCCTTGTATCTTCAGTGCCTAATGCAATGCCTAGCCCATAATAAGCACTCACTATTTGTTGCAGGTAATTAAGAAAGGAGGTAACATGTTTTAATCTCAGTATCTGTGCAAAATATTGCCAACCCAAAAAATAAAGTAGCTAATGATTCCTGAAAACTGGAATGGAGTTAATAATCTAATGAGAATTAGTTAAAAATTTAGAGAGTGCCCCAAGCCTCTTTTCAGTATATAGGACCTTTGGGGTCATGAAGTTACTTAAAAGAAGGCCAAGTATTAGTCAAGCTCACAGAACTCTAGAGGAGTTCATTGGTACCATGAGCCCCATAACGCAATGAGAGCGAGGTATGAATATCATCTGCCTAGCTCTAAAATGATCCTTTATGAATAAGAAAAGAAGAAGACCTCTTTTTCTAGTCCCAAATTTCAATTTTTTTTCTGGTTCCAACTCTCTCCCAGCATGATAAACCACTTTCATACAAAAGGGGTTAGGAGAAAGAATGGGACTGAAACTATTGTAATGGGACTGAAAATCCACTCACAATAGCCTCCACTAGTCAGCAAAAACACAGTATATATTGTTTTGAATGGACATGATCTCTCTCATAAGCCCCAGTATACTGGGGTATCGTCTAATCTCAGTTAATGTGTCATCCAATCTAATAAATAAAACAATCTTTTATTAGGTATCATTCACATTTTGGGTAAGAGCGCTCAGTCTATTTTAACCCTGCCTTTTCTCTTATTTACATTCACCACTCCACTCCAAGTTGACATCTAGGTTCACAAGTAGTTGTTGAGTTAATGAGTAGATGAATAACCTCATGCAGGCAGAGTGAAGGGGACCTCATATCCTCACAGTAAACTCCAAACCCTTTCAGGACCCACTGTGGAATGGCTGGTCTGGCATACATATGGGTCACGGTTGACCTGGACCATCCTCTAGCATTCTCCCGGTATCCACTGTTGGTATTTACAGCTGTAAATTTGTGGCCTTTCTTTCTTGACTTCACTAGGGTTTGGTGGAATATTACTGCTGACTCAGTATATTAGCCTATCACATTTATAGCTTCTGTAAACTTGATGCTTTAACATCTACCTTTTACGCATATGCCAAAATATCTTGTTCTAGAACACCCAACTATAAGCCTGAGCTACCTTGCCTTGACCTTCTGACTACCTTGTTGCCCACACAACCCCTCCTCCTAAAGAGGAATCCTCTGCTTGGGGATGGGGGTATTCAAAAATAAACAACAAAACCCAGAGTCCACACCTGCAACCTTCTCCTTTATTGGGTTCTCACACTCTGGACCACTATACGCCTGACCTAATCATCCCACGGGCAGGTCCCAGGCAACAAGGGACAGCCCCAATGTCCCAGAGCCTGCTGAAATTACTCAAACTAGCCAATCCTAAGCCTGTTTAGCCTGTCCCTTCCCACATAAAGCACAATAAATGTTCTTGCCCATAGTTCTCTTCCCCTCTGCCTCCTGACCAACCTCATTGCTTTCCTGTGTGGCCCCCAATCGCATGGCATGCTCCCTCCTCTTGAAAACTGTAACAAACTATCTTTTCAATGGCTCTCCTGTCCTAATTTGTTGGCCTTACTATACCTCAAACTTCGTATTAATATACTACATTTAAAATTTTTTTTAACGTTTATTTATTTTTGAGACAGAGAGAGACAGAGCATGAACGGGGGAGGGTCAGAGAGAGAGGGAGACACAGAATCTGAAACAGGCCCCAGGCTCTGAGTGGTTAGCACAGAGCCCGACGCGGGGCTCAAACTCACGGACCGCAAGATCATGACCTGAGCCGAAGTCGGACGCTTAACCGACTGAGCCACCCAGGCACCCCCATATACTACATTTTAAAATACTAGCTTCCTTCCTCTTGGCTTTCAATGGCTAGAGACAATTTTAAGTCTCTGGTATACCCTCCATGTCCCCCAAGCTTGGGTATTCTACCTTCAGCTTCTACTGTGAGGTTACCTTGACCCCTCAGGGGTGTGGGTTGGCCAAGACAGGTTTTTTTGAGTTTCGACCTAACATTTGCACCACATGGGAATTGAGGGAGACAAGAGCTCAACTAGATTTTCTGTCTGGCCACACTGTTCTGTTAGTCACAAATCAGTAGTGGGCACCCTTCATAAAATAAGAAGCTCTGCATATCACCTCTGACTTTGGTATTCTCTCAAATTTTTTAAAAACATCATATGTACTCTGGCTGAAAGCTTGGAGCAGAGAGGTGTCTTCCTTCTCTTGTCCGCTTTCTCTGTCTCTTTCTCATTGTCCCTTGGGTCCAAGAGAGAGGAGCCTTTCCCACCTTATCTTCCTGTTTACTCTTACACCACTGTTCTAAAATTCTATGCGCAAGTTCTCTAAGCCTGGTGGTTGATTGATTAAAAGAAAGAAAAAAAGAAAGAAAGAAAGAAAGAAAATCTACTTTCTATTTCTTCTCTTTCTCTCTCTCTCTCTCTCTCCCCGACCCAGCCCCTCAAAGGGCTCTCTCAATCAGCCAATATCTAGCTTTCTTGTGAATTGCACCATCCTCTCCTGTCACAAAGGGTAAGCCTCATGGCTTAGACTAAAAATGGAAGGGAGCAAGAAAAAGATAATTTAAGTAGGAAATTTTATCATTTTACATTTTCAAAAACATTATTTCTTTTATATCAGCCTGTGATTACCATCTTCAATCTTAACTCATAGGTATGCATCTTAAAATCACGATCCCCTTTTCTGTTCTTCAAGAGTTCCAAGCAGTGAGCATCACTCCCCAGAAATAAAATCCCTCTCCCATATCTAGTATAAAAGATCACCAAGACAAATGCTTCAAATTACGAAGAACATACATATCAACTAAATGAAAAGTGACAAATATTCTATAAAATAGTAGTGTAGGTCATTCATTAGTTGTTCTATTCATTAGAAAAAGAAATACTAGGCACGTGACTGTAACATAATACTAGAGAAACTCCAGTTCAGACCTCAATTTTTAGAGCCTTGAAATTTCACCTAATTCTGATTTACACCATCCTCAGAAATAACATTAATATTTCCCCCCCCATTTAATAGTTGAGCCATTGTAATAGTTATAGAAGATACTCTCAAAGGCTGGTATGTGAAAGTCATATTTACAACACGTGTCTTTATTTTCTGACAATCTAGGATGATCTTACCCCTCCCAAATATATTCGAATCTGTGCTAAGAGCGTTTTCACACATTACAATCCAGCTATCACCTTCACAATTTTTTCTGCTGAGAACTGTCTAGAAAACAGCTTAGCCAGACTATAGGTGTGAAAACATAAGAAATGTGAGAAAAGTGAGATTTAATATTAAAGCCAAGCAATGAAATCTTTTTTCTCCCCCTTTTTATGAGAGTGTGTGTGTATGTGAGTGTGAGCGTGTGTTAGTGCACGTGTGTTCCTCTGCATACAGGGGGGGGTCCCTATGTGTGGATTCTTATTCTTGTCTGAGGTGTAAGGAAAAATAACAAGTTTTCCAGAGTTTAAAAAAAAAAAAAACAGGTCCACAGTAACAAGTTGTTTTGGATATGCAAAGCAGAAAGGCTATAGTGAAATACTACAAAATGTTAACAAAGTAAGTATATGATGAGAGATCATTATTGCCTCTACTTTACACATTTTCTGTCATGTTATACTAAACCATATATTCTTTTAAGCATTGGTTTGAGGAATTTCAGAATAAAAGCTCCCACTCAAGTTTTCAAATGCTGACTTATGTTATTCATGAGGACAGTCCAGGTAGCATGACTTAAGGTTAGGGCTGTACCAACTTTTTTAGGATTAGTTGCCTAAAGCAGGATATGGAAGTTTATTCCTGCCAAATTATAGCATGGAAGCTGGAAATGTATAATGTACTTGTTGTGGAGACTCTGAGAGCAGAAATCCCAGTTTTACAGACCTTAGTGTATCTCAAGGCAATGTTTTCCAAACTTTAGGCAATGACCCATTAAGTGTCCCGAAATCAAGTGAGAGGGTCAGGACTACATTTTTTTAATAGATAAAATAGAATATAAAATATTAGAACATAGCCCTTCCAACAAAGGCATTATTTCACATAAAATACATGTACACATATATGCATATATATGTAAACATATGCACACATATATTTATAAATTTACTTCATGAGTTGTGAAGTGAAATATGTCCTTTACTGTAGTTTCCACACGTCTCTCAAAAAAGTTTAGGAAATGTTATTCCAAAATATCTATCTCAAGACCTTATACACAGCAAGTTTGGCAGAGTGGGAACCCCCACACATGCACACACACACAGACACATCCATGCTCAACAGCAACTATTTCTATCCCCTCAGATTTTTCTCTGAGGGAGACGGCATTTTATTAACTTCTCCATTTGCCCACAGAAAGATGAGCTTCTGAAAGCTGGAAACAAGAAGAATAAAATTGCTTTGCAAAATGAAAAGTATTTTGACGTTCCAGGTCATGACCCAGAGATAGAAGGATCCAAAGAAAAGAGGAGAGAGATGGGGGAAGAACAGTATGGTAGCAGGTAGGGGGTCTGTGAAGGAAGGGTACCAAGGGAAAATAAGTGAGTAAAGGACAGTGTATTTAGCATTCTATTTCAAAATTAACTTCTTTGTGGCTGTGTGCTCTGACATCCTGTTCTGTTCTGTGACCACCTCTGCGACTTGAAAACCACCAGTAAAGTCAGCTCCAGATACAACCTTAAGTAGGCAGTATTTTCAAGTTTAAAGAACTGACTCAGGAATGAATATGAGACATCCTCTTCCCAAGGTGCTAGGAGGAGTGACTCTTGGATTTCATCATTATGCAAATATTTGATGAGTGGAAGAGAAAACAGGCTGAAAAGTAATGGCCCCAACATTCTTTCCTCTTCAAGATAACTTGCTGCACAGATTCAAAACATGGAAAGTACAATCTAATACCACCCAGACTACTTCTAGCCAATTACCTCCTTTCCTGCCCAGCCTTGTGACCCATTCTGAACAGTGCAAATCACCCTGCCCATCTACCACCCACTAATGTGCTGAGCGCTCACTCTCTCACTCTCTCTGGAATATGGCTCAGGGGATGGCCTCTTCTGTCAGTGAAGAATGACAATGAAGGAATGGTAGATATGCCTCGCATTTAATGAGAAAACACAGAATCATAAAGTGCTACCTCCAGTTTTTAAATCCTAATTTATTCATCTGGCACATAAAAGAATAACAATGAAATGAATGACAAATAAATGACAAACCCAAAGATTTCAGGAACTTCATTTTCACCAGCTGCCACCTCTTTCTCCAACCTTCCCCTCTACTTCAACCCTACAAACTCTACTAGGTACAGGTAGCAAAATAGAAATGAGTGGGTCTCCTCTCCTTTTATACCCAACATCATCACATGAGTAAAATCGGGGAAAGCTGCAAAATGCTTCAAAGTCAAACAATGATAATTGGGGAGAAAAAGAAGGACTTAAGAGTCAAACCGAAATCAGCCCTGGAGTCATCAGGAATTTGAAGTGACTCTCCCAAGCGGAAAAGTACACTGAAAGGGATTTAGAGGTGAGTAAATCTGAGTATGCTTGTTTTTATGCCTGGAAGTGAAATTCCCTGCTGCGATGTGGTAGGTATAAACAAGACAGCTTCCATCCCCAAGGCATACGCAGAATAGCAGAGGGCATGAGACATGAACAGGAAAAGATCATAAACAATACTTTAAATAATTACCAAGGGTTTTTTCAGATAATAAACATCATAGAAGTTGAGAAAGTGGGATCTGATCTGATCAGTGAAACATAAGTAGACAAGTGTTCAAATTTTTTGAGACGCTACCTGGCTTGTTTCTAGACACCAGACACCGCCATACACGGGCACACCATCATCATGACACTCTACTGATGTTTCACAAGAATCCCTCTGAACCTCCTCTCCCTGAACTGGCACACACCAGCTTAACCTGTTATGGCATTCCATGTCAACAATGAGAGGAGAAGAAGAGGGAGTCAAGGGAGGAACAAAATTCAACCAAAGGACTTGAGAACTAAACCTAAGCTACTCTGTGAAGGAGAGGGGCCCAGAGGTTGGATGAGGGGTTGGTAGTAGAATACAGACTCAGAGAAAGTTGAAGCTAGACTCTGAGTTACAGAGAGTAGAGATGCTGGGAGTAGAAACAATAGTTGTGTTGTCCCATGGTCCCTTCTGCCTTAGTTCAGTTTACAAAACCTGCATTCCCTATGGGGCGCCTGGGTGGTGCAGTCGGTTAAGCGTCCGACTTCAGCCAGGTCACGATCTCGCGGTCCGGGAGTTCGAGCCCCACGTCAGGCTCTGGGCTGATGGCTCAGAGCCTGGAGCCTGCTTCCGATTCTGTGTCTCCCTCTCTCTCTTCCCCTCCCCCGTTCATGCTCTGTCTCTCTCTGTCCCAAAAATAAATAAATGTTGAAAAAAAAATTTCAAAACCTGCATTCCCGGGGGGGGGGGGGGGGGGGGGCTTTGTGCTGTAGGGAAAAGCCACAAGCCTGAGACACAGAAATGGTCTTGAATCTCTCCTCTGCCAGTCACTAAATAAAGCCATTAGCTGGCTCTGCATTTGCTTAAAGTTCAGAGACTAACTTCTAGGGTTTGCGCCACCTTCTGTTGCTTCCCCTGCCACTCTCTTAATTATTCCTTCTCTCTACTATTAAGTCATCTGGCTCACTATCCTCTTTCCAACTTGGCTTTATTAAAGACACTTTTTGGTGCCCTTTATGCCCCCTCCCAGGGAAGGCTGAAAATTGGAAGCAGAACTACAGAATCACAGAATCACCAGCATCTTAGTGATCAACTGGTCCAACAACCTTAGTCTACAGACAAGGAACCTGAGGCTCTAAGAGCTGAAATAACTTGCCAAAAAGTCACCCAAGTACAGAGCTGCAGAGGCTCAGCACAGTGTTCTTGCCACTGTATCACACTTGTGCCCAATTTCAGGTGAAGCATGTTACAGAATTAGGCCCCAAAACCTGAGCCACAAATGAAAGACAAAGTCTAAATCCAAAGGACAGTTGGATCATTTCCAAGGCAGATGCTCATTTTGAAAACAGTGTTGATATTTGACACTGCAAAACGCTCAGGGTCTGTCTGCATCTACTTAGGAGAAGCAGAAATTCTCCAGCACATCCTTCACCACAAAAAAATGGGCACAGCGCGCCATCTGCTGGATATCTGAACTTCAGGCTAATGGCTACAACTCAGAGGTGTTTTAAGCAGCTCGTTTCCTTTTTTTTTTTTTTTTCAATTACTATTATTGAAGTATAATTGACATATGATGGTATGTTAGTTTCAGGTGTACAGCATATTGATTCAACAATTCTATACATTACTCAGTGCTAACCTTGAGAAGTGTAGTCACCATCTGTCATTACACAATGTTATTACAATACTATTGACTCTATTCCCTGTTGTATAGTTTTTATCTCCCTGACTTATGTTTTTCCTACCCAGACTTTTGTACCTCTTAACCCCCTTCACCTATTTTTCCCATCCTCCCCACCAATTTGTTCTCTGTATTTAAGAGTCTATTTGTTTTTCTGTTTGTTTTTTCATTTTTTTTTTAGACTCCACATATAAGTGAAATCACGTGGTATTTTTCTTTCTCTACCTTATTTTACATAAAGCAGCTCATTTCTTGTTGGCCACACCCCAAACATGAAGAAATACTTATACCCTTTTTTTCAATGTACACTGATTTATTTTTCCCCCTTAATATATCATGGTGATCTTTGTTAATAACATGGATTGAGGGCATGCTTTTTTTAAATCTAAGCTTCTAAAAAATTGTATTATGAAACCTTCCAAGTATACACAAGAGAGAATGGTACAAAAAGCTCCCATATAACCTTCCCTCATATTTAAAACTTGTGGAAATTTTTCCACATTGTCTTCTCTATCTCCCCTTTAAACCTTGCTGAAGTAATTAAGGTAAATATCAACTATCACATATGTATTCAAACTTCAGTATAAATGTCTCTTAAAATGTGACTTTTTTCATAAACATAATATCACTATCACACCTAACAAAATTATTAATAATTCTTTGTTATTTTCTAATGCCCAGCCCACAGATTTCCCTGATGGTCTAAAAAAGTGTTGTATCATTGGTTGGTTCTAATTAGAATCACAAAAAGGATTCAATCCAATTAAATATGTTTAAAATCCATGAGTTTATAGGCATTTAAAGAAAAAAGAGAAAGTCTGCCTACTAGAAAGAAGAAGGGAAGGGATGGAGACACGGAAGGAGGGAAGAAGACAATGAGAGAAGGAGGGAAGGAACCAACGATTTCTTATCAAACAACATTAAAGTAACTAAGCCACAAACTCCTTACTCTGAAATTGGCAACTAAAGGAAAGAATTAAATACACATCCTGCCTTTCCTGAATGAACTGCACTTCAACATAAATGGAGCTCTATGTGATGAAGGACATTCTTCTTTACGAAAGAGTGCCATCTAATAAAAGAGGAAGAAATGATAGAATTAGAAAATCTTCCTTTTACCATGAGAAAAAAGTAGATGGGGAACTTGACTGAAGGGTGATCAGGCTGTCATCTACTCTCATTCAGCAAAGTTACGATCATTAAAGTTGTATTTTTTTATTTTCTTCTTAAGTTTATAGTTTGCTTATAGTTTGTCTTTTTCAGTTTTACACTTAGACCTCTACTTCTTATTTTACACTATCATACAGTATCTATCAACCCCCCCCCACTATATTATTCTTCTTCCTACTTTTTCTCACCATTTCTATCTCCTGATCAATTATCATTTTCTTTCTTTTCAAGAATACCTTGGCAACTTTAAGTAAAATGTCTAACATTTTTGTGTAGGCAAGATGTACTGAATTCAGCTAACACCAGGAAATTACCTTACTTACACTTCATCCATCTTTTTCCCAGTGGGTGTTTGTTGTCCTATATTTGGCTAAGGTTTTAAATTTTACAATGGAAATTTTAAAATACATATAAAAACAGAGACTAGTATAATGAGCTCCATATACCCATCACCCAGCTTCAACTATTACTAGCAAATGCATGGCTGCCCTTGTTTCATCTATGTCTCCACCTACCACCCACTTACCCCCACCCCTCACAGCAAGACAATAGGTTAATCCAAGGCCTCCGACTATTTCATTCTTTGGCTAAGTTATTACTCACTGGTGGAGCGCCAGGCATTCTTCTCTCCAGCCAGCAGTAGTTCCAGGGTAGTGAACTCCAGTGATTAGCATCTCTGTAGGGGGTCATGGAGATAGTCAGAAAGGGATTCTACCTCTGTGAAATTTTGTTTCATTTCCAAGCTGCCTATACCATCCCTTCTGCCATTTGTCAAGCTGAGGATTATTAGTGAGATTATCTCAAATTTTGTTCGCCTTTTTCCCTATGATGGTTCTGACAAAGAGGAGTTGGATGCTGCATGGAAATTTGCTAATTCCCAGAAATCTTGGTCCCCCTTTTTCACAGCCACCAGCCTGTGTCTCCTTTTGACTGCTTTTGGTAGGGTTGCCAGAAAAATACAGGATACCATGCCATATTTGGGAAATAATTATACTAAAAAAAATATCATTTACTTGACATTCAAATTTACTTGGACATACTATATTTTTGTTGGCTAAATCTAAAAATCTTAGCTGTTGGAGTGATTTGCTGGCTTCACCTTTGGTGTGTTTGCTTGGTTGGTCTGTTGATGCATCTAACATATTATTTCAACTGCTGGGTTTGCTGGCAGGAAGGTTTCTCTGCCATCTTAAACTGGAGACCCTAACATTTCATTAAACATTAAAATGTTTCATTCAATTTATATATATGTTTAATTTCATGCCTTGTTTAATATATCAAATACACTTAGGAAAAGCATATGCATAACTTTTGAGTTGGTTTTTCTCTTTGCTAGAAATGTAATCAACATTTAGGTATATTAGAGAGAGCTAAATAAATAATGTCCCATTTTGTGCCCAGTGCACCAGGTACATCATGACTTGTATTAACAATTTTGCTTCCATTTTAATTATTTTTAGACAAAGATATTTCTTTTTTAACGTTTATTTATTTTTGAGACAGAGAGGGACAGAACATGAATGGGGGAGGGTCAGAGAGAGGGAGACACAGAATCTGAAACAGGCTCCAGGCTCTGAGCTGTCAGCACAGAGCCTGACGCGGGGCTCGAACTCACGGACCGTGAGATCATGACCTGAGCTGAAGTCGGCCGCTTAACCGACTGAGCCACCCAGGCGCCCCTAGACAAAGATATTTCTAACATACTTCATCACCTAAAGTTTCAAGTGGTCAAGAAGTTCCTTCCCATTGGAAACCCCAATCTGAGCTCTGAAACTGCCTCCTTCCACAGAGAGTGGGGTTTTGATTAATAACTAATTATGGAAAGAGTTGTTACAAACTCTGATTTGAGGGTGTCTGTCTAAATGTACAAGGACTGCTAAGAAAGAAACAAGTCCCTTTTGGTGTTGTGCACACAGTTGCATGATGGGTTGAACACAGACCATAGAATCTAGTTTGTTTTCACATTCAAGAGATCTACTACAATAATTGGTGTGCTGGCAGAATTTCTAAGTGGTTCAGGGAATTCGATTTGATGTCCAATATCCAGAAGCAATGTGATCATTCTCAATCACATATACAACCACCACAGGGGAGACCCCACTGCTCCCAACACTTGCCTTGAGTTACCCATGAAGCTTAGATCAGATACCTCCTCTAAAGCTTCTACAAGTCACTAAAGGCTCTACGCGGTCTGTTGGAGGAGGCCATAGAGAGGACATGACGGCCAGTTGACCTGCAAGTGGTACTAGAGTAATAGAAGCTCCTCACCACCCCCTTTCTTCTCCATGGAGAGTATATGTCCTACCCCCCATTTTCATAGTGGGAATCATTTTCAAGGACCTGGCCTTGAGAGAGCAATGTGTTGTTGAGATCACCTAGATGGTATAATGCAACTGAACGTTGTTAAGGCCTCTATGTAAACGTTTAAGAGTCTGGCAAGTAGGTGCGGAGACCTACTACTCCTCTCGCATTGGGGATAAGCTTCCTACATAAGTGCCCTTGCTTATTACGTAAGAAGCTTATTACTGTCACCTACCAATCTGGAGTGCTCCGCCTCTTTCTTCTCCCCGCCCTCCGTGCAAGGCGGCCAGTTTCAGATTCCATCCTGAAACTCCCCAGGTTCTAAACCAACCCTGACCTTACAGAAAAGCAACTACTCAGCTGCTCTTTCAAATCTCGCACAGACTTGACCTTTTTCCAAATCTCGCATAGGCGCATTAGCTCGGCGGAACTATAAGTGTTTACCGCAGAGCACGGGATGCTAGGTCAATTCTCCCTGGCTAAGCAGGAATTTCACAAAGTAGAGAACAACCCAAATGGGTAGTGTATGCAAACGATTTCAGACAGCATGAATGGCAGGTGTTTACCACAGTTGCTCCTTCAGCATTCGTTCGCCTCTTGCTCTTCCCTAAAAGAACCGTGTTTTGTTCAGATATACACTCTTCCCCATGCCAACCATGTAATTCAGGGGCTGTAGAACCTATTCTTAGAGCAGAACCAGCTCCAAGGATGGATCTGGAACAGTCGTATCCAATCATGATAATACTATTCCTTTTGCTAATTACTGATTCAAGAATCCAAATTTATTTTTAAATTTTTTGTCAACGTTTATTTATTTTTGGGACAGAGAGAGACAGAGCATGAACGAGGGAGGGGCAGAGAGAGAGGGAGACACAGAATCTGAAACAGGCTCCAGGCTCTGAGCCATCAGCCCAGAGCCTGACACGGGGCTCAAACTCACAGACCGCGAGATCGTGACCTGGCTGAAGTCGGACGCTTAACCGACTGCGCCACCCAGGCGCCCCCCAAATTTATTTTTAAAAGCCCATGGAGAGTCGTTTGAGCAGCCTTGATTTTGGCAATGGCGGTGATCCCGGGGTTGTGGGATCAAGCCCCAAGTCAGGCTCCCTGCTAAGCATGGAGCCTGTTTGAGATTCTCTCTCTCTCTCTCTCTCTCTCTCTCTCTCTCCTCTCTCTCTCTCTCCTTCTGCCCTTCTACCCCCTCTCACACACTCTCTCTCTAAAATACAAATAAAATAATCTTTGTATTAAAAAAAAAAAAAAAGCCCATAACATTCTCCTGGAAATCATTAAAAGTCCTGGATGGGCCTTTAAATTGAGCTGGCTCAATTTGACTAATAGAAGAATTTTTACTCCATTGGGTGCCAATTGTCCTCTCTTTCCCTCTGTGTGAACTGGAAAGGCTCACTTTTAACAGATATCTTATAATCAAGAGGAAAGTCGCCCTAAGAACAAATGCAGAGGAGAAAGAGCAAAGAAAACCACCAGGAAATGCAGTCAGAGGCCTGATCAGTCAGTAGGTGGAGCCTGCTTCTGAATGTCATGATAAGAAAGATTAAAAAAAAAAAAGTCCTTAATATTTAATCTTCACTTTGCTTTAGGGTTTCTATTACATTTGGGCAAAGAATCCTGCCTAGTATACACTTCTCCTGAGTGTGGCTCTGGGTGGCCTCCCTTTCAGGTGGGCCCCTACCAAGAACTGCACCAGGGGTGACTACAGTCTGGGAAAGCTTATCTGCAGGCTTCTCCCAGTCTCAAGAAGCTTGTACACATCCCACCTTACACCGCGCCATTTCTAACTTTCTGGACAAGAGGCATAGTTAAGTCCACAGATTCCCACAGACTGACTCCAGCCTGTTGTTCTCTGTCTGGACACAACTTTCCTGGCTCTCTGAAATAATGACAGCCACACCTTCAAAAGTTCTTTACCTGCAATTTCTGAACTGAAGACACCTGGTAAGATTCACTGTCCAACTGGTCAAGGGGAACTCACAGCTAGGATGTCTGTGTTCATAAGCATAATGCACAGAGCCCACGATTACCTGTGCAGATGATGAATAAGAGCCAAACAATGCACAGCACACAAAGGTTTTGAAATGATATCCCTCAGTCATATCAAAACCAAAGCTAAGTAACTTCAAAACTGGTCAAAAACATGGGGGACATTGCCTCTTACCCTGGAGTGGTGATTTAACCATCCATCTGGCCTGTCAAGCCTTAGGTAGATGCCCAACCCCAGTATACAAGGTGGCAGAGTACATTCTTGTCTAGGTGAAAGATAAAACTCCTTTTCTACAACTTTATAGAGTTTGGAGGAAGTTCCCAGAGTAACCCTCTCATTTATTCAAGAGTCAGAGCTACCCAAAGTGTTACTTGATTCTCCTTGTACGGCCCAACCCCTTAGTTGACCCCCAGCCTTTTTATCATGCCTTCTGGTTTACTCAGAGGTGTCCAATCCCTAAGCTGCTTTGACAGTCACATTCAGCAGCCTTACTCATCTTCCCTGTTTCAGATCACTCACTAAGAAGGTCTTGCTAATAACTCATTGATTCAGCAAAATTGTTGAACAATTCCCTTGTGCCTAGCAGTGTTCCAGGTGTCTGAGTTACAATATGAAACAAAGCATACAACCTGCCCTGATGGAGCCTACATTCTAGAAAAAGCAGAACGATGATTAAAAGAAAATTACAATGCAAGATCAAAAGCATCTAATCTTGCCTAAGAATAGCTTTCAGTTATTTTTAGAATAAAAGAAATACCACTTACCCTAGCCAATAAGGCCTCCCATACCCAGGCCTCAGTGCCTCTCCAGCTTCATTCCATACCAAGACTACCCTGACTTAATTTCAGCCTTAAATGGGTTCAACATTTGCACTGCCATCCCCAACCATGAACTTTGCCGGCAGGCCTGAGACCCTCTTCACTCTTCTCTCTGCCTAGTTAACTCGTAAGCTTCCTTTAGAGCTCAACAGTGGGTTGCTTCCTTAAAAAAGACTTCCTTGGCCCCTCTTCATAATTTTCTTAAGTAAAGTGTATTTGAGTGGCTAATTATCTCCTCCACGGAAGTATAAACTAGGGATTGAATTTGTTTTTGCTGACATCATAGTCCCCATATTTAACACCCTTGCCTGGTATAAAGTAAACGATTGATAAATACATGTTAGTTACGTAAGTTAATGAATTAATAGAGAACAGCTGATTTCCAGGTGGAAATCTGAAGGACAATAGGATTTCGAACAGTAACAAGAGGGTTTGGGCATCCCTTCACTATTGCACTGACTTTGAGCAGAATTTAAAGAGGTAGCTTTCTTCAACCCAAACTTACAGATGCCATCTGGAGAAAAATGTTCAAGTTTTACTGTCACAGGACCCAACCAAGACATAATGACCAACAGCTGCAGAGTTTGGGAGGAAGGGGTGATGAATCTTTGCTGATCATTACAGCATTTCCCCCTTGTGCTAGTAACAAGTCAGAACATGTCAAATCATTCCACCCGTGCTCAGTTTGCATTTTGTAAAACACTATCAGCCACTTCTTGAGGTTTTATCTCCAGTCTCTTTGGGATCATAATTTGGGTCACAGACTGCATCAGTGATGAATTTTGTGTGGCACATCCTAGAATGGTAGTTTATGAAAAAAGAAAGTATGTTACTAAAGGCTCAAAAAATATATATACAAAGTATTTCATCCCTCAGGCAACCCACCTCTCTTCCCAAGTATAGGGAAGTGGATGCTCTCTCCTCGTGAAGAAGCACCCTACAAACACTGAGACGTCCTGACCCACCCTGTCCTACCTGTAAGTTCTGATATAGAGCGACCTGTCTGCCCAAAACCAATAGAAAGACTGTCCATCCAACTGATACAATTGTGGGAAAGCATAAATTATCATTTTAGGCCATGAAATTTGGAGATAGTTGATTATGCAGCAACAGATGACTGATACAATTTTTTTAATGTTTCAAATTTTATTACATTGGTTATAACCCCCACAGCAACGTGACCAATGCTTTTGAAATTTGCATACTCTTAGACACAGAAACTTGGAATCTGTTTTATAAAAAGGCTTGCACATGTGTATTAAGATATGAGCACAATTATTTATTCTTTATTGTCTTTAATATTACAAAGTTGGTAGGGCACCTGGGTGACTCAGTTAAGCATCCAACTTTGGCTCAGATCATGATCTCACAGCTCCTGAGTTCAAGCCCTGCGTCAAGCTCTGTGCTGACAGCTCAGAGCCTGGAGCCTGCTTCAGATTCTGTGCCTCTCTCTCTCTCTCTGCCCCTCCCCCACACACACGCTGTCTCTGTCTCTCAAAAATGAATACATGTTAAAAATAATTTTAAAAACTTAAAATAAAATAAAAATTAAAAAGTTGGAAACAAATATTGAGGGGAATGTTTAAGTCACACACATGTACTGCACAATTCATACTTAATGACGAAATGTTAGAAATATATCAAGTCAAGAGGCTAAAAGATGCCTGCTATCACCATTCAACACTATTTGGAAGATTCTAACCAATATAATGACATTTTTAAAAATCATTTTTGGGGCACCTGGGTGGCTCAGTCGGTTGAGCGTCTGACTTCAGCTCAGGTCATGATCTCACGGTCTGTGAGTTCGAGCCCCGCATTGGGCTCTGTGCTGACAGCTCAGAGCTCAGAGCCTGGAGCCTGCTTCGGATTCTGTGTCTCCCTCTCTCTTTGCCCCACCCCTGCTCATGCTCTGTCTCTCTCTCTCTGTCAAAAATAAATAAACATTAAACATTTTTAAATCACTTTTATAAATACTGAAAGGATTGAGCAAAACTGTCATGATTTGCAAATGATATGATTCTATGTTTTAAAAATCCAATGTAATCAATTGAAACTATTAGAAATAGTAAGAGTTCAATAAGACGGCTAGATTTCAGAACACTTAAATTTATATAACCAATAACTTTCCCATACAACAATATCTAATTAGAAAATGTTTTAAAGATCTTATTTATAATGGCAACAAAAAAAGTCAAAAGGTTTTTCCAACCTACTCCTAGTGGTTGCCTCTGAGATAAGGGAACTTCCAGTATGGAAGAGAATGAAGTGGTGATGTCCCTTGAAATGTGACAGCCAGAATGAAGTACAAAAGCTAGAATTAGCTGAACAGAAACGACGAACACCTACAAATATAATTCCAGATTGCATTGACTTTAGGCTGCCAGATCATACTATTGGCTTATATTGAAGAGCTAACTCATCCTTCTTTTTTTTTTTTTTTCTTTTTTTTTTTTTAAACATAAGCTGCTATTTAAGTCCTCCTATCCTTGTGTGGTTTGCTATTTAGGCCTAAGTCTAAGACTTTACAGAGGTCATGTTAAATTTCTTATTATTTGGATCAGCCCACTCTGCAAACATGCTAAAATGATTTTTATTCTGTCTTTCAATCCATCCTCTCTTCACATCATCTGCAAACTTAATCATCATGATAACACTGTCAACAAAGTCCTTTTAAAATTGTGAATTACCAAGAGGTAATATGAGGGCAGATTAAAAATCAAAAGTTTCCCTCTCATTTTTTTTTATCATTTTTAACACTATGCTTTCCACCTCAAACAATGTAAATTTTCCTTCCTTTTTTTTTTCCAGGTTCTTAATGCTCCTACAAGTTATCAACATGTTTTCAATTAGTTTTGTGAGCATCCTTCCATCTCTTAGGCAGTTGGACTCCCTCTCCTCCCATCCTCCCCCTTTGCCCATTTACATATTGTCTCGTTCTTCTAATTAAAATATTTTTTTTGCATCTTACTGCCAGGTTTTCATTTTTGGAGCATTGCATTTCCCTCTTGGGCTACCTTCATACTTCAGTCATTTGTTTATTCCATAAAAAAATATATTCAGCCATTACTATATGCTTGGCCATGAAACAAGCAATGAGATATCAAAGATTAAAAGACACATTCTTCAAAATGCATTGTCTAATGGGAAAATAGGTACATAAACAACCAAAACCCAATAAGCTTTGTTCAAGAAAGAGGGATATGCAAAGTGTCATGGAAGTGGAAGCATGCAAAGGAATTATGATATTGATGGCCCTCCAAATTTAACTCAGGTAATGAAGGCAGTGAGGTCCAGGGGCCGGGTCATTTGCAGTAATGTGCTGGAACCAACTCATATCAGCTCAAGAGCCACATCTCTTCCCAAGGTTGTCTTCAGTAACTTCAGGTTGGTAGTTGAAATTGGCCATGGAGGAAGTATTTACAGGACAGAAATTGGAAAATGATACAAATGTAGGTACTTTTATTTTTATTAGAAAGCCAGTTGTTAAATACTTACCAGAATACCACAGAATCAATAGATGGGAGAAACTATTATATATATGTAATATATATAATAGCTTATAATATATATATAGTTAATATATATTATATATATAATAGTATATAATTATTATATATATATATATATATATATATATATATATATATATATAAATGGTTAGAGTCAGATGAGCTGGAAAGATAGAAAAAGGTAGTCAGGCATGGGAGTGCTGATACCAAGATTTTAGCAACAGGTCCAGGGTTCCTACTCTTTCCTCTCCGTGCTCTGCCCATGACCATCCTCTCTTTGTCACATTTCTCTGGGCCTGATTTGCTTTTCTCCACCTGCTCCAAATCTTTTATGTCCTAGTTCCCTCCTATGAGTATTTCTTCTCATCTACCCCAAAAATCAATTCAACTCCGAGCTAATAATCCTTATCATTTGTGATACATTGAAATTATTTCCTGCATTTAAGTACAATTTCCCTGGCCACCTCTGTACAGAAATCTACAAAAAAGGACTTTTTTTCAGAACCCCCTATTTGATAAATAATAGCTTAATTAGTCTGAACACTACTGAGGGAGATAAGAGAAAGTGGTGGCCTCTGACCAATTATACCACGACCAGTAAGATCCATCCAGAGAGTGATACACAATCAAAATGGGCATCTGACCTCTGCTGTAATCTAAGTGAACTCATTACCTTTGGAGCATACCACTGATTAAAATTATTGTGCCGTTATAAAATATACTATGTATATAAGTTAAGCATGCCAAACAAAATGCCTGGCATTAGCTCTTATCCTGATATCCGATATTACACTCATTTTCTGATGCTCATTTGTGCCCCTGGGCATTCAGAAATATTTTCTTTCTGTTTATAAATATGTCAAGTATTCCCTTCTGTTGCTTTGATCATGTACAGCTGTTAAGTTAGGGCTAGTTTCAGAAAATGGCACTACAGGGTGAAAAAGACTGCATTCAGACTTTATCAACCATCTGGAGTGGTGAACTGCTTTGATGTCCTAATGCCTCTCCGATTCAATTTCTACAAAGTGGGAACATTTCTAGTAAAAAGTACATGACCATAGATGTTATTGAGAGATGCTCATAGCTTCAAAACTTTTGTGCTTACTGAAGAAATCTCAGTCTTTGCTGCAGCCATATTTACAGAATCATCAAGTCAAACTCCTTTACCCTGTTCAGCAAAGATGTCCAAGAACTGTTTTAGAGACTTCACATTAGATCACAGCTGCTGTTGATAGAATCTTCTAAACCCCAATATTTTTTATTATTATTGAAGTGTGGCTGGCATACGATATTATGTTGGTTTCAGGTATACAGCGGAGTGATTCAACACTTGTATACATTTCGAAGTGATCACCGTGATAAATCTAGCTACAATATGTCATCATACAAACTTGTTGCAATATTATTAACTATATTCCCTGTGCTGTCCACTGTATCTCCATGTCCTATTCCACCCCATTCTTTGTTTCATATCAGCTAGGAAGCTTCTTTGGGAAGGCCCCAGATATACACTCTAGAGTCCTCCACAACAAGATTGGTACTACCTATTCACCCAAAAAACTCTGATTCTACCTAACAGAAATGAAACCTATAGTGTGGTACTTTTAACTCAAGCAATGATACCACACACTCCACCACCCACTCGCAGTCTTGAGACTACCTCATCAGAGGAACACAAGAATTATAATGATACATTAGTTCCTTTCCCTTAATAATGCAAATACACTCCCAGAAATGACCTCTTCTATTAAGAAATGCAATTTTTACATGTAGATAATGTCATTAATTTAAAGTAAAAATGCAATTTAAAAATAAATTTATGTTTGTAATTTTAAAGAAGTAAAGTTGTCAAGTAGTATGCCTTGATTTATCCCTGGTCCTGATGTTTCACAGTATTATCTTACTTGCAAAACGTTTATGTATATTCTTATCACCATGCATTAGTGGTATAGCTTTTTACAAACATAACAAATATGTAATTGCCTAGAATAATCTATCATTTGGAATGTTTTCAATTTCATATAATAGAAATACCAACTCAACTGGCTTAAAGAAATAGGAAAATCAACTATCTCACATGACAAGTCCCGAGGTTGGATACATTTAGAATTGGTTGATGCAAGTAATGTCATAAACACCCAAATTCTTTTTATCTTTCTTTTTTGCATCATCTATATGTCAGCTGTGTCTCTGCTGTCTCTCCTTATGATCACAAGATGGGTGCTACTGTTCTAGTCACTCTATCCACAAAAAGCAATATCTAGCAAAGATCTATCCTTTCCTTATGTTTATTTATAAGAATGAGAAAACATTTTCCAGAAGTTTCCATCCAATACCTTTCATATATCATTGGCTCTACCCAAAAGTAGTCACTGGGACAGGGAATGAGACTACCAAGCTAAGCCTAGATTCTCTCAGATTTACTCTTGGGTCATAGGAGGGAGACTGCCCTGGAACACAAAATCAGGATCTCCCAGCAAGGAAAAAGATTACACTAACTTGTTAAGGCTCTTCAGCAATGGAGTTGCCCAAGATTCTATCCTGCTGCTTTCTATTTTCACTATTCAGATTGTATGATTTTACATATTTTACTGCTACCTATTTACCAATGACTCTCAAATTTACATCTACAGCCCACAATTATAGCCCTAGCTTTAGACTCAAAATTCAAACTGCCAACTTTTATAGATTCTACAAACTTGACATATAAATGGAACTAGTTATCTTTTCTCCTAAATGTGGTCTACATCCAATATTCTTTACCACACTAATAAGTTAACTATGTAGCCAGACTACCAAGCTAGATAACTCGGTATCATTCTTAATTTTTCTCTCTTCTTCTCATACATTCATTTGATTTGCAAGGGGTGCCTGGTTGGCTCAGTCAGTAAGAGCATGTGACTCTTGATTTCAGGGCTGTGAGTTCAAGCCCCATGATGGATTTGTGTATTCACTTGATTTCCAAATCATGCAGATTCAATTTCCTAAATGTTCCCGCAAATAAGGCCTCTTCTACACAGCCTCCAATTTGTTCTGCATGACTCAAGTTTTTCCCTATTCATTTCTACCTCCATTGTCCTAGAATGATCTTCCTCAAACCAAGAGGAAATGTCAGTGCCCTCCTTAAGTGCTTTGTGAAATCACAATGGCCTACAGGAAAACGAAACAAAACAAAAGAAACAGCATCATCTTTTTTTTTTTTAAGATATCTTTGAATAATCTCAACACCTCAACATGGGGCTCGAACTCACAACCCTAAAATCAACAACCACATGCTCTACCAACTAAGCCACCCAGGTTCCCCCAAAACAGCCTCATCTTAAGGCCCTTCACAATCCATTCCCATCCATGGTAGCCTCCTGTTCCAACTCTCTCAATAAGCACCCTCTAGACTCCCGGATACTGAAATTCCCACCATTCCCTTGTTATGTCAAGTCTTTTATGAGATTTGTTTTTGGAGAATACAGTTTCCATCACCTTGAATTCTCTCCCCCAATTTTCATTTAAGAATTTCCGGATTGTTTTAATACTCCGGTAAAAGTATTATCACCTCCTAAACAACAGATTTAAAAGTACATGATGAAGAAGTAACTCCAAAATAATTAAAGAAATACATAATAAAACAGTATTGGCTCAAAAACATCATACGAAGTGAAAGAAACAGGTGCATGAGGCTACATACAATCTGAGTCAATTTACATGAAATGTTAGAAGTGGCAAAACAAGTGACAGAAAAGAGAGCAAAGGCTGCCTGGGACCAGGAGTAGGGGCCAGAATGTCTGAGGGACACAAGACACCTTGCTGAGGGTAACAGAAATGTTTTAAGTCTGTGTTGGGGTGGCTATATGACTGTATACATTTTTCAAAATTCATCACGCTGTACATTTAAAATTGGTGAGTTTTTAATGTAAAAATTAGACTTTAATAAAATAAAAATACCCCTGCACCTAAACTTAAAAGAAAAATTTTTTAAAATATATTAAACTAAAAGTTTCATTTACAAAATTATCAGAACTTAAAATTTAGACAATCCAATATTGGTTAAGAATTCATTGAAATGTGTATTTTCCTACATGACTGCATGGGAGTAATCACTGGCAGGACTCTTTTATTTTACTTTATTTATTTTTTAAGGTTATTTTATTGATTGAGAGAGAGAGAGAGAGAGAGAGAGAGAGAGAGAGAATCCCAAGCAGGCTCCACACTGTCAGCACAGAGCCGAATGTGGGGCTCAAACTCACGAACTATGAAATCATGACCTAAGCCAAAATCAAGAATTGGACACTTAACTGACTGAGCCACCCAGGCACCCCAGGACCCTTTTTTAAAGTAATTTGTACATGTCTTTCAAGAAACTTGAGTTTTTAATGAAATCTGGCCATTTGTAGCAACATGGATGGAACTAGAGGGTATTATGCTAAGTGAAATAAGTCAGGCAGAGAAAGACAGATACCATATGTTTTCACTCTTATGTGGATCCTGAGAAACTTAACAGAAGACCATGGGAGAGGGGAAGGAGGAAAAAACAAGTTACAGAGAGGGAAGGAGGCAAACCGTAAGAGACTCTTAAATACAAACTGAGGGTTGATGGGCGGTGGGGGAGAGGGGAAAGTGGGTGACGGGCATTGAGGAGGACACCTGTGGGGATGAGCACTGGATGTTGTATGGAAACCAATTTGACAATAAATTATATTTCATATAAAAAAAACTTGATTTTTTTTTCATTCCCCTTTAATCTGATAATTTTGCTTCTGGGGATATTTTCTAAAAATAATAATAGTAATAATAATCCAAAGTACATTAAAAAGCTATGTATAAACACATTTAGTGAAATATTTCTTTATTATATGAGACCTCAGAAACAACCCATGAGGCAACAGAGGAAAACAGTTCAGTAAATCATTAGAATTTTGTGTTTTTAATATTGTCTCCTCACAGACTTCCCAAATGTCCCAAGCAGTCTTTCCAGCCTCTCTGCTGTTGCAGTCCTGTGTCTGAGGGACAGCATTGCTCAGCATGTTTTGTGCTTATTTTTATTACTGGCTGCCCACAAGACCGACTTCCAGACAGCAAGAATACATCATATTCATCTTTAGAGGCCCACTCACCAGCACATAATAGATGCTCAACTCAAATAAATAAAAACTTTTACTGGAAAACATTTGCCTGAGGTCTGCCAGAGGTCCTTCTGAGTGATCTTCATAGCACAGTATGTGATTCTTCATAAAGGCACAGTGGCCAGTTTATCATAATGTCATCTCATTTGAGAGGCTTTGCATTGACCAGCTAGACAGATGCCAAATTTAAGATGATTTTCAGAGTCTTTATCTATTTTTACCAGTAGATGTGTGATCTGTCATTCCAACACAGGTATCTGATGGCTCTGAGCAAAATTTGTCTGCAAATGGGATTTAAAGCTTAGTGCCTGTATTGCAGCTTCAGTCAAATGCCTAAGGGGGTCTGCCATGATCATCTTTGGAGTCTAGCAAAATTTTAATTCCAATCCAGCCATACGGTCCCATAGGTAACTAAGTTCAGTCAGCTTCCAGCTGCTGTTTTGCAGCTGTACATTTGGCTCTGAATGTTAAAAGGAGAGAGAGTGCTCCCAGAACTCTACTGAGTTCCGTGTAAATGTCTTACCTGGTGGCCATAACAAAGACTTAAATTATCTCAGCTCTCAGTAGGCACAGAATAATTTATGTTGATTACAAGTTTGTCTACTCTCATCGATTCTAAGGGCTCTTTGAGATCTTGTGCTGGGTCTCTTCCTCAGAACCCCCAACTACATAATATGATGCTCTGCACTTGGACAGCATTCAGCAAACGCTTGTTATTACCTGACTGACTGGTAACTGTTAAATCTGGATAACAGTTAAGGTGATTATAGATCATATTTACACAGCATTTTACAGTTTACTAAGTACAAGTACAAAGAGAAAGGAATGACAATATATACTCCAATATTTCAGGCAAAATCTGGTAGATCCAATGCAATGTTATATACATTTGGGTTTACTCCTTAAGATTTACAGCTCTTTCTATGAGAAAAAAGAAAGTGAAAATACAAATGGCAAATTCCAAAATTTCCAAAAAGAGGAAAATGTAATTTCTTTCTCCTCTGTACAGAAAACACCAAATTACACAGGATTTTGAAAATTATGTTTTTTGTATTTCCTTAGCACAAAATAAAATTAAAAGGCCTGACACAGTAATAGCACAAAACAAGCTTCCTTGTTACAAACCCTAACTCATTACACCGTGACCCCAACTCCCTAGTCTCGCCCACCAACCTCTGCTCAGCCTCCCTCCCGTTATGGCACCTCCACCTTGTCACCCAATCCCAGACTTGTGGATGCCGATAGAATGGCAATTGGGTGCATGACTGACACTTCAAACAGTGAATACTTTCAAAAAGCTGAAACATATGCAAAACATTCATTTGGTTAAATTCATTTGATTAAGACACTTGAGGGGTGCGTGGGTGGCTCATTCGGTTAAGCCTCTGACTCTTGATTTTGGCTCAGGAGTTTCGTGACTTTGTGCCCTGAGTTGGGCTCTGCGTGCTGAAGGTGAGGAGTCTGCTTGGGATTCTCCCTCTCTCTCTCTCTCTCTCTGCCCCTCCCCCACTTGTGCTCTCTCTGTCTCTCTCAAAAATAAATCAATGGACTTAAAAAAAGACATCTGACAAATCTGTGAATTATGACACATATGGAAGACAATGGTCTGAATTAAAAACAAATTGAAACAACACCATCCTATCTTTTATACAATCTTTGGCATTCTTTCCCTCCCAATTAATCATTTGGTGAAATGTCTTTTGATAATCTAATTTTTGGCAAATTAGTGTCAATGGACTTGACTTCAGCTAGTTAACCTAGAAATGTAGGCCTACTCAGCACACCTGAAGCTAAAAATTCACCTAATTCAGATTCTTTAACAAACTTAAAAATGGTGCTTTAACTTGACACTGTATAAAGACAACAGAAGGGTCTCTAAAAATATGCACACCATGGAAGAATTCAATACAGTAGTGTACTAAAAAGTTAACTTTGGCACAATTATACAGAAAACAAACCATACAACAGGGATTTGTAAACTATTAGCCAAATAACTGAGGGAAGTGTTTTTACTCTGGTCTTGTCCAGATTTTCACTTCCTCTGCCATTCTAACTCTGCATTTTCTTCTGTGTTTGAATTTTTTTTTTAACGTTTATTTATTTTTGAGACAGAAAGAGACAGAGCATGAACGGGGGAGGGTCAGAGAGAGGGAAACACAGAATCTGAAACAGGCTCCAGGCTCTGAGCTGTCAGCACAGAGCCCGATGAGGGACTTGAACTCACGGACCGCGAGATCATGACCTGAGCCGAAGTCGGCCGCTTAACTGACTGAGCCACCCAGGCGCCCCTTCTTCTGTGTTTGAAAGCATTCCATAGTCTGCTCTGGTTTGCAAGGCAATGGGTACTTCATCATATACAGATATTTCAGCAATTATTATGAATAAGAATTTATACACTATAAGTGTATATATTTGTACAGTATACCTCATTAAGAATTCATATATAAGAGTATGAATTTCCACCTGCATTTGTTCCAAGTTCATCTTTAAGTTCAGAGGGGCTCAATAGTTCCTATTTTCTACTGCAAGAATCTATACAATGTCTGCTGAACCTTTTATCACTCCAGGACGATGCCTCTGGGTGTGCTATACTAGACTCCGTGCACTATTTTGTGAGTTCCCTGGTCTTCGTTGTGTTTCAGTGGAAGTTCCATAAAACACTGGGGTTTGGGAAGGAAAGGGTAGCTTTTGGGCTGGGTTCTCTCCACACTGTGAAACTTCTGTGTTGCTCTAGTAAACCTCTACCTACCTAGAGCAGTCCCAGGGGTATGAGAGAGACCCTACCTACAGGCTGCTGTGCATCTGAGGCTTTTGCATAACAATGTGAGGGTGTGCAGGTTGTCTTCACATGGAATTTAGCTCTTCCCACCAAGAGTCATAAAGCATATGGTGTCAGTCAGGTAGTAGCACCACAGAGCATGATTGCATATGAAGAAAGAAAAGAAAATGCATAAGCATGTTGCCTAGTATTGGTCTTGCTCAGAAAGCAAGATAATTGCAAATGTTATCTCCAGTGGAAACATCTGGAATGTTACAAGACTAAACGGCATTATACTGAGAAGGCACTTGGGATTGCTTACTTGGAAAGGTAATACATAAAAAACCGGAGCTCCTCTTAAAGTGACTTCTCATCGCAAGTCTACCATTTTGTTATAAGAGTGCTGGAAATAAGAATACTTGAGAAAATACTATAGATAATAGTAAAAACTCCTTAAAGTCATCTATGGATGGCACCAGCCCCTCAAGCCAAAAGGAAAAACCCCAACAGCCAGGCATTTGGAGGGTCCATAACATTCCACAAGCATCCCCGGATAAGTTGATACTTTCTAGTCTCTGTGTTTGATGTGAAGGCTGTCCCAGCCTGTGGCCTTGCTGCGTATCATTCCTGGCACTGGACCCACTTTTATGTGTCCTAACTTCCAATAAGAACCTCTTTGCTTAAAAACTCCTTGTGGAAGACTACCATTTATAAGGCACTGTTCTAGCGATGACCACTTGGAAAATGCTATTTTTTAAAGTGTCAATAAAAAAGAAAATCAGATTTTTCAAAGGTGAGTGCATAGCACCATGAACCATGCAGACCTTCAGTAGAAACTAATCTCAAACACCCTGGAAGATTAATCCATTTTTAATGAAGCTCAAAGCAATGATGCTGTTACAGTTGTATGAGCTCCACATGTGCACATTAATCCTAAATACACTTTTGGCTTTGTTTGGGAAGCAATTTCCACCTTCAAACTTTGAAAATGCATCAGGACCCAAGGAGATATTTGCATTTAAATTATAGTACATGCTTTTCATATCAATTACTCTAGGGGGGAAAAAAGACAATCCTGATGAGATGACCAAAATAAAATTGACACGCTATTATTTATACAGTTTGCTTCCAACACTCATAAAGCAAAAGAAAAAAGAGCTGCCAAGATAGAAAGTTTACCTTTATCACATAGAGAAAATATGCTATGGAAACAGGGTGCACTTTCTACGCATTTCCAGAACTTTATCACCTGTTAACAAAAGATTCCCATGGAATGAGTAAGCAGTGTTGACTACACCCTGTTGAGGCACAGTTTTCCCTCCTTACCTCACTCCATACCAAGGAGAACAGCTCCATACCACAACCTGGATCCCCCATCCCTGGGGCAGTCACCAACCTCTGCACACCTCTCTGCCACCATTGTCTGTGATAAGCTTATTCTCCTGTCCAGGTCCTTATACCTTTGTCTATTGCTTGACTGTCCACCTGGAACCTCTTCCGTCATATTTTGTATATCATGGCATCAAAGGTGAAAGGCACCTAAAATACTCCACCCTACCCTTCTTGTCATAAACTAACCCCCTCAGTCTGTTTCTTGTCTCTTCACAACCCTTGTTACTACCTATAATTGTATCATTTATTTGGTAACTCGTCTGTTTTATGTCTCCCCAACTGGAATGTAGTTCCAAAAGGAGGGGCACCTGGGTGGCACAGTCGGTTAAGCGTCCGACTTCAGCCAGGTCACGATCTCGCGGTCCGTGAGTTCGAGCCCCGCGTCAGGCTCTGGGCTGATGGCTCAGAGCCTGGAGCCTGTTTCCGATTCTGTGTCTCCTTCTCTCTGCCCCTCCCCCGTTCATGCTCTGTCTCTCTCTGTCCCAAAAATAAATAAACGTTGAAAAAAAAAATTCAAAAGCAGACACTTAGCATTTCCATCCCTGTGTCACTTGCACCTTTTTCTTTTTTTTTTTTTTTAATTTATTTTGAGAGAGAGAGAGAGCACAAGCAGGGGAGGGGCAGAAAGAGAGGGAGAGAGAGAGAAACCCAAGCAGGCTCTGTGCTGTCAGTGCAGAGCTAGATCTAGGGCTCTGGATCACGAACCCTGAGATCACGACCTAAGCCGAAATCAGGAGTCAGATGCTCAACCAGAAGAGCCACTCAGGCTCCCTTTGCTTTTTTCACATTCTGGGAAGGGAGGAAGGATGAATGCAGAAGTGGAGAGGATGAAAGATAAATGAATGGTCAGTAAGAAAACAGACAGAAGAATGGGTTTCCTCTTCCTGTGGTTCCTTTTCCATAAATACATTCTCTCTCCCATTTTTAAAAATATAAAATCACCAACATCCCCAAACTTCAAATACTGCCCTATTTCTTTATTTCTCTGTATAACTAAGCTCTCCTAGTAACAGCCTCCACTCACTTAAAACCTATTAACTCTTTTGCATATACTTTTATTTCATAATGTGATTATAAAAGGAATAAATGCTAACGATAACAATTTGGTGTGTATGTTCCCAAAGTCTTTATTTGATTTATACAAGTATAAAAACACACAGAGTTGTGTGTGTTTTTAATGAATAGACTATTCTTATCATATTGTACTTTTATTTGTTAACTAATAATGTGTTGAGACTACCTTTTGAGACCAAACAGATAGATGTACTTCTTTATTTTTAATAGCTGCATAATATTTCATACCATGGATGTACTATATTTTATTCAAACCCCCTGATGGACATACAGGTTGCTTCCAGATTTCCACTGTTGTAACCATATTGCAATAAACTCACTCATACATCTGTCTTCACATATTCATTCTTTTATTTATGTTGCATAAAATCCCTGTTCAGCCTTAAACTTGCTATGATTAATCTTCTGCCCACTCTCCTAGCTCCAACCACACTGCTACAGCAGATGTCACTACCCAAAACTTTACCACTAACCCCTTATTCCCCTGGAGTTCTATAGGAAAAGCACACAAGTAGTAATGATAGCAGAATAGGAACCAGAATCTATCGGAATAGTTGGATAAGCACTCAGTGCCTGTCTCTCTGATAAGACTCAAGTAAATATATTCATCTTAAGCCAGGAGGACTCAAGGAGATGGTCAATAACTGTGACTCTGGTATTTTACCCAACCTGCAAGTTAATAAGCTAACCTGTTACAGTATCACGGATGCTGGCAGAATATACAAGAGTCTATGTCAGAGGCAAAAGAGGTAAGATTTCCTACTTAGCAAACAGCATGAGCCTCATGGTCATGTCAGTTACCCTTGTCCAAGTCCCACAGGACAACACGAAGCAGCCCAGGTGGATGCTGTTCACACATTGGGTTGCATCACAGCTGAGGAAACTCAAGGTTAGGGGACCTCAATCTTTCCTAATGGATGGCAAGTAAGCCTGCTTGAAATTTGCCCCAAGGGAGACAATCTTTATTATGCTAGAGAATAAATAAACCTTTCCCCTGCTCCAGAGGAAGACTCTATCTCAATCTTCTAAGGCTTTTCACTATGCAAATATCCATGATAATATAGTCCATGCACCTCTTTTTGTAAGAGGTGTAGACACATAAGAGAGCCCTGTAGAGTTGTCTCCTAGCAGAGGCTACCAACTGCCTCCTTCCAATTTTGAGATGGTCAGTTTGGTGGTACAAAAGCTGACCTGACTTGTCACCCCCCATGAAGACTCCAGAATAAAAAAATAAAAGCAAACTGAGAGTTGATGGAGGGAGATGAGTGGGGGGTGGGCTAAATGGGCAATGGGCATTAAGAAGGGCATGTGTCATATTGAGCACTGGGAATTATATGTAAATGATGACTCACTAAATTCTACTCCTGAAAGCAATAATATACTATATGTTGACTAACTAGAATTTAAATAAAAATCTGGGGAAAAAACAACAACAAAGAGTGTGGAAGATAGCAGACTTTAACCACGGGAAAACAGAGCCTGATCAGATGTGCCTACCACAGTAGAGAAGGCACTAACAACAAGAAAGAGCCCACAACATGGATTCAAGAAGCATGAGACTTCCTTATGCCTATAGTAGGTTAAATAGGGTCCCTCCAAAAGAACATGTCCACTTCCTAATCCCTGGGAACTGTGATGTTACCTTATTTGGAAATAGGGTCTTTGCAGATATAATTAAGTTCTGACCTCCAGAACTGTGAGAATAACTTTCCATTGTTTTAAGCCATATAGTTTGTGATAATTTGTTACGGCAGCCATATGAAACAATTATGGCAGCCAACATATTTCTCACCAACAATGTGACTATCATAGCCTGGGTTTCTAAGGCCCAGTAAGTTGAGGAGGACTTCCTATCATTTTCCAATATTCAGAGCCCAGAACACCTCACTATCTTTCAATGGCTACGTTTTAATCGCTTTCTGCCACATCTCTCAGAGTCCTTTTAAGCACATTTAGCAGGATTTTAAATATTTTAAAATCATCGGTTGACAATTTTTCTTGGTTTATGCAGATCTATCATTGTTTGTTGGACAAGAATACCTTTCTTCCTTCCTTCTCTGTGATCTTGGCTTTCTGATCCAGAATGTTTTCTTTCCTAATGTCTCTTTTTCAATTCTTTATAGGAAGTGATATGAGATGAATGGTTTGCCCATCTGACAGAACAAATTTTATCCACCTTCCCTTCTTTAAAAAGGATAATTCTCACGTAGAAGTAAACCATCCATCAGTCCCACCCCAAATCCATGCTTGAACTCAGTGTATCAGAATGCTATCTGACTACCATTAAATATAACTCATCGTCTTATTTTCTAAAAATCCTATGCCATAAATTTCCCAAACATGTTTCCTCCTAGAATGAGCCAAATCTTCCCCCTGCACCTATACTAACCATAATACCATAAAACTCCCTAATTTATGACTTAAGTATTCTATGGTGACTTTCCCAGCCTTCTAATATCAAAGTTTCCAAGTCTCCAATTCTTATTATTATTGACTCCCTCCCTGTAGCTCTCAAGGACCCTTTTCAATAGTTTATTGGTTTCCAGGATCCCTCTATGTTGGGAGGGGATAGGGAGAAGTTTTCCTAGTTCCTTCTCTAAATTTTGGATCATCTTTCCTAATTATATTTCAAGAGCATTTAAATATGCAGAATAGATATATCGACTGAATTCATGTCTATCTCCTTTCTATTTTCATTTATATTTGCACAGTATTTAAAATATTGCACTTAAAAAATACATTGAAATCCAATATTGTGCCAGTTGGCTTGATCTTTTCCTCTTGGCAACTCAAGTTTTGCAGAAACACAAGTGTAATTTACAAATAAATTCATTGCACACATAAATGTTGTGGGTTTTTTAATTAATTTAATTAATGTCACTTAAATTCAAATGTTATCTTAAAATCTCCAAATGCAATTGCTTTTGGTTAAAAAACATGTGCTTAACTATTTTGGCAGCCATTTGTTAAGTTGGCATAGCACATCAAAGTATCATTCCCTTGTGAAATATAACCAAAGGCTGAGATTTAATGTTACTTAAGGGATTGAAGATATTTATTAAATAATGCATTAACAAAATCAATGTTAGAAATTCTGTAGGTCTTTGCTATGAAAAAGAAAAAACACAGATTCACATATATGTAAAAACCATATACCTAACATTTCGTCAAAAGGATTACGGCATTTAAAAACCCAAACAGGGGTGCCTGAGTGGTTCAGTCAGTTAAGCATCTGACTTGATCTCAGCTCAGGTCATGATCTCACAGTTCATGGGATCAGGCCCTGAGTCGGGCTCTGTGTTGATGGTACGAAGCTTGCCTGGGATTCTGTCTCTCCTTCTTTCTGCCCCTCCCCTGCTTATGTGCTCGCTCACTCTCTATCTCTCTCTCAAAATAAATAAAACAAAAAATAAAAATAAAAATGCAAACATATTTCTTTAAAATTAAAAAAATAATAATAACTTTTCATGTAAAACGCTTTCCTGATGAGAGGTAATTTAGATACTAATCATGAAAAAGGTTCATAAAGGAAAAAATATAGGTAAATTCTGTGCAAGAGAGTAAAAAATCTTCTCTGCCAGGAGCTGCATTCACAGATTTCACAAGGTAGGCAGTTGGAGCTTGGCAGCTTAGTCTTTTTATCCCTATAAGTCTATTTGGTAAGATTTAAACAGTACATTTCCACCAATTAGCTAATTCCAGCAATAGAATAAATTACTAGTGAAGAAATTCTTTTAAATGTAACCCTTTTTGTTTAGAAGTGGAGTGCAAACAAAATAGAGGAAAGAAAGAGAGCATATGTCTATCAAAGATTTTGTACACAAATGCTGACACCAGCTTTATTTGTAATAGCCAAAATTAGAAACAACTCAAATGATTTGCAAGGGGTGACTGAGTGGACAAACGATAGTGTATCCATACAATACAACACTAACCAGCCTTGAAAAAGGAACAATCTATTGATACAAGCAACACTATGAATGAATCTCAAAACAATTAGGCTGAGTGAACGAATTCAGATCAAAAGAAGTACATACTATATGATTCTATTTTTATAAAATATGAAAAATAAAAACTAATCTATAATTACAGAAGACAAAGAGCAAATCAATGGCTGCCTGGCTGATGGGGACATATGTAAGGAGGGTGAGGATTGGGGAAAGCAGGAAAGAGTGATTACAAAGGCATGAGGAATCTTTAGGGGTGATGAATATGTTAATGATCTTGATTGTAATGATGGCCTGACTTATGTACACATATGTCAAAACTCATCAATTTGCACACTTTAAACATGTATAGTATTTTGTACTTCAATTACTTTTCAATAGAGCCATAAGACAAGGAAAATCCGTGAGTAATAATCTGCAAGTTATATTGCAAAGGATTAAATTGGGATAGTGTAGTCAGAGAGATTCATTGGGAAGCAAATGTAAAAATTTAGACAATAAATTTTCCTTTTTTTTTTTTTTTTTTTGAGACAGAGGTTGCAAGTGAGTGAGGGGCAGAGAGACAAAATCCCATGAGGGGCAGAGAAGGAGAGGGAGAGAGAAAGAGAGAGAGAGAGAGAGAGAGAAGCGCAGGCTCACCCAAATCAGGGGCTCGAACTCACCTGATGAGGGGCTTGAACTCATGAACCATGAGATCACACGACCAGAGCCAAAGTCCCATGCTTAACCAACTGAGCCACCCAGGCACCCCCAGACAATGAATTTTCTGGGGCAAAACTAAAGCACTGGTAAGGGGAAATTTTAATTAAGAAAAAAAATACATGAAAAAATAAAAACTCTGAATTGTATCTTTTTAAACACCAATATTGTAGTTCAAAGTATTAACAGTCATCTGTTAGTTTAAGAAAATACTTGACTCTAGGGGCGCCTGGGTGGCGCAGTCGGTTAAGCGTCCGACTTCAGCCAGGTCACGATGTCGTGGTCCGTGAGTTCGAGCCCCGCGTCGGGCTCTGGGCTGATGGCTCAGAGCCTGGAGCCTGTTTCAGATTCTGTGTCTCCCTCTCTCTCTGCCCTTCCCCCGTTCATGCTCTGTCTCTCTCTGTCCCAAAAATAAATAAACGTTGAAAAAAAAAATTTTTTTAAAAAAAAAAGAAAGAAAATACTTGACTCCAAAATACTGCCAGAGGTACCTGAGTGGCTCAGTCAGTTAAGCATCTGACTCTTGATTTTCTCTCAGGTCGTGATCTCATGGCCCTGAGTTGGGCTAGGCCTAGCCTCTCCCTCTCCTCTTCCTCTGCTCCTCCCCCACGCACATACATGTGTGCATGCTCTCTCTCTCAAAAAAAATTGCCTATTAAATATCTGTTGAGAACCTGTTTAATAAAAAGATAAGGTAAATGTATAATTTCTGGTTTTACATAGTTTACTTCCAAGAAGGAGGTAAGGGAGAGGTATGTCAATTATTGGTATAAAATGTAGGTATATAAGCCTCAAAGGTAATTGACAATTTATTCTCCTAATACTTAAAATATGCCTACCACATTTAATACCATGAGATTATACAATTCTAGATGACAGTTTGCCCTGTCCTTGTCCAAACTATCCCAAATCCCATACTAGTAACCTCTTAAATATTTATATGTCACACATAACTTTGGGAATGTGGGAAGTGCAAAATTAAATAAGTGTCCTACAAGAGTATTTTTTAGAGTTAACATCCTATAGTTTTATCGCTAAAATATGTAGATTATATCCATTGGCATTGGACAAATCAAGTGTTCCTCCAACTAAACTCAAAGGTCCTTGTGGACCTTGTGTTGCAGAGATAGATTCATCCAGATAAGAATTAAGATTTCTCAGTGGAATACGCTCTCTGTATCTGATCTTTTGGTCTACAACGTAAATGGGTCTTCTTCATCAGGTCTACTTCAAAACACTAGTGCTCCAAGATCACACCAGAAAGATGAACCTTTATAAATACCAGCTCCTGTTCAAAGACATCAATATTTAAGGACAAAAATATAAAGGATTATCCAGCCACTTCTCTAAACTTATATTCCTACCAGATAGATTACTGTTAAGCTCTACACATGGGAATTTCTAAATTGCTCCCACAAGAAACATCTTCAACAAATTACATTTTAATGTTATGCTATCAGCTTTTGTCTAAATAATACAAGAAATGGCCATGTAAAACACCTTTCTGATTTTTCTCTAATATCATTATTAAAAAATCCTTGTGTGTTCACCATATTTTAAAAACATTAACTTCACTGTCCTTATAAAAGAAACCATTTCTTTTAAAGTTTACTACCAGGAAAAAGTTTGTGTCTAGAAGAAATATGTGATCTATCATGGTATCCTTTCTTCCAGATAGATCTCCCCTGGTTTCTGGAATCCCCTCATACCTCAGACTCCACCCTGATGAAACCCACCTGGATGGGCCCTTTGAACTTGTCTTAGATGCTTCACACCTTGAATACCACCTATGGATACTTTTAAAGCCCCTTTTTTTTTTTGCCTCATTTTCTTCTACTGCTGCCCTATATTAGTTACCACAGAGAACAGGCAACACCAACAAACATGAGAAAATAATTAAAAGGCCTATTTAAAACTAAAAATAAAAGGGGACCATGCTGACTCAAACTACTGTTGGGTAATTTTGTAGTACAAAGAGTCATACTTTATTAAAAGTCAATATGCAGGTAAAAGTCCCAAGTTAAATATTGCACATTATAGTGCTACTTACCAAGAACAAGCAACTTACTTGGTCTAAATTGGGATCCCTTTAACATCCTTCCCAAAAGGTTGTCCCATTCAGAAAACTGCAACAGAGCACAAGAGAGAAAAAAACTAAACATTTGGCCAAATTTTTTTTTTGGCCAAATATTTTAATAATGTTGACTCTGCTTTAGTCAGTGGAAGTAACTTAGTGACTGAGTCTGCTACTGATCTATTTTTATATAGAAAGTCTGCTTTTTTCTTAGTCCCACTAAATAAAAATTGAATGACCTCTTTAGATCTAAGTTGGAAGGGACATCAAATTACTAGTCTGCACAGAAGATTCAAACGTCACTGTCTAGCCCTGCTTGACGCATATCCTAACACCTGCCCTTCAGAAATGGAATAAGATTGAGGAATCCTTCCATTCCCCTGAAGGTTGGAGTGCGCTACTAGGCATCTTGCCATACTTAACACAGACCTCTCCAAAAGGGATGGTCCTGATGAGAGGTGACCACAGCTCAATATTGGGCCTTATGATCTCATGGTAGTTTATAAAGTAAGAATAGAGGCCCACAACTCCATTGCACTCCAAAGCACATTGATAAATTAGTATCACCAACTCTTCTAATCTGTACCTCCAGGAGACATCTTCCATAGAGCATCTTCCAAAAAGCATCTTCCATAGACATGGTAGAACTGGGAGAACTAGCTTCAGCAGCCTAGGAAGAGTCTAACACCCTCCTCTAAGGTCTCCTTCCTCCACACCAACTTTCTGCCCAAAATATACTAAATGTGTAGTATGTTATCTATTCAAGCTTTCTATCCAAAAAGACTATCTGTACACACACACACACATATACACACACACGCACACTCATCATTTCATTTTTGAATAAAAGGAGTAATAGAGAGAAACAAGGTAACAGGATACAATGGACTCTGAAAGAGGAGAAAACTCATTCTTGTCCTGGTTCTTCTACTAATGAGGTCATTGAAACTCTCTGAGCCTCAATATCCCCTCCTATGTAACAGAAGACTAAGAATAAATAATCTCTAAGAGCCTTTGAGAGCTAATAATCTCGAGTCAGTGTATAATGACCTTGCCTATGAAAAGGACAGATGGGGAAGAGAATGTTGAAAAAAGCAAGACTGGGCACCTGGCCTGCATAACCCACCTTCCTGACTGACTTCTGGGCTTCAACTCTCACTACAGCTAAAACCCAAAGTCTCTGGTCATTCAGGATCACCAGGATTCAGCAGTCATATACCTCTTTGGATTCAAGCTTTTACTCTAAGAATTTCTCTTAATTCTTTACTATCTCAGCCATGCATTCCAGTTACATTTTTCATATTTTATTCGCTGTTTACAGTATTCTATAGTTAAAGAGTTTTACAGGCTGTTTCATTGTATTGTCAGAATTAGAAGTTATTTCACTTTATAAAAATATCTATCCACTTATTATCAATAATAAACTCATAGGAAACAATGCTATGAACAGCATCTAAGTCAGTGCATCTCTGTAGCACATTATCCCAGATACTTGCAACACATCAAGATTGAAAAAATAATTATCCAATGCCAATGGATGAATCTGAGCACATCTACCCTAGTACTTAAGTTTATATCAGTTGATACTCAATATCTATTTGAGGTATTTAAGTTCCAATGATAATCCATAAAAAGGAAACCAATCAAAATTTTCACCAAAACTGACACTTAAAATTTCATTTTAACAGATTAACAAAATTAATTTGCTCATCTGAAAGCACAAGTGAGACTTCTACAGAATTATACAGCAAGGGTAAGAGCCAAATCCTGCCTTGGCCGGGTCACTCCTTCTCACCCAGGTTCCTGAGAGAGCTACCACATAATGTCATAACTCGTAGAAAACCGAATTGCCACCATCTTGGTAGCTGGGTGTGCAGGGCTTCCAGCACAGGGATCTGTGGCAAATTTGGGCTACAGTCTCTCTTAGGCCTTGAGCCAAAGCAGGACCTCACCATCCCTATTAAATGTCAGTATTATCATCAACCACAGCCTGAAACAACCAGAATTCCCAAGCACTTACGTGCTTTTGTGAGAAGAAAAAAAGTGCAATTGCTAAACCCAAAGGAGTCCATGGTTCATCTTGCGTATCCTCAGACCTGGAGGCAATAGGAAAAAGGAAGGGATGAACGGGGAGGCATTCCCTTTCAATACTGCATGCCTCCCTCAGCCCCAGTAAATGAAGCTAATCAGAGTCCTGAAATCTGATCAGATTAGCACCTCCTTTTGGGGGTATGGAGAAATAGAAAATAAGTTGTAAAAGGAAGGAGAGACCTCCTACCATTCACATAACCAAGTGTTTCTTTCAAATCTCCTTGAAACAAAAACTTACTGTCATGGCATTCAGATAAAACATGCCATAGTGTTAACTATATATATATGTATATGTGTATGTGTATGTATATGTATATGTATATGTATATGTATGTATGTATATGTATATGTATATATATATGTTATTTAAAATATATATGCACATGACACTATATAAATACATAAAAATTACATATACATGCACATATATGCACATATACGAAAATATCCATGACAAAAGCATTTTGCTAAATGAATAGATTCCTAAAATGATGAGAATTTGTATGTTCATCTCTCATACAAATTTTGGTGAGGAAACTTTTTAGTCCTATACTCATATAAACAAATCATCATTGTAGCTACAATACAGAAATAGCCTCATTATACAGACTAGATAGCATATCAGACTAACTAAAATTAGATGCTAGTTGTAAACCACTTTGATTTTCTGTAAAAGAAATATAATATTGAAATAAACAGTATCAAAAATAACAAGATAAAAAATAATTCAAAATTTGAAATGAGATTACCATGTTTGTTTTTAAGAAGGTGCATTTTCAACTAATCTCATGTCTAGTTGTTAAAATGAATGCATTAGATAGCAATCTGGAATGTTTCTAACCAAATGAAGTTCCATGTATAGGTATTCAAGTTCATGTACATGTGTGTACCTGAATATTTTAGAATAATATTGTCCTCTCTGGTAATAGCAGAAATAAAAATACTGAAATTATTCCATGAAACAGATGCCTTCTCTCAGAATTTACCTTTGTAACAAGCCACTCATTCATGTTGATGCCTCCAATTTATTTTGAAAGAGCATAACAAATAATAACCCCACTTATTAAACACCTAACCCGCCTCAAGCGCTTTGCATACATTTTAAAAAGAGCTCTAATCGACGGGCAGCATCACCAATGTTTTACATGGCAATCCAAAGTAGTATGTGTAGGGGCGCCTGGGTGGCTCAGTCGCTTAAGCGGCCGACTTCAGCTCAGGTCATGATCTCGCGGTCCGTGAGTTCGAGTCCCGCGTCAGGCTCTGTGCTGACAGCTCAGAGCCTGGAGCCTGTTTCAGATTCTGTGTCTCCCTCTCTCTGACCCTCCCCCATTCATGCTCTGTCTCTCTCTGTCTCAAAAATAAATAAACGTTAAAAAACAAAAAAAAAAGTAGTATGTGTAGCATGTGTGGTTCGTGACAAGGTAGCCTCTATACCTGTCACTTGAAATCCCGTTTCATGACGCCCCAGAGGTTCTCCTGAGGTGCCTCAGAGGAAAAGGCGATGCAGTTGCTGAGTAGGCAGGGCTCCAGCATCAATCCAAATAGCCTTCCAAAACTACTGAAGCCCACTTCTCAGCACGCCCTTATTCTGATCCTGAGCATTCCCAAACCCCAGGCCTGATCTGACGGTCAGAGGTTGCTGGACGCTCCTCCACCCACACTCCACCTCATCCGCTTGCTCACTGATCAAACATTTGGGAACTCATGTGTGTACCAGGCACTGCTAAGGAAGGAAATTTAAAAAAATAAATAAGACATACACAGGCCCTTCAGACATCTGTACGAACTTGGACCAGGAATCTCGAACTCAAATGCCTTTGAAGTCCAGGTAGATAATAAATATGATTGAAGCAAGCCAGATGTAAGCGGTAGGGAGTATTGAAACATGGGGTGGAGAGGCAACCCAGGAATTAAAAACTACAGGAAACTGCTACCACCCCTCGGCTGAGAGCAAAGGAAGAAGGTGTTATTAGAACCCCAGAGCCCGGGCATGGGAGCTAGATCTGCAAAGAGGGGACACCAGCAGAAGCTAAAACTGCAAGGAGACACAACCAGTGGCTCTCTTTCTCCTCCCTTCCTCCAACCTCCCACCATGACCTCCCATTGGCCAAGCCTAACTGGAAGCCCATGAGTAAGCAAGTCTGAGAAATGCAGTGAGGAGAGGGCAGGCCCTGTGACACAGAGCAGAGTTGGAGCAAAGCAGAGACAGATTCAACAGCACACAGGTAAGTGACCCATCCAATCCAGGATTCTTGATTCCTAGGCCCCCACCCAAGTGCCCCTTCTGCCAACCTCCCCACCCACATCCTGACACCCTGCCTTGTACTGCCTTTGTTTGCTGCGGATATCATATCTTACTGACTCCCTGTCCCAACCATAATCCCCTCCCTTTTTGACTTGCTTTGCTCGGAGGAACTCACATGGCTCCAAGCTCTGGTTCCACCTTGTCATCTACCGCCAGAAGGCCCTCTTCTATGGGCCATGTCTGCACGTTTTTCAGTCAAGATTGAAACTGTCGGCTGTGGAGACTGTCACAGCTTCGTGTTAATTCTAAGCATGCCGCCAGCAGGCATCACTCAGAGGCTGACATTTTGGAAATATTCATAAGTAACTGAAATAAAAATTAATGCCTCCTCTCCCTCACCAGGACACAGTAGGGGGAAAAAAGTGGCAAAATACAACCATTTGCATTTAATGAATAATTTATTTACTTTCGACACTAGATTAGAATCTGGACTGTGATAAATCCACTAATTACACATTAAAATAAGGCTTATTCACTTCTTTAAAATTGTTCCAAATAGCTTAGTCCAATTTCCAGCTGAACTTTGACCTTTGATCTTACGTTGAATAGCACTGATGGATCCTCCAAGCAAGAAATGTCACACTAATTATTTTACATTAATGAAACACAGAACCATGAAGGAGAATGTAGACATTATTTTTTTTCAAAGTGCATTGAGTCAGAAATCAAAAAGCTTATTAGCAAGTATTTTCAAATTTCATACATGAGAATGGTATTATCCAGTGCCTTTTCTAAGAAAAAAAAATCACCTGCTTAGTATTTTTTCGTACCTTAAAGAATATGGTAATCAGCTCCTTCCCAAATTGTTCCTCTCGTGGAATGTTCACTTCCTAGCAACAGCACTCCAAGTATAGGCCATTTCTTCAAACTCCAATTTTATAGCTTTCCAATTTTTAATTACTTTTTGATTTATGGAAATAAAACTCCTTCACAGGTGCACTGGAATTGTGCCTAGTAAAAAGGAACTTGGACAGGAACCATCAGACTGCACTATGATCAATGAAATTCAAAACGGACCAACTCACAATTGAGAAAAACTAAAGTTGAGGCAGTTACCCACAAATTTAAGAAACTGTATTAAGTGACTTCTTGCATCTATAGGTCTTAGCTGATGTGTTTGGAGGCTCTCTAGGAAGATAATTATTCAATGGCATTTAGATTCCTTAATCAAGTCATGACTCTGGTGTTTGGAACTCCAATGAGACAGCTACAAGTTAAATATAAGTTCCCTTGGTATGACACATATTGTAGTATATATTGGTTCAGTTAGATAATGTAATAAAAATGCTTCTCTTGGTTCTAATAAAGGCATACTGATGTTTCTCCCCAAGTCATGCATCCTTCTAATACTTCTGCAGCCCCTCTCAGGAATAGAAGTTTTCTCAATGAGAAACATTGTATCTCACTGTACTTCCTAACTGTGGGGAAGACACTCACCCTACCATTTGAATCATCCAGAAGAGCGTTCCTTGATGTGCATTCCACAGAACTCTGGTGCTTCAGGATATTAACAGGTATCTTACATACACCCATAAAAATACATACAAAAGAGTATAGTCAAATAATTCCAAGAAATGTCAGATCAAATAGTTAAATGAATTATTTTCCTGCAGGCTTCTCAGGGATTTTAATATGCTAATGTATCCTATGAAACTCCACAATAGAATATAACCAACCTTGTTTATTAAGATTGTGACCTTTCTGTCACACGGCATCTCTTAGGACTAAAGTGCTATGGAAACACTTTAGCAAATGATGCTCTAAATCCTGTTCCATAAGGTAGAATAAAGAAGCTCACACAAAAATCATGGAAACCAACCATGAGGCACACCAAGTAAAGGGAATAATGGAAAGATGATCAGGCTAGGAGTAAACAGGGACAAATTAGGATTATTGATAAAAAGAGCTCCATTTATTTAGTCCCTCCTGCATGCTCAATATTTTGTGTGTATCCTAATCAATACTTCCAACAACACTGGTGTAAATCTTTTCTCCATTTTAAAGGTCAGAAAATTGGGGCTCAGAAAGATTAAGTGGATTGCCCAAGATCGCCCAGCTTCACATGGCAGACCTGAAAATTAGAACTACATGTGTCTTGACCTCTAGTACGCCTTCTTTATGCTACACTACCTGCCAGAAAAAAAAAAAAAAACAGAAGGCAGAATAGAGTAGAAAGTATGGTAAAGAAGCGAAAGAAAAGACCATGTTTCAAAAACAAATGTAAGTTGCTTATGGCTAGACTGTTTCTAAACCTGCTTTTTAGGGCTCTGCCTCTCCATGGCTGCAGACACACGCACTGAGGTCATGGAGGCCTCTTCGTCCCAGCCATAGGCTAAGCAATACCCTGGTCAGACCCCATGCCTGTCACACTTAGAGGATGCAATTGGCTTGTATAGTCCAGTGGTGTGCTGGAGCTGGCCCTATCTGGCTCACAAGAGCGAGTCTTTTATATCTCTTCCCAACTCCTTATTCAGTGATGTCAGGTTGGTAGCTTGTAATCAGCTGTGATGGAAGTATTTACACAACGGAAATTGGCAAACACTGCAAAGCAGGGAATTTGTGGGGGTTTGGTTCCCAGAGAGACAGGAGGATATCAATACACCACTGATTGAGACTTAACCAAAAGGCAGAAAGTGGAAGAGACCAAAATGTGGCAAGACTTCCAGCTAAACAAAATACCATAGTAATTGTCCTCCTTAAATGTCAAATTCAAATATTAATCTATATATACCTGTGCTAATGAAGGAGACCAGGGTCATGTGTAATGAGAGATTTGATTATTCTCTGCTATCCTCTAATAAATTGTACAATGTAGCTCAATGCAGAGAACGACCTGAACAGAGGCAGTCCCTGGCCCCATCTCATCCTGGCACCATATTGCCTGGGCCCTGAAGAATCAGGGTGACTTGTGTCAGCCCCAGCACTATACAAACGTGACTAGGTCTCAGTTCCTTTTTCCTACATCTATCAATGCACCCCAAGCAAGCTGCAATCTTCATTTCCCAAAATCTCACAGAAGCAGTAGTGAAGATATAGGGATGCACAGGTTATTTCCAATATTCAAAAGGTCTAACATCAATAACATATCAATTTCCAATAAGATCACACAGGCTAATTTCAATCTGGTCATTTTACTTATCTCAAGATATCCCCGTTTTTCTCACTGAAAACCATTTCTGAGAAAATTTTTTTAAGATTGGCCAATGAGCTAATTACATCACAAATGATCATCGTATGATAAAGTTTCCTAACCTGGAGTGAAAAAGAATCAGTGAACACGTATAAAAATATTTGAAAGAAAAAAACTTGTTCTTTCAGCAAATTAGACTCACCCAGAAGAAGAGATTCTCACCGGACTTTGAAAGGCCAGATGATGCATCCCATTTTCCTTATGATAAGCCTCCTGAAAAGAGGCTTTACATGTTGGAATCCTAGGAAACTTTGCACAGAGCAAGACAGAAATACTCCTCCTGACTCACAGACCTCTTCCCCTCACCCGACTGCCCCCACTCTCCAGCGAACCACTTGAGCCCTCCATGATATTCCCTGAGGACAGCACAGGGACAGCTGCAAACCTATACTTAAGGAATGTTGCCTGAAAGACAACCAGTGTGAACCACTGCCCAGCTTTTGTGCACATAAACCAGCCACAGGCGGAGCCCTTTGCTAATTCAGCAATCATTCGGGGTCTGGCTACATTCTGTAATAGTTGTGTTCTGAATTTTTATGGCTCACACTGAATTCCCACCATTGTTAGCATTAGCTCATTACTGTCTTTGGTATGAAAAGCATCCAGGAACTACATTTCTGCAACTGAATGACAGAAAAATAAAGATGCGCTTTCTTAGTATCAGAGACAAGATTTAATGTTCTGTCCTTGTATTGTCTTCAAGTGTGTGAAAATGGTGTTTTAATTTGTTCATTCTATAAATATTAAGACCTGCAGGTGTTTTCAGAAATATAACATCTGTTTGTTCTCTATAAATCAGCCTAATATCATTTTGGGGACCCATCTAATCAGGTTGTGGGGAAATTCAGTAATATGTAGAGATTCCTCCACCCTCAAATTCAGGATCCTATAAAGATTCCAGGGCTTATCCAATTTCAAAAGAAGAGAAGGCATAGATGGGAAGGGTGTGCCTCTGGTCACTGGCCAATTTCTTTGGCCAACCTACCAAGATGTATCTTACTGGATCCTTCTCTGTTCCTTCTAAACCAAATGTGGGATATAGGAATCATCTGTGAGGTTGGAAACCTTCCAAGGCCCATCTGGCCTTCTATCCCCAAAGGGGGCAGCACACAGCCATCCTTCTCTGGGGTGTGGCCAGAAGCACAGACAAATTCCTTGCTTCTCTGGGAAGCATAGGCTTCTCCCTTTTCAGCTTTCAAAAATCTCATTTTAAAGTCAGGTAAAAATGCTTCTCCTATTTCCCTCAGAACAACAGTCATCAACTTTATACATTGGCATCACCTGGAGAACTGTAAAAAACAATACTGATTCCTGGTTCCTACCTCCAGAGATCCTGACCTAATTGGTGTTCAGTGTGGCTGGGATGATTTTAATGTGCAGCCAAGGTTGAAAACTGTCATTAATTGTGACAAATATATGAATATAACATGTTGATAATTTAGGGAAACTGCGAATGAGGTATGTGAGAACTTTGTGTCCTAACTTTGCAATTTTTCTCTTACTTTAATACTCTTCTAAAATTAAAAGTTGGCTAATACCTCCATATATACATATAATTACATGTGATGCACTTGTATCGGTTCAGGTGAAGGGCAATGTTTTTTTATTTTCAAAAAAACATAGATACATAATAAAAATTTTCAACTATTACCAAAAGCTAAAAAATGAAAACTAAAAGTGGAAATAAGAACTCTATAGTAAAGGAGTGAGACATCAAAAATTACAGTGTTTTTTAAAAAGTTTTTACCCATAGAAAGTACCTTATGTTATTTTAGAAAATTTGTGAAATTCAGTAATATATGACAAAGGTCTTATATATGTATTTTGTACTTTTGTACAAAGCATATAAGCAAATGTTAGATAAAGAAAGCATAATCCAGGGGCACCTGGGTGGCTGTCAGCTAGGCGTCATACTTTGGCTGAGGTCATGATCTCACAGTTTGTGGGTTCCAGTCCCATGTCGGGCCCTGTGCTGGCAGCTCACAGCCTTCAGCCTGCTTCAGATTCTGTGTCTCCCTCTCCCTCTCTGCCCCTCCCCCACTCATGCTCACTCTCTCTCTCTCTCTCTCTCTCTCAAAAATAAACAGTAAAAAAAATTTTTTTAAAGAAAGCACAATCCAATAATGTATTTACGGTCATAATCCCAGCTATCTCATAAGATTATATATCTTGAAATTCTACTTTTTGTACTAGGCTCAATTCACTAAATTTTAAGTTTTTGTTTGTTTGTTTTGTTTTTGAAAGAGAGAGAGAGCGTGCATGCAAAAGTGCAAGCAGGGGAGGGCCAGAGGGAGAGGGAGAGAGACAATCTTAAGCAGACTCTACTCCCAGCACAGACCCAGAATCGCCCGGCTCCATCTCACAACCATGAGATCATGACCTGAGCAGAAATCAAGAGCCAGACGCTTAACCAACTGAGCCACCCAGGTGCCCCATCGACTCACTTAATTTTAAATGTTTCCATTTATCTCCCAAATATTCATCATTGGAAAAAGAAAGTTAAAGGGGGCTCTTCATGAAGTGTGGAAGATTGGAAATTAAATGGCACCTCTTCCCTCTCACTTCCAATCTTTGGTCCCCAGGATAGGACACCCTCAGATCCCAGACATCTCTTTCCTCAACTAGGAAAAGGATGAGGGGCTGGGCTGAAGCCCAAGGCACCAGCAGCCACAGCAGTACCCTCCAAAACCCAGTAAGAGAACTCAATCCTTTTCTAAGATTCCATATGCCTTCCCCACAGCCCACCAGAGCAGGGCCAACCCCCCACCCTCACCCCCACAGGCTCATCTCTCCAAGTTCCATGTCAGAATGGAAGCTAACTTTTTTTGGTACCTTGACTCCTAAGACACACTCCAAAAAAACAGGGGCTTGATTAATATTTTTAGCTCAATTGCTTTATTTTCCTTAAGAAGGCAAAGTTAAAATAATGCTAGGAATCAAAATATTTTATGTGATCAGGTTATGATGACCAGCACAAAATTATCCTGTAATTCATTTTTTCAAGTAAATTCTGTTTATCTTTTAATTCTTATTCTAAAAAAAAATAATAATCTTTTTCTGGAAATTCTTACAATCACAGTTTTCCAGGGATCCCTTCCTTTGCTTGTGTTGTATCATGAATATCTCAGTTATGAATGGATTGTCTTTTATGTCCCAGAAATTCCTCAGTATTTTCTTCTCTTCTGACATTTCTTCTCTTCCTGTGACCATCACTGTGGTTAATTTAATTGTATATTTCTTCTGTTGTTTCAAGGCTAACTGTTGGGGGAGAAGGGCTAAGTGCAGATTTCACCTGCTGATTTGGGCATAGCTGATTCTCATTGAGAGAGAACTCTGGCAGCAGTGAGAATGAGTGGCTGGAATGTAAGACTGGAGGTGAGAAACAGTGGCTCCTGTGATAATCCAGATGAGAAATGGTGAAAGCCAGAATTAGAGCCACATCAGTGGGATAGAAAGGAGGGAACATACTGTCCCCTGTTTTTGAGGAAATTTACCATGTTGGTGGAAAGACAAAACACAGCCTGAGTTTTTCAGGCTTTACAGCCTATAGATCATACCAAGATCACACAAAGAGTAATATCTCCACTGGTTTCCCTACCTGCTCAAATAAGATCTCCTCCCTGGAAAAAGTTTCCCTTTGTTATTCATAGAGTTGCCAAATAGTGGCTCACATGTGCTCGCAATGTGTCTATCCCTGCCAGACCCCGTTGCTCCACAGAGTGGCTTGAAATAATGCCCAAGCTGTGATCAAGCTGAAGCTTTTGACAACCCAAGCTTTCTTATTAGGTCTCCTTAGAATGAGTTCTTACCCAGGAAGAACTTCAGTTCTCCTGTAAATAGACATCTGGTATGATTTATCCACCCCCAACCCCTGCTGGATTTACATGGACATAGCTGAATCCCATTCAATTCAAACTGTGAACTCTTGCCTCACCACCCCCATTATATCCAAAATAAACATTTAAAATTATACAAAGGAGAGATGACAGGAAAGAGAAGAGCCTTAGTGAATATATATGTTATATGTGGAATTGTAAGAAACATTATTAAAAAATAGCCTCGACTTTGAATCTGAATAAAAAGGAAACTATCAGAAACAAATAAATGGAAACAAAATGGCAGAGACGATGTAGGGTCCTTCCACTAAATAAAGACACCAGTCTGATGACAACATTCAGTGCTACCAACTTCACCTTACAGAGGACAATATTAATATGCCCAAGCTATGGAAAGTGCTCAAAGGCACAATTCTTTTTAACCTGATGTCTTAAAGCCTTAAATAAAGGGTCACCTCATCTGAAAGCCTTGCCTCTCTGCAAATAGTAGTGTCCCAGGGACAGCCTCTGAATTACACATATTTCCCTCAAGTTGGGCATAGCCTGTCAATATTCGCTGGAAGAAGAAATGGTTCAAAATAGCCAAAAGATAAGTTGGAAACTCTCACTTTTGTCCCTTACTTCTCTGCCTTATCTTCATACCTAGCATAGGTCTCTCCTCCTCTCCCTGAAATGTCCATCCCAGGACAATTGTTCGTGCTCTCTGATAGTCCATAATACCTCCAGCCCCAACCCAGCTGTCAGGAAAAAACCAACCCAGTTTACACGGCAACTGAAAGATAGCACACTTCAGAAATCCCTGGAGAAGATGAGAAAGGGGCACAGGAATCATTTCAAGCTATTGCAGTCCTAGCCCACAGTTACCAACAGAACTGGTTCTGAATGAAAGTCAGTCCATGGCTTCCTTTTAAATGTCTGCTCTAGAACCAGGCAGTGAGGAGAGAGAGGGAGGGAAGGACTCAGAGAAAGACTCAGAGAGCATATTGGGGAAAAGAGGAGAAAACTGTTTTCATTTTTCCTATGGCAGACAGAAGAAGAGGAAGCATTCTCTTCCAATTTGTTGATCTTAGCTCTTCAGAGATTCTTTCAGGAGTAGAACTTTGTCTCCTCTCTGTACTCAAGGAGAGCTGTTTCCCAGGTGAAATAAATTGATTACTTCGAAGAAGCCAATTTAACATTTTTAGACAAGTTTAGATCAAAGAAGCCTATTTGACAAGATGTTCTATTTAAATCACATGAAAAAATATAACCTTTTGTTTTAGGCTAGTTTATTGTTTTCCATATGAAAATGCAGCAAGCAATTCTTTACATTGTTTTTGTAGACATAAAATAAATAAAACACGAATCAAACCATGTTTCTTAGAAAGTGACTTTCTGTATTATATGGAGTTATACTGGAAAAGAAACAAAAGCCTGCTATTCCTATGGCACTCTTGTACGGTGATTGGATTATTATATATAATACACAAGTATACATATATAGAAAAAGCCCACAGAAATACAAATTGCTAGAGTATTGTTGAGAGTATATTATATTTTAAATTCTTAGCAAATGTTATGCTAATCTAGCAGCCCACCAGTGGCCACCGACCACCAGCTGAGAAGCACTGGAGAAACTAACAGCCACATGGAACAAAGTGTGAATGGAATAAAGTCAGGCTGGTCCTGTATTTGCCAGGGTCCAGTCATGAAAGAGAAATACAGCAGACATTGTAGCAAGGAGAATTTGATGAAAGGAATAGCTAACCAGGTATCGGAGAACTGGAAGTGCAACAGGGTCCACCCTGAGGTAACACAGAGATGTGACTGCAAGGAACAACTTCCACCACTAGGGCAAGGGCAACAAAAGGAAGAGTTCTGAAGTATTAAAACCCAGAAGCTTGAAGGAGGGACCCCACAGAGCTGGCATCCAGATCTCTGAGGAGGGGATGCTGCCTGGCTGAACTGTCTTCTCCAAGAGGGTGCACTGAGGCTGGTTCTGAAAGAATTCTTACTGCTGGAATCAATGTTCACTGCCAGGGTGAACCATTGCTGTGGGAACACTGACAGGAACAGGAAGAAGCAAGTCCCGACTTCCAGTCTCATTTAGTGGCTCCTTTAGACAGACAGTAAAAGAGATCCAGCTGGAAAAGGAGAAGTTTGCAGGGACTGAACCCCAGCATCACAAAGCAAAGTATAGGAAGATTGGGGTTAAGCCAATGACAGTGTACCACCCCAGCCTCGTCCCATATTTTTAAAGGATTCCAGTATGCTTAACCTTATATTTCCTGCTGGGAGAAAGTTTCCAATGCAGTTGGATTATTGCACCAAATCATGTGCATCAACCTACATGAAAACAGCTCAAGGGGTGCCTGGGTGGCTCAGTAGGTTGAGCTTTTGGTTCAGGTTGTGATCTCATGGTGCGTGAGTTCAAGCCCCACATCAGGCTCTGCGCTAGTGGTGTGGGGCCTGCTTGAGATTCTCTCTCTCTCCCTCTCTCTCTCTCTGCTCCTTTCTGATTGCATGCTCTCTCTCTCTCTCTCTCTCTCTCAAATAAATAAATAAACTTAAAAAAACAATTTAAAAAAGACAGCTCAAGGAAAGGATCAAAGGAAGAGGAGATACTGTCTTATCATAAATAGAAGAGCTATCCTAGGATTGGATTTCTATGAAACACTGTTTTCATTTTTAACATTGCCTTAGACTTTTCCATTTAACCTTGTGTCTGGGGTTAAGGAGAACCCAATAACTTACATTTTCATTAGGATTTGGTTATTTATAAGAATTGACTTCCAGGCTACTGAAAAAAAAATGTTCTTCGTTCTCAAGAATCACCCCTCCCCTGGTTTTTTATAAATGTTTGTTGATGAAAGAAATGGATGCTGTTGATAGGGCTGCAGCCGTAGTGGCAGCTCCCACCTAGTTAGTCCTACAGGCAAAAGTTTTTGTCACCCAAGAGGATGGAAGTTCTAAAACCCTGACATGTCATCTCAAACTCACCTCACAAAAACTTATAATGAATAAAATCTTTTTTAAAAGATGTCTTCTAATATATAATGTTATCAAATATATGGCCAGTATTATTAAGTGAGAGAAGAAAGCAACAGGTACAACACAATCTCATCTTTTTTTTTTTTTTTTTTTTGCAAATAGGTATAGAAAAAAGACCAGAAGAAAATATACTAATATTAAGGGATTATGTTAATTTTTACTCTTCTATCTTTTCTATGTACCAGGTCTCATCTGCTACTGAGACCTCTGAAGTCTTAGTAGTACCATTTTACTTGGGGGAAAAATGAAAACTTGGACTAGCAATGTGCCCTGACTCTGTAGCTGGTGAAGACAGAGAGGGATCCCAACGCCAGTCTATCAGCCTCACAAGTCCCCACACGTAATTACATGCATTACTTTTGGAAGAAGAGGGAAAGAGCAATTTTTGTTAAATAATTGTGGTGAATAAATGCAAACATTTAGTTAAATGAAATAGACCATTTTCTTTATTAAGCTGTTTAGTGAATATCCACCAATCCAAATTTATTAGATGTCCAGGCCATGGCCAGAGTTCTAAGTGAAACAGATACAAGTAACAAGTCTGATAGAGAATTTAAAGTAATTATTATAAAGACACCCACTGGACTTGAGAAAAGAGGGGAAGGCATCAGAGGGAGTCTTAACACAGAGATAAGAAATGACATAGCAGAGACAAAGTGTTCAATAAATGAAATGAGAAACACGCTTGATGTAAGGAACAGCAGGCTGGAATAAGCAGAGAAATGATTTAATGACCTAGAAGACAGGGTTATGGAAAGTAATAAAGCCAAACAAAAGAGAGAAGAAAGAATTATGCAAAATGAGAATAGACTTGGAGAGCCAGGGCAGTTCAGTCAGTTAAGTGTCCAATTGATTTTGGCTCAGATCATGATCTCACAGTTCGTGAGATTGAGCCCTGTATTAGGCCCCATGCTGACCTGCTTGGGATTCTCTCTCTCTCTCTCTCTCTCTCTCTCTCTCTCTCCCTCCCTCTCTCTGCCCTTCTCCCATTCATGTTTCCTCTCTCTTTCTCTCTCTTTCTCAAAATAAATAAGTAAAAAGTTTAATGAGAATAGACTTAGGGAAGTCAGTGACTCTATCAAACATAATAACATTCATATTATAGGAATCCCAAAAGAATAAGAGAAAGAAAAGGGGGCAAAACATTTATTTGAAGAAATAATCACTGAAAACTTCCTAATCTGTGGAAACAGATATCCACATCCAGGAGACACAAAGACCTCCAACAAAATCAACAAAAGCAGATCCACACCAAAAAACATACAGTAATTAAACTGGCAAGATACAGCAATAAAGAAAAAAAATTAAAGCATCAAGACAACAGAAAACAGTTACATACAAGGGAAACCCCATATACTATCAGCAGATTTTTCAGCAGGAACTCTGCAAGCCAGATGAAGTGGCATGATATATTCAAAATGCTGAATGGAAAAAATCTGCAGCCAAGAATACTCTAACCAGCAAGACTATCATTCAGAATAGAAGGAGAGATAAAGAGTTTCCCAGACAAACAAAAATCATGACCACTACACCAGCCCTACAAGAAATAGTAAATAGGACTCTTTGAGTGGAAAAAAAAGACCAAAAGTGACAGTATGAAAGGAGGAAACACAAAAGCAGTAAAAATAAATATTTCTATTAAAAAAATCAGTCAGGGAACTCATAAAAGGATGTAAATTATGACACCATATACCTAAAATGTGGAGAAGAGAGGAGTAAATAATGGGTTCAAACTTAACCATCAATTTAATATAGACTGCTATATGCAGATGTTATATACAAACCTAATGGTAAACACAGATCAAAAACCACTAACAAGTATGCAAAGAATAAAGTGAATATAAATATATCACTAAATAGAATCAGCAGAGCATGAAAGAGAGAAAGAGATAAAAGGATCGGAAATAAAATAATTAATAAAATGGCAAAAAGCACATGCCTACCAATAATTACTTTGAGGGGCGCCTGGGTGGCTCAGTTGGTTGAGCATCCGACTTCAGCTCAAGTCATGATCTCACATTTTATGGGTTCTGGCTGCACATCAGGCTCTGTACTGACAGCCCAGAGCCTGGAGCCTGCTTCAGATTCTGTATCTCCCTCTCTCTGCCCCTTACCTACTCGTACTCTGCCTCTCTTTCTCAAAAATACATAAACATTAAAAAAAATAATTACTTTGAATGTAAATGGACTCAACACTCCAATCAAAAGACATAGGGTGACAGAATGTATTAAAAAAAAAAAAAAAACAAGACCCATCTATATGCTGTCTACAGGATATTCATTTCAGACCTAAAGACACCTGCAGATTGAAAGTGAGGGGATGGAGAGTCATTTATCATGCAAATGGGTGTCAAAAGAAAGCTGGAGTAGCAATATTTATATCAGACAAAATAGATTTTAAACAAAGACTCTAACAAGAGAAAAAGGACACTATACAATAATAAAGGGGACAATCCAACAAGAATATATAACAATGCTAAATATTTATGTACCCAACATGAAAGCCCCCAAATACATAAAAGAGTTAATAACAAATATAAAGGAACTAATTGATTTAAAAAAAAAATAGTAGTAGGGGACTTTAACACACCACTTACATCAGTGGACAGATCATCCAATCAGAAAAACAACAAGGAAACAATGGCTTTGAATGACACATTGAACCAAGTGGATTTAACAGATATATTTAGAGCATTCCATCCTAAAATAGCAGAATACACATTCTTTTCAGCTGCACATGGAAGATTCTCCAAAATAGATCACATATTAGGCCACAAAAAAGTCTCAACAAATTCAAAAGAATCAAAGTCATACAATGCATCTTTTCAGACCACAATGCAGTGAAATCAGAAAACAACCACACACACACAAAAAAAAAAAAAAAAAAAAAAAATCTGGAAAGACCACAAATACATGGAGGTTAAACAACATGCTACTAAACAATGAATGGGTTAACCAAGAAATCAAAGAAGAAACCCAAAAGTACATGAAAACAAATCAAAATGCAAACACAACATTCCAAAACCTTTGGAATAGAGCAAAAGTGGTTCTATCAAGGAGCAAGAAAAATCTCAAATAAACTACCTAACCTTACATCTAAAGAGGAACTAGAGAAAGGACAACAAACAAAACTCAAAACCAACAGAGGAAAGAAATAATAAAGCTTAGAGCAGAAATAAATGATATAGAAACTAAAAACAAAAACAAAAAATATATAGTAGAACAAAAAATGAAACCAAGAGCTTGTTCTTTGAAAAAATCAACAAAATTCATAAACCTTTAGGCATATTTATCAAAAAACAAAGAGAAAGAACTCAAATAAATGAAACTACAATTGAAAGAAAAGGAATAACAACCAATACCACAGAAATACAAACAATTATAAGAGAATACTATGAAAATGAAAAATTGTATGTGAACAAATCAGACAAACTAAAAGAAATGGATAAATTCCTAGAAACATACAACCTACCAAAGCTGAAGCAGGAAGAAATAGAAAAATTTAATAGACTGATTACCAAGGAGATGGATTGCTAATCATAAAACTCCCAACAAACAAAAGCCTGTGACCAGATGACTTCACAGGCAAATTTTACCAAACATTTTTTTTAATTTTTTTATTACATTTATTTATTTTTGAGAAACACAGTGAGACAAAGCATGAGCAGGAGAGGGGCAGAGAGAGAGAGAGACACAGAATCTGAAATAGGCTCCAGGCTCTGAGCAAGCAGCAGCATAGAGCCTGATGCGGGGCTCGAACCCACGAACTGTGAGATCATGACCTGAGCCGAAGTCAGACGCTCAACCGACTGAGCCACCCAGGTGCCCCTACCAAACATTTAAAGAGGAGTTAATACCTATTCTCAAACTTTTCCAGAAGAAGAAAAGGAAGGAAAACTTCGAAATTCATTCTATGAGGCCAGCAATACTCTGATACAAAAACCAGATAAAGACTCCACCAGAAACTACTAGAACTGATAAATGAATTCATCCAGATTCATCGCAGGATACAAAATCAATGCACAGAAATCTGTGCATTTCTATACATAATAATGAAGTAGCAGAAAGAGAAATTAAGAAAACAATCCCATTTACAATTGCACAAGAAAGAAAGAAAGAAAGAAAGAAAGAAAGAAAGAAAGAAAGGAAGGAAGAAAGAAAGGAAGAAAGAAAGAAAGAAAAAAGAAAGGAAAGGAAAGAAAAAAGAAAAAGAAAAGAAAAGTAAGGAAAAGAAAAGAAACTACAGGCTAATATCTTTGATGAACATAGATGCAAAACTCCTCAACAAAATACTAGCAAATTGAATTCAACAATACATTTAAAAAAAATTATTCACCATAATCAAGTAGGACTTATTCCCGGTATGCAAGTGTGGTTCAATATTCACAAATAAATCAATGTGATACATCACATCAATAAGAGAAAGGATTAAAACCACAAGATTATTTCAATAGATGCAGAAAAACACTTGACAAAGTAAAACATCCACTTATGATAAAAGCCTTCAACAAAGTAGGTTTACAGGGAACATACCTCAACATCATAAAGGCCTTATATGAAAAACCCACTCACCACTTTTATTCAACATAGTACTGGAAGTCCCAGCCACAGCAATCAGACAACAAAAGAAATAAAACACATCCAAATTGGTAAGAAAGAAAGAAAAGTTTCACTATTTGCAGATGACATGATACTATATATAAAACCTAAAAACTCTACCAAAAACTACAAGAACTGATAAATGAATTCAGTAAAGTTGCAGGATACAAAATCAATGTACAGAAGAAATTTGTGCATTTCCTTACACTAATAATGAAGTAGCAGAAAGAGAAATTAAGAAACAATCCCACTTACAATTACACAAATGATAATAAGATACATAGGAATAAACTTGTAACCAGAGATGAAAGAGCTGTACTCCAAAAACTATGAACCATTGATGAAAGAAATTGAAGACAACATAAAGAAATGGAAAGACATTTCATGCGCACGGATTGGAAGAACAAAAATTGTCAAAATGCCCATACTACCCAAAGCAATAAAGATTTAATGCACTCTTTATCAAAATACCAACAACATTTTTCACAGAACTAGAACAAAAAATCCTAAAATTTCTATGGAACCACAAAAGACCCTGAATAGCTAAAGCAATTTTGAAAAAGAAAAGCAAAGCTGGAGGCATCACCATTCCAGACTTTAAGCTATATTACAAAGCTGTAGGAATCAAAACAGTATGGTACTGACACAAAAATAGACACACAGATAAATAGAACAGAACAGAAAACTTAGAAGTAAGCCCACAATTACATGATCAACTAATCTTTGACAAAGCAGGAAAGAATATATAATGGGAAAAATACGGTCTCTTCAAGTAAATGTTGTTAGAGAAACTGGTCAGGTACATGTAAAAGAATGAAACTGGACCACTTTCTTACACCATACACAAAAGTTCAAAATTTATTAAAGACCTAAATGAGAGACCTGAAACCATAAAAATCCTAGAAGAGAGCATAGGCAGTAGGGTCTCTGACATTAGTCATAGCAACATTTTTCTTTTTTTTTTTTTTTTTTTTTTTTTTTTTTATTTTTTTTTTTTCAACGTTTATTTATTTTTGGGACAGAGAGAGACAGAGCATGAACGGGGGAGGAGCAGAGAGAGAGGGAGACACAGAATCGGAAACAGGCTCCAGGCTCTGAGCCATCAGCCCAGAGCCTGACGCGGGGCTCGAACTCACGGACCGCGAGATCGTGACCTGGCTGAAGTCGGACGCTTAACCGACTGCGCCACCCAGGCGCCCCGCAACATTTTTCTAAATATGCCTCCTGAGGCAAGGAAAACAAAAGCAAAAATAAACTATAGGGACTATATCAAAATAAAAAGCTTCTGCACAGCAAAGGAAACAATAAAAAAACTAAAATGACGGAGAAGATATCTGCAAATGACATAGTCAATAAAGGTTTAGTATCCAAAGTACATAAAGAACTGATACAACTCAACACCCAAAAAACAAATAATCCAATTTAAAAATGGACAGAAGACATGAACCGACATTTTTCTAAAGAAGACATCCAGATGGCCAATAGACACATGAAAAGATGCTCAACATCACTCATCATCAGGGAAATGCAAATCAAAACTACAATGAGATATCCCCACACCTATCAGAATGGCTAAAATCAACAACATAAGAAACAATAGGTGTTGGCAAGGATGTGGAGAGAGAGGACCCTCTTGCACTGTTGGTGGGAAACTGGTGCAGCCACTCTGGAAAACAATATGGAGGGTCCTCAAAAAATTGAAAATAGAACTACCCTATGATCCAGTAATTGCATTACTGGATATTTAATCAAAGAATAAAAAATACTAATCCAAAAGGATGCATGCACCCCTAGGTTTATAGCAGCATTATTTACAATACCCAAATTATGGAAGCAGCCCAAGTGTTCATCAATAGATGAGTGGATAAATTATATATATATATATATATATATATATATATATATATATACACATATATATATAATATATATAATTCCATATATATAATATATAATTCCATAATATATATATATGGAAATGTTATCAGCCATAAAAAAGAATGAAACCTTACCATTTGCAACAACATGGATGGAGCTGAAGAGTATAATGCTAAGCAAAATTAGAGAAAGACAAATACTGTATGGTTTCACTCATTTGTGGAATTTAAGAAACAAAACAAATGAGCAAAGGAAACAAGAGAGAGCCAAACCAAGAAAGACTCTTAACTATAGAGGACAAACTGATAGTTACCAGACAGAGGTGGTTGGGGAGATGGGTGAAATAGGTGATGGAGATTAAGGAGTGCACTTGTGATGAGCACTGGGTGATGTATGAAATTGTTGAATCAGTATATTGTATACCTGAAACTAATATTACACTGAATGGTAACTCTACTGGAATTAAAATAAAAACTTAATTTAAAAAAACTACAAAAGCTCACTCAAAAGAAATAAATAGGACATCAATGGGAATGGATGAGTATGAATCTCCAAAAATCCTCTCCTCTGAAAAAGCAACAAGACTATTGGCAAAAATCAACAATATGGTGGTATGCAAATAACCAAAGGCTTGTCATAATCTGCAGAACATTTATTCAAGAGAAAAGGCTGAATATCAGTAAGAACAGTGAGCTTTTAACTTGCTCTATTTTAACTTGCTCTATTTCCCACCCACCCCCACTTTCCACAGTTCTGCAGTAGCCTTATATACTTAACAGAGCACAATTACATCTGAAAGGCACTAGCGAGGACAGAATAAGTCTGGAGCTCCTCCAAAGCCCTCCCACCAAGAACATTATCATTATTGTACCTGTCTTGTGGTTCCTTGGAAGACCCCACTCACAAGGTTTATCTTTATTTGACCTGATTCAGAGCTTACCTACTGCAGTTTTTTCTCCCAGGGCATTTGTCAGCAGCAATTGTTTGACATCGTGGCTGCCTGATCCAGTAGATTATAGTTGGGCAAAAAGTCTGCTAATCAAAAAGCTGAAAATGAAAGCTGGGGAATAATGTCCATAGGGGATTTTATGGACTGAATTGTATCTGCCCAAAATTCATACATTGAAGTTGTAACCCCAGTACCTTACACTGTGACTGTACTTGGAAATGGAGCAAAAGGAAAAAAAGAGAGAGAACAAGACAACCAAGAAAGAGACTCTTAACTATGGAGAATAAACTGATGGTTACTCGAGGGAGGTGGGTGGAAGGATGGGCGAAATAGGTAATGGAGATGAAGGAGCACAATTGGGAGGAGCACCAAGTGTTGTATGGAAGTGTTGAATCACTATATTGTACACCTGAAACTAATATTACACTGTACATTAACTGTATCAGAATTTTTTTTTAATTGTATTTAAGAAATTATTAGATGTCTGTGCCGCCTGGGTGGCTCGTCAGTTAGGCGTCTGACTTCAGCTTAGATCATGATCTCACAGTGTGTGGGTTTGAGCCCCACATCCGGCTCTGTGCTAACAGCTCAGGAGCCTGGAGCCTGCTTTTCTGTGTCCCCCTCTTTCTTTGCCCCTCCCCCACTCACGCTCTGTGTCTCTCAAAAATAAATAAACATTAAATAAATAAATAAATAAATAAATAAATAAATAAATAAATATCAGATGTCCTACTGATTTTATTATGTCTGGCTCCTGCAATTTATCACTTTCCCAAAAGTTTGGCTACATTAAGTATATTCAATTTTTAAGTGTATGATTGGAAGCTAATTCCAAAGCCAGCTATTGCTACCAATTAAGCAGAGAGCTGGGGAGCCCTTTATTTTCCCAGGAATGTCCTTGTTCCCACTGAGATGCTGAGCAGAAGACAGCTAAGGATCAAAAGATAAATCTTGACAAGGTAATTAATAATAATTGACTTGTTCAGAAACTATTTCTCAGCCCAGGATATTAAACTGATTATAATCCACATCTGCAACTTTCCCACCACCTCTCCCATCCCTTCATCCATCTGTCTAAATTCTGTTGGATTCATGAATTTTTATTTTAATCATACATGTACTAAGGACTTTTAACCTAATCAGAAGCACATACATTAACATGAATTTATTTAAAACAAAAATACTGCCTTTTTGTCAGCTTTCTTCATTAATTCCTGACTGGTTCTAGTTAATAACATTAATGCAAAATACATCTTTAGTTCTTTGCAGACATCAAATAGACTGAGGAAAAAAAGCATTCCATTAGCATGCCTAAAGCATTTCATATTCAGCCATACAGAAATGAATAGAAGCAGTTTGAAATGAGAAGAAAGCAGCAAGTAGGAAGTGCAACTCTGAACATTCTCCGTGCTCATTCTCAATCAGAGTTGATGGAAATGAATACTGTACCATACTTAGCCCCAGATGATAGATGAACCTGCTTTCATCTCACTGTTAGAGAGACAGTGGCTTCTTTTTTCTGACTCAGTAGTGGCAAGAAAATGTCTAACTGCATTGTACCTCTTTCTTTACCTTCTCAAGAGCTTAAATAAAATGCTCCATCAGCTGGGGCCTCTTTGTGACATAAGGTATACTCTAAGAGATTGTGAAATAAACTCTTTGAAATCTTAATTTACTTTTGAAGAAAGGAACTAAGCCATAGCAAAGTCTGTTGGTGGTAATTGCTGGCCAGCTCTTGGTGAATGAGATATGGTCTAACCCTCATCTCATGCTGATTTATACTAGTTCTGAGGATCCACTCCAGCTGTCCTCTAGCTCACAGGCTAAGCCCTTCCCTCTTCTGTGGATGGAAATGTGCTCCCTAGTATGCTGACTCAGGAAGTTTACTAAACATAAGGCATTATTCACATTGTGGACTGCACAATAAATATACAACTTCTATTCTGTCATTGAGAATATGTGGACAATTTAATTCAACAAATACTATTGAGTATATATTTTGTGTAGTAACTTGTAAGGATGCTATAGGGTGTTGTAAAGAGAAATAAGACTTCCCGATTTTCTTAAGCTTTTCTTAAGTGTTAAAGAAAGCAATATATATGAAAGTACTTTATAGCACTTTTATAAGATGTCATATAAATATACAATTAATCTATGGAAGACTTAAAAGTTACACATGACAGAGCTTGCAAATTGATGGCCCACTGACTTTTTTATTTTTGGCATGCAGATTGTTTTAAAAATAAGAACATTTCAGGGAGCCTAGGTGGCTCAGTTGGTTGAGCATCTGACTCTTGATTTCAGCTCAGGTCATGATCCCAGGGTCATGGGATCAAGCCCCACATTGGGCTCCTCACTGAGCATAAAGCCTGCTTAAGATTCTCTGTCTGTCTGTCTGTCTGTCTCTCTCCCAACCCAACCTGTGCCCCTCTCCCCCCTCACACGCATGTGTCTATATATAAAATTAAAATTAAAAAATTAAATTAATAAAAAAGAACATTTCAAATAAAAATCCATATTTTCAGCTTCTCTTAATAAGACCTTATCTGCTGGTCCCACAAACTCACATGGCAATGATGGGCTCAGCTAAATAGCAGCGAGTCCTTAGAGAGATCATGGACTCTAGCTTGCAATACACCATCTACTTCCTATTGTCTTAACCCAAACTCCCTATTATCTTAATCCAATCACATCATTGCTTCATTATAGGGTTTGGTGACTTCTGTGTTAAGTGGTCACCAACTTAGCAATGGTCCTATCTGATCAGCCATCATCAGACATCAAGGTAACCCCAGCCAGATCCTAAGCCAATGGTAACCAGCCTAGCAGTGCACTCGGAGCTCCCTCCTGACTGGTGATTGGAGTTTGGTGAGTCTGTGATTTACTTAAACCTGAGTGGCCAAATCTCTGCTGGTGATGCACACAATTATGCTGAATGGACTCACTTCAGATTTCTGACCACAAATCTCAAACAGGCTTACAATTGTCAGAAAATTCTACTTTGTTATCCTGGTAATTTACTCTCCTGCTTTCTAAGATCTTTATATCAATCCTCATCTTCTTTTAAATTGCCAAAACTCCTTTAACCACACCTTGTAATCATTCTCACCAATTCTACCAGTCTTTCTGTAGCTGATCCCATGCACTGATGCTCCCTTCTATTACAGTAGAAGTGTCCCTGCTCCTAAATCCAACCCCCATATAAGCACACAATCCCACCCCCTCCAGCTTTCTCAAAGACAGTGCTGCTTCAATTATTCCCTCTCTTTCCTGTATCATCAGTTTCTCTCTTTGGATCATTCACATTGGTGTGATGTCTCTCTTTTTAAAATAAAAATAAATATATAAATAAATTTAAAAACATTTCACTTGGTCCCATGTACTCCTCCAGCTACCATCTCATTTCCATAGTCTATTCAAAACAAAATTTCCCTACCTTCTACACCTCCCATTGTTTCCTCAATCCACTCCCATCAGGAAATAGTTTTTGACACCATCAACCCAATGAGATGGTTTCAATTAAGAACTACCCTGATGATCTCATCTTGTCAAAATCAATGTTGAATTCCAAGTAGACAACTGACCTGACTTTTCAGTAAGAGTTAACAGAATTACATGCCCCCTCTCTAGGCTTCTCTGATACCTCATTGATCTGATATTCTTCCCATTCATTGTCCACTCCTTCTCATTTCCTTTTCTCTACTCCTGGACCTGTAAATGATGGGAAGCCCCCAGGCTCAGATCTCAGGATGCTTCTCTAGATATACTTTCCCATTTGGTTTTATGGATTCAGATATCATTTATATGCTAATGATCCTCAAATTTATGTCACCCTCCTCAGCTATCTCTCTTGACCTCCAGACTTATATATTTAGCTACCTACTAATCATATCACTTTGGATGACTAATAGGTACCTAAAACTTACTACGGATAAAACTGAGAAGTTGATTCTCCCACATAAAAATATAAAACTAGATCTAGATTCAAATACAGATGAAGATACAGAGATGTAAGTAGAGAAATAGACATAGATAAAGCTATATCTATTTACACATTTCCACCACCAACCCTTCCCCATTCATATATTAAACAAATATTTATAAAACACCTATCATCTTCCAGACATGTTATAAGTACTTGAGTTACAAAATAAGGAAAGCTTACACTCTAGTAAATGGCCATCTAGTAAATATCCATCTAGTTTATTAGCCCAAAAACAAGGATGCATCCTTGATTTCTCTTCCTCTCATACATTTCCTACACTTGTCAGCTATAACTCCCCAAAAGCCCAACTCCAACCACATCCCACCAACTCCCTTGCCACAACATAAATCCAAACCATCATTCTCTGCCATCTGGATCTCTGTCCTAACTCGTCTTCCTAACTGCAGGCTTCCCCTTACTTTCCATTCACTACACAGAAGCCCTAACAACTTTTCTAAAGCATAAATGAGATCCCTCTGATCCCCTGCCTAAGCTTCCACAGGTTTTGCATTACTTCTAAGAAAAAATACAAACTCTTCACCATGCCCACCAAGTTCTGTATGATCTGGCCCCTGCTTGCTCAGATAAGGAAACTTAGAGATTGAATAAACTGAGATCACACTGCTAGCAAGTTGTAGAGCCAGGCAGTTAGGCTCTAAAGTCTACTTTTTTGCTATACTATACTGTCTCTGGATACCTTTTGCTTATTGGATGGCACCTGCCCCACATACAAACTCCATTGTGTGTGACCACTTGTCTTGGATGACCTTCTATTGTGGTGGATTGTTCTCCCTGACCTTGAACCATGTCCTTTTAGAACACAGCCCTCACGCCTATCTCCAGTTTTAGCCAGCTCTTTTTCCAAGGCTGCATGTAGGTCTGGCACCTTACACAGCTAACTTAGACCCCAATCTTAGACTCAGAGACTCAGAGTACTAATAGAGTACTGACAGAGTACCAAACCCCGAGTACTAATAATCACTTATTTCTAGAAACTTCATCTTTGAATGTCCATGACTGATTCTGTATTTTCCCTTTAGATTCCAAAGAGTAAGAATCTGATAGACCTTTTCCACCAAGTCAAAATAGAGGTTGTTGACCAGCTATAGATTGTGTCTTGGATCAGATGTCTTAAAGTCTTCTGCATCCAGCCAACAGATGGAGAAAAACAGAGTGTGAAGTCATATCCCTTTCATAGTCTTGGCCCAGAAGTAACACACATCAGTTTCAATCATATTGTATTGGCAAGAACTGGTCAAATGCATACTTATCATATGCATTTATGATCTTACCACAGCAACTGTTACAGATTTGAACAATTCCCTTAATTATTTTATTTCATGACTTAATAACTTCAATCATAATTTGTTTTCCATGAGGTTAATTCTCATTTAATAATCCAGATGTTGCCCTTAAGTAAACTTTTTATTATCAACTAGTAAATGGTAAAGGGAGTTGCCATTTTGTAGACCTTTAGATAATGAAACAGCGGTTTCAAAGACCTTTTGACCTACTGATCCTAGTCAGATTTATCAATTTGATATTTGGTAAAGAAGACCTGGACACCTGAGACCTGTCACAAGATACATGTTTACTTTTAACTTCTTTTTATTATGTATTACGTAATACCCCTGTACCACTGTCTAAATACCACACTTAAAAAGAAAAAAAAATCAAGTCACTTTTACTTATCATTGTTCTTTCTGTCATATATACCCATATGCTGATTGTAATGGCAGTAGAAAAATCTTAATTATATCACACTCCCATAAATAATTTTAAGACTCTGTAATAGTGGTACTTTTTGTTAAGGAAAGTATTCGTATTCCTAAAGGCAATTTTCTGAACAACAAGGAGACCATATATCTAATTGTGGTAAGTCTACTTTTAAAGTCACATTAAGTTTTCTGACTAAAAGTTGTTTTTAAGTTATACATTGTGGAAGATATAATATTAGTTCTTAAAAATCACTGTGTATTTGTGGTGCCTGGGTAGTTCAGTTGGTTAACTGTCTCTTGGTTTCTGCTCAAGTCATAATCTCATGGTTTGTGAGATCGAGAACCACTTCTGGCTCCACGTTGACAGCATAGAGGCTGCTTGGGATTCTCTCTCTCTCTCTCTCTCTCTCTCTCTCTCTCTGTGTCTCTCTCTCCCCCCACCCCTCTGTGCCCCTCTCCCACTCACTCGCTTGCTCTCTCTCTCAAAAATAAATAAATAAACTTTAAAAAACACAGTTTGAAGATTAGGTGCTCTTTCCTCATTTTTTGACAATTATGCATAATTAAATACACAGTGATTTTTTTTAATTTATTTCTTTTGATAGAGCACACAAGCAAGCATGAGCAGAGGAGGGGCAGAGAGAGAGGGAGAGAATCCCAAGCAGGCTCCTGCTATAAGCACAACTCAAACCCATGAACCATGGGATCATAACCTAAGCCAAAACCAAGTCACCCAGATGCCCCAGATTTAAATTCATATAATACCTCTCCCAAAAACTACTGCTAGGGTTTCCTCTGGGGCAGATTGTTTTATCTTTTTATTCTAAAGCAAGAGAAAATTATTTCTGAATTATTTAACAAATACTATCAGAGTATCTCATGCCATACTACCTGATTCAGATATATAATTTATAATCTATGTAGCAATGCACCAATCATCTTTGATATTTGGCCAAAACTCTGTTTTTTTGGCTTCAGACTTTGGAAGTTTGAAGAGCCAAATGCCCATTTGAGCATCAGTTCAGTTTCCCTGAATTTGTGCCTGGTCAATTATCACAAGATGACATAGGTTAAAATATCTAGCCAGCATGACAACATCAGTAATAGCTACAAGGCATGTCATTCTGATTTATGATTATTATCTGAGTTGTTACTTCCAAATATAGATAAAGCTTTTAGATATAAATTAAAGTGAAAATCTCTTTATATGCTTTTATGTTGAAATTCTATCTAGTTGACCCAAAAATGTATGTAATTGCAAAAATAAAATTCTACAATAATTATTGATAATTGAATAGGCTATAATATTACATATCAAAATCATTAAGGACATTCCAGTATCAAAATTGATAAGGAAATTGATTTATAGTTAATGTAAATATTAGAAGTGTGTTAACTAAATAATTTAGTAAGAATATTATTACCTTTTTTTGAGCCAACAAATGTTCAAAACCTTAAATAATAATGAATGACTGAAGAGTAGATATAAGATATAATCTAATTGTTTGGTATATAAGCAGGAATAACATGAAACATAAATGTTAGAAAGATATTTGATTTAAACTTCTAAAAATGTCATTCAGGTCCTGAGTTTTTTAATAAAAATGCTTTTTAGAATTCTTTATATCTTGTGACAACAACTAAGAATGAACACAACTTTGTTACCTCAGATTTTCATGAAGAGGAAAACTAGCAAAATCATATATGACAATGTCCATGACAAATCACCTTTGGTCCAGACATCATAAAGAATATAAAGGGCATGAAGGGAAAAAAAGGAAAGAAAGGAAAGTGTTAGAGAGAAAAATAAGATTATACAACCATTCTTCTCTTCTACCTGCCTTACTCAGATGTGAGAGTCTTATTTAGTATCACAAAGAAAGACATATGCAGGAGCAATTTCCACTGCTTGTTAATGTCAAAGGTTTTCATTTTCATTACTAAAAATTTTAATAATAAAATTTTAACAGTAAGTATATTTATTATAAAATTCCAGAATTATCTTTTGGATGCCAGAAGTTCGTTCTGTTTGGTTTCAAGCAAATATTACTTTCACAACAAGCTACTGGACATTGTGAATCTCTGTAACTACTGCCAGAGAAATAAGTAAGTCCCAAAGAAGAAAGTCACAGGAGAAATATTATCCTTTTTTATATGTGCACTTGGCTCCTAGCACCTGCTAAGGCGTACCTTAGAGTAACTGAGCAAGAAAGAAACTGTATTGCAGATAAAGATCCAGAAAAGCATTTCTTTGTCTTTGCAAGTCATTACGCAAAGAGGTAGAAATTTGCCAATCCCAGGTTCCTTCAGGGATGGCAAGTATTTTATCATTGATTACACACTGGATAAAGACTCCTTCAGAGACAGCTTCCTTAGAATGACATGAGCAAGATGGCAGAAGAAGAGTTTCCAGTACTCTTTCCCTCACAAAAACATCAATTTAAACAACTACCCACTCAAAATACCTTCACAAGAGGAAGGAAGGTGAGAGATTACAGTGAAAATAAGACACACTCAAGATGGTGGGAAGGTCAGTTTCACATTACCCATATCACCTCTCCTCCAAGCCTGCACAGAGCAGCACAGGGAGAGATACCCTCTATGTGGCAAAGAAGAGTGAAGTGAGTACCTGACTTTGCTGCAGACCCTAGCTCCAGGCCCTTCCCAGTGAATCCCAGTGCCAGGCCAGCGCCTGAGCCCCAGGCTTTAGGCCAGTCTCTGGGGCCCCAGAACCCAGGCCCACCCCAGCTCTAAGCTATCCCCCATGGACCCAGACTCCACGGCTGCCCTAAAGCAGCAGGCCAGCCTCCCTGGCCTCGGGTTCCAGTGGACCCAGGCTCCAGGCCCAACCCAGTAAACCTATGACCACCCCCCTCACCCCACCATATATAGGTTCCAGGCAGGCCCTCACGGGCCCAGGCACCAATCCTGACCCTGTAGACCTAGACACCAGGCTGACCCCAGCGTACTTCGGCACCAGCCCAGCCCCCACAGACTCAGGGCCAAGCCCATCTCTTTGCACCCAGTTTTCCAGGGACCCTGACTGCAAATGAGCCATCACAGAAATATAAAGGGTACAAAGTTTCAGTTATACAGGATAAACAAATATTAGACATCTAATGTATACCATACAATACCACATTGTATACTTAGAATTTGCTAAGAGAATAGATCTTAAATGTTCTCACCACATACAAACTATGCAACTATGAGGTGACAGATGTTAATTAGCTTGATTTTGGTAATCATTTCACAATGTATACAAGTATCAAAATGTCACAATGTATACTTTAAATATATACAATTTTCATTTATCAATTATACCTCAATAAAGCTGGAAAAATTAAAAATTAAAAACAATATTTTTAAAGTCTCTATCAACAGATAGGTGGTAATGTAAAAAATAGAATATGAAGGGAAAGAAGAGAAGCTACACTTGCAGTAAAGAAGGAATTCAGCATAAATTGTTGAAGAGGTTAAATACAGCTGTCTCAGAAAGCTCAGACAGCAAGTAAACAGTAGAGGTCACGCAAAGGCAGTACTATGATCTGGAAGGAATTTGAGCTTCTGCAGAAAATCTGAATGGCCAAGAAGGTAAAGTGATAAGTTGATTAAGTGAGAATTCTAAAAATGGGTCAGATTAGAACCTTAGAACAAGAACTACACTGAGAAATTTAACTAATCTATTGTTGTTCTTAATTACCCAAATCCTTAATCTGGAATTATTTTCATAATAGTGAAAGTCGGATTGCCAGGATGTTGCAGTGTGGCTGCGTGGGGAGACATTGAGGGTGGAACATGACCAGAGGTAAAGAATGGAACCATGCAGTCACAGCCACAGCCGTGGCACTTCCGTGGCACTTGGAACTTGGCATGTCCTCCCTGAGAGATGAGAACTTGCATTAGGGAATCTGAGGTGCTGCGGAAACAGACAGAACAGTGGAGATTCCCATTTGTCATGCAGCAGCCTTATGCACACAGTTGGATAACAAAGCCATAGGTAAGTCCGGGTGACTATCTCTGAGTCAGCCAATGAGACGAAAGAATCAGAGTCTCTGGGTAGAAGGAAAACAAAGATTGAGAAAGCCTCATGAACAAAACAGGAAATGGATGAGAATGATACCAATTGTAAGTGGGAATTTTTTTTTCTTTAAATGATGCTACTCACTTATAATATTAACTATACTTTTGAATTCACTATATGAAATTATTGTGTTTATTTTTGGCTCAAAGGTCTAGGACTAAAAAAAAGAAAAAAAAAAAAAAAAAACAAGCAGGATGTCTTCACCTCCCTGACACCATAAGCCCACCATTCAGGACACTTGTTCAACTCTGAGGGACTAAAGCTGCCACTTAAGCACCTCCCCCAAGACTCCGCTTCAGTTCTTAAGAATTGGACCAGACATTTAGACGGCAGCAGCTACTCCAAATACATAAAGACATGATGAAGCCCTCACACCAGTGATGCATTTATTCCAAATGGGGGCACAAAACAGGCCGAGGGAGACAGGAGCAAGCTCTTGGTTTTCAAGGATGAATCTGGTGACCGTGTGCAGGGCCTCCTCAGAAGCAACACACAGGGAACAGACCTGAACCTGACTGAAAGTCTAGAGTCCACGTTGGCCCAGCCTCGATCAGTCAACCCATAACGAAGTTGCAGACCCATGATCATGGAAACAAAGATTTATTGTTGTAAGCAGCTGAGATCAAAGTTGATAGTTACATAGCAAAAACTGTTATAATTCTCATGTTCATATAAGTCACTATCCAATGTGGCAGTTTCCATAATGGTGGATTATCTCACTGAAATTTTTTTAAGCAAAGAATTAATGATCTTTATCCAATTACTATAATTCAAAATGACTGGTTTTGTGGCCTTCCAGAAGTGAGAAAATAGCTTGTCTCTAAAGTTCTGTTTTCTCAACAAATACAAGAGATTTGACTTACAAAATAATATAAATGATTTATTAACAAGCTTTCCAGAATTTATGTAGCTAAATAATCATCAGCTTTCAAAGATCTTATTCCAGTAAAGCTGCCATGACTGAAAATATTTTCAATTTCTTGTCATTACTATCACTTTTACGGCTTGTGGCACATTCATTACCTCCCTTTTCAGATGAGGGGACTGAAAACAGAGAGAGATTACGTATCGCCGTAGGTCACTCACAAGCATCAGGATTTGGATGCAGGCAGCCTGATGACAGGTCTGGTATTCTTGACCACGACCCTATGCTCTGCCAACCAGAACTCCTAATCCAAAATTTTCCACTTGGATATAAGTTCCACTGTAGGCCATGATTAGTGAGTAATTGGAACTGGATTTACCTTCACACCCTAAACCACTATGAAAACAGACAACATAGGGGAAGCAACAGTTTTCAGGCACTGGACAATAGGCAGCACAAAGCAGTGATCCCAGTAAGAAGGAAAACATGTGAGGTAAGCCAAACAATTACCACAGCTCACAGCCTGGGGGAAAACATCCAAACTGCAGCTCAGGGCTGAGACACCCAAAGGAGCCCAACAGTCTCCCTGCACTGAGGAGACAGAGTTGAGAGTTCAGGGACTTGAAGATGGCTAGAATTCATACAGTAAGGTAGCAAAGAGGAGAGAGCTCAGAGATCTGCAGGGGATCCCCCTCTTTGGCCGAGTACTGATCAGAGCATGTGCATGATGAAACTCCCAGAAGCCAGGAAACAATCACTCTAGGGAGGAAGCAGAACAATTCCTAAAGGTCACATAAGACCAGAAATAGATAATGTGCTGCAGAGTGTTGGGGTGGAAAGACCCCCTAATACACAGGCATCAAGTGGAGTCCTTCAGTAAGTATTCCTCAGTAATGAGGCCAAATTAGCCCTGACTAAAGACTGGTCTAGACCAGCCTAACAAACTTTAATGCCAGCTTCTAAAGGATCCAATTGTTTCTGAGTAACTTAATTGCATCTAAGAACAAAACCCAAAAATATTTAAAATGATGCAAAATCTTAGGCACCCAAAAACACAAAATTTCACAATGTCCAGGTGAATCAGGCAATCAAAATTGCCAACGTGTAAGCAAAATCACTCAGACTAATAAAATGATGATGAAGGGACGACAGTAGGTCCTGAAGGAAAATTACGCAGAAAATATTCAGAAAATTACCCAGAATTATCAGATTACCCACAAAATTATCAGAGATCATATTTGAGGCAAAGGCAACTCATCAGGACCAAACTCTTTTTTCTTGGGAGTTGTGACCTGAGCTCATAACAGGAGAGGAGGGAATAAGAAGATCCAGCTGTGAGGGGTGCCTGGGTGGCTCAGTTGGTTGAGCGTGCGACTTCGGCTCAGGTCATGATCTCACAGCTCGTGGGTTCAAGCCCCGCGTCGGGCTCTGTGCTGACAGCTCAGAGCCTGGCCTGCCTCCGATCCTGGGTCTCCTTCTCTCTCTCTCTCCCCTTTCCCACTCATGCTATCTCTCTCTGTCTCTCAAAAATAAAATTTATATATATATATATATATATATATATATATATATATATATAATACATATATATATTATATATGTATAATATATATATAAAGATCCAGCTGTGCCCGAGAAGAAGAGAAAGACTAACAACCTTCTCAGGATGAACCATGAAATTCCCTGGGTGGTATTTAGGAAACGACAGCGGTAGTTCAGTAATTAACTGATTGATAATAAACTGGAAGAGAAGGAAAAGAAATAGAGAATAAATATCTGTGAACTTGTTGGGAAAACTGACTTATCTGAGTGACAGGAAGTTAAAATCGGGAGCACGGTCTCTACCAGTGCTGTTTACACAGTCCCCTCAGCCAGTGTACAATTGTTTCTTTGTTCTCCCCCCTTTCTCTTGGTTTTACTGAGAATCTCCAGGGGAGGGAGCTCAGGGCTCCTGTTCCAGACAGAGACTTTCAGCAGCTAATTGAGAAGAAGAGCCTTCGAAAAAGGAGTTAATATGATACTCCTGTGCAGGAGTCAGGACAGAACAGATCTTCCAGTCTCGTTACAATTTTCCTCTTATGAATATAGAAACTTCCAGACTCCAGAAGAGAGGACTCTTGCAGCATATCAACAATTCAATAATGCCTTCATGGACTCCCTGAATAGAATCCTTTTATGTGTGGGTAGAAATTATCAAGAGCTCATAGCACCTCTGTGACCAACTCCTAAGAATATAAAATATTTAGCTTTCCTCCCTGCCTTTGTCATTTCATTAAAAAAAAAAAAAATGTCTTCCAAAGGAAATAGTGTAAGCCCTCTGTCAGACATTGATGAAGAGGCCTTTCCACCCACATTTAGCCTGGTACTGCTTTCATTTACTACTAGTGTGCCATGGGAGGAAAAACTCATTATTAAATCCAAAAAGATATTGTATCTGCGAACTATTATAAAAGGACTCCATTCCACCTCCAGGATATTTAGTACAAACAGACATAACAAGTGAGGCGGGTGGTAAAACGGGACAATTCAAATGAGACAGTAACATTTTATATCCAATTGGTCATAAAGTGTTTTTAAAAAGCCTCTTCAGAAATGGATTACAGGGATAGATTAAAAGGTCAGTAAACTCCAGTGGTGCGCTCTACTGGGGAATTTCATCAAGCAGTTATGCCAAAAGTCATTGGCTCACAGTTCAAAATACTGGATCACCCCCTGTTAGCTTTTTGAGGACAGAAAATTGTTTGGCTGGTTTTCTCTAGCCCTGTTTCCTATTTATGTTCTATTAGTATCTAAAACTTCAGTTTCTGTTGTTTTTCTTTTACATCATCTGCAATTGTAGAATGAAAGTAATTATTGCTCCCTGAGGCCTAGTTATTTGCTAACATTTCACAGTAGTTTTGTATAGTTCAAGTAACAAATCCTTCACTACAATTATCAAGCCTCATCTCTCCCTCTATTTGAAATGATTTCTCCTCAGCTGCATAATATTTAGCTATGACAACACCCATAAAATGAAACAAGAAGGGGCAGGTTGTCCCGTCTGCAACACACAGTGTGGTTGATTGGAGTATACGGATTAGTCTGTTATTTCGCTATTTGTTCTTATTCCAACAGTGATGGTGCTGGAGAAACTGGTTTTGCTCTTATGGAGGTTGACTGGGGGAGTAAGCGTAACTCCCAACATCCAACTTTCATCTTACAGGGCTGGATGTGCAATCTAATTTCATATTTCCTCCATACCTACTTAATACTAAGCCCTGTGCCAGGTCCTGGGGAATAGAAAGCTTGGGTGGACACAGTGCCTATCCTCAAGAGGTTGTCAGTCTTGTAATGTACATATTGAATAAGGAAATAATTATAATGCACTACACACAAAATTAGGAAAATTGTGTGCAAGATTGAAGTCAGCAGAGATGAGAGGTATATGACTCCACCTGAGAGAGGGGATGCATCTCAGAGGAAATTAAGTTGAGCCTTGAAATTTGGTGGGGGGGGGGAATTATTAAATGGGTAAGTGTGTTTGGTAGCAGGCTGCTGGAATTCAGGGCACAGGGTCCAGGTATATAAGAGCCCAAGGGTGTGGAAGAGCTCAGGCTGGGCAGGAGTCTACACATATTCAACACTGATGAAACTAAGAAGGGGGACTGCCAGGAGACACAGGGGTAAGAAAAGAACAAAAGGATATGTGGGCTTGAAGAGGGCAGGAGGAGCCAAATCATGAAAGGCCTTGACTGCCTTCCTCAAAAAGTAATAGGGCACCATTAATAATTCTCTGCAGAGGAGTAACATGACTCGAGTTGCATTTTAGAGACAATTTGTCAGCAACATTGTGGAGGGAGAACTGGAGGCAAGGCCAGACTAGAGTCAGAAAGGCAGCAGGAGGCTGAATGCAACAATTCAGGAGAGAGGTGAGGACTTGAACTAAAGCAAGGATAGAAGAGAGGGAGTAGATGGAGAGAGCTTTAGGGGTTAGAATCAAAATGATTTGGTGATTGGTTGGATATTGAGGGCTAGAGAAGAGATTCAATGATAATGTGCACATTTCCAGTGATAATGTCCACGTTCTAGTGATAATGTCCATGTTTCCAGCTTGGGTTGCTGCAGATCGGTTGGTGGTAGCACCTGACAAGTTGAGAAAAACCAGCATATATTTCATTCAACTTCACACCGGGATAACCAGGTGGGAATATTCATTTGGCAGTGGGTAGATGACAGAAGGACTAGAAACGTAAATCTGGAAGTCCACATTATGGGAGAGAGCCAAATGCATTGGAAGTAAAGACACAAAAGTAAGGGGCCTAGAATAAAAATAAATAGTCAGGGTGCCTGGGTGGTTCAGTAGGTTGAGTGTCCAACATCAGCTCAGGTCATGATCTCACAGTTTGTGGGTTCAAGCCCCGTGTCGGGCTCTGTGCTGATAGCTCAGAGCCTGGAGCCTTCTTCAGATTCTGTGTCTCCCTCTCTCTCTGCCCCTTCCCTTCTCATGCTCTATGTCTCTCTCAAAAATAAATAAGATTTTAAAAAATAAAATAAATTAATAAATAAATAAATAAATAGTCAATGACAACTCCCTGAGAACCTCAACATAAAAAGATGTAAACCAAGGAAGAGAAACTATCTAAGACAGAGGTTCATGCCCTTAGCTCCCAAAGATGTATTTTATTAGGCAATTACAATAAAACTACATGCATATATATATATATATATATATATATATATATATATATATGTTTGTGAAATCATAGCTATAATCAAATTGTCAAAATAGGATATCTGACCTGACAAAAAATCAAGAGCTGTTTATTTAAGAAGATTGAGTCATAGGAGGAGAATAAGGAGAGAGTAGTAAGTGTCACAGTGGTCAATGAAGTTCAACTTTTTCCCTCAAAAAATATTTTTAGGAGATAATTAAACTCCTCCACTGTGATAATTGTGACTCCTCCAACGGAAACACTTTAGAGCAAGATGATAACAAGGGACAAGAAAAGAAGCACAGAAGCTTCTTACCATTGTGACCACTTTCTTTCGACTCTGCTTCGAGTTCAGATATAATTAGAAAAGGAAAATGTGATTGCCCAGTACACACCTGGCCTGAATTTGAACAAAATGAAAAACGCACGAACACAGGTTGGGTTGCCTTTAAAAATAAAGAGCCTGACATTATATTTTAAAAATTTTTTAAACTAGAAAATTTTCCAGATGCTACAAAAGAAGCTATGTGGCACTCGCGGACCCCCAATTCTACCCAACCTCTAAACAGCTTGAATAATTGTTAATTTTTTTCCTTCTCTGATCCACACTGGAAGTCCCTAATCATCTTTACATAAAATTGAACCATATCTTTTCCTGGCTTTAGTCCTGCCAGTTTGTTCTTTTTAACAAAGATCAAGATAAAAACACATTTTTTTTCTTACATTTAATTTCATTTTCACTGTATTTGTGTGGTTCAGTTAAAAAAAATTAATTAAATGATTGATATTTAGTCTTTCAAGTGAAGGGGCAGCTGCAGCAGGACAGGATTCAGGGATTTAGGGGCTCATGAATCTCTCTCAGCCATGTGTCTGTCCCTCTATGACTTTCTACCTTCCTATCCAGATTACTCTGGAAATATTCCTTTCCTTACAACCTCCTACTGGAATACAAACTTCATGAAGAGAGGGATTTTTGTGTGTTTTGTTCACTGTTCATTCCCAGTCACTAGTCCAATACTTGGTACATAGTAGATACTCAATACTATGTGTTGAGTAAGTAAGTTAATAATCTTAGGATATCATCTGAAAGAAATTTATCCCCAAGAAAAAAAATACTGCTTCGATAATGTCTCATAACCATGAATTTTTCATGTGCTTCAAAATTTTGCTTCATGCTATTGTTTTGCATGGGAGTTTTTAGCTCATCCACATCTTTCTCGTGGATTATGAGGTTGCCTCAGCCTGCCCACTGTGCCCAGGCACAGATCAAATTAGAGGGTTGGGGCTGCTGCCCACTATAGACAAAGCGATCTCAAGGGCTCCGTCCACAAGCAGTCCAGGCATCCTTCCTATTTGGACTCACATGTCTCTCTTATCTACTGGAGCTACAGGCAGGAGTCCACTTCTAGCTGCAAGCCAGGTAATATAGCATAATTATTTCAGCTCCAACTTGCCAGCAATGTTAGCCTGAGAGGGTTTGGATGTGTTCTTGGTCGGGCTTAGAAGCTCTGGGTGCCATAGCCCTTGTCCAGTGCCAACATCAGAGGGCTGCACGGTTTGCCCCCACTCATCACTGTCCATTCTTCATTCCCTGAGCCTCCTCTTGTTCTTAAGCTTGTATATGTACTTCATAATTTTTTAAAGTACATTTTTAAGTATTTCTGTCTGTGGAATAGAGTGGAGGGGATTATTCAATATGCCATCTTAAAATTGGAAGCTTTCATAATTTTTCAAACTCAAAAACTTGGGAAAGTAATTGATTTTCTTATCTCTTTGAAATTCCTTAATGAAAGCTGCCTATCTGTATTACCAGTATTAGCCTCCTTTCTGAGAGGTAGTTTTGGGTTTTCTTCCAGTGGATCATTTTAATGGTAAACTCTCTTGTGCATTCCTGGAATTAACCAGATTGGTTATTTATTTGTTTGACAAATTCTTGTATAACACTATGTGCCAGTGTTTTACAAAGATTCACTCATCTAATGATTGCGGTAGGTTGCTTTCAAAGATGGCTGCAACAATTCCTCCCATCCCTGTATGTACATCCCTTTAGAAAGTGATGTTGTCATCCTCTCTACTAAGAATAGTCTGTTTCAACAAAACAGATGAACATAGGGAAAGGAAAGGAAAAATAAAGTAATAGAAAGACAGAGAGGGAGGCAAACCATAAGAGACGCTTAAATACAGAGAACAAACAGAGTTGCTGGAGGGGTGGTGGGTGGGGGATGGGCTAAATGAGTGATGGGCATTAAGGAGGTGGCACTTTTTGGGATGAATACTGGGTGTTATATGTAAGTGATGGATGACTAAATTCTATTCTTGAAGCCAATACTACACTATATGTTAACTGACTTGTATTTAAATTTTTTAAAAAAGAGAATTTAAGAAAAAGAGGTAGTCTTTTTCTCTATCCTTTGAAACTAGGCCACCTTGTGACTTACTTTGACCGACCAAATGCCGCAGGACATCGTGTGACTCCAAATCTAGACCTCCAAAGGTCTTGAAGTTTTTGCTCTTACTCTCTTTCTGCCCTTAAGGATGAGAAACCACATGGAGACAGAAACCTGACAAGAGCCAGCATCAACTGCCAAATATGTGAGGGAGAACATCCTAGGCCTCCTAGTCTCAGGTGAGCCACCAGAAGCCTGCAGCCACAGGAATGTCTATAGCCAGACTAGCAAGAGAACTGTCCAGTTGATCCTGACACAAATTGCCAACCCATAGAATCACCAGCTTATAAGTGATTATTGATTTAAGACTCTAAAATTTGTGTGGTATGGTATAAGTGAAATGTTAGATTAATGATATAATTATTATTATTATTATTTAAATACTACTGCATTCTATATGTCAATATTTTATTTAATATTTTGGGATTATGTTCCTAAATGAGATTGGCCCAGGGGTTTCCTTGTTGTCGTATATTCTCCTTTAGTTTGATATTATGGTCTATTAGACTCATAAAATCAAAATAGTAATTTCCAGCGTCTATGCTATAAAATAGTTTAAATAGCATAGAATTCTGTATTCCTTACAAACTTGTTAGAATTTACTCATAAAATTATCTGGGCCTGGTGGCTTCATTCACCATATATATTTTACCAACTTTTCAATTTATTTTCAATTTATTCCTGGCCTACTCATCTATTCACTTAATCAATTTATATCAAACAATGAGGTTTACCATTTTTTAGACTGTTCAAATACTGAAAATATTGTTATTTTTATTGACATAAAGAATTTAAAAATAAAAGCTAAAATTATGAGATTTTTCTTGTTATCAATTGCCTTAGTGTTCACTAAAAGAATATAAGCAACAGTCAGAGTTTAAATACAGCAATTTCATAAATAGTAAGATTGCTAATCAAGGTCTGTTCAATGCCATTTTAAAATCCACCAGCAGGTGGCGCTCTAATATTAAATCATACAATCTTTGTTTAATGGTACCACTTTTTGTTCCTTGTACTAATCTCAATTTGTATGTTGAAAAGAACAAACTGTATGTATTTGAAATCAAAATTGACATCAAGTTGACTTTTTTAATAATTTATGAAGGTCAACTATCCAAGTACACATTAAAATAAAGTATCTAGAAAAATAAATACCTATCAAAGGTACATGAATAAAAAGAAAACAAATCACCAAAAACTATTCATATATTATGTATTTTAAAGGAAACAACTTAAACATAAAAATATAAAATTGGTAAAATAAATTACAATACATACAACAGAATAATATGAATCCACTAAAATTTATATATTTGAAGATTTGTTTAATGATACAGGGAAATGCTCAGGGAAAAACATACAATAAAATTAATTTTGCCTAATTTTTATAAAAATTGCACACACACACAGAATGAAAACCTGGAAATATATCAACGTGTTGATATTGATTGTGTCTGAATGGGGAGATTACAGGTGGTTTTCATCATCTTATTTGTACCTTTTTTAAAGTCCAAATTCTCTGCAAAAAGACTGATTTGCTTTGCTAATCAAAGGAAAAATTTTATTTAGAATATAATTGGCATTCTTGTTAGAACTGTACCTCATTAACAGTAAATAAATATAAAAATAATGAATGATATAGGCAATGACCTTCTTCCTTAAAATCCTGCCCTGGGATCTGTTTGTTTCATGACACCAAAAAAATTCAAGCTTCAATGTTTCCCCATCACCCCTCAGTTTCAGTTACACAAGATAAATAAGTTCTGGAGATCTAATCAATGCGACTATAGTTAACAATACTGTATTATATACTTGAAAGCTGTTAAGATGGTAGATCATAAAAGTTCTCAACACACACACACACACACACACACACACAAAATGATAACTATGTGAGGTGACCCATGTGTTCACTAACCTTATTGCAATATACACATATATCAAGCCATCATGTTATACATGTTAAACTCACACAATGTTATGTGTCAATCTCTATAAAGCTGGAAAAATAATTTTTAAGAAAAGAAGCATTCTTTGCTGTAGCTCCACGTTCTCTAATGGAAAGATGTTAAGTAATCCCTCCTTCCTTTCCCCTTTAGTGTGGTCCACTTGTCCCTCACAATGTATGAGTGGATTTATACGTGTACACAACCTTAATGTCAGGAGAAGATGCTCGACATTTTCTTCTAAGTGGAAAGAAAGAAGGCTCCGTGACCTGAGTTGCTAGGGCCATTGTTGGCACTAGAGGGGACCCTAGCACCTTCAGACTGCAAAACCTGACTCTGGACAGCTGCTGAATTGCAAAGATCAAGATTACTGAGGCTATTTTTATCATTTTGGTTGATACTTTTTTAAAAGACATGTTATTACTTACCAGGCCTTAGTTAGAAAGCCCACTGCATTTGTGTTTTATCCTTTGCAACTTTGATGCATACGTTATGGTTTCTTTTGAGAGCAGGAACATGCAGATGTGCTAGGGCCTGCTCTCTAGAGGCCCCCCTCTCATGGGGTTGGAGGTGGGGGCTGGGAAGTGAAGACACCACAGGTCACACACTGGTTCTCAAAAGAAATGAAAAGTCTGGAAGGATGAGAAAGTGTAAAGCACAATCATGCCACACAGCAACTTTAGTGGGAAAATGGCCATGGTCAAAAACATGTGCTTAGTTTTACTTTTATAGTGACTACTTTTGAAGTGTAATTGACATGAAATAAAATTCATCAATTTTAAATGCACATTTGATGAGTTTTGGCAGCTGTGTGTAGTTGTATAACCAACACCACAGTCAGGCTATAGAACGTTTCCATCATTGCTAAAGAGTTTCCTTATGACACTGTACAGTCAACCCCCTTCCCCTATATTTCACATTTCAGATGGATACGGTGACAATACATTTGAAACAAAATTTGTGACTCATGAGTGACAGGTACAAAGGCACTCATGGGAATAATATGGTGTTTGAACTCAATATTGTTCCAAAAGTCACCAGGTTACCATACATATGGAGACGAGATGATTTCAAGTTTTGGAATAGCAGAGAAAACGAGGACTGCAGAAAAATATGAAAAATTGAACAACATAGAGGAACTGGGGGCAGAGAGGAAAACCAAATAAAAAAAGGAAGTAGAGATAAGAATAAGAGAAGAGTAAATCAGAACACAATACAGATTGTTAATTTTTTGTTTCTACATTTTCTAAAATATTCCAAATCATGAAGTTGGTGAAAGGAGAAACATTAAAAATAGAGAAAAAAAAAAAACTAGAATAGGAGTTAGAAGGAAGAGAAATGAAGGGGGAATCCAGAATTTTTCAGCTGTTTTCATTTAAATTCTAAGCCTGTCTATTTCCCATGCACATCTAACAGGGCCATGTTTTGAAATAGTCAACGTTCGCTTTGGAGCCCTATTCCTGTGGTTCCCATCTTTTGCTGAGTTTGTGTGCGTCCCTGGAAAACTTTCAAATACCGTGGTTTGAATCGGCATACTCAAAAGGCTGGATCTGCCCCCAGGGTGTTCGCTGTGGGCTCAGCTGACTCACAGCAGATGGAGGGAAGTGTTTGTGTGAAAGGCTGCTACCCAAGCTCACCTGGACCCCAGGCTCCTACATTCTCCAGAGGTAAAAAAAAAAAAAAAAAAGTCCTTGACAGCACATGCTCTTTCTCTGGCACCTGTAGGACTCAGAGTGCCTCCTAGCCCCCACTCAGAATTGCAGCCTGCTGCATCTACTCAGCCGTCTTTGACCGATAGCATCGTGAACATGCCTGATTGATTACAACAAGAAATAATTTTACAAATTGATCAACACACTTGCCTCTGGAAAGGTCTTACAGCACATGAGTGCCCCTTGGCATGTGGAATGCCTCCTTACTTCTTTTCAAGCCATTCTCCCCACTTTTGCCATCACACTTCTCTCACTGTGGCATCTCATGAAATTTCTAGGCTGCACGGGGATCCCTGAAGCGGTATTCCTCCAGCATACTTTCCTCACCTTCACCATTTCTCCATCCAGGACTCTCCTGCTTCCATTTGTCAGCTTGACTTATATCCCATTCTGAGCCCTGCTCTCATGCTAGAAAATCAGGCAGCTAATGAATGCTAAGGTGTTCTTGGCTGGAGTAGTAGATTTTCCTACTAGGTAACACTTGCATTTTTTTAAGTTTATTTATTTTGAGAGAGAGAGAGAGAGCGCGCACATGCATGTGGGAGAAGGGTAGAGAGAGAGGGAAAGAGAGAATCCCAAGCAGGCTCTGAGATCATGACCTGAGCTGAAATCAAGACTGGCTGCTTAACCGGCTGAGCCACCCAGGGAGCCCAAATTTTAACAGGGATAGAGTGCCTGAGAGTCTCTTAAAGTTGTGTTTCTCAACCAGGGTGATTTAGCTCACAGGGAACATTTAACAATGTCTGGAGATTTGGTTGTTAGCAACTGGGAGATGCCAAGATGTTACTGGCACATCAACAGAGGCCAAGAATGCTGTCAAACACTCTAAGATGTGCAGCACAGCCCCCACAACAAAGGACCTGGCCCAGGCTGTCTATAGTGACAAGGCTGAGGAACCAGGGCTTAAAGGAATAACTCGCCCTGTGGAGATATAAGACTGTGTCAAGCAGGCAAAAGGAAATATTTTAAGGCTGTTGAGGTTCATGGAATTCTTCAATTAACACTTAACTGGGACTAGTGTAACTCCTTTCAATAATGGCACAGGTCAGAGTCTGCCATTGTTGCTTTTTTAGTATGAAAAGGTAGCCTTTGAGTTACCTGAGCATACCTCATGGTCCCACCAGCTACCTGAATGCAGGAGTCAATCCAGACATTAACAATACCACAGTACAGCTGTTTCTAAAAGTGCTTTTCCTCAGAAACATACTGACGCAAACCCTTTTGTAGCATCTCCTGTTTGAACACAGGACCAACAGCAGCCTCTTGCTCTAGCCTATTATCAGGCTATTTGTCTGAGTTGCTATTTTCCTGAGCACGTGATTCAATTCACACTAAACCCATCTGTTTTTCAAGGGATATTATGATGTGCTTCTATTCTACAACCCGAAAAGGCATAACACCAATATCCCTAATAGATTTGGTCCTAAACTGGAAAATCGTGCATTTTGCAAATACATTTAGGCGAACACTGAGGCCCATAAGTCATTTCTTGACCCTAAGACGATGATGCACATTTATGCTTCAAACTTGTGTCGAAAAACCCGACAGCATCATTTGATGTTTACGTGAAAATGGACTTCAAAGACTACACTGTGTTCCTGTTCATTCTATGGGCACAGATTTCCAGCAGAACATGATTATGCCTCTGATTACCTATGCCTATTGTCATGGCAGTTTCATCTAAAGCTTTTTTAGAATTTAATAATTGCCTTTTGTTGACCAGGATAATAGTGCAGAGGGCCCACAGCACACGTGGAGCAACCACACACAATACCCGCAAGTAAGTGGCCAGGGTAATGGAAAAATAGACCAAATCCACCGGACTTTTGTCATGAAATAAACTATGAACAGAAGAACAAAATATCATCAATGGCTGGATGTGTATTGTTACTTTGAAGCTTTTCCCAGCTACCACCATCATCAGATCACAGTGGAAGCTAACACCCACTACTTTAAATAATTATTGGATTTTTTTCTCATTACTTTTCATTCAGACTGTTCTGAACACCACCCCACTTGATGTTATAATTAGTTCTCTGATAAACCTTTTGCAAAATAAATGGTTCCGCTTTTGTAGTTATAGAGGTATAAAAAGGAGGTACATAAGGCAGGGGAAACAATGTAGTCTCCATTACGTGTGCCAGGAAATGAAACTGTCTGATCATTGAACATGGAGTCAAATATGCTTGGAAATTATGAAATTAATAATATACACATACGTAGAGCATTATGACCAAACATGTTTACTAACATTTTTTTTTTCAACGTTTATTTATTTTTGGGACAGAGAGAGACAGAGCATGAACGGGGGAGGGGCAGAAAGAGAGGGAGACACAGAATCGGAAACAGGCTCCAGGCTCTGAGCCATCAGCCTAGAGCCCGACGCGGGGCTCGAACTCACGGACCGCGAGATCGTGACCTGGCTGAAGTCGGACGCTTAACCGACTGCGCCACCCAGGCGCCCCAATGTTTACCAACATTTTTGATTTGGATCCCCACTAAGGATTCAATTAATAAACATCACAAATGCTAATTGAGATGAGCACATACAAGTAAACAACTTACCTCCTTTTGGTCATAATGAGTACATTATTCTTAAGAGAACTAATTCTGAAAAAGATGAAGAAAATGAAGTCACTAGTTATCAATGTTACTGTATAAAATATTAACACTGGGAGAAGCTTTAGAAATAATATATTTTGGGGTGCCTGGGTGGATCAGTCGGTTAAGTGTCTGACTCTTGCTTTCGGCTCAGATCCTGATCTCACAGTTCATGAGTTCAAGCCCTACGTCGGGTTCTGTGCTGACAGGAGGGAGCCTGCTTGGGATTCTGTCTCCCCCCTCTCTCTGCCCCTCTCCTGCTCGCTCTGTCTCTCTCAAAATAAATAAATAAACTTAAAAAAAAGAAATAATGTATTTTACCAGCTCATTATACAGATGAGAAACCTAAACCCCAGAGACATTAATCAATTTTTGTAAGTTCCCACAACTAGTGAGGGGCAGAATTTGTTTCCAAATACTTAAGAGGCAGAAGGTGAACTTTTAGAAAATTGTTGTTAAAGAACTTTAAACAAGTCAAAAAGACATACAAGAAAAAATCCAATTTATCAGTTATTTGGTCTCCAAGTTAACTGCTTTTATTACCTCAAGGTCTTTTCAGATCTTGAAACTCCATTCATCTTGCTTGCTCCCATTTTGATCGTGTCATTTTTCTATTTAAAAAAGAATATCGCGGGGCGCCTGGGTGGCGCAGTCGGTTAAGCGTCCGACTTCAGCCAGGTCACGATCTCGCGGTCTGTGAGTTCGAGCCCCGCGTCGGGCTCTGGGCTGATGGCTCAGAGCCTGGAGCCTGTTTCCGATTCTGTGTCTCCCTCTCTCTCTGCCCCTCCCCCATTCATGCTGTGTCTCTCTCTGTCCCAAAAATAAATAAACGTTGAAAAAAAAAATTTTTTTTAAATAAATAAAAAATAAATTAAAAAAAATATCGCAATAGCTCTGCATCACCTATAGATAATAGATTAAGTTCTTAACTTTGTTTTCAAACGTTCCTTCCATCTGGTCCCGATTATCATCATTATTATCATCAGCTACTCCACCCAGTGAAATCCTCTGTGGGATCCAGGATACATATTTAGTCTGAGCATTTGCTATTCGAATATCATCTACATAGAATGTTGCCTCTCACCTCTCTGCCTCTCTGCCTAATAAACCTAACCAAAGATGTAAAAGATCTATATGCTGAAAACTATAGAAAGCTTATGAAGGAAACTGAAGAAGATATAAAGAAATGCAAAAACATTCCGTGCTCATGGGTTGGAAGAATAAATATTGTTAAAACGTCAATACTACCCAAAGCTATCTACACATTCAATGCAATCCCAATCAAAATGGCACCAGCATTCTTCTCAAAGCTAGAACAAGCAATCCTAAAATTTGTATGGAACCACAAAAGACCCCGAATAGCAAAAGTAATTTTGAAGAAGAAGACCAAAGCGGGAGGCATCACAATTCCAGACTTTAGCCTCTACTACAAAGCTGTCATCATCAAGACAGCATGATATTGGCACAAAAACAGACACATAGACCAATGGAATAGAATAGAAACCCCAGAACTAGACCCGCAAAAGTATGGCCAACTAATCTTTGACAAAGCAGGAAAGAATATCCAATGGAAAAAAGACAGTCTCTTTAACAAACGGTGCTGGGAGAACTGGACAGCAACACGCAGAAGATTGAAACTAGACCACTTTCTCACACCATTCACAAAAATAAACTCACAATGGATAAAGGACCTGAATGTGAGACAGGAAACCATCAAAACCCTAGAGGAGAAAGCAGGAAAAGACCACTCTGACCTCAGCCGTAGCAATTTCTTACTTGACACATCCCCAAAGGCAAAGGAATTAAAAGCAAAAATGAACTACTGGGACCTCATGAAGATAGAAAGCTTCTGCACTGCAAAGGAAACAACCAACAAAACTAAAAGGCAACCAACGGAATGGGAAAAGACATTTGCAAATGACATATCGGACAAAGGACTAGTACCCAAAATCTATAAAGAGCTCACCAAACTCCACACTCGAAAAACAAGTAATCCAGTGAAGAAATGGGCAGAAAACATGAATAGACACTTCTCTAAAGAAGACATCCAGATGGCCAACAGGCACATGAAAAGATGCTCAACATTGCTCCTCATCAGGGAAATACAAATCAAAACCACACTCAGATATCACCTCACGCCAGTCAGAGTGGCTAAGATGGACACATCAGGAGACTATAGATGCTGGCGAGGATGTGGAGAAACGGGAACCCTCTTGCACTGTTGGTGGGAATGCAAATTGGTGCAGCCACTCTGGAAAACAGCGTGGAGCTTCCTCAAAAAATTAAAAATAGATCTACCCTATGACCCAGCAATAGCACTGCTAGGAATTTACCCAAGGGATACAGGAATGCTGATGCATAGGGGCACTTGTACCCCAATGTTTATAGCAGCACTTTCAACAATAGGCAAATTGTGGAAAGAGCCTAAATGTCCATCAACTGATGAATGGATAAAGATATTGTGGTTTATATACACAATGGAATACTACTTGGCAATGAGAAAGAATGAAATATGGCCCTTTGTAGCAACGTGGATGGAATGGGAGAGTGTTATGTTAAGTGAAATAAGTCATACAGAGAAAGACAGATACCATATGGTTTCACTCTTATGTGGATCCTGAGAAACTTAACAGAAACCCATGGGGGAGGAAGGGGAAAAAAAAAAGGTTAGAGAGGAAGAAGCCAAAACATAAGACTCTTAAAAAACTGAGAACAAACTGAGGGTTGATGGGGGGTGGGAGGGAGAGGAGGGTGGGTGATGGGTATTAAGGAGGGCACCTGTTAGGATGAGCACTGGGTGTTGTATGGAAACCAATTTGACAATAAATTTCATATTAAAAAAAAAAAAAAAAGAACAGATGCCCTTAATAGGACAATATGCCCTATATGTCTCTATTCCTTCTCCCACCCACAGAAGAAACAACTAGTTCTCCACTGCCTTTCCCTCACTGAAATTAGACTCATCCCAAAAATGTGTCTCAACAAAGAATTCCAGGCTGCCATTCTGGTTGAAGCCAATTTGTCTTTCCTTGTTGGATCCTCCCTAGCCTTCCATATCTAGGTCAAGTCTGCTGTCTTCTAATTAAGTTCTCAGAATACCCAAGCCCATGAAATTCACTCCATCCTGTAAGTTTCTTTTTTTTATTTTATTTTTTTTCAATATATGAAGTTTATTGTCAAATTGGTTTCCATACAACACCCAGTGCTCATCCCAAAAGGTGCCCTCCTCAATACCCATCACCCACTTTCCCCTCCCTCCCACCCCCCATCAACCCTCAGTTTGTTCTCAGTTTTTAAGAGTCTCTTATGCTTTGGCTCTCTTCCACTCTAACCTCTTTTTTTTTCCTTCCCCTCCCCCATGGGTTTCTGTTAAGTTTCTCAGGATCCACATAAGAGTGAAACCATATGGTAACTGTCTTTCTCTGTATGGCTTATTTCACTTAGCATAACACTCTCCAGTTCCATCCATGTTGCTACAAAGGGCCATATTTCATTCTTTCTCATTGCCACGTAGTACTCCATTGTGTATATAAACCACAATTTCTTTATCTATTCATCAGTTGATGGACATTTAGGCTCTTTCCACAATTTGCCTATTGTTGAAAGTGCTGCTATAAACATTAGGGTACAAGTGCCCCTATGCATCAGCATTCCTGTATCCCTTGGGTAAATTCCTAGCAGTGCTATTGCTGGGTCATAGGGTAGGTCTATTTTTAATTTTTTGAGGAACCTCTACACTGTTTTCCAGAGTGGCTACGCCAATTTGCATTCCCACCAACAGTGCAAGAGGGTTCCTGTTTCTCCACATCCTCTCCAGCATCTATAGTCTCGTGATTTGTTCATTTTGGCCACTCTGACTGGCGTGAGGTGATATCTGAGTGTGGTTTTGATTTGTATTTCCCTGATGAGGAGCAATGTTGAGCATCTTTTCATGTGCCTGTTGGCCATCTGGATGTCTTCTTTAGAGAAGTGTCTATTCATGTTTTCTGCCCATTTCTTCACTGGATTACTTGTTTTTTGTGTGTGGAGTTTGGTGAGCTCTTTATAGATTTTGGATACTAGCCCTTTGTCTGATATGTCATTTGCAAATATCTTTTCCCATTCCATTGGTTGCCTTTTAGTTTTGTTGGTTATTTCCTTTGCTGTGCAGAAGCTTTCTATCTTCATGAGGTCCCAGTAGTTCATTTTTGCTTTTAATTCCTTTGCCTTTGGGGATGTGTCAAGTAAGAAATTGCTACGGCTGAGGTCAGAGTGGTCTTTTCCTGCTTTCTCCTCTAGGGTTTTGATGGTTTCCTGTCTCACATTCAGGTCCTTTATCCATTTTGAGTTTATTTTTGTGAATGGTGTGAGAAAGTGGTCTAGTTTCAATCTTCTGCGTGTTGCTGTCCAGTTCTCCCAGCACCATTTGTTAAAGAGACTGTCTTTTTTCCATTGGATATTCTTTCCTGCTTTGTCAAAGATTAGTTGGCCATACGTTTGCGGGTCTAGTTCTGGGGTTTCTATTCTATTCCATTGGTCTATATGTCTGTTTTTGTGCCATCCATCCTGTAAGTTTCTATCATGTGCAGCTCTTGTTTAACATTTATTTACTGCCTATCTTCTTGGTTATAAGCCTCTTGAAACCAAGGATCATTTAATTTCATTGTTCAGTAACTACATGGTAACATGCACATTATAATAACTACTCAATAAGAGCAGCACCACCAGCAATATGTGATACACAATGTATGTACATTTGTGTACTTTGAATATTAAGATAATAGTCTGGAGTTCCTGGGTGGCTCAGTCAGTTGAGCATCCAACTCTTGATCTCAGCTCAGGTCTTGATCTCAGAATCGTGAGTTCAAGCCCCACATGGGGTCCACGCTGGGAGTGGAGCCTACTTAAAAAATAAAAAAAGTACATGGGGCGCCTGGGTGGCTCAGTTGGTTAAGTTTCCAACTTCAGCTCAGGTCATGATCTCATGTTTAATGGGTTTGAGCCCCACAACGGGCTCTGTGCTGACAGCTCAGAGCCGGGAGCCTGCCTCGGATTCTGTATCTCCCTCTGTCTCTGCCCCTCCTCTGCTCATGCTCTGTCTCTCTCTCTCAAAAATAAATAAACATTAAAAATAAATAAATACATTTTTTAAGAACTACAATAATTTTCTGGACTGGTCAATATTCAAGTAGAATACTGATTAGGAAAAAAATAATGTTTATTTGCTATTAGAAAAAAATCTTCTATTAATTACATATGTATGATAGTCATGTGTATTCATTTGTTTATCCTTATTAACTATGTCATTGGTATGATTTTCAGGCACAAAAGTTTGGTAGAGAAAAAGTAATTTTCTTTATATCACCATAACTAAATTAACAGTTCTCAAGCCCCCATTTCTACCTCATAAGAGAAAAATATACACTGACCAAAGTAACCCAATCTCTTCCATTTAAACTAGGCCTCTCGGGGTGCCTGGGTGGCTCAGTTGGTTTAGCATCTGACTCTTGATTTTGGCCCGGGTCATGTTCTCATGGTTCAGTTTATGGGATAGAGCCTCACGTTGGGCTCCATGCTGACAGACAGACAGAGAGGCTGACAGCCTCTCTCCCTCTATCTCTGCCCCTACCCCACGCCCCAGCTTGTGCACACACATACTCTCTCTCTCTCTCTTTCCAAACAAATAAACCTTGAAATAAGTAAATAAAAATAAAAAATAAACTTGGTCTCATAAGTTCTTGCCAGTCCCACTCAGCCCCTGGCTTCTGCTCCTTCTTGTCTCCTTGTCGGCATCTGGGCTGTGGAGTGACTTCCTTGGCACCACCATATAGGGCTTGGGAGAGGGGGATCTGGTTGTATGCCAGCCTCTGTTTTATCTGGCCTCCACTCAGTGTCCTAATTTGATTTGGGACACAGTATCTTTGTTGTTGTATCTTTGCTAACGTCCTCAACCCTGACATTAACTTCAGCCATCAGTCCACATAGCCTTCATCCTACTTTTTCCAACCCCATGGCTGCCCACTAGGGGGCATTGACTCACACATCACCCTTTGGGGTTAAGGGGGGAAATGTTAACACACTTAGCTGCTTTTCACCCACACTGGTATTTGAGGGACTGGAATTTGAGGTCCTCTGCACCATCTGCCTATACATATTCCCAACCATTACTAGTTTTTCCTTATTTTCCATCCTTTCATCTTTTTATTCCCCTAACTGGGAGACATATTCAACTTCATCCCTGCCTAGTGAAATTTTAATTTTTATATAATATTTTCAACTGGCAGGAACTCTTATTCCCCGAATCTTCCTATTGTATTTAATTGTCTCTTATTCTTGTTTCAGTGATGAAGTATCATCTCTCTGAGACTATTAATTATAGCTTGTTTTTAAGATTTGGCTTTGACCGCTTCCTTACTACAGGGCTCCCAAGACCTTTGTAAATTCCTAAGTGATAAGAGCATTAGTAGCATCTTTTGTATTAATGAGGTGATTCTGGGTGGGATCTAGACAGACAGGTTTACCCAGGAGGCCCAGCAATCCACCAGAAACAAGCAAATCTGCCAAAAAAAATTTGTCTGGCTCTGTCGAGTTCATACCAGGAGGCTTGGGCCTTCTCGGTGGTGTTTTCCCTCCATGAAGAAGCACTTGAGTTGGGATTCTCAGGATCATACAGTGAAATGCAAAAACACGAAGACTGACAAACACACTTTTATACCAACTGAACGACACTGGACATGGCTGAGATTTGCTTTCAACAAGGGCAGCATTTAGTTCCATGATGGGGAAGAGCCAACAGAGAGCATGTTCAGTTCAGTACAACAAATGTATGGTGAATAACTGTACTGGACACTTAAAATCTGAAGATAAAGACAACTTCCTCTTTGTTTTCAACAACGGACATGCTGTGAAGAAATCTCCACTTCAAGGAAGAGTTTCATGAAGAATATTTTTGTGATGTTTATTTTTGACAGAGAGAGAGAGAGCAGGGGAAGCAGAGAGAGAGGGAGAGAAAGACAGACCACAAGCAGGGGTGAGGCAAAGAAAGAAGGAGACACAGAATCTGAAGCAGGCTCCAGGCTCTGAGCTGTCAGCACAGAGCCCAATGTGGGGCTGAAACTCATGGACTGAGAGATCATGACCTGAGCAGAAGTTGGACACTTTACTGACTAAGCCACCCAGGTGCCCCGGCCCTGCCAGTATTTGAACCCTGGGAGTCTGGCTACTAATTCCATGTTTTTAATTGCTTTGTTCTGTATCTTCTAAGACATTTACCTTTTGGCACTAAGTAGTAGTCCATACATGCGACAAGCTGGGGACAGCTTCTCTACTATAACCTGAGTTATAGTACCTTCTCCTGTGTCCCTCCTCCATATGCTTCCTTTGTCCTACTGTCTTCCCTCCCTGCCTCCTAATAGTGACTGCCTGCCAAGCCACAGGGAAAGCAGGAGGAGAGGTAAGGATTGGGTGTGGCTCTAGTCATACAGATTCCAGTAAGGAATTGTTAGGGCATTGAGGGTAATTAGATGAGAGACAGAGAAGAGAGATGGGAACTTGGAGCTGAAACCAAATCTCTGCTCACTTTATTTACCTTTTCAGTATTTTTGAGAGAGCACATCTAAAATCTGGACAGTACTAGGAGATACTGACTGATTTTCATTATAATACATGTTAACTTTAATGTTATGAAACCTTTGTAAATGTCTTAGAAACTGAGCCACCCAGGCACCCCCCCCCATGAAGAATAATTTTTATAGTTCAAACTAAATGTCCATATCTTACAGGACTGCCTCTAGGTTGTACCTACCCAAATATTTTTTTACAACCCCCTATATATATAATCATTGCGATTTTTACAAGTATAACTAGGGCACCTGGATGACTCAGTTGGTTAAGCGTCCAACTCTTGACTTTGTCTCAGATCATAATCTCATGGTTTATGAGATCAAGCCCCGCATCAGGCTCCAAGCTTACAGTACAGAGCCTGCTTGGGACTCTCTCCTCTCTCTCTCTCTGCCCCTCCCCCTGTTTTTGTGCACACATGTCTATGCACACACTCTTTCTCTCTTTCTCCCCCTCTCTCCCTCTCTCTCTCTCAAAATAAATTTTAAAAATAAAATAAAATAAAATAAAATGAAATAAAATAAAATAAAAGTATAACTAAATTCACAGGCCATGTGAAGCATGGTCATTTATGAATGAAGACTTAGAATACATATTTAGAATAGATTTAGTACATGTAGTCTTCATAATGTCTAGTCAACATCTTTTCTTATTCAGGTCCAGGAACCATCTCTCCATTCTTTATTGTCAAATGCACCATTGCTGGTCAATTTTATATCTCCCAATGAGAAAAAGTTAGCAGTGCTGTTATTACTCACAATAACATGGCTCTTCAGAACATATTTGCACTGAAACAATACAGATCTTATCCCTGCAGTTTCCTAATACCATTAACCAATGATGGTTACACCTTTACCCATGACGCTACTTCGTTTACCCTGACACCTGTGAATGCCAGCTTCCAAAGACTCTCAAAGTTTGTCACTATGCCTTATTGACAAATGCAAGTCCTACTCAGAACACACAAGAAAATTCACCTTCTGGCCATGAAAAATTCACTCTTCAGAATTTTACAGGAAAAATGTAAAATAGTATCTTCCAATCCAATCTTCTCGGAACTCTTTAGGCCATGATCACTGCATTCTTAGAGCATGATCCCTTTCAAACTGTACTCCTGCCTTCCATACATGCCACCTGCCAAGAAGATAGGCAAAGGACACTTGGAAAAAGCATAAAGAATGGTTCCGTTTGCTCAAAGAAATGTGTCCATCATTTGGCATGCCTTATAGTAAACTAGGGAGAGCCACACCTTGAAATCAATCTTATAAGCAGGAGAGGATGTTGACTGAAGGACCTGTTAGAATTGCGAGTTACAATTTTGAAAAGACACGGGAGAGGTCACTCCGGAGGGACTGCCTGCCTGCAGAGGAGATAGGGTCACAACCTAGGTGCCAAGTTGAGGGAATAGATAGGATATAGGATGCACTGCCACGACCCCGCCACTCTCACCTTCAGGTGATGCAGCCAGAAGGCAGCCCCACAACCAGAACACAGATGGAGGCTGACACATGCACCCATACATGCCTAAAGGTTGGCAGTGGGCTATCAGTAGTCAGAGTCTTGAACTCCTCCTGTGTCCACATGGCACTACTCTGTGAAAGAAATACCAGGCCAGCCAGCAGGGAAAAGGGAAATTAATTTCTGCTAACTAGCCCTCCTGCTGGGACAAAGGCCCAAAAATACAGCCAGTAGGCTCAAGCCCTGGAGCTTCTCTGGACACCTAGTCAACTTCATACATGGATGGTAGGAGGAGAGAAAGTAGAGGGTTAGAGACTGTCATGAAGAGAAAAATGGGACAGGTCCACATACCAGTCTGGGCAAGGACACCCAGAAAACATTTCAGAAAGGCAAGCTTCCTAAGATCCAGGGTCCAGGGCAGGGACCCCACTTGCCCAGGTCTAACTGTTGGTATCAAACTAGGACTTGTCACTTAAAGAAAAAGTGGAGACTTTCTGATGAATGTGAAGCTTTTCTCAAAGAGCTGTGATTTATTCTCACAAATAACTATCCCATCTAGGGATCAGGGATAATATCTCATTCACTAATACCTGGTTCTTTTAAAAAAAAAAAAAGTGTTTTCTATAAAAATCTCTTCTTTTTTTTTTTAAAATTTTGGGATGGAATTAAGACTAAAATTAAAAAAAAAATATGTTTAGTGAGGTTACCTTGGAGTCAAAGGGACGGATTGAAATCTTAGTTGCTTCATACGGGATATAGTTTGGGGGAATTTTATTCACTTCACTGAGTCTTTTTCCTTATCTGTAAAATGGGGATAATATTCCTCCTTCACAGACTCATAAGAATTAAATAAATGTCCATCAATGCACCTTACACAGCCCCTACCACATAAGGATCAATATTGTCTAGGTCTATTTTCTCTTCTTCTACAGAGGAGGGATTTTAATGAATAAAACAATATAAAGCCAAAATTAGTATTCATGTCACATTCAATTTTGTCCCTAGCATGTGTCCCATTTGTTTTTCCATGTGTTGGTTCCTCACAATACTAATTAGGTCACATCAAATGTGCCGTAATTGACCATGGCACTTGTGCAGGTTTACATTTTCACACACAAAAACTGAAAATAAATTAATAACCAGCAATTTTGACAATTATGGTCAATTAATTTGTCAACATAACATTTGACATATATACTTTCTGTTTAAAAATAAAAACTGTCTATTAAAATGCAGATTAGCAACCAACTATGAAGTTCTCATATTTTTCATATGAAAAAGGAACTAGAGATAAAAAGCATAAATGTCACTGTGGTACAATCTAAACTTTTATGCTTCATTTCTCACCACCCCCCAAAAAATCCTGTCAGTTCTCAGTAAGAAATCAAGTGTTTGTTATGTATTTTAATTGAAATTACTTGTAATACATTTTCCTTTTAATAGAAATGAAAAAAAAAAAAAAAAGAAAATACGTGAGGGACAGGGATTGAGAGGAAAACTCTTAAAACAAATACAAAGTTGAGATATTTACCTTAATTATACAATTTAATAATAAAAATATTAAAAATCCAATAGAAAAAAATGAACAAGGGACATAGATAATTAACACAGGCAAATATACAGCTTGCTTAAAAACATATTATACCAGTCAGTTCCAGATGAAAACCAGAAGATATTATTTCTAAAATATTAGTTTTATTTAAATTTTTTGAGGATATGGTATATCCAGCCATCTCATACACTACTGCTGCAGGTACAACTTTTTTGGAAATCGATTAATAATATTTAAAACCACTTCAAGGATATATTATCTTTGATATAGTGATTCCACTTCTAAAAATGTACCTTAAAATAATTGAAAATATGGAAAGGCTGTTTACATAAAATTAGATTCCCACTATATTCTAAATAAAGTATAAAGAACCTAAATATTAAATAGCAGGAGTATTTTTATGTATATAATAGTACAACCATTCTGTTGCATTAACGTTTTATAAAGAGCAGGAAGTAACCTAGAAAGTTGGTAACCCAGGAATGTTTGATGGAAAAAAGCAAAATACAGAAGTATATATTTGCATTCATTTCCATTAAATTCATAAAATATATATGACACAGTAAAGAAATGACATAACATGAAGTAAAATGATTGCTATAAATTAGCATGTACAGTGATCTTCATTTATGTTATATTTCATATGCGTATTATGTGTTATTTGAGCTTTTCTTTTCCAACTTTGCTACAATGAATTCACATTTTGAAATGAAAAAATAACAAATTCTTGTAAAATATGAATAGGAAAAAAATTAGAAAGAAATATCCCCAAAATACCAATGGTAGTTTGAGGGTGTCAATACATAGTGACGATGCTAAATCTCAACAATGAGATTGGCCCCTCTGAATCCCAGCGGTCTCCTGAGAGAAGCTGAGCATTCCTGCAGCCCTGACCTACCCAAGCCATGGTGTACGCACTACACTCTCCACCCAGTGGGATGGCCTGTCTCCCTGGTCCAGAAGAAGAGAATCAAATGTCTCTTTCCATCGCCATCCACAGGCCAAGATGGAGACAAGGCTGAGTGTGTCTTTAAGAGCTTTGAAACAAGTTAATAACTGTATTTGATATGAGAGACCATTTTGAAATATAATGACAATAAAATATAAGAAAGGATTAATTAAGTAAAAAGTAAAATAATCCGAAGAAAATTAGCAAATACACTAGCTTCTACATACCTGGTTTAAATACTCCTCTTCTAAACTGTAGGATTTAATATGTTAAAAATAAGCTCAGTTAATGAATCTCTACACTAGCAAATACTTGGTAATAAAAACAAAAAAAAAAATGAAAGAAACATGACAGATGCTCCTATGACCCTTTCCACTGATCTCCAGAAATACTTCAGCAGAGCACAGGAGCAACAGCTAAACTTTGCTATGAGTTATTATCATATTCCCTGGGCCCCAGGAACAGACCCAACAGTCTTATCACAGGTATTTTGAAAAGCATGAGCTCAACACCATGTAGCTGACACCATGCATCTGAGGCAGAACTGTCATTTGTGCTCACATGCAGCTGTCCCAGAGAATTTATGGTGCAAGCTTGTGGAAAGTCTACTTGTATAGTTAGGTACTGTGTACCAGGCTCTTTAATTACATTATTTTATTTCATCTTCCAAAACTCCTAAGTGTTAATGCATGATACTCATTTTGCAAGCAAGGAAAGTGAGGCTTAGATAGGGCAAATTAACCAGAATTCAGCCTAAGAGTGTGGAGCTAAGATTTGAATTCACCCAAGGACATCCAGCTCCATAACTCTCACTCTCAGCTATAATGACATAATACCTTGATCTTTTTCTTTAACCAGAGATTAGCCCTTAATAAAGATCTAGACAGGGATAGTACTGAAATCTAGCCTCAGCTCTCATTGAAAGATAGGCTGATAGAGTAGAATCTTTATTCCCTGATACTTATGAATATACAGACTCTAGTCATATTAAACTATGTACTGTTTCCCAAAAATGTACTATTTTCCCAAAATGTAGTATTTCCCAAAAGTGTGTGTCTGCTTGTAATGTTTCCTCCATCTGAAACACTTTACCCTTCTCAATATCTGACTAAATCCTGATCATCTTTCAGAGTTATTTTCAAATACCTCCTCTTTATTAATACCACCAAAGTGTTCTGTTTGCACCATTTGACATCCATATTTCGTTTGTACCATTTGATATATTCCGCTTTTTATTTTAATGATACTTCTAATTAGAACAGCAGCTAAGTCTTCTTCATGTTTGTATCCTCACAGCACCTGACTCCGACTGCCATTCCCCCATTGACAAACAATTCTTAAAGGCAAACAAACCTTAAAGGCAAGGTGCAAAGAAATCAAACGTTTCCAAGTAACTTAACTGCATCAAAAACTCAGGGATATTTGTGGGAATACAAAAATGTCCAGCATAACAAGGTAAAAGCTATGGTGTCTGGCACTCAATTAAAAATTGCCATATATACAAACGAAGAGAAAAATCAATTAATTAAAACTAACCCAAAATTGGCAGAGATATTGACATTAGCAGACAAGGACATTAAATCAGTTGTTATGACTTTATTGCATACAAGGCAAGCTTCATGAGCATGAGACCTATGCAGTTACACAGAACCCAATCTTTAGAAGGATTTCACCCCCTTGGTTTAATGCTCTTCTGTCACCATCTTGAATCTGTATACATTTTGAACAAGGAGCTTCACATTTTCATTTTGCACTGGACCTCCCAAATTATGTAGCCTACCCTGATTCTGTATATTCAAAAAGATTTTGAGACATGAAAGATATTTTCAAAGGTCCAAACTGAACTTCTAGAAATGCAAACTACAATGTGTGAGATGAAAAATACACTGGATGGGAATAAAAGTAGATGAGACATTATAAAAGAAAAGATTAGAGAAATTAAAGAAATAGCAATAAAAACAATTAAAAATAAGAGGCTCCTGGGTGGCTCAGTTGGTGGAGCATCTAACTGTTGATATCAGCTCAGGTCATGATCCCAGGGTCATTGGATTGAGCCCTTTGTCAGGCTCCACACTCAGCATGGAGCCTGCTTAAGAATCTCTCTCTCTCTCTCTCTCTCTCTCTCTCTCTCTCTCTCTCTTGCTCGCTCACTCCCTCTCCCTCTGATCCTCTCCCTCACTCATGCTCTCTCTCTCCCTAAAATTAAAAAAAAATGAAAAATGAAACAGATACAAAAGAGAATTTTTTCAATGAACAGAACATTAGTAAGCTGTGGGAAAAACACAATAAATCTAACATACGTGTATTTTAAGTCTCTGAAGGCATAAAAGTGGAAGGCATAAAAAATATTTGAAGAACTAATGGCAGAAAATTTTCCAAATTTAATGAAAACAATAAGGCCACAGATCCAAGAATGTCAAAAACTCCAAGCACAAGAAACAAGGAAAACTCCATCATAATCAAATTGCTCAAAACCAGAGTAAAGAGATAATCAGGGGGAAAAAAGCAATCAGAGATAAAGGACACATTATGAAGATAGAAATGAGGACCAGAATGACAGTAGATTTCTCATCAGAAACAATATAGGCAAGAATATAGTGGAATAGCATCTTGAAAAACTGAAAGAGAAAAGCTGTTAACTTGGAATTCTATAACCAGTGAAAATATCTTTCAAAAAAGAAGTGGGAAAAAAGACGTTTTTAAATTTTTTATTTATTTATTTATTTTGAGAGAAAGAGCATAACAGGGGAGGGGCAGGGAGAGAAGGAGAGAGAAAGGATCCCAAGCAGGCTCTGTGCTATCAGCACACAGCCAGATGTGGGGCTTGAACTCACCAACCGTGAGATCATGACCTAGGCTGAAACTGAGTCAGACACTTAACCGACTGAGCCACCCACGCACCTCAACAGACTTTTTGAGACATTCTAAAACTTAATTCACCAGCAATAAACCCACATTACAAGGAATGTTAAGTAAGTTTTTTAGGAAGAAGGAAAATGATATCAGATGATGGAAACGGGGGCTTATACAAAGTAATGAAAAGCAGCAGAAATAGCACCTACATGGATAAATATATGTTTTTTTCTTATTATTCAAATCTTCTTAAAAAATAATTGATTTATTTTTTTAAATATGAAATTTATTGTCAAATTGGTTTCCATACAACACCCAGTGCTCATCCCAACAGGTGCCCTCCTCAATACCCATCACCCACCCACCTCTCCCTCCCACCCCCCATAAACCCTCAGTTTGTTCTCAGTTTTTAGGAGTCTCTTATGTTTTGGCTCCCTCCCTCTCTAACCATTTTTTTTCTTCCCCTCCCCCATGGTCTTCTGTTAAGTTTCTCAGAAAAGATAATTGATTTAAACAAAACAATAACAATGTAGTGTAGGGCATAAAAGATCTGTGGAAGTAAAATGTATGACAACAATAGCACAAATATCGGGAAGGAAGAAATGGAAGTATACTATGGTAAGGTTCTTATACTATATGTATAATATCACTTGAAAGTAGGCTGAAAGAAAATGTATATTATAAACTCTAAAGCAGCCACTAAAATAACAAAACAAAAAACAATAGCTAATAAACCAACAAAGATAAAATTGAATCACAAAAAATATTTATTTAAACCAAAAGAAGACAGTCAAAAAAAAAGGGGGAAAAAGGAATAAAGAACACATGGGACAAATAGAAAACAAACACCAAAAGATAGGTTTAAACCTAACCATATTAATAATCATATTAAAGTAAATAGCCTAAACCCCAGTTAAAAGCAGATGTTGTCAAATTACATAAAAACATAAAACTTAAATATGCTGCCTACAAGAAAAATATTTCAAATATAAAGAAACAAATAGGTTAACAGTAAAAGTATGGAATATGATATACACTAACCCTAGCTAAAATAAAGACAGTACGGCTATTTTAGTATTAGACAAAGTAAATTTTACGACAAAAAATATTGCCAGAGATTAAGAAAAAAAGGTCATTTCATCATGATAAAGTGGCCAATTGGTCAAAAAGATATAAATGCATCTCACCACAGTTTCAAAATATATGAAGCAAAACTAATAAAACTGTAAGAAGAAACAGATTTACTGTCAGAGATTTCAAAACTTTTCTCAGTAACTAATAGAACAAACAGACAAAAAAAAAAAAATCAGTAAAAGTATAGAAGATTTGAACGGCACTATCAAACAACTTGACCTAACTGACATTCATGAGATACCCTCCACCCAACAATAGCGAAGTACATATTCATTTCAAGTACACTAAGAACTTTTACCAAGATAAACCATATTCAGGGCAATATTACAAATATTATAAAACAGAAAAGGATTCAAATCAAATAAAGTATGTTCTCTAACAACAATGGAATTAAGTTACTAATCAATAACAAGAAAATGTCTAAAAATTCCCCAACATTTATAAACTAATGACACACTTCTAAAGAACCCAAGGGGCACAATAAATCAAAGGGAAATTAGAAAATACTTTAAACTATGAGGCACCTGGCTGGCTTAGTTGGTGAAGCCTGCAACTCTTGATCTCAGGGATGTAAGTTCAAGCCCTACTTTGGGTGTAGAGATTAATCAAAAATTTTAAAAAATTAAAGTATTTTAGGGGCACCTGGGTGTCTCACTCAGTTAAGCATCCAACTTCTGCTCAGGTCGTGATCTCACAGTTTGTGAGTATGAGCCCCACATCGGGCTGTCTGCTGTCGATACAGAGCCCACTTCAGATCCTATGTCCCCTCTCTCCCTGTTCCTCCCCCATGCCCATGGACTCTCTCTCTCTCTCAAAAATAAGTAAACATTTTAAAAAATTAAAATAACAAAGTATTTTAAACTAAATATAAATGAAAGCACAACATATCTAAATTTGTGGATCCTGGTAGCCCGGTACTTTGGGAATACTTTTAAAGCAATAATCACCTAGATTAGAAAGAAGTAAGATCTCATATTCTACCTTAAGAAATCAGAAGAAGAGCAAATTACACCTAAATTAAGTGAAAAGAAAATAATAAAAATTAGTACAGAAATCAGTGAAACATAAAACTAAATTATAACAGTGAAAATCAATGAAGCCAAAAGCTACTTTTTAAGAATATTTTTTAATTGACAAACCTTGAGCCAAACTAATAACAAAAAGAGAATAGGCAGTAATGAGAGAAATGAAATCATTACCAATTCTATGGATATTAAAACAATAATAAGGGAATATTATTCCTTGTAAGACAAAAACTACAAAAGCTCATTTATAAACCCAACATGAGAGCACCCAAATACATAAAACAGTTAATAACAAAAAACATAAAGGAACTAATTGATAATAATACAATAATAGTAGAGGACTTTAACACCCCACTTACATCAATGTACAGATCATCTAACAGAAAATCAACAAGGAAACAATGGCTTTGAATGACACACTGGACCAGATGGATTTAACAGATACATTTAGAACATTCTATCCTAAAACAGTGGAGTACACATTGTTTTCAAGTGCACATGGAACATTTTTCTAGAATAGATCACAAATTAGGCCACAAAACAAGTCTCAACAAATTCAAAAAAAGTGAAGTTAAACCATGCATCTTTTCTGACCACAATGCTATGAAACTAGAAATCAACCACAAGAAAAAAATATGGAAAGAGAAAAAATACATGGAGCTTTAAAAAAATGCTACTAGGGGCGCCTGGGTGGCTCAGTTGATTAAGCGACTATCTCTGGCTCAGGTCATGATCTCACAGTTCGAGGCTTCCAGCCCCGCATGGAGCTCTGTGCTGACAGCTAAAAACCTGGAGCCTGCTTTGGATTCTGTGTCTCCCTCTCTCTCTGCCCCTTCCCTGCTCATGCTCTGTCTCTCCTTCTCTCCAAAAATAAATAAACATTAAAAAAAAATTTTTTTTAAACATGTTACTAAACAATGAACGGGTCAGCCAGGAAGTCAAAGAAGAAATAAAAAATTACATGGAAACAAACGAAAATGAAAACACAACAGTCCAGAATCTTTGGGATAAGCAAAAGCTGTTCTAAGAAGGAAGTTTATAGCAATATAGGCTTACCTTAATAAGAAAAATCTCAAATAAAAACAACCTAACCTTACATCTTGAGGAGCTAGAAAAAGAACAACAAACAAAGCAGAAGGAAGAAAATTATAAAAATTAGAGCAGATAAATGACATAGAACCTAAAAAAAAAAAATTGAACAGATCAATGAAATCTGGAACTGGTTCTTTGAAAAAAATCCACAAAATTGATAAACCTTTAGCCAGACTCATCAAGAAAAAAAAGAGAAAGGACTCAACAAAATCACAAATGATTTGTGAGGACAAATAACAACCAACACCACAGAAATACAAACAATTGTTAGAGAATATTATGAAAACTTATTTATCAACAAATTGGACAACCTAGAAGAAATGGTTACATTCCTAGAGACATATAACCCACCAAAAATGAAGCAGGAAAAAATAGAAAATTTGAACAGACCAATTATAGACAATGAAAGTAAATCAGTAATTAAAAAAAAAAAAATCTCCCAACAAACAAAAGCCCAGGACCAGATGGCTTCATGGGATAATTGTACCAAGCATTTAAAGAACAGTTAATACCTATTCTTCTCAAACTTTTCCAAAAAATAAAAGAGGAAGGAATCTTCCAAGTTCATTCTACCAGGTCAGGATTACTCTGATACCAAAACTAGATAAAGAGGCCACAAAAAAGAGATCTACAATCCGATATCTGTGATGAACATATATGCAAAATTCCTTAACAAAATATTGGCAAACAATTCAACAATACATTTAAAAAATGATTCATCATGATTAAATGGAATTTATTCCTAGGATGCAGCAGTGGTTCAGTATTCAAAATCGATCAATGTGATACATCATATCAACAAGAGAAAGAATAAAAACTATATAATCATTTCAATAGATACAGAAAATTTTTGACAAAATACTACATTCATTCATGATAAAAACATGGAACAAAGTAGGTTTAGAGGGAACATACTTCATCATCCGCTACGATCCAGATATCACACTACAAGGTATTTAAACAACGAATACAAAAACACTAATTCAAAAGGATACATGCAATCCTATGTTTATAGCAGCATTATTTACAATAGTCAAATTAGGGAATCAGCCCAAGTGCCCATTGATAGATTAATGAAGAAGAAGTGGTATATATATATATATATATATATATATATATATATATATATATACATATACATATACATATACATATACATATATAATGAAATATTACTCAACAATTAAAAAATGAAATTTTGCCATTTGTAATGACGTAGATGGAGCTAGAGAGTATAATGCTAAGCAAAATAAGTCAAGAGAAAGACAAATACCGTATGATTTCACTCATATGTGGAATTAAGAAACAAAACAAATGAGCAAAGGAAAATAAAAAGAAGAGAGAAAAGCCAAGAAACAGACTCTTATCTATAGAGAACAAACTGAGGGAGGTGGGTGAGGGAATGGGTAAAATAGGTGCTGGGGATTAAGGAGGGCATTTATAAGGACCATTGTGTGATGTATGGAATTGTTGAATCACTATATTGTACACCTGAAACTAATATAATACTGTATGTTAACTTTACTGGAATTAAAATTAACAGTTAATTTTTAAAAAACTACAAAAGCTCACTGAAAAGAAATAAATAGGACATTCAGTGGGAATAAATGAGTATGAACCTCCAAAAATCCTCTCCTCTGAAAAAGCAACAAGAATATTGGCAAAAATCAAAATGTCAGGGGCACCTGGGTGGCTCAGTCAGTTAAGCTTCCAACTCTTAATTTCAGCTCAGGTGATGATCTCATGGTTCGTGAGATCAAGCCCTACGTCGGCCTCCAAGTTGATAGCACAGAGCCTACTTGGGGTTCTCCCTCTCTCCTCTCTCTCTCTGCCTGCTCCCCCTGCTCACCTGCTCCCTCTCTCAAAATAAATAAATAAACATTTTTTTAATTGAACATTTCAGTGCTATGGAAATAACCAAAGGCTTGTCATAATCTGCAGAACATTTATTCAAGAGAAAAGGCTGAATATCAGTAAGAACAGTGAGTTTTGTCGCATTTTAACTTGCTCTATTTCCCACCCACCCCCACTTTCCACAGTTCTGCAGTAGCCTTATAAATTTAACAGACCACAATTACATCTGAAAGTCACTAGCGAGGACAGAATAGGTCTGGGGCTCCTCCAAAGCTTCCCTCCAAGAACATTATCATTATTTTACCTGTCTTGTGGTTCCCTGGAAGAACCCACTCACAAGGTTTATCTTTATTTGACTTGACTCTGAGCTTACCTACTGCAGTCTTTTCTCTCAGGGCATTTGTCAAGAAAAGTCAGCAGCAATTGTTTGACATCATGGCTGCCTGATCCAGTAGATTACAGTTGGGAAAAAAGTCTGCTAATCAAAAAGCTTAAAAGGGAAGCTGGGGAATGATGTCCATAGGGGATTTTATGGACTGAATTGTACCTCCCCAAAATTCATACATTGAAGTCCTAACCCCAGTACCTTACACTGTGATTATATTTGGAAATAGGGCCTTTAAAGAGGTAATTAAGGTTAAATGAGGTCATAACATTAGGACCATAATCCAATATGACTGGTGTCCTTATAATAAGAGGAAGAGACACGAGGGGTGTGCATACACAGAGAAAAATATCATATGAGGATATAATGAGAAGGCAGCCATCTGCAAGACAAGGAGGGATGCCTCAGGAGAAATCAAAGTTGCCAATAACTTGCTCTTGTACTTCTCACCTCCAAAAGTAAGAAAAATAAACTTCTGTTGTTTAAGCAACTGAATTTGTGGTGTTTTGTTATTGCAGCCCTAGCAAACTAATACAGGGGGCTTTGAAAAGTTCTGACATACCAGGATATCTAGAAGACCATGCATGTGTTAAGTGTTCCCATGCACAGAGCCATGTACATGCTCAGGAAAGACCTGAGGAGTCTATAAACTCTCATCTCTAGCAGACTTTGAGACTCTGCACAAGGAGTAAAGGCTAAGGTAAATTGAAAATTGCCTGAGTGTTGAAGGCATGCCTCAACATGCACACAGGATTCCTCAAGAAAGACAGGAGATTTATTGGTTCCAGACATTTAAGAAAATCACCATTCCAATACTAGCTGACCACTAAACTGAGTAGAAATTTCAGTGGCCACACATAACAAAGAACAAAGACTTTATAGAATTTGTTCATAAAAACCATTAAACAAGCAGCAATAATGACAAACCTTGGGGCAAGGTGGGGAGGAAGTAGGAAAATTTGATTTCCAAAGTTGTAACATTATATTATTTAAAATGTATAAATTTCAACAAAAAATTACAAGACATATAAATTAGAAAGTTTTCACATAGGGGGCATAAAAAAAAGACCATGCAAAATGTTGGCAAGAATGCAGAAACTCTCATACACTGCTGGCAAGAAAGTAAAATGACATAACCACTTTGGAAATCAGATTAATAGTTTCTTAAAAAGCTAATCAACCTACCATACAATCCAGAAATTTCACTCTAAGAGAAAAGGAGCATGTACAAAGACTTGCCCACGAATATGTACAGAAGCTTTACCTGTAGTAGATGAAAACTGGAAACAACTCAAATGTCCATCAACAAGTGCATAAATTATGATAATCTACATAATACTCAGCAATAAAATAAATGACTTCTTGATGCATGCAACAATGTGGATGAATCTCAATATAATTATGCTGACTGAAAGACGTCAGGGAAAAAAAAGTACTGAATGATTCCATTTATATAAGTTCTAGAAAATGTAAACTAATCTATTGTGACAAAAACTAAATCAGTGGTTGCCTGGGCATGGGGATTAGATGGGGAAAGATGGGAAGGAGGTATAACAAAAGGGTATGTTGAGGAAACTTTTTAGGGTGATGGATATGTTATTAACAAGCTTGGTTGTGGTGATATTTCACAGGTGATACACATGTCACAATTTAATAACTGCACAGTTAGTATGTGCAGTTAATTTTACGCCAATTATACCTCAAATAAAGCTATTACACATATATTTAGCAACATCTTAAGGAACACTCTGCACTTCGATCAAGATCCATCTTTTAGCAAATATAAATCCATATTTCAAACAGACATTTTTATGGTTTTCTTATGGATTGTATCATAAAAATCTTATGGAGTTTATTCAAATTTTTACATCATAATAAAGCTGACAAAGAACTCCCAGTATGAGTAGAAATGTCATTTCCCCCACTTGGGCTCTGGTCTGCACCACATGTACTCATTCAGGGACTTAGGATAAAGGTGCAGTGGTTAACCACCCAAAGGAAGCTCTTCTCATCACAACAGCAAATACACAAGAGAGCATTTTAAATCCTTTTTTGTGGGGTACCTGGGTGGCTCAGTCGATTAAGCACCCAACTCTTGACTTCAGCTCAGGTCATGATCTCATGTTTGTGAGTTTGAGCCCCACATCAGATCCTGTGCTGATGGTGCAAAGCCTGCTTGGTTTTCTGTCTCCCTCTCTCTCTCTCTGCCCCTCACCTGCTTGCTCTCTATCTCTCTCTCAAAATAAATAAAAATAAAATTTTTTTTAAACCTGCATTTTGTGTCACATCTACTAACATCTCATTGACCAAAGCAAATCATGCTGAGCCCCACGTTAAGAGATGGGGAAGTACACTTCTCCCATGGCAGTGGTAAAAATGAAATGGACATTTTTTAATGCTTGTATTAGTAACCTACTGCAGTCCCCTCTTTTTCATAAAATCTATGTCCTTCCACATACAAAATATATTCTCTCGCATCCAACACCCCCAAAGTTTTAGCCAAATTATGACATCAGACTCAAGAATCAAGATTTGCATGATTGACTCATGTTCAGTTGCAGCTCCTGTTGCTCTGGAGACCTATGAATTATAATGACAAGTTTTCTTTTTCACATATTCCACATGCAATAGAGAAACAACATATCTCCATAAATACTCCCTTTTTTATTTTTATTTTTTAAATTTTTTATTTATTTTTATTTATTTTTGAGAGAGAGAGAGAGTGCAAGCAGGGGAGGGGCAGAGAGAGGGAGACACAGAATCTGAAGCAGACTCCAGGCTCTGAGTTGTCAGCACAGAGCCCAATACAAGGCTCGAACCCACGAACCATGAGATCATGACCTGAGCTGAAGTCAGACGCTTAATTGACTGAGCCACCCAGATGCCCCATAAATATTCCCTTTTTAAACAGGAGGAGTACAAAGCACATAGCAACCACTGGACAATAGAAATCCTGAAATCCCACTCAGCAAATGTTGTCAGGTTCATTTATCTTGAAGATTGAGAATGTTCTTTGAGTAGGCTCTGCTCTGACCCTTCTTTGTTCATTGTTTTCCATGGCTCTCAATTCTGACCTTAGAAAAATTCATCCTCTTCTATATTTCCCTTGGCAAATTCGAGGAGGACACTAAGCAGTATGTCCTTTGGGGCAGCTGAACATCCTGTTTGTAGAATGTTGGGGGCTTATTTCTGACAATCTTAGTCCAGAGAGTGTTGATACGATTTTGTCAATACAAATACCTCAAAAATTTTGTGGCTTTTCTATGTGTTTGATTCCAGGGAACTCCATGTGTCAAAAACCACACTCTCATTCCTTTTCAACATAGGTCTTTCTCTCTCTACACTTAAACACTGGTTTTGGGCATATCAGGCTGATGTGGAATCATGCTTCTACACTTTTTAGAAGACCTTTTGTCTTGATGAAAGCTTCAAGCAAAATATGTGTAATGAAAGACCAGGGTTTTTTCCACAATTTCACAATTATAGATGGATACTCTTGTAAAATATAAAAAAATGCCACAGCAACGTTAAATTTCTATAAAACTGCCCAATACTGCATCTTCTTAGCTTGATCTAGCCCCTGCCTACCTCTACAACATCACTCTTCCTAACTCCTTTCAGCTCATATCTTTGCTCCAGCAATTGTAGCCTTCTGTTCTGCTCTTTAAATATGTCAAGTCATTTCTGCCTCAAAGGTTTTGCACTAATTGTCCCCTAAACTGGGACATGCTTCCCTCCAAACTTTATCCATCTAATTCCTTCTTACAATTCAAATATCAACTGAAATATCATCTTCTCAAAGAGACCCTTTCTAATTCTGATTAAGATAACCACCAGTAACTCTCTACCATATCACTCTGCTATATTTTGTTTATAGTACTTATTACTGGCAAATATTTCCTATATGTTTGTTTGTAGCATTTTTTATGACTCTATCCCACACTGTCTGTAAAAGACAAAATCCCACTAAGATCTGTAAAAGACAAAATCATGTGTATCCTAGAAGCTTTATCAGTGACCAAAGTTCTCTTGATTAAGTAAATGAATGGTGAACAAGTAGGCAATTTAAAATGTGAAATGTTGGGGCTGCCTGGCTGGCTTGGTCGTTTGAGCATCCAACTCTTGATTTCAGCTCAGGTCATGATCTTGGCTCAGGTCGTGATCTCACAGTTCATGGGTTTGAGCCCCACACCAAGCTCCACACTGACAGTGTGGAGCCTGCTTGGAATTCTCTCCTTCTCTCTCTGTCCCTCCCCAATGTGTGTACACATGCACTGTTTCTCTCAAAATAAATAAATAAAATTTTCAAATGTGAAGAGTTGAACTAAATAGATATGGATCTAATGATGGATGGATGGATCTGATGCATAGATAGGTGGAAAGATATACACATATAGTTAAAGGTCATCAGCATATATAAGTGCTAATTGAAATAATGAGTTAGAGTTCTTAAGAGTCTAACTTGAGAATAAATGTCAGGATAAAGCTCTAAAAAATATCAACATTTATTCCCAGGAGCAGGGAGAAGAAAAGGAACTAATGAAGGAACTTGGAAGGAGGGGGGGAAGGGAAATATCAGAATAGTAAAAAAGAAAAAGAAACAACAAACAAACAATGAATGGTTGTGTTCTAGAAACCAACGAAAGTTTTAAGAATCAAGGTGTGACCAAAAATGTCAAATACTGTGGGAAAAACAGGCTAGAGAATGAGCAAAGACTATCAGATTTGGCAATTAGGGAGATATTAAAAAACTGATGGGTTCTGGGGCAGAAGTTTTAACTCAGTCCAAAGAAGGAATAGAGGTGATGAAATGGGAAGCAAAGGTACTCTAAAGATATTAGGCTGTTGGATTAAGGCACTGGTCCAGCTGGAAGGCAATCAGAGCCTGAGTGGTAGTCTGGATGTGTAGGAAAGGTGGGTCTTTGGCAGATGAAAAGAAAAAAAACAAAAAAGAAGAATTAGCTAAAGCAGGTTTCTGGTTATTAGGGAGAAGAAAACATCAAAAAGTGGGTTTTAGTTGTTTTAAGTGCTTTGTCCTACATGATCTCAAGTTATCAATTTTCCTGTATGAACATTGAAAGCTAAAGCAATCATGATCTCACAATGACAGACAATCTGGTGAGCTCAGGCACAATCAATTGACAAACACAAAGCATCTTAGTTAACCACAAATTTTGACTCTCTATTGGGCTGTCACAAGGGTTAAAAGAGAAAATACGTACAAAAGTACATTTCCAGCTATAAAAGAAATACAAATAGAAAGTATTATTTAGGCTCTACGTGGTTAAATTATTAGTTCAGAGAATTAGAAGCCTGTGTCCACAACCATCTTTGCTGAATAACGAGTCTCTTGGCTGCCAGAGGCCTGACACATAGAGCAGGCAGAAAAACCATTGCATTTCTTGCTATCAGTGCCCTAGAAATAAGTCCTGGTTTCTGGTGAAGAGCACAGGCAGTGCCTGCCAGGCCTGTCTCCACCACTGCATCTCTTGAGATTTGGGACAGAGTTGCTTCACCGGCCACAGGTCATTTTAATCATAGTAAGAAAAAAAGTCAAGGGGAAATTCATCCATCAGTTAATCTCATCAATTTTTCTGAGCACCAGTTATAGGTAAGGCCTTGGTCTAGGCAAATTTTTGTGATTGAAAGAATGTGAAATTTGGTCATATCAAACAGATCTGAGTTCAAAGTATCTGCACCATTTTGATCAGCTATACAATCTTCCTCTCTATCTCTCTGTGTCTTCAGCTGTAAAATGGAGATAATAGTACCTATCAAGCAGGACTGTTGTCAGAATTAAATAAGGTGATGCACCTTTTGGGATGAGCACTGGGTGTTGTATGGAAACCAATTTGACAATAATTTCATATATTGAAAAATAAATAAATAAATGAGGTGATGCATCCAGACCCCCAGTACAGCTCTAGCTTAGAGCAGGTGGTTGGCCAGTGAACTCATTATTTCACTAGGCCATGTGGGAGATAAAAGCAGAAAACAGCATGATAAAGTCTATGTACATAATGGGAAGAGGATGTGATGGGGTCCCTAACAAATAAAAACCAAGCACTATGTATGTTCACAGGAAGGTAAAATTATACCACACCCATGGTTATGAAAGAAGCAACATTCAAGACAGGCATTGAAAGGTGAAAATGGACTTGAAAAATGAAAATGGCTTTCTCTTGAAGGGAATTCAAAGTCTTACACTAATGTGTCCCCAAGACCATCATGATAGAGGGCAGACATGTGGAAGTAGGGTGCAAAGGACACTAAGAAAACCAGGAAAGTGAAAGGTGATACAAGTCCTTTCATAGTATCTCTGGAAGAATGAGACCCAGACACTGTGGCAAAATTAATTACAAAATAAATGCAATTTCAGCTTTATGCTTAACAGTTTCTTTTCTGCATGTATTAGTGGAAGTAGAAATATTATTTGGAAAAACATAAAATCATTATACCTCATTCTTTGAACCGAAGTCAAAATGAGAGCTACCATTAATGTTAGCATGTTTTTCAAATTCTACGTGGAATTGGATGCATCGTGCTCCAATGGAATTCTGAAATGAGGTCAACTTCTGGCAGGTCACACGACTAACTCTATTAAGCCACTGTTCTGTGATCGGCTCCATATGCGTCACCCTTCTGCTGGGTAATTTTGTGCTTAGTCCAAAGACATTATGGAAAATAGCAAAATCTTGGTATATTGTCAAAGGTCAGAAAGTATTATAAAAATCAAGATACAAATGTATAATTGGTTCAAAATCTGAGAACAAAATATCACCTCACTTAGAGTTTATCATAAAATTATTTTAGTCCTCCCAATGAAAGTCACCGAGGGAAAAAAAAATCTCTCATTGCAAAGCATGAGCCTTGATTGCATCTTGGATCAGGACAAAATTGAAATAGATAAAAGAGAAATTGGAGTTAATTGGAAAAAATGAAAATATGGAATAGTTATTTTATGGACTTACTGTTCATTTCTTAAATGTGATCATGGTTTTCAAATTATTCAGGAGAATTTCTTTATCCTGAGAAAATGTAAGGGTCCTAACATCTGCAACTAACTTAATTTTAATGGCTCAGAAAAAAATTACATATATACAGAGATATTTACGTTGTATATACGTATAAATGCATATATACACAGAGAGATAAAGATAGGGAGATAGAGTCCTCAAATGCGGCAAAATGTTAACAATTGGTGAATATAGGTATTCATTCTACTATTCTATCAACTATTCCTTATATTTGAAATTTTTCAAACTAAAAAGTTGGGAAAGTAAAAATATTCTATTCTTTATGACATCTAATTTTAACTAAAACGGAATGGCAAGGATTACAAGAAATCTGCTCAAATGGTAAATAGAGGAGATTCATGAACATTTGATGCATGCTTTCTAGATAACTACTAGATACGCCTGGTGAAAAAAATCTGAAGTTGAAAATGTTGTACCCTTCATCTTCCCTGTGCTGCACTGGTATTACACTGCTATGCATACATTCATTGATAGAGTTTGGTAATAAATCCCAAGTTTGATGTAACCATCTATCTCTGTGTCATGCGAATAATTTTTGTATTGATATTTTGGTTTTCATTTTGCTATGAAGCCATCATTTACACTAAAGTATACTACTAGTTCAACAGAGATCAGTCTTTCTAAGAGAAACCAAAATTATCCACAAATAGATGTTCTTCAACAAAGAGCCTAAAAATTAGGATTAAGTGAAACCATAAAACCAGGGAGTTTATACAACAAATGTGCAGGAGAGAGGAGAGACCTGGAGCGTAACATTCCACATCGTAGGCCGTTTTTATGCCACAATGCAGTTCCAGCTACATAGCACTATAAGAGTCATTGCACAAAGATTCATTAGTGCATGCAAATAGTCCTCCAGGTACGTATTCCTTTTCTGCACAGTAATCAATGCTACTGGTAAACAGTACGAGCAGATATAATTGCTTCGTCTATACAGTGTTACCTATAACATAGTGTTTCAAGTTACTCCAGTTTATCTAAAAACTCAGGGATCAAGTTTCTGAATTCTTTTTACCACAGAAAATGAATTTCAATTAAGGAAGTAGACATACATTAGAATAAAATACTCTTTGGGGGCAAGGATATAAAGGTCAGAAGAGTGATGTTTTATGACAGTATTCCAAAATTTTCTATATTCACTTTGAAATGTATAAACATAAAAATTATACAATAGACTCACATAAATTACCAGGCTAATGTGCAGTGAATTTGAATTTTGTTTAAAACATCTAAATATACAATGAGGGAGCAAATGTATCATACAGTGTTTATGATATAAATTATTAAAAAACAAGATGATGTGATTTTCCATAAATTAATGTTCATATCTTTTTATTAAATTATCAAAGATAACTCTTACATGTAAGAGCTGAAAAGGGGAGTACACAGGAACTTTATGCAATTTCTCCAATTTTGTTCAAAAAATAAACTCAGTCTAGATAGAAATCCTTCACGAAACTCCTAGAAATGTAAATCTAGCTAGCAGTCTGATTGCCTGCTGTTTGCATATATGAACATACATCACGTTCCCTTACTCAGGACCTCCTTTGTCTAGAGATGTCAGTGTCTTGAGTGCATACTTAACATTTCTATAATATTTGATTTAGTTGGAAAAATCATAAGGTGAGAAGCATCCCAAAATAAAATGATCTGAACCAGGAATTTATGATTTCCTTTCATAAGCAATGTTCAAGCAAAGACCAGACACCCTCCTAATTGTAGGGTTGTGGTGGGCATGTAAGTACCAGATGGGGGTTGGATCAGGTCCCTTAAAACTCTGTAAATCTGTCGCCTTATGATTCTTATAGGTTTAAAGATATATAGAGGTGTATTTTTGTGGTTTTCAAAGCCTAGGTACTTTTCATTTTTAGAAGATGCAAAAATTACCTCCATTTTCTAACTTGTATTTCTTTTCTGGAAAGGGGATAATCTTAAAATGGTCTTCCCTGGTAAGCATTTGATATTCATTGTATCCATTTGGAGAAAAATAGATATGATAGTTTCTTATTTCACAATGATAGCATATTATAATGGTGTTAGAAATACATTAACACACCGTGAGAGCAGACCTCTGACCTGCAGATAGTGACATACATGGATTTATAAGTGACTGAGATAAATGGTCTGCTATTGCCGAGGAGTAAGCGAAAGCTACTTCCTCTACTGGTTTTGGGAAGTGACTATCGTTGAACCAATAGAGCTTGAACAGGAGACCTGGATAACGTATTGTTTCCTTACAAACACTTTAAGTCAACTTTCAATATACCATTTTAATTTTGGAATTAAAATTTGGAAGGAATTTTGGAAACATTGCTTTGCTCTGACTATCCAGCATCAGCATAGTTCATATAATGTCAGTTTCCCTTATTCCACACATACCTCTCACATTTGCCAAATTCAAGGTTTTACCAAAAAAAAAAAAAAAAAAGTAAGTCTTGATGGACAGTCAAGATTAAGAATATATCTGCGTACACTAGAAGAAAAGCATGCTGATATGAAGTGAAAAGTATGATTATCCTGGATCACCCAAAGGTCTCAGTTGCTTGAAAATCATTATGATGGAGTTTTTCACCTTTCATATTGTTTATCTACAGCCAGGGAAAGGATAAACCACTCAGCCCAGATAGGTTACTGGCCCACAAGACAATGATTCAACTGACCATCCAGAGATTTCATTCTGTTTCCACCTGGCCTTTGAATACAGGCAACTGCTCCGGCAATTTTCTCTCCATGTGCATAATGATTTGGGGATTTTGTTTTTAACATTTCATTTGTAACTATTGTCAGTTTTTTCTCTATAATAATTTCCTCTTAATTTTTTCCTCAAAGTCAAAACTGCTAAATTAATTCTAAATTGCCATTTTTTATATCTAACACTTCCATGGAAGAGTCAAAACTACCTGAAATTTTAAGAAAATGCATCAAAAATCTGCTTAGTTTGGCTTTCTGACAACATAAGTGACTTCATTTTCCACTCAACAATTCAATATTTTTACCTCAAAGATAATTTTCATGAAAACTTTTATTATAATATCTCATATTTTTATTTCAAACTGCTATGAAATTCCAATAACTTCTACATATCTCTATAAGTTGTTATAAATGCAAATATACATTCATATTCTAACTTCATGAAATTTTCATTGCACTTATTTCTATGGAAACAAAAAAATAAATTTTTATTTCATGTCTTCTTCATACTTATTATTTCTGTTCAGAATTCATAATAAATAGATGTGCTACCATCTAAACGCTATATATTTAGATAATCCTAGACACATATTACTGCATACTAAACAAACTTAAAATCATTTTACTGTATTTTCAATTTTAGGTGTAAAACCAAGAGGATGATAATAAGATGCTAACATTAGTATTTAGGACCAACATGCATGCATACAATATATTCAGACACTGATCGTATGTTATTTGAAATGATTCAATTCCCAACCAATACCATAGTAGAAATTTTTTTCTTCTAAGACATTGTCAGTAGCTGTCATTCAAGGCTAGAGCTTACGAATGAGAAGTGGAAATTTTGGTCGCATTCAGATACCAAAAGACATTGACCATTATGTGAGAATTTGAATACTCCTTATACTCATTCCCAACTCAAAAATTTATATCCTGGTTTATAATGTATTAGATTCAGAATTTTTTATTTCCTTCCTTGGATACTTAAACACCAACCATAGACAATCATTACTTGATAATTTTAGAAAATAATAAAATTTTAAAACAATTGTATATTTAAGAAACATACTATTCATATTACCAATAAGGACATAAGTCATATTCATTTAAGAACCAATATTTGCTACTTTCATCTATATTTCTCAAGTATCCCATAAGAAATTACTTTTTTGAATATATTTCTTAATATACTATTTAAGGACTAGAATACACGCAACTCAAAAGTAAGATTATAAAAAAAAGTAAGATTACCACCGTGAAAAAAGTTCTATCATAAGACTGTGAGATTCTTTGAAACCCTGACAATTAAACTTTTATTTCAAAAATCAATACATATGTTAGGTTCATACACAGTTTGTAATTTTTTTAAATAACATACTTATGAATTATAGGTTTAAAACAACACTAAATTTGTTAGCATAAAATAGAATATAAGCATAAATATACCTAGCCTTATGTGTTTGTATAAAAAACATTTGACCATACGAAAAAGGACAAAATTAGTCTTTTTTAAAACAAATCATATTCAGAACTTAAGCAACATTCAGTTATCATTACAAAGTTGTCTGTGAAAAACACACTTACTACAATGATTTGCCATCACACAAAATATTTTGGGAAAACAATTTAGAACATTCTTTCCTCTCCTCAATAATGGCAGATCTCGGTCTTTGAAAGAAAATCTGATTTAGAGATTTGACAACCAAGGTTGTCAAGTAGATACCATTTTAAAATATTTACATAGGATATATTTGATTTTTGTGTGTTTCCTAAAATTGTTTTAAGGCATTTTAGAAATGTTTTGAGATATTTTCATCATTAGAACAAGTGTTCGGCTTCCTAAAGAGGTCACCTCGAAAAGAATATTTATATGGAATCATTTCCAACTTACTTTACAAATACATAATACTTTATTTCTGTATTAAGAAAGGACAAGAATGAGATAAACATCCACTGGTGTTTTCTATAACTATGATTTGTTAATTTTCTAAATATTGAAACTTATCGTTTCACAGTAATGATGAGCTACTTCAAAGACAGGTAGCTGAACTAGGTCAGAGTTTCTCAACCTTGCTACTATTGACATTTTGCACTGGATAATTGTTGTGGGGGCTCTCCTGTGGATTGTAGATTACTTAGCAGCAAATTTGGCCTCTGCCTACTAGATGCCAGTAACACCCCCTCAGATAGGACCATCAAAAATCTCTCCAGACATTACCAAACATCCTCTGGGAAACAAAAATCACCCCTAATTGAAAACCACTGCATTAGGTGATTAGAAATTCCTGCCAATTCCAAGAGCCTAGGATTCATAAAACATTATAAAATATATGTTAAAAAAAACATTGTTACACATTCTAAATATCCAACCGAAGTATAAAAAATTAATGTCATAATTTTTCTAGTTATACACATTTTCAAAAACAATTTGTAATAAGATGATACGGTGAACATGTTTAAAATTTGTGGTCATAAGGCACAGCCTAGTAATATACAAAAATATTAAGGTGCATATTAACATATGCACATACATAAATATAAAGATATAGCTATAAACAATATTTGTATAAATATGTAAATCTATGCATACATAGCAACATGCCTTAAAACAACATGGCCATTTACTTCCTATTTAACAAACCTCCGACTCTAGAATAGTGTGCACTCTGTTATGATCAATACGTAAATTTTAAAATGACCTTTCATAAGGGAAAGCTAGATATAACAGATGTGGTGTCCATTTATATAGAACTCTCCTTTGACTTTTACCCCAACAAATAACGCCTTATGTTCCTTGCTTCCTCCGTGACACCCAAATTTCTGAAAAGTGCTGTCTTTTTTTTTAATCTACCATCACAGTTACTCTGTTAGGAACAAGGTTTCAAACAAGTAAGCAATACGTTTCCTAAGATTTAAAATTTCTTTCTAGTTACCAGTTTTTTCTAAATATATACTTAACATAAAAATCACTTGTCACAAATTAACATTAAAGCACTATTAAATACTCAAATGCAATTATATTTGAGTGAAATAAAACAGAATTACTAAGAATAATAATGGCCCAGCATGTTCTTTTTCTTCAAATAAACTTACCTCAATCCTGATTTAGCCAATATAATACATCCATAGATTACCTTACTGGACATTTCCACTGAGCAAAAATGAACTGCAAGGCTCAGTTTGCATCTACTGATTATTGAGAAAACATTACTACCAAAAACCTCTATCATAGATGAAAAAAAGATTCCCAGTGGTTAGAATTCCCTGTGTACTGCAGAATACCATAAAGCATAAGTTATTAAGAGTATAATATTATGGATTGTGGCTGTCCCTAAATAAACCTGAAAGCTTGTCATAAAGTTGAAATGATATTCTGGTAAATTGACAAAATTAATACACAATTTTAAGTCACAATTGTTTAACCATAAAGAGGCCTCATGGGTGTGCTGCTTTTCTTTTAATTAAATTAAAAAGTCTCTTCCATAGTTATTGATGTGTGAACATATTTCCATAGAGAATTATCTAAATGAAGAGCAAAGCATTCAAATACAGTCAAATATAATTGTTTAAAGATACCATACATTCATTCATTAGCAGAGTATTCTAATGTAAAATCAGAAGTAAAGCATGCCATAGGTAATTATTACTGACTTAGCTGTCAGGTACTCAAATCAACTAAAAGGCCAATTATTCTGAAGATGACCCAGGATGGAAAGCTCATTGCTGGCATTAGATCATTTTGAGATAGTTATGGTGCCTTTTTATAGAATAAATTAATTTCACAGTGAGAACATTTGCCATATAACTTCACATACTATAACTTATTTCCAAATCTTAAATCATTCACATATGAAAAGAAATAGATTGCCTTTAAAAATGCAAGTAAGATATTAAAAGAAAACTAGAGAATAAAATATTAAGTCAGGTTATTTCCTTGTTTTCCAGTTTCATCACCAACATAACTCAAGAAATTCAGTATTAAAGGACAAGTTTTCATTCAACTTAATAATAGTATCCATGGTTGATTTCTCAACATGGAATTAAACATATGCGTGTAAGATGATCCATTAAGAACACTAAAAAAATTTTAGGAAGGGTTTTCAAATCTGAACAAGCACTAAAGTGCCACCTACGGAAAATCTAAGATAAGTATCAGGGGTAGGAAAATGCCATTAAGTGTCTAGAACTGAGATACATATTTGCAAATACAATCTTCTCTCATCTCAGAACTAACACTGTACAGTGGCCCTGGTATATTAAATTCCTCCCCTAGGCGCTGCTTGTATTCAGCATCAAGTTATTTAAATATAAGCTATTGTTTTGGACTGTCACGCCCTCCCTACCACTATGTGGGGTCCCTATTCACTGTTCCATGGTGGTCCTTACCAGATTGCCACTGGGGGCCTTCCTGGCCATCTCCCTGTGGACTATATCCTACACAGCAACGATTATGTCGTATTCATTACTCTATCCACAGAATCCCCACTCTTAACATGTGTGCATTGGATTAAATAAAATAAAGACCCAAAAACCATGGTATCCAATGGTTCTCAGATCTAGCTTCACAATAGAATTACCAGCCAAGCTTTTCAACTATTTATGCCCACACCACTTAAATCAGAATCTCAGGGTTGGGGGGCCCTGGGATCTGTTTTGTTTTAAAATCTTTCTAGATACCAGGGGCTGAGGGATGGGGGAGAGAGGGAGCTGTTTAATGTTTCAGTTCTGCAAAATGAAAAAATTCTGGAGATCTGTTTCACAACAGTATATATATATTTAACACCATTGAACTATACGCTTAAATATGGTCAAGATGGTAAAAAAAAAAAAATTGGTGTGTATTTTTTTACCACAATAAAAAAACAAACAAACAAACAAACAAAAAAGTTTAATCTTCCCATTGTGCAGCCAGGGTTGAGATCTACCGTAAGTACACAGAGAACGGTAAGGCTTCCCACACCACCAATTCTGTTTATGAAGTTGGTTGGGGGGGAGAAAAGAGACTTCACAGTCACTTCCAACCGGTTTCCCAAACTATCTACCAAAAATTACATGTCTCTAAAATAAGGAGTCTAGGCTAAATAAATTTCAGAAAATCTGAATACCTTGCCAGAATAAAAATACATATTAGAATATTGTAAAAGTTAAGAAACCCTGCAATTAAGAAACTTGTTTAACCTATTTGTTTCCAAGACTTACTTGACTATATTATGAAAGAACCCTTCCCCTCAAAATGGTCTCTAATACCTGAAAATGAAATGCAGCACAGAGCAACGCCCTTCAAACTCTGGATGCCCACAGCTCACTTCTGAGTATTAGAATCCCTAACAGCAGGCTTGAAGGAATCAAATGACTCAAAGAGCAGTAAACAAGACAGCAGTGATTACAAACCATCACTAATGCAACATAAGATCTGTAGTTTCTAAATACGCATTCACATTACATTATACGCTGTTGTTTTGTGATGGAGCTACCTACCGCTCTTACCTCTCTCATATGTTCATGAGGCAAAGTTCTCACATGCCCCACTGAGCGTGCACTGGCCTGACCCTACACGATGCCTCTTGCCCTTACTCACAGCAAGTTGCACACTGTGCCATATCGTGTTTCATTTCATTTTTTCTTCCTGTATACATCACAGGATAGCATCTTATATATACTCACTTGTAAACAATACATTCCACGTGCTGATCAAAATTTGGTTTGAGGTACATGAACGTGCAGTGAGACACAGCTTGAGAGCCACAGCCAGGGGAGGCTAGACTTACTTTAGATACAGCTATATTCAGTCCCATGTGTATACGTATAATACACATTGCGGGGGGTTGTGGAAATACAGGCCTTGCATCCATCCTTGTGATCCTTAAACCAGCACTTTCCTGAGGAGTGGTTCTGCAACAATTTGCTTGATTCTATGCAATATATCAGTAAAATAAACAGCATTAGTATTCTAAAACCAGAAGCACTGTAGATGTGAAAAGGAACCTATTTTAACACTTTACATAGATACTTCACTCCCTTTGAAAAAAGAAAGGCTACATTTTAAAATTTCATGTGGTCAAGGCATAAATCTGAAGAAAACTATAGGGAAGAATGATAGTATTATAAAATCTGTGCACTGATAAATTCTGTGGTGTGTTTGAGAGACACATAATTGGGTTCCTTTAATCCAGGCTGCAACCCATTGTGTTCTTTCTCTCACAGTGAATTGCACGTCAGAATAGCCACCAAAAAAAAAAAAAAAAGCATCATGATAACCTTATTTTTCTCTGTTATTTTGAAATGTGCTTGATGGTGCAGTCAACTTTACAGTGTGGTTATTTAGTAGAAGTGAAATTATAATATTACAACATAAAAGAGTCCTTACTTGTGCTCCCATTGACTAGCATTAGGAAAATCTATCCAAAATACATCACTTAAAATCTGCAACTCCCCCGACACCGTTATAAGTAATAATGACATTCATAATATAATGTTAAATATTGAACATTTATCTTAGGTGATTTTAATGATAAATGATACTATTAGAATAAAATTCAGCTATAAGCCCTCTTTTTTTTGCCACTTCTAGATTAATAAATAGGTTTTACTATTTTTTATTGGGTTGACCAGTGAAATTAGCAAAAAGAGAGAGCTAACTATTTATCTAATGTAACTATTAGGAAGTTTTTCTACTTATTTGAAACACACTAGCTGAAGTTGGTGTAACTTTAACTCTTAGTACTGTTTATGTTTATAATATTGACACCTTTCTTTTATAGGATCTTATGCAAATCAAAGGTAAGCATTTAAATTCCATTTACACAATTCATTGGTTGAGAAAAGCGATAGTATTAGAAAACATAATCATTGTTCATTTCACTGCTATTAAAAAACTAAAAACTGAGTCTATACTAAGAGCTTGAGTCTTGTTATAAGTCATGTATATCACTTGAGTCATGTATATCTTCTCTCATTAAAAAAATACACAACATTGGAAATTCAACTAAATGAAGGCTGAGGGGCTTACGTGTATCTTAACATGTATGCAACTCTTACTTGAGGACTTCGAGTACGTTGGTATCTTAACTATTGAGATCTGCCTTAGGGCCTGAGACTGCTATTCTTAACTGTTAAAAAATATAAAAGTAATAAAACATGGATCTGTTATCTTAAGCAATGGGTTTGCTCTTCCTAAGCTATGTTGCTATTGTCTCTGCATGCACGTGGAAAAGGAGGAACAGAATATTTTATATTCTCCCCTCCCAAAAAAACTAGTAAGTAGAAATTTTTAAAAGAAGAGAATAGTAGTAGATTCTTAAACTAAATATTCCTTCAACACATTAATTTATTTGCATTATAAATGTTGCTCTAGTAAACTAGATCTACCTAACTGAAGTCAATGTAAAGAGAAATACCTCTCATCATTACTATATTAAAGGGCATTTTTCTTGCAGCAAAGCACAAATTAAAGCTTTCCTACAATAACCTTAACAAATTTCACATACATAGTTCCAAAATCCATCATTCAATGCGAGAAAAAATATTTTTCTTTCTCAAGGTAGCACACATTTCACTCTGAGAGGGGTCAACAATTTCTAGCTCCACACACTAAGGCACACTCTAGCTTGCTCCCCAAAAGGCCATGTCATTCTTATACAACTTAATCAGCAGCCACACAGAAGAAAGCAACACTGCAATCTTTGTGATCATTTTAATGAGGACCCCTGGCTATTCAGTCATTGAAATATAATTGACTTGCTCTCCTCTTATTTTCATAATAGACACTCCAACCTAGACCACGTTTATTTGGCTATAAGAAATGTCAGGAAGAATTGGAACTTTTCTGAGTGTCCCCATTAAAACTGAAAACATGCCACCCTGTCTTTTACATGAGCTGCAATCATTTTGCGTTGGTCTCATTACACAATACAAGATGCAAATGTTCCAGGCACCCTTCTCACCAAACCGCAAGGCCAAGGAAATAAGCACGCCAAGAATGTCTGGTTTTATCTGTACCTTTTTCTTACAACGTACTACAATTTCTTACAATTATTTATCCAACGCTTTAGAAAACAGGCAAAAGGAATAATAAATACAAATGTTATTTATGTTACTGATCTTTAGTAAGACTGCAAAGCAGAACTGATGACTTTCTTCTTAGCAATTAATCTATTTTTATAAAGTGTCAATTTTGCCTTCAAGAAACTACATAGTTGGTTTAAGAATTCAATAAGTGGCATTTACAAAATAACATTTGCAAAAGTGATGTGCAAAATTAATTATTGCAATCTTTGAAACAATGTGAACCCTGCAAAGTATTATTTTATATTTTGGAGCTTTTAAGTTTACATTAACTAAAAACTCGAACAATCAAAAACTATTTGATAACGTGGAACTTTACAATATAAATTTAAAAGTCAGTCCTCCATGGAAATGCCAATAAATTCATAAAACCATGTGCAGGAGGCTAAGCATCTTGCTATCAGAAATTTTTTTCTTAACATGGAATATTCACAGTTGAAATGCCACTCATCAGATTAACAATTTCATTCATTTCTATTTCAGTTAAGATAAATTTCTACTCATTATTGGCAAAAATGTTGAGGAAAAGGAATTCCCATATTGTAAAATAATTTTAGAGGGAAGTTAAACAATAATAGTTATATCCTCCAGCTGAACAACTGCACACACACATATATACACAGAATTCTGATACACATTTTGTTGCACCATAGTCAACATTTGCAAACAAAGAAAAACACAAGTAACAAGCCAAATGTCCCAATGGAAAGCTGACTAAAGTGATGATTTAATTGTATAATAAAATACTATATATCGATTAGAAAGAATAAGGCAGGTATATATGTACTGGGACAGATATATTTTTTAGTGAACGATAAAGTTACATGAAGTATATGGAGAATAGTCTCTTTCAAAAATTAGTATGCAAGAAGGGGCGCCTGGGTGGCTCAGTCAGTTAAACGTCCGACTTTGGCTCAGGTAATGATCTCACGGTCCATGGGTTTCAGCCCCTCACCAGGCTCTATGCTGACAGCTCAGAGGCTGGAGCCTGCTTCAGATTCTGTGTCTCCCTCTCTCTCTGCCCCTCCTTCCCTTGCACTCTGTCTCTCTCTCTTTCTCTCTCTCTCTCTCTCAAAAATAAATAAACATTAAAAAAATTAGTATGCAAAGAAATGTTATGTGTTAAAAATTTAGAGGAATATGCAGTATATTATTAACAGTGATTTTCTAGGGGCACCTGGGTGGCTCTGTTGGTTAAGCCTCCAACTTGATTTCAGCTCAGGTCATGATTTCACGGTTGGTGGGATTGAGCCCCTCTACAATGACAGTGCGGAGCCTGCTTGGGATTCTCTCACTCCCTCTCTCTCTGCCCCTCCCCTGCTGGTGCTCTTTGTCTCACTCAAAATAAGTAAACATTTTTTTTAAAAACAGTGGTTTTCTCTAGCAGATTAAAGAGTTCTACGCAATATTGTTTGAACATTTCTGATTCATTCATTCATCCAATCAATATTTATTAAGCACCTACAATGTGACAAGTAACTTTGTAGGGTCCCAGGATATAGCAGTGAATAAAACAAAGTCATGAGTTGGTGTTACTTTTAAAATCAAAAGAATAAAAACAAAGTTGAAAAATTGCTGGCATTTCAAATATTATAAGAAAATTAAGAAGTAAAAATCACTCATCTCATTATCCTTGTTGAAACTCTTTATCCTTACCTTTCTGTTGCTCAAAACTTTTTTCTAATATTAGACTAATAACGGTCAGATCGTAATAATAGAAACCATCATTAAAACAATCTCTACTAGGGGCGCCTGGGTGGCGCAGTCGGTTAAGCGTCCGACTTCAGCCAGGTCACGATCTCGCGGTCCGTGAGTTCGAGCCCCGCATCAGGCTCTGGGCTGATGGCTCAGAGCCTGGAGCCTGTTTCCGATTCTGTGTCTCCCTCTCTCTTGCCCCTCCCCCGTTCATGCTCTGTCTCTCTCTGTCCCAAAAAAAATAAATAAACGTGGAAAAAAAAAATTAAAAAAAAAAAAAAAACAATCTCTACTAGGTCCAACTTTTATGAAGAAGAATGCATATTTTAGCATCCAAAATTTAAAAATAGTTTCATTAGTAATTATCTGTACAGGCAATAAGAGTACATTACATAAGAGTAATGAAATAACTTGAGATTTCACTAGAAAGACTTTAGACGAAAATGACAGACAAGTATGTATGCAGAAATATTACTAGGTAACCATGCATGAATATTTTCATACATCTTAAATAATAACCATAGCTATTCTTACCTATATAACCATAAGATAATATTAAGTTTGTGGGTCTGTAATATTTCAATACCTTACTCAATTTACCACTAACATACATTAGAAGCTTTTACAAGTGATATTAATATTGCAAGAGTATAGTGAATTTTATAAAAGCTATTCTAAGCTTACTGTAAAATGTACATTAATTCATATTTCCAATTTTATTAAAATCTAGGTACTCCCTCAAAACTTTCTTAATATCCTATTTTTCTCCCTTAAATTAATAAAAAGCATCTAAACATTTCTTAATAGAACTTATTTGATTTCTCAGTAAAAACTCATTACTCACATGAAAGGTAAAAATTTTTAGAAAGTACCTAGGGTTCATATTCATGATGTTCGAACAGACAGATAAAAAACATGTAAGAGTAAAAAGCCAACAAAGTCTAAATATCTACCAAGAAACCTTTTACTATAATGCGATGGTCCACTCACAGTGAGACTAATCAACGTGAATGAAAAGGATTTGATACTTTAAACAAACTCTCGTTGAAACATGGATTCATTTGAATCAGAGATGAACTGCCTTGCCATAAACACCCCAAGGTTCCATTTGTGCCAAGACTGGCTGTAATTGAATGAACTGTCACTAGATGGCGGTGTGAGTCGAACAGCCAAATGTTTACAAGTTCTCTGTCAAATCTGGTACTGGGATCAGGACACTACCTCGTTGCACAACTTGCTATCATCAAAAATAGATCTCTTTGCAAATAAAAAACACACTACCAAAACACAAGAAAAATATTATTTAAAGGGGCAAGATTTTAAACAAAGAATATTCTAAGCGAGTTTGCTGTGCTGTTTACCTTTCTTAGTGTCTCAAACATGAGAGTGCTTATGACATCCCTGAGAAATTTGTCTAAAATTCACATTTCCAGAACCCCCTCCACCCTTGAGATTCTTTTTTTTTTTTAATGTTTATTTATTTTTGAGAGAGAGACAGAGTGCAACCAGCAGAGAGGCAGAGAGAGAGGGAGATACAGAATCCGAAACAGACTCCAGGCTCTGAGCTATCAGCACAGAGCCCAACGCGGGGTTCAAACTAGTGAACCACAAGATCGTGGCCTGAGTCAAAAGCCAACGTTCAACTGACTGAGCTACCCAGGAGCCCCAGACCCTTGAGATTCTTAATCACAGGTCTGTAATGGAAGATAGTCCCCATTTTTAAGAAATATCTAAGGTTATCCTAATACAGATAGTCCCTGAAAAACACTGCTCTAAAACTTGAATCCCCAAAGAAATGGTGCTTTTGGATCGTGGGCTCCAGTCCAGTCACTTGTGAGGCCAGAGTCTCCAGCCCCAATCCCTTTCTGCACCGTTGCACATTTCAAATATTGTCAGAGAATGCCAGCACACTGAAGAAATCCCAACAGGGGCAGAAACTGTTCCTGACCTTGGTTAGAGCTTATTCAAAGACTTGTCCCTTCAAAAGTAAGTGGTCGAGCAGAAGCCCTACACTGTCAACTACAATGAACTGTTTGCAAAGGAGTTTGTCACACAATTCACTCCTGAAGCAAGAAGAGCTATACTGACCACCTTTTCCCCTCTACTCACCATTCTGACTCTTTGAAAAATTCTTCTACACAATTCCTCTACCTACAAAAATCCATCTACATATTTCTCAGACTCTTCTACCCAGCTGGAATCTATACATACCCATCCCTGCCCACCTGCCTCTTCACATATAGGCCTGCCTGAATCCAGCCCAGCATTTACCTGCCCTGTTTCTGTTCACTATCTGTTACATCTCCTTTCAATCTCCGTTTCCTCTGTAAAGTGAAACACGTGAGGAATAACTTCTCATATTTCCCAAGGTGGGAACTATCTTGACCCATCTACTGACATTAGTGGCTGCCATCTGTAATGTTCACCTGTTCATATCTAATATTGAGAAAATAGAGTGAGTGGAAGCTTTAAAGAGTTAAGGACTTTTAAGCTAGTGGTAATAGTGAATCTTTAAGCAAGGGCAGAGCAAGGTAGATATCATGGTGGGGGGGCGGGGAGGCAGTCGGGGCAGCCAGCATAGAGAGTTAGAACCCAAGCAAAGAAGAGGGAAGAGCATCCTCGCAAAGGAGAGCCTGGCTCCAGGCTGATGTCAGAGCCAGCTCCAGGTAAGAAAAACCACCACATGTGATTTGGTGTTTGGAGTTAGATCCCAAGCAGAGTGCAGATAATGTCCAGGCATGGCAGAGATAGAAAATTGGTTACATACAGGGCAGTTGATCAAATAAATAAATGTAATTAGAATAAAGTAAGCTGGGTTCCTCACTGTCAGAGATAAGAGTTAACAGACACGAAATGGGACAAAGCTGGTATGAACTCTATAATGTGAGATTGAATTGGATGTATTTGTATGAACAATGGTTGTCAAAACACATAATTATACAAAACAAATATTAATATAAAACTTTTATGTGTATATGTAAGTGTCTACATGCACACACACACGTACACACAGACACATATTCTCTAGCTCCTTCTACTGGGAGCAGCAACACCTCAATGCCAACAAACTTATTGTTTACATATTGGTGTCTAACTACCATTTCCCACTAAAAGGAACCACAGATCCTGGGGCACCTGGGTGGCTCAGTCAGTAAGCGTTCGACTTCAGCTCAGGTCATGATCTCACGGTCCCTGAGTTCGAGCCTCATGTTGGACTCTGTGCTGACAGCTAAGAGACTGGAGCGTGCTTCAGATTCTGTGTCTCCCTCTCTGTCTTCCCCTTCCCCACTCACACTCTGTCTCTCTTTCTCTCTCAAAAATAAATAAACATTGGGGCACCTGGGTGGCTCAGTCGGTTAAGCATCCGACTTCGGCTCAGGTCATGATCTCGCAGTCTGTGAGTTCGAGCCCCACGTGAGGCTCTGTGCTGACAGCTCAGAGCATGGAGCCTGTTTCGGATTCTCTGTCTCCCTCTCTCTCTGACCCTCCCCCATTCATGCTGTCTCTCCCTGTCTCAAAAATAAATAAACGTTAAAATTTTTTAAATAAATAAATAAATAAACATTAAGAAAAAAAATTTTAAGAAATAAATAAAAGGGACCAAAGATCCTTTGAAGAATGATCAGTTCCAGGACTGAGACAATGGAAGTACGAGATAAACCTGAAATATCTTGTTGTGTCAGAAAGTATGGAAGTACTCAAAGAATGATGGGAACATGTCGAAAGACTAGAGAAACTGGCTTGAAGAGGTTCTCATCAGTCAAATCTGGGATAATTGGAACATTTAATTATGATAGTGTACAGAATTTTAGTCCTCTGAATAATAACACATCGCAAATTCCTACATATATAAATAAATGAATGAATGAATAAATTCAAAGTCTGAAAAAGACTGAAACATTTACATTGTTTCAAAGGACCTCCATAAAAATATATTAATCACAGAGGGGGAGAGAGTACCTTTATAATGGGTAAGCCTGGCAAATACCATTTTAATCAAGTGAACAAAGGGAATATCACCAGTGATGGGACAATCAAAATTGTATCACCCAATAACATGCAGTGAGAACAGTGTCACATCTTTGATATTCCTGCCAAAGGTGCACTACCTGAATCTAATCATGAGGAAATATCAGACAAATCCAAATATGGGAACATTCTGCAAAATAACTGTCCTGTCATCCTTAAAAGTTTCAGGTCATGAAAGGAAAGACTGAGGCACTGTCACAAACTGAGGAGACTAAAGATAAATGATGTTAAATGCAACATGTGATTCTGAGCTAAATCTTTTGCTATGAAAAACATTATTGGGACAATTGGTAAAATTTGAATGGGGTATAAGCATTCAATGTAGCAACCTATCGATGTTAATTTTCTGATTTTAATGGTTGTATTGTGGTCATGCGGGGAATTGTTCTTGTTTATAGGAAATACACACTAAAATACTCAGGAATGATGGGTCATCAGTTTGGCAATTTATTTTCAAATGGTTCGGGGCTTTAAAATATATAAAATATATTTCTAACTTTTTATAACTTTATGATTGTTTACAAAAATTAAAAAAAAAATAAATTCATCGATCTTTTCTTTTTTTCCGAAAGAAAATACATGCTCATTGTAAGTAGTGAAAGCAAAGATGTACAATGAAAGCCTTAATCATCATCTTCCTTTCCTCCTCTGTCCCTATGCCCCATAGAAACAATGTTACCATCCTGCTATTTAAACAAACATACATAAACATGTAGAAGAGGGAATTTGCTATTAATGATCCTCCTGATCCCCGAGAGTAGCAGAAATAAAAAGATGCAAGACAATCATCACGTATGTATCCAGTTTAACAAATAAAATGATCCCCTTGGACTTTGAAAGGAATAACAAAATTCTCAAGTCTATCTGTGATTTCCCTTGGGTTTTCCCATTAAGGGCACTGAATTATGCGCCCAAATACACTGTGTGAGGACATGGAAGCTTCTGAAATCTGAAAAGGAGGGAGGGGCTCACACCCTTCTGAAAATGTGCAGACCAGCATGAGATAGCTTCCCCAAGTGGGGACTGGCCAGGGCAGCATGTGGTGCTGCCCTCTCTTCCCACTTCCTCAAAGTAAGTGTATTCTTATCTGCATTAATGCAGTCTTCTGCTACTTTCCCTTTTCTCCCCGGCTATAGCACTCTGTAGATTCAAAACACACTGATTTCATTAAAATGCCTTTTTTTTAATGCATGCCACCAAACCACACACTCAACTCCCATCCTCCAAGTGCGATTGATGCTAAGGGATTCTTTTTTCTGTCGTGTTTTTTTGTTGTTTTTTTTTTTTTTTTTTTTTTTTTTGGATTCTGATTTTGTTATGCCAGTTTAAGATCATCTCTGACTACTTCATCCATGGTGTTGATAGAACTACTGAGGACATGGATCCGAAGACAGAGGCCTGATGTTTGTCCCTGAAAACCTCCCTTTAGTGCACAGATACAGTCATCCAAGCAAGTAGAAGTCCAATAAAGAAAAATGTCTGCCAACCCATTTTTCTCTATTTTGGTGGCAAGAAATTGTTTAAAGATATATTAGCATCAAATGTCAGGCTTGGAAAACAATTATGCTATACCTGCCATATTCTTATGACCCATTTGCCTATTAACTCTAATAAAAAGTCAAATGAAATAGTCTTCCCCAGTTTATCATTAACGCTTCATTGTTACTGATGCCTAGTAAGCCTTGATTCTAAGTGCAACTATGTCAATTTTACATAATCTACTATAACCTTATCCAACCTTCTTAGTAATCAAAGAAACGTAAATCAGAAAGCAGTGATAATATATCCTTTACATACCAAATGTTGAGAGTTTGTAATAATTTGTTGAATGTTGTTGAAACTGCAGGAATATCAAACTTTCATGCAACTGAAAGACATCTTTCTCAATGGCAAATTGGCAGAAGTATCTATGGCCTTGAAAATGTAGATTTGCTTTGTCCCAATATTTCCTCTTCTGGGATTTTATCCTAAGGTCATCATTGATACACACAAAGACAGAGCTACTAGTATGTTTGCTTTGCATGTTTATAATGGGGGTGGGGGGAGTGGGCAGTTACATGCTAAAAGCCCAAAACAGAAGATTCCTTTAGATATGTATCTATACAATAGAATACTATGCAACCACTTAAAATAATGTTGTAAAATGTTTCATGTCCTAGAAAAATGGTCACAATTGAGCCAAAAAGGCAAGGTACAAAACGGAATATCTAGTATGATCCTATTGTGTGTGTGTGTGTGTGTGTGTGTGTGTGTGTGTGATGTGCACATACAAATGACTGAAATGTGTATACTGAAATAGGTAGACTGGTTGTCTTTGAATAATGAAGTTAAAGGAAATTTTTATCTCATTCTATTTGATTACCTATATTTTCTAAATAGGGAAAATAGCAGTAAGAGCCACTGTCTGTTATAAACACTACGTATTCCTACAGGCATGGCTGAAGCTAATAGGGTACAAAGAACCCATTCCTCTGTTTCTCCCTTACTCTCCATATTATTTTGTTCTACCTTTCTTATAGCCTTTCACATCCTGCTTCATATTTACCTGTATATAATTTTACTTCCTTATGAAATGGAAGAGCCTTTGAATTCTGAGACAGGATTTTAAATCTCTATATACCTCCACTACCATGAGGCATATTCTCTTCCAGTGTGAGAGAAGATAATAAGTAATTTCTGAAAAAATGAATACATGAACATTTAATGAAAACTGAATGAGGATAAACATTTTTAAAAAAGAAAAATTCATTGGTAGTGCCTACAATATCATGGGTGTTTGACAACCAAAAACGTTATATGGGGCTCGTGTTACATGTCTTTCTGGAAAGAGGATTAGGCCGATCTAAACTAGGGGGCTTCTATATTCCAGCCTAACTGCCTGCTAACTCCTATTTCCAGACAGGTAAGCCACAGACTCTGGCCTCCTCTTGCCTCAGATGTTTCCAGAACCATCCCATTGGTAAAGCTATGAGCCTGGGATACAACTTCTATGCAAGCACAGTGAATATCCACATTCTCTAATTTCATAGTGAGCTATTGTTAACCCAGGAAAAAAAGCTCCACAATAAGTACCTTATAGCCAAGCACTTCAACTTCCAAAAGGTCTCTCTTAACACAGCTCAGTTCTCTTCTATGTTTCCAGCTCAAATTAAAAAAAAAAAATGTTTTTGTTAAGTTTTTTCCAGACATTTTTTTTTCTATTTTAGGCATTCTTACAAAAATAAGACTCCAGTTCTAAGGGCAGACATTTGGACCTTTCTGGCAGGGACTCCCGCCCTGGGCAAGCACACTTGATGATCACACGGTACATGGTCCCTTCTCTCATGACCATCTGCTAGACTGGCTCTCTGCCCACTCACAAGCGCATTGAATTGTTTCACTAGGACACAGGTGCCAGGCTATCATGGGCTTAAATGAGCAGCCCACATAATACAGCAAAATGTTCCTCTTCCCTTCAGGAGGATCCTTCCCCATGACAGCCTTAAAGTAGTGTCACTACATGGCTTCTGAAGCTTGATTACAGCCAGAGACATGGGTGAGCCAAAGAAAACACTGTAAGAATCAAAAACCCTTACAGATGAGTGGTCACAGAGCAGAGCAAGTGGTTGTGCTAGCTATGGTACAGGTAGAGGTGTGGTGTGAACAAAAACCTCAGGACTCTAGAAAGAAAGAAGTCACCACCCCTTAGATTTATGTAAAACTGAAGAAGGAAATATACATTGTGTGTGTGTGTGTGTGTGTGTGTGTGTGTGTGCGACTATGCCTTAACCTACAACAGAGAGAAGAACAAGTAACATGGAAATTAGAGCTAAAGACATGAGGGCATGTCTCAACTCTACCACTTGATGAGACCTTCAGCTGGCCACTGATCTCAATATTCTTAACAGTTAAATAGGTATAACAATAATACCATATGTTAGCATCACTATGATTATATATCTATCACTCCAAAACTTAGTGGTTTAAAACAACATTAGTTATTTTCTGTGAGTCAAAAATTTGGGAGCAGTTCAGCTGGGCAATTCTAACTCCGGGACCTTCAAGAGGCTGCAGTCAGGATGTGGCTGTGCCTGGTGCCATCTTAAGGCTTCTTCACTCATATATTCTTCACTCATATGTCACCTGGCCTGGAAAGACAGGAACAGTGAGAGCTGGAGCCACTAGAATGTTTCAGGCGTATCTTTGTGTCTCTACACATTCTCTCTACATGGTCTCTCCAGCATGGCAACTTCAAGGTAGCCAGATGTCCTCCATGGTGCCTGCGAAAGAGCATGTCTTGAGAGAGAGATCCAGGAGAAAGCTGTACTGCCTGTTATGATACAGCCTTGGAAGTCACATAGTGTCACGTCCACATATTCTATTGGTAGAGGTAGTTTACAAAAGTCTACTGCATCCTACCCATGGAGAAACATCCACATTGGATTGTAAGAGCATGAGAGATGAGATATAAATTTTCCATCTTTGGAAAATATAATCTGCTGTGCCATGCAAGGTTGTTTTAAGGATTCAATAAAAGCATTCACATTCCCTTTATAAGCTGTAAAGCACTATACAAATATTAGCGATTTTATTACAATAGTAATATTAAAATGTATCTTTTTATCTCAGCCTATTATAGAAGGTAATTTCCACAGATGAGGCTACAGGGGCATAGTGAACTAAACTTCACTAAGATGGAGTGAAGGCAGTAGTAAAAGCACAGAAGGCATCTACTCAAAGACCAGTGGGACATTATTTATCCCAAAAACTTTAAGAAAGGGGTTATATATTTCTTTACTCCCATATCCAAAAAAGAATCACCTGGCCTTAACAACCTCTTTCCGTTCATGCAATTGAGTAGAACCCAAATGCAAGTCTTAGATCTGCCACTAACTCAAGAGTGGAAATGAAGGAATTGCCTAACTGGGGGGCTCCAAATGATCTTTAAAGTTACTATAAGTTCTAGGAAGTTGGGAGTCTAAGAGTCAGTTGGATTCTCTTCACTAATTCAATGGATTAAACTTTTAGGGCATTTATTTATACAGACCCTAAACCCCAGCTTTCAACTTACAAATATCCTTACATTTGAAGGAGTGGCAACACAGATTAATGAGGGTGAAAGACAGGAGTAGAAATACTGCCTGTGCCAAAAAGGAGGGTTTCCAGGGTGCCAGGTTCAGGGCCCATCTCAGGTGAATCCTGAGAACAGACTAAACAGAATCTGGGGCTCCCAGGAAATGAACTTGGTGAAAGGAAATCAAGATCTAATCCCTACCTGAGACCCAATACCCTCCAATCATTCCCCTGGCTCCTTGATGGTCTCCCTTCCCATCTTAGGCCCCTCAGCAAGATAAGTGGATCAAAAAGATACACGTTCCCTGATGGCTGTAATTATTTCAGGCTGCCACCACTGTTAGCATCAGAGAATTTTGCCTGTTAGCTATTATTAATCAAAATTACTCAGGTGGGCATTTTTCAATGCAGAAAGTAAGCTACAGAGTTGAGTTAGAGAAATACAACGAGGGGCGCCTGGGTGGCGCAGTCGGTTAAGCGTCCGACTTCAGCCAGGTCACGATCTCGCGGTCCGGTCCGTGAGTTCGAGCCCCGCATCGGGCTCTGGGCTGATGGCTCAGAGCCTGGAGCCTGTTTCCGATTCTGTGTCTCCCTCTCTCTCTGCCCCTCCCCCGTTCATGCTCTGTCTCTCTCTGTCCCAAAAATAAATAAACGTTGAAAAAAAAATTAAAAAAAAAAGAGAAATGCAACGATTTCTGTAAAAAGAAAATAACATATTTGTATATACATATATATTCATTCAATGAATAAATACTTGTCCAGTTAATGTACATGCTTTTGTGTGCATAGAACATCAGGGAGGGCACATAACAAACTGAAGGCAGTTGCTGCCTCTGACAAGCAGAACTGGAGACTGGGAGAAGGGATGAAAGACTGTTTTCACTAAATTTGCTTTTGTACTTTTAGAGTTTGTACCACGAACATATATTACTCATTCAAAAAATTGTTTAAAGTTACTCAGGGATAACTTGTGATCAGAAGGCTTGCACTAGTGCTAGGCTTCCTGAAAGGAGAAAAGACCCCAGGCTTTTCACACCATGGCTCTTTCTCACATGAGGATTTCACTGGTTTCTATTTAAAATACATCATTAAAAGTAAAGTGATAGGGTGGATCAGACGGTTGAGCATCGGACCCTTGGTTTCGGCTCAGGTCATGATCCCATGGTCATGGGATCGAGCCCTGTGTCAGGCTCTGTGCTGAGTGTGGAGCCTGCTTAAGATTCTCCCTCTCTCTAAAATAAATAAATAAATAAATAAATAAATAAATAAATAAGTAAGTAAGTAACATCATAGAACTTTTAATTTGTTTTCACCTGAGTTCCTCCAAAACTGTAAGCAGTTGATTTGGGAAGTGATTCCAGGTTGCAGAATGCAGAAGAGGCCACTAAAGACGGAAAGGAAAGCCTCTCCAAGGACAGGCTCCTAGTTGGCCACCACTAGCAGGACCATTGTTTTCCTCAATTCTGCAGAAATGTCTGAGAAGCCTTATGAAACACAGAACAAAACGTGGCTAGAAGAACAGAGAGGAAGTCCCATTCCCCCTGGACAAAGTTGCTTCCAAAAGGGTTTCATTTCCCTGAACTTGTGGGTGGACACTTGTTAGTGCTTACAGGATTTCCTAAGATTTCCTACCTGCAAGTGTCAGACATACCCCAGACAGGAAGCAAGAAGTGCTCATGGCACAGGCCTGAGATAAGGTGAGGCGCTGTTGGGATACAACCCAAGTGAGGCTAGCTGACGCGCTCCCACACCCCCCCCCCCGCCTCAACACCCCCCTCCCGCCTCCACACCCCCCTCCCTGGAGCTGGTTGCCACAGCAATGCCTGGATCAGAGGGGAGACAGAAAAGTGTCCAAACACTTATGACAACTTCCTTCTTTTGCAAATTTTGTATTGTTTTTCTGTCCCTGGCAAAAGCAACAATAATAATAATTCTGTACTTGTAAAGGTTAAATCAGTCAAAGAAATCATAAATATCATATGATTTCACTCATATGTGGAATTTAAGAAACAAAACAAATGAACATGGGGAAGGGAAGGAAAAATAAGATTAAAAAGAGAGTTAAACCATAAGAGATTCTTTAGACAGAGAACAAAATGAGGGTTGCTGGAGGGGAGGTCAGTGGGGGGGTCGGATAAATGGGTGATGGGCATTAAGGAGGGCACTTGGGGGCGCCTGTGTGGCCCAACTGGTTAAGCACCCGGCTCTTGATCTTGGCTCAGGTCGTGATCTCCCAGTTCATGGGATCAAGCATCAGGCTCTGCACTAACAGTGTGAAGCCTGCTTGGGTATCTCTCCTTCTCTCTGCCCCTCCCCAGCTGGTTCTCTCTCTCGCTCTCTCTCTCTCTCTCTCTCTCTCTCTCTCTCTCTCTCCCCTCTCCCTCTCCCCCCAAAAACTAAATAAATAAACTTAAAAAAAAAAAAAAAGGAGGGCACTTGTTGGGATGAGCACTGGCTTATATGTAAGTGATGAATTACTGGGTTCTAATCCTGAAACCAATACTATACTGTATGTTGACTAACTTGAATTTATTTAAATAAGTTTTTCAAAAAGATGAATTTAATATATAAAACATAGCCAGTTGCTTACATAAGAAAAGAATGTTTCTGCAAGGGAGGGTACTCAAGAACAGTAATGCTAGGTGGCTCCATGGATGAGAATTGAAGGTCAGGGAAGATTTTCAACACGTATCTTGTTGTATCCTGAATTTTGAAGTACAGTCACACTATCCATCACAAATGAAATTAGTTTTAGGCCACTCCTGGTGCTGCTTGTGTGGTCGTTCGGTGCAGACCTGGTACCTCTCTTCTGAAGTGGCAGCTGAGGAGACTCTGGCGCTCGCCGTGGCCAATGAAAAGCCCAAGGAAGGAGTCAAGACTGAGAACAACGATCATATTAATTAGAAGGTGGCAGGGCAGGATGGTTCTGTGGAGCAGTTTAAGATTAAGAGGCATACACCACTTAGTAAACTAATGAAAGCCTAGTGTGAACGACAGTGTTTGTCAATGAGGCAGATCAGATTCCGATTTGATGGGCAGCCAATCAATGAAACAGACACACCTGCACAGTTGGAGATGGAGGATGAAGATACAATTGATGTGTTCCAGCAGCAGACAGGAGGTGTTTACTAAAAAGGGAACTTGCTACTTTACTCCAGAACTCTGTTCCTCCAGACCAAGAAGACATTCTCAATTAGAAAACCGCAATTTGGTTCCACCACATCCTGACTGTTACAGTGTAGTTTTCTCTATTCTTTCATTTTCCCCTTCCCCATGCCCTTATTTATTGTACATAAAGTAACTGTGTAGGTGCACAAGCATTTTGCATTTTTTTTAACTAAATGGCCAATGGTACGTTTTGATCGACATCAAATGGAGATGGGATGGGGAAAAATACTGGTTCTATGAAAATACCCCCTTTCTCCATTAGTGGCATGCTCGTTCAGCTCTTATGTTTATATTCCAGTAAGTTATTTTGCTCTCACTGTTTAACAAAAAAAGAACAACATAAAAATCCTTGCATACCTTGTTTGATTGGAGAATTTTAATGTTTTTCATTTATCATTGTAAAACCAAGGACAATTTTACAAGTTTTTGTACATAGCTGTTACATATAGGGCAATCTGTCTTTAAGTAGGGATAAATTACTCTGAAAGAAATGAATCCTAGTTAGTTTTCCCTTCAAGTCAAGCGTCTTGTTGTTTAAATAAACTTCTTGTTTAAAATGAAAAAAAAATTAAATTAGTTTTAAAGATACAAATATAAAACACATAAAATTAAAACATCACATATCAAAAAAATTTTTAAATAATGAAAGAAAAAAAATACAGGCTTTTGAATAAAGGTGGAGATTGGAATATATGTTTACCTCCACTCTATCTGAAGGCCTATGAGAGTGAAGAGACATTTTTAATTTTTTTTATGTTTATTTATTTATTTTTTGAGAGAGAGAGACAGAAAGCAAGCCATGGAGGGGCAGAGAGAGAGGGAGAGAGACATCCCAAGCAGGCTCTGCCCTGTCAGCACAGAACCCAACACAAGGCTTGAATTCACAAACTGTGAGATCATGACCTGAGCTGAAACCAAGAGTTGGATGCTTAACTGACTAAGCCACCCAGGCACCCCAATTTTTAAGCATTAGCAAACAAAGCAAAGGCAACAAAAGAGAACAAAACAGCAACAAAATCATGTAGGTGGAGGGTAGATGGATGAATAATAGGGTGGTTATTCCTGCTTCAGATTCTCTCTCTCCCTGTCTCTCTGCCCCTCCCCTGCTCACATACACACACACACCAGGTGCCCCTAGCATTATACTCTCCAGCTCCATCCATGTTGTTGCAAACGACAGGATTTTATTCTTCTTTATGGCTGAGTAATATTCCATTTTATATATATATATATATATATATATATATATATATATACACACACACATATACATATATACACACACATATATATACACATACATATATATATATATATATATATATATACACACACACACACACACATGTGTGTGTGTGTATATATATATAATGGAATAATGTACAAATATATACACATATATTTGGATGTGAGACTTACTGAGTCAAAAGAATTTAACATTTTTATGGTTTTTATACAATGTGTTGGATCAAATTTTTGAAATGAGACCACTTAATATCTAGAGTGAAACTGTAACTTTTTTTAGCTCATGAAAAACCACATCTATTCAAGTTTCATTTAATAGTTAACATGCTCAAAAGCACAGCCACAAAATGATTTCAAGAAAGTATACCATGAAAATCAAAGAAATGTAATAAAATGAATATACATTGCAGTTGTTGCAGAACTGACATGATACTTTTTGCAAATGAATGAGATTTTTTTTTTAAGGTATCAAAATCAGCTTATTTACTCTTAGTTGAAACCCATTTATTTCCTCAAAGAGCAACAAAGGAGATTCGTCATTCTCCTTCAATAGTTCTCCAGTTCTTACCAAAGATTCCCTGTGACCATTGTCCTGACCCTAGCCAGTGTGTTGAGTTGCTTTCTGTATGTGCAGAAAGGAATCTATCCTCTACCTGGGCAAATTAGAGATGGTGACATTTGAGGAATACCACAGTGATTGACCTTTCCCCTTTCTCTACAGACAGGCTCACCCCAACATTGTAGGGCCAGAAGGTAAGTACAAATACAGTACAAATAGTACAAATAGAGGCTAACACACTACACATCCAAATATTTAAAATCTTTAAATCATAACAAAACATTATTAAATGAAATATGTTCTATAGCCCCACCTGGCTAAATGTGACATCAAAACAACCTGGAAGGCCATTTTCAAATCTAGGATAGTCAGACTCCTCTGAGCTCTGCACCAGAACATGGTACAGAAAGGAGAGGTGACCTCCAGCCACAGGCCACCCTCCTCCTCTTTCCACTTCTCCTTATCATTCCCAGGCAGGTCTTATACATACATTGTTCATTCCAACCAGTAAGTCCAGGCTCTGCCCTCCATCACCTCAAACAGTAGCCGGGCTTCCCTGTGAGCCAAGTAATAGGAGGGTCCACCCTTGGGAAAATGAACCCAGAGTGAAGGCCTGCACGTGCCTTAGAAAAAGGACCAGGCTGTTTGGACAGGGAATTTCTGTAAGGTCATCTCTCCTTGGCCCCCAGATATTTCTTATTCTGTAAGGAGGAGCTGGACCAGAGGAGGACCAGAGTAGAAAATCCTCTCATGGTGGTTTGGGGATGGTACTGCCATAAATACACAGCTCTTACCTTTGAAGACATTGTTCTCAATTAAAATATTGTTCTCTGAAAACATGCATCAAAGATCTTTGCCCTCTTGTTAACATTTCACAATTATGAGCACATTCTTTAGGATCAGTTTACCTGATTGCTTGGTTCCCATCCAGGAAAGCAGAAAGAGGCCTTTGGGAGAGGACATGCAGAATCGCTGCCTGAGAAGCCAGGCCAGTGGGCAGGTGGGGCAGCCTGGGTGAAAGGAAAAGAGGCTTTGACTACACTTGGCCCTGCCTCACTAGTCTCCTCCTGACTGCCCTGGGAAGGGGGGGGGGGGGGGGGCTGCATGTAAGCCAATAAAGAGGAAGAGAAGAATAAAATTGTAAAGTGAGGAAAACCTCCATGCCTCTATCCAGATTTTCATCTTGCATCTGCCTACACAGCAGATCCACCTCTAAACTACACGAGTAAAATACATGGCCAAATAGAGCTGCGCTTCCGAACTGACATTTTTCAAGCTCCTAGTGTTTAAAAGCAATAATAGCATCAGTTGCTTTTATTGATCAAAATACTAATACATGAAATATTAACATAAATCATTTCTCCAACAAAACAGAATGGTTTGACAGCCTGTGAATATGCATCAAATGAACAAGATTGATAGTGCACATTTTTGCTAAAGCCCTAGCTACTCAAGTCATTTATCATTTAGCTAAACACTAATCACTACCTTGAGGTTTTAACTATTATACCATTTTAGATGCTTTTATTCTTCATCACATATTATTTAATTTACAAATAAAGACCAGTCATTAGAAACAAGAAGCATAAGTGATACTGCCATTGAAAACAAGTTGATATAAGAATAAGAATGCAATGAAATTGTACAAAGATGATTTTTACCTACTATGTTGTACCTACCTGTTCATAAGTCCTACAAACCACATCAGGATGGTTCTAAAAATTTTTTAATTATGTCAAAAGTATGTAATATATTAACTATCAAATTATCTTTGGGGTGCCTGGGTGGCTCAGTCAGTTGAGCGTTCAACTTCAGCTCCAGTCATGATCTCGTGGTTCGTGGGTTCGAGCCCCACATCAGGCTCTGTGCTGACAGCTCAGAGCCTGAAACCTGCTTTAGATTTCAGATTCTGTGTCGCCCTCTCTCTGTGCTCCTCCCCTGCTCACACCCTGTCTCTCTCTCAAGAATAAAGATTTTTTTTTAAATTTTTTAATTATCTTTGCATTTGTTGGAAATAAAGACTAACCACACTATAAATGTGCTCTTTGAATTGCAAAGCCTGCAGGAAGCAGCCTAAAGCATTCTCTCTTATTTTGTTTCTCAGAAATAAGATGCAAATTGTAAAAAATGAGCTAAATGATTTTAAGTCCAAAATACAAGAATTATAATAGTCATAAAGTAGATGCTCTAGTGTAGAATTAGACGCTTTAATATAGAATTAGATTTTTAAATCTAAGTAAATCCATTTAAGTACCTTAAATGAAAAGTAATGTCATTGACTAAATTGTCAATAAATCATCTTTTGTCACATAATTAATTTAAAGTAAATTTATTCCCATTCATCACATATAACAAAGAAAGATGTCAACATTTTCCTTATCATAAATAGAATCATTAGGACTAAACTTTTTAAAGTCTTTATTTATTTATTTATTTTGAGAGAGAGAGAGGGTGTGTGTGCAAGCAGGGGAGAGGCAGAGAGAGAGAGAGAGAGAGAATCCCAAGCATGTTCCACGCTGTCAGTGCAGAGCCTGGCAGGGGGTGCTCAATCCCACAAACCATGTGATCATGACCTGAGCAGAAATCAAGAGTTGGACGCTTAACCAACTGAGCCACCCTGGAACCCCAGGATTGAATTTTAAATAAACTTTATAATCTAATGTTAAATAATGCAATTTTCTAAACTAAAACATTTTACTTAAAACCATTTCTGTAGAATATCCATGCAAAAATAACAAAACAATTTTTAAGTTCTTACAATCTTAAAAGTTCTTAAGGGGACTTAACAGATTACAAGTGACTGTGAAAGAGACTCATAAGTCAAAAGTATCCCCAGTACTATATGCTGGGAACCATTAAATTCATGTGCAGCCAGACAGAATTCAGCTCTGAAACTACACTTCAGTTTCTATGTTTATAAAATGAAGATAATAGTACTTCCTTCCCAATATTGTTACACCCACTGAGTGAGATTACAAATGGAAGTGGCTCAGCATTCGATACATTGCAGATGTGCGTATACGACATTTATACATGCAGATACACATCCCTAGGAGAAGAAACACATCAACGCAAACTCTCACTATTATTTAATTAATTAATATCAGCTTCCTTCCTGAAAAGAGACGAAAGCAGAAAGTTAAAAGAGGAAGGTAATACAGGCTGGAAGAGGCACACAAAGTGAAGACAAAATAGGACAAAAACATTGCAGCCATCCCGCATACTTTTGCCTAAGTATGTTTCGGATAAAAAGTCTGCAAATAGGGGCACCTGGGTGGCTCAGTCGGTTAAGCGTCCGACTTCGGCTCAGGGCATGATCTCACAGCTTGTGGATTCGAGCCCCGCGTCGGGCTCTGTGCTGACTGCTCAGAGCCTGGAGCCTGTTTCAGATTCTGTATCTCCCTCTCTCTCTGACCCTCCCCCGTTCATGCTCTGTCTCTCTCTGTCTCAAAAATAAATAAACGTTAAAAAAAAATTTTTTTTAAAAGTCTGCAAATAACATAAATGTACCTGTCTCCCTCCCTCTGAACCAGCGTGTGCCTGGGGACCTGGCACCCAGGAAGCATTCTAATATAATAAGACATCAGAAAGAAAGATTCAGTTAGCACCAACTTCCATAAAGTTGGTGCCGTGTAACTAAATACAATCACTAACTACTAAAGTACAACTAACTAAATAGAATCACAGGGCCACAGGATGGTGCAGTGAGAGGGACCCAAGAGACTACCTAACCAGCTCCATCTAACATTTTGCAAAAGGCAAAATAAAGTGCCTAGATGACCTGCCCAAGACCACACCCAATTAGAGGCAGAGGCCAAAATTGCATTAGGATTTCCAGGAAAGTGCCCTTTCTCGTTTGGGGGGGGGGGGGGGGAAGCTTGTGTATATATGTCAGGGACATGGGAGAAGATAGCACAGCCTCTAGAATATACAAGGCAAAGATTTCTAACACTGCCAAAGTGTGTTTGGCTGGCAATAAGATCCAAGGTTGATAAGGCAGCAAGACTTTCCTCTAAGGACAGAAAACATGTTGCATTATCCTCCTAGAGAAGGCAGTTAGACTAAGACATCCCTGCTGTCAAAATAACTGCTGCTTCCAGATATGTTTTCCACCTACCCTTCAGAATGGAAATGAGCCCAGATCCCTTTCTCAGAAGAGTTAAGCATGGAATCATCACTCAAATGGAGCAAGCAGCTTGCAGAATGGCTGCAATGAGTTCGTCCCCTAGTAAATAGATTGAACATTATCGCTCTACTTCATATCCTCAATGGAACTCAGTCCCATGAATGGAGTCGTATATTATAACTGGCATAAAATAAGCCACCACTTTAGTTACAACACAGGATTGTCCAAATAAACAAGCATTAATCATGCACATTATGTAGAGCATAATGCTTCAGAGAGCTTCTGCAAGCAGCTCCAAATGAACTCGACCAAATTATACCATCTGACAGCTGTTCTGTGACCTGTGGGAAATGAGTTGGTGGTCTCAGTCCAGTTCCTAGAGGACAGGTGTCCAAAGCACAAAAACTACCCTCACAATTGGGCCTAATTAGCAACCTGGTTGTTGCAGCCGCAGTAAAACCTGGAGTCCATGTCACCGCCATGCTGTTGGAGTCTTGTCTCCACATCGGGTGGCATGCACTAAAGGCTTAGTGCAGAAACGCTCACAATGGCAACTGCACAAAATGTCGTTGCTTCAGGAGAAACAGAACTGGGTCCAGGACTGGCTCTCTGCCTCTTGGACTCCCCCGAGCCAAAGATGTCAGAGACAGGGTTGGAGTGTGGGGCACTGTTTTAATCCATGGAACGAACATGTTTGTAACACTTAAAGTGTTATGTACTCCTACCTTTAATAAGAGTTATCGACTCAATATTACACAAAAACTGAGATTTCCCTGGATTCCCCAATCATTTCTCAAAGTCTTTCCCTTCACCTCTTTGCCTTAATTGAAACCTGCCTGCTTCTGAGGATAATGCTTCCCCTTAAGCCCTCTTAAAGTATACAGCTGTTTCCTCCAAAGTCCCACATACCTCAGCACCAGTTAATAAGGAAGGATTCTCCTTATTCCCAAACCTCACTTTCAGGCCATTTCTTCTCTGCTCTTGCAAAAGCCTTCTCTGACACCCAGAGCATTCAGCTCTGCCCCTATCCATTAACCTTCCATTCAATTGTCTTGTTCTGAAAAGATGTTAACTCCTGACTTACAGTCTTCCTCTCTTATCCTCTCTTCAGATCATCAATGGTGATTTCAACATCCATGTGTGTAAAGCATAAACACTCTGGCTTCAAGGTGTCTTATCTTCCTCACCCTAATGATCTTTTCTCTCAATACCACAGCCTCCCACTCCCATGGCTGCTCTCCAGACCTTGTCATACCAGAAACTGCACCACCTCCAAAAATCTCAACTCAAATAGTACTTCCTTGGATTACAACCAGTCATTGCTAGTTCATTTCGTTACAGCACCCTTCCTTATGACTCTCTTAACACATGCAGACCAATACAATAGCCCAGTTTTCTTACTCTTTATTCACTGACTCCCCATGCTTTCCCTTCTCTTATGTCATAATTGGTGCCTCACTTTCCCTCACCCTCTCCAACCAATCTAACATCAAGTTCTGTCAACTTTATCTCCAAATTATATTCATTTATTTCTTATTCACCATTGTATTCCCAGTTTCTGCTCATAATATAGACTCAATAGTATTTCTTGAATGAGTGAAGCATTAAAGGTAAATGTTGGGGAGTTTCACTTCTGCTTAGGACATAGAAGCAAAAGAGAATGTCACTTCCACGTTGATAATAGAAAAAAAAATCATCTAAAAAATAGAACTTTTATGTATCCCAACAGAGAGCTAAGTTTGTAAGCAAGCAAAGCAAACTGAATTCTAAACCTCAAACGGAAATAGGAAGCATATACTTTTCCACCTTTGGGAGAGCACAGGAGAGAGAAATGGCTGCCACATAAGTAAATAAGAATAACCCAACTAAAATTTTTATTCATTAAGGCCAAGTGTGGGCTAGTACGACAATGTAGTATAGGTAGCAGGTCCAAATACAAGGGAAATGTGCCTTTATTCATAGGACTTTCCACAGGCCTCCACTGAGTGCTTATAAGAAAGCTAGGAGACAGGATAGGAAACTGGAGACAGTCCCCTCAGTGGGGTGGGTGTGCAGAGATAATCATCAGATAATAATCACTCCCCGCCATGACTAACCAGAGATACAAGGCAGAGCTTGGCTGCCATAGGAGGAAGGACAGCAATATGAGAAAACACCAACCTATGTCCCACACACACAAAGTCTGCTGAGTAAGGCTAGGCTAGGAGAACATAGAACACTCCAGTGACCCCAAAACAAGTATAACTCTAAGTAATAAGCAACATCAGTCTACCATTAAGGAAGGAGCAAAGGCTTGTAGAGAGTCCCCTTGATGGTGCAGAATGGCTGAAAGCTAAGAGTGGAGAAGAAGCACTGATTTTTGTTTGCAACCCACCAAGTCTCCACTCTATGCACAAAGAAACAGCTTCCAACCACTGGAGGAATTTAAGATAATGGTACACTGAAGGTAATGAGAGCCACAACAAAATCTAAACCTATCTCATCTCCCATCTAGTATAACTCAACCCCATACTAACAGCTTGAGAGAAAAAGACACACACCCATTTTTCTTGCAAAAATGGTATATACTTGAGTCTTCTGTGTATACCTATACACAATGTCCAATAATCATACAAAAACACCAAAACCAACATAAAATCAAGAAAAAAAACAGCCTATTGTCAAGAAATAGGGCAATTAATAGAACCAGACTCAGATATGACTCAGATGTTGAAATACTTTCAAATAATTATGATTAACATGTTAAAGGCCCTAGAAAAAAAAAAAGTATGTGCATAGATAGAAATGTCAGCAGAGAGATGAAAAACCATAAGAAAAGTTAAATGGAAAGGATAGAAATTGAAAACATGGCATCCAAGACAGAATATATTCAACAAATTAATCAGCAGACCAAAAAGTTCTGGGGGGGAAAAAGCAATCAGTAAACTTAAATATAGACCAATAGAAATTATTCAGACTGGGGAGAGAGAGAGAGAAACACAGCAATCAAGAACCATGGAACAATATCAAATGTTCTAACATGTATTTATGAAGAATCCCAAAAGGGAAAAAGAGAGAGGATAGGAAGGAAAAAATATGTGAAAAGGTAATGACTAAAGGGACAGTATGAAGAAGTTTATTTTTGCTGGTGAAACAGTTCTGTAATCTGATTGTCATGTTAGTTACACAAATCTATACGTGCCATAAAATGCCATAGAAAATATACACCAAAAAAAGTATAAAATTGGAAGAGCCCAAATAATATCTGTAGCTTAGTTAAGAATATTATACCAATGTCCATTTCCAGATTTTTGTAAATTCTATGATTATGCAATTACCATTGGAGGAAGTTGTGTGGAGGATACACGAAAACACACTACATTTTGCAGCTTCTTGTGAATCTAAAATCATTTCAAAATTAAAAGTTCTTTGAAAGACAATGGCCAAGGGCCTTGGGTGGCTCAGTCAATTGAGCATCAGACTTCAGCTCAAGTCATGATCTCATGGTTCATGAGTTCAAGCCCTACATTGGGCTCACAGCTGTCAGCACAGAGCCCACTTCTGATCCTCTGTCCCCCTTTCTCTCTGTGCCTCCCCCCTCTCAAAAATAAATAAACATTTAAAAAATAATAATAAAAAGATAATGGCCAAAATTTTTCCAAAAATAATGAAGGAAAACAAATGACCCATACAATAAACCCAGAGAACTTCAAGGAGGATGAATAATACTACATATACCCACAACCTCTTAATAATCAAACTACTAAAAATAAAAAATAAAAAAACAGAAACATAATTTTCTTATAACATTTGTAGAAGTAAAACGTATTACATTAAGAGTACACAGTAGGGGAGAGAAGAAATAAAGTTTACTGTTAAAAGTTTCTTTTAACTGAATTATACTAAATTATTTGGTGGTAGTTTACTAACTTTATAAGTTTATAGACTGTTAGATGCATATTGTAAATCATAGGGAAACCACTATTTTTTAATGTTTTCTTTATTTTTGAGAGAGTGCGAGTGGGGGAGGGGCAGAGAGGGGAACAGAAGATCCTAAGCGGGCTCTCCACTGACAGCAGAGAGCCCAATGTGGGGCTTGAACCCACGAACCCTGAGATCATGACCTGAGCTGAAGTCAGACGCTCAACTGACCAAGCCACCCATGTGCCATGGGAAACCACTATTTTTAAAAAGAGATAATTAGTAAACCAATAGTGGAGATAAAATGGAATCATAAAAGAAGGCAGGAACATCCAAAATAATTTTTTAAAAAATAAAAATTGAGTGGGGCGCCTGGGTGGCTCAGTCAGTTAAGCGTCCAACTTCGGGTTAGGTCATGATCTCGCAGTTTGTGAGTTCAAGCCCCGCGTCGGGCTCTGTGCTGACAGATCAGAGCCTGGAGCCGGCTTTGGATTCTGTGTCTCCTCCTCTCTCTGCCCCTCCCATGCTCATGCTCTGTCTCTCTCTGTCTCTCAGTAATAAATAAACATTAGAAAAAAAATTTTTTTAATAAAAATTGAGTTACAAGAGTCAAACTATCTGACCTCGAGACTTAACTATCAAGCCACAGTAATCACGACAGTGTGCCATTGGCAAAATGGAGCACAACAGAGTCCAGAAACAGGCTCACAAATACATAGTCAACTGACTTTCAATAAAGGTGCCAAGGCAGTTTAATGGGTAAATTATTTTTTAACAAAAAATGCTGAAACAATTAATTGGGTTTTCCATTTGCAAAAAAACACATAAATAAACCTTGACCCTTACTTCACACCATATACAAAAGGAAACTTAAAATAGATCACAGACCTAAATGTAAGCCTAAAATTATAAAACTTTCAGAAGGAAACGTAGGAGAAAAATGTGACCTTAGATTAGGAAAAGATTTCTTAGATATGACACCAAGTGTACAATCCATTTTTATAAATGATAAATTGGCTTGTGTCATAATTGAAAACTTCTGCTCCTCAAAAGATACTTTATAAGACAAGGCAAAAATGGCGCCACCTGGGTAGCTCAGTCAGGTAAGCCCCCAACTCGATTTCATCTCAGCTCATAATCTCACGGATCATGAGTTGAGCACAGTATGGAATTCTGTGCTGCCAGTGAAAAGCCTGCTTGGAATTCTCTCTCTCTCTCTCTCTCTCTCTCTCTCTCTCTCTGCTCCTCCTTCTCTCCCTCTCTCTCTCTCTAAATAAATAAATAAATACATAAACTTAAAAAAAAATAAAGACAAGGCAAAAATGAACCATGGAGTGGAAGAAATAATTGCAAAACACATGTCTGATAAAAGAAATGTGTTCAGAATGTATAAAGAATTCTTAGAATTTAATTATTAAAAAATCAAACAATCCAATTTTTAAAAAGGGGAGAGGACAAAAACATATACTTCACCAAAGTAGAAATACAGGTGGTAAATAAGTATTTGGGAGAAATGCTCACTGTCATTAGTAATTAGGGAAATACAAATTAAAACTACCATAAGATACCACTTTATACCTATTACATGAGCTAAAATATAATTTTAGAAATAATTAACAATACCAAGTGCTGGCAACAAAGTGGAGAGATTAGAACTCTCATATATTATTGGTGAAAATACAAAATGGTACAGCCATTTTAGAAAACAATTTGACATTTTCTAATAAAGTTAAACATACACTTAACATATGACCCAACAGTAATATGAACCCAAGGTATGTACCTAACAAAAATGAAAACTTATATCCACACAAACACCATTATGCAAATCTCTATAGAAGCTTTATTCATAATTGCCAAAAATCTAGACACAATCCAAACATCTATCAACTATGCAATGGATAAATAAATTGTCCTACATCCATGAAATGGAATACTTCTCAATAATAAAAAGGAATAAACTTTGGATACATGAATGGTTCTCAAAAGTGTTATGCCAAGTGAATGAAGCCAGACTACAAGGATACATACCGCTCGATTCCATTTATATAACATTGTGGAAAAAGCAAAATCACAGAATAGAAATCAGTTGACAGAGCTCTGGTGTGGGGAGTGGGGGAGGACTGACTTATAAAAAAGCACAAAGAAAATGCTGAAAACTTTCCATATCTCAAATGTATTATATGACTACACATTTGTCAAAACGCATCAAACTGTACATTTAAGGGCAAAGTTACTGTATTCTCTCTAAATTCATGTATATTTTTACATTTCTATAATAAAACATTTTAAAAACAAATGCCAATATCATGCTCTTCAGATTCTATTTGCAATAAGCCATATATTTAGTCTGTAAAATCAAAGAATGCAATGAACACTATATACACTGTATGTTAGCTAACTTGACAAAGATTTATTTTTTATTTTTTTTAAGGTTTATTCATTTTTCAGAGACAGAGAGACAGAGCGTGAGCAGGGGATGGGCAGAGAGAGAGTGAGACACAGAACCTGAAACAGGCTCCAGGCTCTGAGCTGTCAACACAGAGCCCGAAGCGGGGCCTGAACTCATGGCCAGGGAGATCATGATCTGAGCTGAAGTCAGACGCTGAACTGACTGAGCCACCCAGGTGCCTCAACGATAAATTATATTTTTTTTAAAAAAGACTGCAATGAAAAACAAGGCACAGGATGGGAGCAAATGTTTACAAAACACATTCTGATAAATGAATTGTGCCAGAATATAGGAAGAATTTTACTACTCAGTTATGACATACATACATAATTTGAGATATAGGAAAATTTTGTTCTACTGAAGGTTCATGGAGCAAGAAGAGTCTAGTGGAAAGTTTTTGCTATACTGAGATTTTAGTTTCAATATCTTCTTTCCACAAGCAATAATTTTTGTATGATTTTTAATAAGGTTCCACTAACAATAATTCACAATATCCTAGGAGGTTCCAAGCTCACTCTGTATTAAATTTTTGTAAGTCATTTGGATACCAAGGCATCTTGAGCTATGGGTAACAATTAAGGAAAATCATGATACAAAATTAATTAATTCCTATATGCTCCTAACACTCTCCACCTAGTACAACACCCATATACAAGAGCTATTTGATGATTGCTTGCGTTTTTCTTAAAAATATAAAGTTTATTTCTAAGGGGCAAGTCTTAAAGCAAATGTGAGAAATACAGCTGTATCCATATCAATACAGCTTTAAAGAATAAGGCCCAAGGGGTGCCTGGGTGTCTTAGTCAGTTAAGTGTTCAACTCCTGATTTTGGCTCAGGTCACGATCTCATGGTTTGTGGGCTCGAGCCCCACATCAGAGTCTGATTGAGATTGTCTCTCTCTCTCTTCCTCTCTCTCTCTCTCTCTCTCTCTCTCTCTCTCTCTCTCTCTCTCACACACACACACACACACACACACACAATAAATAAACTTTAAAAATAATAATAAATTAAGAATAAAGTCTTATAACTTCTCCAAAGAAAACATCCAGATGGCCAACCGACACATGAAAAAATGTTCAACATCACTCATCATCAGGGAAATACAAATCAAAACCACCATGAGATACACCTCACACCTGTAGAATGGCTAACATTAACAACTCAGGCAACAACAGATGTTGGCAAGGATGCAGAGAAAGAGGATCTCTTTTGCATTTTTGGTGGGAATGCAAGCTAGTGCAGCCCCTCTGGAAGGTAGTATGGAGGTTCCTCAAAAAATTAAAAATAGAACTACCCTACAATCCAGCAATTGCACTACTAGGTATTTATCCAAGGGATACAGGTGTGCTGTTTCCAAGGGGCACATGCACCCCAATATTTATAGCATCACTATCAACAATAGCCAAAGTATGGAAAGAGCCCAAATGTCTATCGACAGATAAATGGATACAGATGTGGTACACACACACACACACACACACACACACACACACACACACACTAGAATATTACTCAACAATCAAAAAGAATGGAATCTTGCCATTTGCAACTACATGGAAGGAACTAGAGGGTATTATGCTAAGCAAAATTAGTCAGAGAAAGACAAATATCATATGACTTCTCTCATATGAGTAATTTAAGATACAAGACAGATGAACATAAGGGAAAGGAAGCAAAAATAATATAAAAACAGGGAGGGGGACAAAACATAAGGGACTCTTAAATATGGAGAACAAACAGAGGGTTACTGGAGGGGTTGTGGGAGGGGGGATGGGCTAAATGGGTAAGGGGCACTAAAGAATCTGCTCCTGAAATCATTGTTGCACTATATGCTAACTACCTTGCATGTAAATTAAAAAATAAATGAATGAATGAATGAATGAATGAATAAAAAGAATAAAGTCTTATAGGGGAAGATGGTGAAGTAAGAAGACACTAGGCTCACCTTATCCTGTGGATACAACTAGGTAACACCCACATTAGTGTAAATAACCCTGAAACCTGGCAGAACAGACTCGCCACCACTAAATGTAGAGAAGGGCATATCAGAGAGTATAGAAAAAGGCTGAGATGTGGTCAGGAGCTGACAGAGCCCAGGACTGTCCATGGGAGAGAGGGACCAGCAAGCACCAAGAGGGGAAATAAACAGACCCTCACACCAGGCAGCCATGCATGGGGGACCTGCACAGGAAAGACAAATGCCCATAACATTTGGCTTTGAAAACCAGAGGGGCCAAATTTCACGAATTCTTACCATCAATGAGGTTTACCACCTGGAATTTTAAGAATCAGTGGGCTGGACTCTGGGAGAGCTGGAGGGTAAGAGGAAACTGAGTCCTTGACCTTAAAGAGATGGTATAACAAACCAACCCACAGAGACACAGCATAGAAAGAGCAGTTCGAAAAACACCTAGGGTATATGGGCAGGGATTCGTTTACTAATCTCAGCCAGTGCTGGAGGGGCAGGTGTGGTTGGGATACTTCAGGAACAAATAAACTGGTGGGTACCAATTCCCTCCCCTGCTCCCCAGCCTAGATACAGGGACACCTGCTGGAACCAGCACAGTGCCAACACTCTCCACCTAACTTGCTAACAGTACCCCCACCCCCACATTCTCCGATATGCCCCCTCCAGCCAGGCCTTCATTCCAGGTCTCCTCCCACAAGCAGGCCCACACAAATCTTGCTAACACCACACATCCTGCCCCCATGCACTTCCTTGCCCTCCAATTCAGCCTGCCTCTGTCCCCAGCAGCTGCAGGTTCCTCTCCCACAGTGGACCAGTATGGGTTTTACTGGCCCCATGCTCCCTACCCCTACATTCTCCTGTGGGCCTGCCACCTCCAATTTACCCTTGGCCAGGGCCAATCTGAAGCAGTGCTCCAAGTCTGGCAGTGTTCATGTAGCCCTGACAGTGGCCAGCACCACTCCAAAGTGACTGCAGCACTACAGAGAGAGGAAGATAACCACACACATCAGTCCAACTGAGGCACCAGCAATGGGGTGGGGGCCTGACTACAGGCCCCACTCACCAACAAAAGCTTCTTGGGACAACACAGGGAAATCATCCTGCAGTTTGGTGCTACTGCATATCTGGCAAATGCAGCCCCAGACTGGTCCACTAACAGTACAGGGACTAAACACTTCCCACAAAGGTAAAGAGAGCCATTGCAGACAACTGGTCTAAAGCCAAAAATGGCTCAGCCACAACAGCAGGGTGCATGCAACTCACACAGGAGACACCCTTAAAGGGCCAGTATCTGGTAAACAGGGGACACTGCACTGCAGGGCACTACAGGACCTCTTCTTCATAAGGCCACGACTTGCAAGAGCAGGAGACATACTTGACTTTCCTAACACAGAGAAACAGACATGGACAGAATGAGGAGACAGAGGAATATGTCCCAAATGAAAGGACAGGACAAAACCACAGCAAGAGACCTAAGCAAAACAGAGATAATATGCCTGATAGAGAATTTAAAGTTCATGAAGATACTCATTGGACTAGAGAAAATAGTGGAGGACCTCAGTGATACATTTAACAAAGAGATACAAAATAGGGGCACCTGGGTGCACTGTCAGTTGAGCATCCAACTCTTGATTTCGGCTCAGGGCATGATCCCAGGGTCATGGGATCAAGCCCTGTGTCTGGCTTCACACTGAGCATGGAGCCTGCTTAATATTCTCCCTCTCTCTCTCTCTCCCTCTCTCTCTCTCTGTCCCCCTCTCCCACTCCTGCACACTGGCTCTCTCCCTCTCTCTCATAAAAGAAATAAATTTAAAAACAGAGAGAAAGAAATAAAAACAATCAGAGCTGAAAAACACAATAACTGCAATTTAAAAATACACTAGAGGGGCGCCTGGGTGGCGCAGTCGGTTAGGCGTCCGACTTCAGCCAGGTCACGATCTCGCGGTCCGTGGGTTCGAGCCCCGCGTCGGGTTCTGGGCTGATGGCTCAGAGCCTGGAGCCTGTTTCCGATTCTGTGTCTCCCTCTCTCTCTGCCCCTCCCCCGTTCATGCTCTGTCTCTCTCTGTCCCAAAAATGAATAAACGTTGAAAAAAAAATTAAAAAAAAAATAAAAAAAAATAAAAATACACTAGATGGAACAAATAGTAGGCTAGAAGAAGCAGAAGAATGGATCAGTGACCAAGAGGACAGAGTAATGGAAAGCAATCAAGCTGAACAGGAGAGAGAAATAATAATAATGAATGAATGAAAATATACAAGGAATTCAGCAACATCATCAAACATAATAATATTCACAGTATAGGGATCCCAGAAGAAGAGAGAGAAAGGGGGAAGAAAATTTATTTAAAGAAATATTAGCTGAAAACGTCCCTAATCTGGGGATAGAAACCAATATCCAGGTCCAAAATCAACCCAAGGAGTTCCACACCAAGACACGTAGTAATTAAAATGGCCAAAAGTAATAATAGAGAATTTTAAAAACAGCAAAAGAAAAGGAGACAGTTAGATACAAAGGGAAATACCATAAGACTATCTGCATTTTTCAGCAGAAATTTTGCAGGCCATAAGAGAGTAGCATGATATATTCAAAGTGCTGAAAGGAAAAAATCTGCAGCCAAGAATACTCTATCCAGCAAAGCTATCATTGAGAATAGAAGGAGAGATAGAGTATCCCAGACAAACGAAAGCTAAAGGAGTTCATGACCGCTAAACCAGCCCTACAGGAAATGCTAAAGAGGATTCTTTGAATAGAAAGGAAAGATCATAAGAGTTTTAAAAATATGAAGCACAAAAGCATTAGAAATAAGTATATCTGTAAAAATCAGTCAAGGGGGGCGCCTGGGTGGCGCAGTCGGTTAAGCGTCCGACTTCAGCCAGGTCATGATCTCGCGGTCCGTGAGTTCAAGCCCCGCGTCAGGCTCTGGGCTGATGGCTCAGAGCCTGGAGCCTGTTTCCGATTCTGTGTCTCCCTCTCTCTCTGCCCCTCCCCCGTTCATGCTCTGTCTCTCTCTGTCCCAAAAATAAATAAACGTTGAAAAAAAAAATTAAAAAAAAAAAAAATCAGTCAAGGGATTCACAAAATAAAAGGATGTAAAGTATCACACCATATACCAGAAATCTAGAGGGAAGAGGAATAAAGAATAGGCTCAAACTTGTGTGACTATCGATTTAATATAGACTGCTATATGCAGCAGATATTAAACACAAACCTAATGGTAGCCACAGATCAAAAACCAGTAATAGATATGCAAAAATAAAGAGAAAGGAATCTAAGTATATCAATAAAGAAAACCAGCAAACCATGAAAGAGAGCAAGAGAAGAATCAGAGAACTACAAAAACCACAAAACAAGTAATAAAATGGCAATAAATACATACTTATCAATAATTACTCTGAACGTAAATGTACTAAACACTCCAATCAAAAGACATGGGGTAATGGAATGGATAAAAAAACAAGACCCATCTATATGCTGCCTACAGAAGATTCATTTCAGACCTAAACACACATACAGACTGAAAGTGAGGGGATAGAGAAACATTCATCATGCAAGTGGACATCAAAAGAAAGTCAGGGTAGGGACACCTGAGTGGCTCAGTCAGTTGAGCATCCAACTCTTGATTTCCGCTGAGGTCAGGATCTCACGGTTCATGAGATTGAGCCTCATGTCGGGCTCTGTGCTGACAGTGCAGAGCTTGCTTGGGATTTTATCTCTGCTTCTCCTTCCCCCACATCTCTCTCAAAATAAATAAACATTTTAAAAAATAAATAAATCGTCCTTAAAAAATAAAAATAAAATAAAACAAGGACTGTAACAAGAGACAAAGTAGGATACTGTATAAATGCAGCATTATTTACACTAGCCAAACTATGGAAGCAGCCCAAGTGTCCATCCATAGATAAACAGCTAAAAAAGGCTTTGTGTATATATATACATATATATATATATATATATACACACACATATATATATATATATATACACACACATATATATATATATACACACACATACACACACACACACACACACACACACACAATATGGAATATTATTCAGCCATTAAAAAGAATGAAATCTTGCCATTTGCAACAACATGGATGGAGCTAGAGAGTATAATGCTAAGCAAAATAAGCCAGTCAGAGAAAGATAAATACCATATGATTTCACTTATATGTGCAATTTAAGAAAAAAAACAGTGAACAAAGGAGTGAAAAGAGAGAGATAAACCAAAAAAAACAGACTCTTAACTATAGACAACAAACAGATGGTTACCAGAGGGAGGTGGGCGGAGGATGGGTGAAACAGGTGAAGGAGATTAAGAAAGAGTACACTTATCTTAATGAGCAGTGAGTAATGTATGGAACTGTTGAATCACTGTACTGTACACCTGAAACTAATAGAACACTGCATGTTTACCACACTGGTATTAAAAAAAAAAAAAAATACCAGCAAAAAAAACAAAAACAAAACCAAGAAAACACGATGGTACTGGCGCAAAAATAGACACACAGATCAATAGAACAGAATAGAAAACCCAGAAATAAGCCCACAATTATACGGTCAATTAATCTTTGACAAAGGAGGCAAGACTATATAATGGGAAAAAGACAGTCTCTTCAACAAACGGGGTTGGGAAAAAATGGAAAGCTACATGCAAAAGAATGAAACTGGACTACTGTCTTACACCTTACACAAAAATAAGCTCAAAATGGATTGAGGACATAAATTTGAAGCCTCAAACTATAAAATCCTACAAGACAGCACAGGCAGTATTTTCTCTGACATTGGCCACCGCAACATTTTTCTAGATATGTCTATCAAGGCAAGGGAAACAGAAGCAAAAATAAACTATTGGAACTACATTAAAATTAAAAGCTTCTGCCTAGCAAAGGAAACAGCCAACAAAACTAAACGACAACCTACTGAATGAGAGAAGAAATTTTTGCAAATGACATATCTGATAAAGGGCTAGTATCCAAAATATGTGAAGAATTCATACAACTCAACACACACACACAAATAAATAATAATAATAATAATCCAATTTTAAAATGGGCAGAAGATATTAATAGATATTTCTCCAAAGAAGACATCCAGATGACCAACAGACACAGGAAAAGACGTTCAACATCACTCATCAGATAAATGCAAATCAAAACCACAATGCAATATTACTTCACAAATCTGTCAGAATGGCTAAAATCAAAAACTCAAGAAACAACAAGTGTTTACAAGGATGTTTCCAAAAAGGAACCTTTGCACTGTAAGTGGGAATGCAAGCTGGTGCAACTACTGTGGAAGACAATATGGAGGTTCCTCAAAAAATTAAAAATATTACCATATGATCCAGTAATTCCACTAGTGGGTACTCACCAAAAAAATATGACAACACTAACTCAAAAAGATATATGCACCCCATGTTTATTTCAGCATTACTTACAATAGCCAATTATGGAAGCAGTCCATTGTCCATCCATAGATGAATGCATAAAGAAGTTTTATATTATAACTTAGAATATAGAATAAGCATAAAAAGGAATAAAATCTTGCCATTTGCAACAACATGGATGGACCTAGAGGGCATAATGCTAAGTAAAAAAAAAAAAAAAAAAAAAAAAATCAGTCAGAGGAAGACAAATGCCATATTATATCACTCATACGTGGAATTTAAGAAACGAAAGAAAGAAAGAAAGAAAGAAAGAAAGAAAGAAAGAAAGAAAGAAAGAAAGAAAGAAAGAAAGAAAGAAAAGAAAGAAAGAAAAAGAAAAAGAAAGAAAGAAAGAAAGAAAGGGAGGCAAACCAAGAAAACAGACTCTTAACTATAGAAAACTGATGGTTACCAGAGGGAAGATGGGTGGGGAGACGAATGAAAGAATTGAAAGTTATCATGATGAGCACTGAGTAAGGTATAGAATTGTTGAATCACCATGTTGCATAACAGACACTAATATAACATTGTATGTTAACTATGCTGGAATTAAATTTTAAGAAATTTAAAAAAAAATTAATGAAAGAATAAAGTGTTACAAATTATATGCCTGTACCAAAAACTGCCCATTTTCTTGAAGACGTATGTAGTATCTGTAATGTTATCTTAGTGTGAAATCACATAGCTGTGTCAGTGTAAATAAAATCATACCCCTTTATAATCTTATTGACGTGTCTGCAGGGTTACCAAGGCCATCCCACATGGATGTGTCGCTGCATCTTCAACAAAGTGTGCAGCCCAAGGGGTGCAGATGCACTCTGAAGCCCAGCACTTACTCTGTTGCAAGCCTTGTGTCATTGCTGAAGGGATAGTGGCACCTTTTTTCTAATGATCCTTCTAAATAGGTACCTTTCCGTAACTTGTGAGCTCAGAAAGAGAGAGAGAGCACACGCGAGCTGGAGAGAGAGGGGAGAGGGAAAGAAAATCTTAAGCTTGCCCCATGCTCAGCACGTAGCCCGTCACAGGGCTCCATCCCACAATCCTGGGACCATGACATGAGCCTAAATCAAGAGTCGGAAGCTCAACCGACTGAGCCACCCAAGAGTCCCTACACCTTTTTTAACACACATGAAAAACTGAATGCTAAAAGTGGCCTTAATGACCATTAGCCACTTTGGAAAAAACAAAACAAAACAAAACAAAATCTCTCAGAATTACATCTCAGAATAACCATCCTTTTAGGAATTAAACACCCCAAGTTTTTCTCCATTCTTTCATTCTGTTCAATATACAGAACATCTCTGACAAATATAGGTAGAAGAGAACAATTCTGCATAAGAAATGACCTATTTGATCTTGAAATTTCCACATCATCTATGTTATCCCAATCATTGGCTAACAAAGAAAAACCCCTCTACGTACATACACAATTCACTTCTTCAGGGAAGCCTGATGTAAGATTTTCCCGTCATCCCTTAAGAATGGCCAAATTTTCATTGCTCTGTCTGAGCTATGAAAAGCTGATCATCCTGTATATACAGCAAAGAAATGTCTGAAAATTGTAGCAAAACAGGATTGTATAGAGAATTTGCAGTGAATTGTAATTGACAGTACATTTAGCTTAGAGATATCAGCTAAAAGTATTATCAATGTATGCAACCACTCTCAGCCTGCCTTCAGCAACCACAACAATAACTTAGAAAATCCTTTCTTCCTGATGCATCTATAAACAATTAGCATCTCTTTGTTAAACTCTAATTGCTCTTCTTACACAGCTGTGCCACTGTACAGCTCAAGAAAGAGAGCCCAAGTGTTAAGACAGTTATTAATAAAATAATGCCATAACGAAATGCAAGGGTCTGGAGAGTTCAAGACAAACAGGTCTCCCCCACATCTTTTCTGAAAACAAAACCATAGACTATATCTTAAATGCTGAGTTCTCCCATCCTTTTCTCTTAAATATAAGTCATGATACACAGAGCATTACATGGCTTAACAAGTACCTTGTATATATTAAATATTGTATTAGATAAACAATATGCATTGTTTGTACTTATTGCTGCATATTTTCCCTCTTACCAGTTGCTTTCGTTTGGTTTTCAAATTTTTTACTTGCAATCTACCCACATCCTCAGTGACTAGCAAAGCTAAGGAGTAGTGTTCAAGTCCACACAAACTACTGATCACTTATGGGTAAGGCAAAAGAAAAGGTTTTCTTTTTTTTTTTTTTTTTTTTCTGGGAAACAGTTACAAAGCTCTAGCAATATTCATTGAAAATCCTATGTCAGTTCTAAACCTTAGAGTTTTTTCACCCTTCAAAGTGATACAATATAGGATGACAACATTCCTACCCCTTTCTACTTGAGAAACTCCAAAAACTGTTTGTCCCAAAAATATCTTGACATGTTGGAAGTTTTCAGCTTCAGGAAATGAAATTTTCTACAGTGGAGGATTGAGATATCTACAAATTTGACATGAAACCACTTGACTTAGTATAGAAGAGAAATATTCTTCAAGAACAAAACCCTGAGATGAAATAGCCCTTATATATTTTAACAGTCTCTATCTTTATGCCTCAAATTATACAACTTATTTGACAAATCCAGTGACCAACAATATAGTTTCCTCACTGAATCACTTAAGCTGCTTCTGTGTGTTAGTAACTGAATCCCTGATCAACAGTGGATTAACAATAAACTCATTTCACTTTTCACACACACACAAAAAGCTGTAAGTAAGTGGCTTACTCCTACCTCAGCAGGTATTTCAGTCCTCAGGCTTGTAGCCTCATGGCCACAGAATGGCTGCCTCAGGTCCAGATTGTGAACTCACATAGCATATTCCAAAGCATAAGGGAAAGGAAAGAACCCCCACCTTGGGTATTTCTCCATCTATCTTTTCCAGAAGCACCACCCACCCTAACTCAGCAGACTTGATCTTAAATCTCATCAGGCAGAACTGGATCATGTGGTCACTCTTAGCTGCAAGGAAATATGGGAAGGTACTTACCTGATGTTCCCAGCCTTTTTCATGGGGGAACAGAGGAAGGGGAATGGTTATTGAGCAGGCAACAACAGCATCTATCACACATGCTGGTAATGTCCTTTCCCTGATTTTCCTTCTGGAAAGCTCTTAATCATCCCTTAAGACACAGCACATCTGTTACTCCCTTAGCAAACCTCCCTTGACCCAGACCTAGGCAGTGTTGGATGTTCATTTCTTAGTGATCTGACAGTTTTATGTACCTTTATACAGGAAAGTGTCCAGTTTGCATTGCGATTGTCATCAATATCTGTTTCCCCATTACAGAGTAAACTCCTGGAATTGGAAACATTTATCTTAACAACCATATCTCAAATGTCTATGGAAGCATGGTTGAAAAATAATTAGACCCAACTATTAAACTGTGATGATAAGGGGCATCTGGGTGGTTCCATCGGGTGAGTGTCCAACTTTCGATTTCGGCTCATGTCATGATCCCAAGGTCATGAGCATGCAGCCTGCTTAATAGTCTCTCTCTCCCTTTGCCCCTCTCCCCCACTCACTCTCTCTCTATTAAACAAATAAAATGTGATGATGAAGTTATTCCCACATGGTCACATATATATTGTACTAGATTAGGCAGCATACAAAATCACCAAATAATTATATAAAAGAAATGAAAAAAACTAAACATAAGTACAAATTGATTGTGTTGATGACCACCCAGGTAAATAGAGTCACTCTTTCAATGGGATTTTGTCTGGAACAACAGACAAAAGAGAGAGAGCATCCATCACCATGCGCTACCCCAGGAGCAGGGCTTTTAGAACTTCAGAATGTGGACTGCATGACCCTCATAATGTCTGGGTTCAAATACAAGCTACTGTTCCTGATGTCTTGGAGATGAAATATTGAACACTCTTAGAGTGCTGAAAGTGATGACCAACACAGTAGCCCAAAGAATCCAGGACTCCTTCCAGGTCCAGGGCAGGAAATAAGACAAGCCTGGAATCTCTTGTCCTACCAGATAGAACAAAAACTATTAACGACTAATAGGGTCATGTCAAGAGAACTCAGGACCCAACCTAAAATGATTCACGGGCTAAAGATGGGACAATCTGAACATCAATAAGAATAAAAATTGTAATGGATTAAAATGTATCGAATGTGTTTAGAATCACAAATCCCTAATGATACTTTCAATCAGTCACCTGTAGAGGACACTGGGATATCACTTTATTAATGTGAAAACTGATTGGAAAAGAATCAAACATTTATCCTGCCTCTCTTATAATGACTCCCTTACCACCGAGTACCAAACAGTAGACAAGGGGAAGTTCTTCTTTTTATAAACATTCCAGTTAATTCACAAAAGTTTCAAAAAGCATTCCAGAATTAATTCATAATTCACAGTGTCACCACTTTGCACTCCGTAATGGATTAATGATCATCCATAGTTATTAACATTATAAAAAGAAAGATGACCAAACATCATGTGCACCCTAATAGAAGCCCACCTCTATGAAGTTGTCAAAGGGAAAAAAAATTGAAATGGAATCCAATCAGGGCACTAGGTCTAACTACAAAATTTACAAGAAATACAGAGGGAAAAGTACATCCTATTACACCTTAGAGACAGAATCAGCAAAATATAGACCATGGAAAACTGTGCAGGACAAACATCTCAGATACTTTACCCAATACGTTACAGGAAGGAAACATGTAGATTAAAAATGACTTAAGAGACATATCCACTAATTGCAATGCATGGGTCTTATTCGTATCATGATTGAAACAAACAAGCTTTTTTAAAAAAAATTGTTACATTTATAAGACATTTGAAATGCATTTTAAATACTAATGAGATGTTTGTAATATTAAGGAATTGTTGTTTTAAAATGTTAGATGTTGGGGCACCTGGGTGGCTCAGTCAGTTAAGCATCCAACTTCAGCTCGGTCATAATCTCAACAGTTCATGAGTAGGATCCCCATGTCGAGCTCTGTGCTGAGTGCTGACAGCATGCAGCCTGCTCCAAGCTCTGTGTCTCCATCTCTGTCTCCCCTTCCCTCTCTCTCCGCGCCCCCCTCTCTCTCTCTTCTTCTCAAAAATGAATAAACATTAAAAAAAGTTTAGGTGTTGATAACGGTATCTGGGTTTGTTTGTTTGTTTGTTTGTTTGTTTGTTTGTTTGTTTTAAGCGCTTGTCTTCTGCAGATACATACTGAGATATCTCCAGAAGAGGTACCATGTTTGGGATTTGCTTTAGGGTAGATTTGAGAAGAAAGAATGTTGGGGTGGATAAAGCAAGTTAGCTGTGATTTGCAAGTTATTGGGTCTGGGCAGTAAGTATATGGGAATTAATTACAATATTCCATCTACCTGGGCGCCTGGATGGCTTAGTCAGTTAAGCATCTGACTTCAGCTCAGGTCATGATCTTCCAGTTCATGAGTTCAAGCCCTGCGTGGAGCTTTGTGCTGACAGTTCAGAGCCTGGAGCCTGTTTTGGATTCTGTGTGTGTCTCTCTCTCTCCCCTCATCTCTCTCTCTCTCTGTCTCTCTCTCTCTGTCTCTGTCTCTCTCTCTCAAACATAAATAAACATTAAAAACATTTTAATACAAATATTCTATTTTTGTATATGGTATTTTCTACAATGAAACATTTTTTAAATTATTTCCTAAGTCAATATATTAGTAAACTAAACAATTTAGCTGCTCTAGTTCACTAAGGTAACAGTAGCAAGACAAGACTGGGTAAGACAAGGTACTAAATGGAACTTGGCCAGCAGCCTATAAGGATATGACTCCTTTTCAAAAGCGGGTAAAAATCAACATAAGCTATTGTATTCATTTGTTAGGGCTGCCATAACAAAGTACCATAGACTGGATGGCTTAAACAAGAGAAATTTCTTTCATTAAAATTCTAGAGGCAAGATCAAGATCAAGGGGTTTGCCAGTTTGGTTTCCCCTTAGGCCTCTCTCCCTGGTTTGCAGATGGCTGACTTCTTGCTGTGTCTTCACATGGTCTTACCTCTGCGTATGGTATATCCCTGGTGTCTGTGTATCCAAATTTCCTCTTCTTATAAGGACACCAGCCAGATTGGATTACAGCTCGCCCTAATGCCCTAATTTTAACTTAATCACCTTTTTGAAGGCCTTATCTCCAAATACTGTCACCTTCTGAAATACTAGGAGTTAACACTTCAACATATGAATTTGAAGGGGACACAATTCAGCTCATAAGAGCTGCTATACTTAGCAATCCTATATGATGAGCTAACATTCTGGGAATTTGTCTGACAAGTCAAGCTTCCTCCTTAGACCTGAAGAAAAGCCAGGAATTAGGTCAAGGTTAGTGGGATGCCTCACTTCAATTGGCTCCTAACAGGTTCTAGCCCTCCAAGAAGTCAAACCAAGCCTAAAAGATATTCTTCTTAGAAGAAAATAAAGATTTTCTTTTTTTTTTTTAAGTTTATTTATTTTGAGAGAGTATGCATGCAAGCAGGGGAAAGTCAGAGAGAGAGGGAGAGAGAGAGAATCCCAGGCAGGATCTGCACTGTCAGCACAGAACGCAATATGGGGTTCAAACTCACAAACCATAAGACCATGACCTGAGCTGAAGTCAAACACTTAACCAACTGAGCCACCCAGGTGCCCCGAAAATAAGGATTTTTCTATGGAGAAAGATTACAAAGAAAAGTCTCACAAATTAGGGTATACAGTTTCCTGTCCAAACCCAATGAACCTGTCAAAGCTTGGATAACCAATGTCTTTCTGACTTTGCTTGAGGCACCTTATCCCATGCAGAGAAGGGATGTGTGCAGAGAAAACATGTCTCTGCCTGCATACAAGGCTGCAAATAGACAACACGAACCCCTCTGTGTACCATCTGCATTAACAGGGAGAAACACAGGAAACTTCCAGCCATGAACAACAACAGAGCTTACCCTCCGGCGCCCCACAATCCCCCAAATGGCCCCCACACATGTTCTCTCTACCTGGATTCCCTGCCAACATCTTTTTCAAGGGTTTGGCCAGAACAAGCAGGGCATTCTGTTCACAGGTGGTTTGGTTTGTCCTGTTCCAAATATTCTAGGCACCTGAACAAATCACAGCACTCTTTCCTCTCTTTCCCTCCCCCATCAGTTTGCTAAAGAGATACAAAATTGTGGTGGCTTAATTGGGCATTGTTTTGCCACCTTAAATGAGGTTACATTTCCAGGGACGTACACCCTCCATGCCTCCCACCTTCCTTGTTCTTTATGAGAGCTTACTTTCCTCCGAAGTCTTACCTAATCAAATATATTGGCTAAGCTGGCATCATCATCAGCTCTAAACGAACCACCAAAGTCTGTCAGGCCCGCCTGCATTGTGCTTTACCTTTTCACATCAGCTAAAATATAGAAAGATTTTTTTTCCAAAACAGCTCTGCACAAGTTTATACATTTATGTCAAGACTTGTGAGAGCTTGTACCACCCTGCTTTCAGATATACTAATCTCTAGATTTCTCTCTATTATCACTTACTGGCACAAAAGGGCCCTTGGTCCGTAATTCATCAGACTACATAATAAATTACATAAGTTACATATTCCCCTTTCATAAGACCACTTATGGCATTCCTTCAGCCAACAACCCCAATCACTCTGTATTCACCAAGTCCTCCCAAACTCCTAGTCCAAAACAATCCCACCAGGTAATATCTTGGAAAAACCTATATGTGGATGGAAATATGCAATATGCACTGGAAGAAGGATAGAGCCATGGCAGAAGGGAAAAGACCTGAAGACTGCAGTACTGGAGGGAGCCATAGCCCAGTGGCATGGGTGGAGGAAGCAGAAAAATGGTTCTGCAGCATCTCTAGGGGTGATGAGCCTGAGGACCCCCAACAGAAGTGTGGCAGCAGGTGTCCTTGTCCCCAGCTTCCTCAGCTTTTCTCCTTGTGCTGTCCAGATTGTGAGCCCAGAGTCTTGGAAATCAGGAATCTGGGATCTGAGTGGGGCACCTGTCAGCTTGAGAAAAAGACACTGTGAGAAACTGTTACAAACTTTCCTCCTGGGTCAGCAGGAGCATAGAAAGAGGCTACACATTTACTCGTCAAGCAAGCTTGGTTTCCAATCCAGACTCTTCTACATGCTCTCTTTCTAGATTTGAGCAAATTACTTAACTTCCCTGAACCTCAATATTCTTATATGTAAAATGGGGAAATGCTATCCAAAAGTTATTTTTATGATTAAATAACATACTGTAGGTAAAGTGTCTCTCATGTTATATGGCTAGACGAATGTTCTCCCTTCCAGAAAAATTCCTGAGAGCCAAGACAAAAAGGGAATCACAGCCATGACATCGCTTTCATTCTCCAATCACAGGAGATATCAACATCTCAGAAAGACAAACTTTTCCTTAGTATCAAAGTAATGTGTATGTTGAAAGTTTCTAAGAGAGTAGATCTTAACAATTCTCATCACAAGAAATGGTTGAAGGAAATACAGCCATTTATCTTTTGCAACTTTCATTCGGTTCTAAGTGTCAACACCATCAGGATAATAATATAATGCAAAGGAGCTCAAAATAACAGCCAGCTGTCCAATTTTTTGCAGTAACACCCGTGTGAGGGGCGCCTGGGTGGCTCAGTCGGTTACACATCCGACTTTGGCTCAGGTCATGATCTCTCCGTTCGTGAGTTTGAGCCCCACATCGGACTTGGTGCTGCCAGCTCAGAGTCTGGAGCCTGTCTTTGGATTCTGTGTCTCCCTCTCTCTCTCTGCCCCTCCCCTGCTCATGCTGTCTCTCTTTCTCACAAAAATAAATAAAGCATTAAAAAAAATTTTTTAAAAAAAGGACCCTGTGTGATTCTCACAATAATCAGCCACAGTTCTGAACTATGGCTGCACAGGCCACACCCCAGATCAAATAAATCAGAATCTCTGGGGGTGAGACCTAGGCATCAGTCTATTTTTAATCTCCTGAGATAATTCTAGTATGCTGGCAGATTTGAGAACCCCTGGTCTACAATATCAGCAGCAAGGTGATCATGGTGGTTCCTGGGAGGCAAAGGAAAGTGTGCTGCCATCTGACACTGGGGCTGCCCATAAAATGGGTTCTAAAACTGGAACCAAGTTCACAGCAGAAGAAGTCTCAGAAGGACTTGAACAAAAGGAAAGATTTACTTACAAGTTAACGATCTGCAAAAACATCTTTCTAATTTATTAACACTCTACTTAATGCTAAAATAAAAGGCAAGATAATATAGCTAATGAAAAAAATGGAAACTACCTAAATGTTTTTCAATTTTGAAAAATGGATAAATTGCAGTGCTTTAGAGCAGTTAAAAATAAATGAATTAGATCTGCATGTATTAACATGGATACATGCTGAATTAAAAGAAAATTGTTGAATAATACATACAGTACTATACCTCTTAGGTAAAAAAAAATAATAATAATTTTAGAGAGAGGGAAAGCATGAGCAGGAAAGAGGGGCAGAGGAAGAGAGAGAGGTAAGGGAGAGGGAGAGACAGAGACAGAGAGAGAGAGAGAGAGGGAGGGAGAGAGAGAGGGAGAGAATCTTAAGCAGGCTCCATGCTTAGCACGGAGCCTGATGTGGGGCTAAATCCCAGAACCCTGGGATCATGACCTGAGCTGAAATCAAGAGCCAGACACTCAGCCGACTGAGCCACTCAGGCGCCCCCCTCTTAAGTAAAATTTGAAACACAAAGTAATATATTTTACTTTAAATATATAACATATATAGCAGAAGTATAAAAATATAGAGTTGATGGGTTAAAAAAATAAGATAATGGTTACATCTGGAATAGAAAGAGACTGGAAAGATATAGCAATTAATTGTAATGCATAAACTTTATTTGGATCCTTGTTCAGGAGCGAAAAATAGCCCCCCAAAAAAAGTCATTCTTGGCATAACTGGGTAATTTTAATATGAACTGTATACTGCATAATTTTATTAAGTTACTGTTAATATTTTTTAGAGATAATGTGATTATGATTTATGTAGAAAATAAACCTTATTCTTAGGAGATACATACTAAAGTCTAATAGTATCTACAACTTACTTTCAAATGGTATAGCAAAATCCATGTTGTACACACACACACACACACATACACACACCCTGAACAGATCAAATCACCCTAGGGCTTGGTAAAAAGCAGAAGTCCCTCAGTGGCCCCCTGAGATACTACCACAATGGTTGTTTCTAGGAGAATTGCAGATGAAGGTTGATGTTTCCAGGCCCAAAATCCCCAGGAGGAGAGTGAAGGCCAGAAACCGCAGGCTTGTTTCTCTAGTCTAGCCCACGCATGGCTGATTTCTACTACCTGCAGGACCAATCTGCCCTCTCAGCACACTCTGCTCTCTGCCATCATAGCTCCAATTAACACACTGAGCGGTTTTCTGTTTATTTGTCTCTATCCCCCACCAGTCCACGAGCTTCATGAGGACAGGGACCATGTCTGTCTTTTTGCTCTTGTCCTTCCAGCACCTGATACAATGCCTGGCACATGCTAAGTACTTAATAAACATTTGTTTAGTTAGTAATTATGGCCATCTTCCAGGGAGAGGCTGGCCCTCTCTTCTCATCCATGCCATAAGACACAACAGACCTTGTAAACATGCCCCTTTGAGTTCATTTCTGATCCACAAACACTTGTTAAAATACTGTGTACAGTGGTGTCACTGTTGAAGCTGCCATGATCCCTGAGCCTGTCCAACAGTTACTGTTAAAAAGTGTTTGCTTCCATAAAAAATGCGTCCATGATTTGATTAACCTAAATATGTTTTACTTTCCTTGTCATTCGAAAGCATTTATTATCTCTCTGAGGCCTTAAAAACAGTAGGCAGATAAAATCTCCTGCTCATTTACTCATGCAAATTAACTAGATTCAGGAACTCTTCATAAGTCAGCTATAGGTTCAGTAACCAGAAATCTCCCCCATGTCATGACATAATGCTTAGTGCTAGTGTCCTCAAGTTTTCATAGACAAATTTACTTCCTATATATACCCACAACTTAAGTACACATATTTCATTCAAACGATTCCCTGCAATGCTCTCAGCAGGGTAGCCGGGGTATTCTCATTCCAGTATAGTGGCTAAGAGAGTGGCCAGAAAGATTTGTCTGGTTGACCAGGAAGGTGTTACCAGAGAAGAAATGGTGGCATTAGGTGAAGTCTGAGAGAAGAGGCTGATGAAAAAGGTCAAGAATAGGGGCGCCTGGGTGGCGCAGTCGGTTAAGCGTCCGACTTCAGCCAGGTCACGATCTCGCGGTCCGTGAGTTCGAGCCCCGCGTCAGGCTCTGGGCTGATGGCTCAGAGCCTGGAGCCTGTTTCCGATTCTGTGTCTCCCTCTCTCTCTGCCCCTCCCCCGTTCATGCTCTGTCTCTCTCTGTCCCAAAAATAAATAAACGTTGAAAAAGGTCAAGAATAAAATTACCCTAAAAAATCAGCAGGTGAGGAAATATGAGGTATTTATAGCAAGTAAATATGACTCTCAAGAAATATGGAAAGACAAAGGACAAAGGGAAGAAACAAGAGAAGGAAGTAAAGAATGAAGAAGCAGTGATAGGAAATTCTGTGAGGAGAGCCTGGGTGATTCAGTCAGTTAGATGTCCAACACTTGATCTCGGCTCAGGTCATGATTTCACAGTTTGAGAGTTGAAGCCCCACATTGGGCTCTGCACTGGCAGCACAGAGCCTGCTTGGGATTCTGTCTCTCTCCCCCTCTCTCTTTGTCTCTCCTCTGTTTGAGTTCTCTCTCTCTCAAAATAAATAAATGAACATTAAAAAATAAATTAAAAAAAAGACATTCTGTGAAAGACACATCAACAGGTATAGGAGGTTGATAAGCCACGTCTCCTTACCTAATTCAGACCTTCCCACTGAAAACAATCAATGTGCAAGCAGAATTTCTATTTAATTGAATTATTTTTGAATGTATGAGAGGGGTTTACCACTTAAAGTCATCCTTTTGGTAAAATGTACTTTTTTTTTAAATGAAGAATCACTCAGTTATTTATCTTTTGCACTGACACAGATTTTCATCAATTCTTTTTTTTTTTTTTTAAACCAGAACATGTATTGTGTGACTAATCATCGAAATCCTTAAGATGAACTAGATGGTGCAACCACTGCCCTGTTGGGTTTAGGTGTTGTTCCTTCACAGAATCCATGCCTGAATTTGAGGTACAAAATTCTTGGGTGCCTCGTTGGACCGGTCCCAGGGGTATTTCATTATTTAGCCTCGGCACTTCAGCTATACTTTTTCTTTCATTTGGCAGGATCACCACATTTACCACAGGTCGACTCCTGAAGGTAGCAGGCCTTAGGGCCACAGTGGCAGCATAACGTTTGCATCTTACTGCAATACTTTCCAAATGACAACCCCTTCGTCATCTTGTTTTCTGCATTGGAGACCAAAGAGCTCGTCAATTCATTTTGTTGGAAATCTGGGACACTTGTAATTTTACTATTCTTTCTGAATTTGGAGCCAAAATTTCAAAATTATTTTCCCAGAAATCCTAAAAGTTCTTGAAATCTTACTCTGGTTGTTTAGCATAAGGAAACTGACACTATCTAATCCATTTCTAAAACCACTAAATTGCAAACAAATCCTCTTAAAAGTTAGAAAGATGTAACGTTTTCATTTAAAAATGTAAATACTATTGGGGCATCTGGGTGGATCAGTTGATTAAGCATCTGACTTCGGCTCAGGTTGTGATCTCATGGCTCGTGAGTTTGAGCCCCAAGTCGGGCTCTTTGCTGACTGTTCACAGCCTGGAGCCTGCTTCAGTTTCTGTGTCTCCCTCTCTCCCAGCCCTCCCCACCTCTCTCTCAAAAATAAACATTAGAAAAAAAATTTTAAATATAAATACTGTCCAATTAACATAAATACTGGAGACAACCTATGATTTCCAAAAAATCTTCGTGGAAATAATTTTCCAGTGTATTTACTAGCCCCATCCCCTGAAAATAATTTAAATCTCTCATTTCAAGTGTTTTTAATTAATATTATGTTCTAGCTCCCTTAGGAAATAACTTCTGAAATATAAAATGAATTATGTCACCTAGATTAAAACAAGAATCATTTTTGTTTTTTTAAAACAGGCTTCTGAATATAAGCTACAGCTGCAGTAATCTTTTGCCCAACCCCCCCCCCCCACCTCAAAAATCCTCATAGATATCAGCCTTCAGGAAAGTTCCTCTATAGCAACCTGTGGCCTGCTCACAAACCTTAATTAGTTTGAGAGATCATGACATAGACCCTCTTCAAACTGGATAGGAGTGGTAGCTCTCTGCAGAGAAACAGAGCAAGCTTTTGTACCAGGTAATTTAAGGAGCAGCAACAGGCTAATATGTAGACAAGAGAGGGTAGAGCATGTGGTGTGGTTCTCAGCAGAACGGCAGGCCTCTAATGAGGCCCAGTAGTGGATAGCAGCTGGTAAACTTGGGGCTCAAAATAGGAGGCTCGGAGGGCCTTTATTTGCTAACAAAAGACTGCAAATTGCTCAAAGGCCTGAGGAGGCAATGAGAACATGTTCATATGGTGAGCCAGCATATAAAATTTTGAAAACAAATATTACAATATATGAATTTACATTGCAATGAGAATCAGAAGGGTTCCATGATTGTGGACATTTCAGTAAGAATAGGTACAAAAGTTGACTATTAAATTTTGTATAAGAAAATCACCACCTGCTCTCTCTCTGTTCTGGAATACCCAGACTGAAATGCACGCAGTGAGTGTTGTAACCATTTGTATGGCCATGCCATGCATTCTGTCTGCAACCCCAGACAAATGACAATGAAAGCATGATGTGTTTTATAGAGTGTTACAAAATTAATGGAATTCATGCATGATGGAATTAATTCCCAGATACTCAACAATAAATTAATAATATGACAATCATATAAACCAGAAGACAAAGCTCAAATCTCTTGTGATACAAGCTGGAGACCAAGACTGACCCATACCTTAAGGATTGATCCTAAACAGGTTCTTGTAGATCCTTTGCACAGTTTGTTTTTGAATAGCTAGCATTAATCTCAGTAGTTCCACAGGCTGAGAAGCACAACCAGAGACTCCCAAAGGACAACCACCCATATGAATACTAAATACATACCATTTGGTTAAATATTGAACTTGTTCACTTGTCATTTCCGAACACCACTCTGAGAAATCTCAGAAGTTTGTTTCTACAATTCAGTGTCTCTTGAGAAAAAAATTTTCAGTGATTAAAAAAAAAAAAAAGTACCAGTATAAGCAGTAATCCTTTAAGTAAAAAGAGAGTTCTTCTGGCACCCATTACAGATCCAAAGTAGAAAGGAGAATCAGGCTTAAAAACATATGTCACAAGTCATGCTTCTTCCATTCTCTTATGATAATCTGAACCTCTCATTAATTGCAGAGAAACCCCCTTAGCAATTTCTAACACAAGTCATAAATGCAGGGCTTTATTATTCTGTGGACGTCTTTGAACCATCCTAATTGTGATCCCTTGATTTATAACTGGGGGTTATTTTTGACTCACATTTTTCCCATCCTCCTCACATCTTCTTCGTCATGTTTTTCCATCCTTCATCTGAAAGATGTCTCACTTTGTAGTCATACTCCAGTTCAGATCACACCATCACAGCTCTGGATCAGTGTTGAAAGGACAAGCTACTACCTGCCCAACTTGGTCCCCATCTTGTTGATGGAGTTCAGCTCCTCCGTGCCTCAAACTCTATATTAACCAAGAGCCTTATTTCCTGAAGATCTTTCTAACTTCAAAGCCTTCCGCCAATCATTCTCAAGTCCACACCTGGTATTTCCTGCAAGCATTACTCCCCCAGCAACCCTCCACTTCTTCATGGAAGTTCCTCATCCCTGCTCCAACTATCTCCATACCCTGACTCATACCATCTCCCATGTAATTGTTTCCTCATTGTTGCACACGCATTTTGGTCCCTATGCTAGACTGTAGGCAGAAAATGAATTTTCTGCTGGCACTCAAGTAATTTAACAAATGTGTATAGAGAGCACTGAATGAATCAAGTACAATGTTGTTAATTCCTGGTAATCCAGATATGCACATTTGAAATGCACGTTACAACCCACATCACATATCAGATATAATTTTTAAAGTTTCTTCCTCCTCTTCTTGAACAGGTAACACTAAACAGTTACCTTGTATTTTTTTAATGACTTAGACACTTACACCACTGATATATGTCTTGTGTTGTCAAATACACAATGTCCTACTATACTGAATATAAGGCTATTTGTCCTGACATTACGTATTGATGGAACTACAAAAAAAATTTTTTCAATAAAGTTTCTTCCTCCATTTGGGATGATTCATGCCATAGCCCTCTGTCCATTGGAGAATATAACTACATTTATCCAAACAATGACTAATTCCTTCACCTCACCCAATATGTACACATACACTCAACCACTCTCTCTCTCTCTCCCTTCTCCCTCAACTATACAACTCATTAAACTATATTCATTGTTCACAATATTACCTGTAACCACCTCACTAGAAATTGTCTCATCAGCCATCGGTGAATAAGGTTAAGTATTTGACCAGCAGAAAATGTGAGCAATAATTAACTTAGGGGAAGAGGCCAAGGACATGTAGGTTCACTCTTTCCTCTTCACACCACGTACTCCCTGCCCAGGCAGAGACTGACTACATTCCTGATAAATCTTGGTGTCCATGACATATCATGAGGAAGAATCCTGAGATCCAAAGACAGTTTATTGTTATAAATTGTGTACACAGAAAGCTGATATTTCCAACTAGGATATTTTTTCCTGTTTTCACTCATCATTACTACTACAAACACAAATTCTTATTTATAATTATGCCATCGTAAACTGATAAGACCCTTTGTTTCTGATTTGCTTTAGCAAATGGCTGCAGAAGCAGAGTGCACAAGCCAGCAAGTGTCCCTTGGCTGCCATTTCAGACCCAGCCCCCCACCACCCACTCTCCCTCAACACAGCCCTCTTCAAATCCTGATGAGCTGAGCCCATCAAAAGTCTCCAGTGTATGATGCTCATTCAATTACAAAGTCCATTCGATGTTATTATGGATCATAATGAAAATACCTGCCTCGGGCTAGAGGAGTGGTCTGGTCAGAAGTGAGAGAATAGGAGCCACTCGGCAGGGGCCAAGCAGAGCACCAGGCAGCCAGGGTTGGTGGCCCTAGGGGTCAGCCATTTGTCACAACCTGCAGTCAGTGAGCTTCTGGCGACATTACCTAACCACCTACACACCACACCACAGTTCCCCTACTGACAGATGGAGCCCTTGGTTAAAATATTCCTGGGCTTTTGGTAAAAAGAGTTATGCTTGGTTTTCACATTAGCAATTTGCTTTAACCCATAACATGATCATTTCTAAGATTGATTTTGCTCAGCGATAGTCTTTTAATGCCAAATTTTACTAGGAAATCCCAAAACTAATGAGCATGACCACGGAGTTGTTAGCTTTTACTCCAGTGATAAGGATAACACTCCCTGCAGACATCTTCTGTGTGTATGAGTGCTCAGACCCCACTTATACTTGGAAATAAGATTGCTAAGCGTACTCTTACTCATATACTAGTTAGAAAACCCCATTGTGTATAACACAATTATCATTACTTTTTCAATTTCTTTTCTTCCTAACTGGATAAGAAACTCTGAGGAAGGGGACAAGAATCACCTCTTGTTTTGCTTATCAACACATGCCCAGCCCCAAAGATGATGCCTGCCCATGAAAAAGGATATTTGCTGAATAAATAGTTACACTCTGTAAGTGACATATTAACCTCAATCCTCATTGCTTATTATCAGGACACCTGTGTCCAGCATTTGGATATAAGGCAATGATTCTCAGTGTTGCTTAGCTTAGAATCTAGTAGAACAAATCATCACCAAAAACTATACCTTCTTCAACTATATATAGAGAGAGACAGAGACAGAGAGAGACAGATGCACACACACACACACACACACACACACACACACACACACACAGAGGTGGGGGGGGGAGGGGAGAGAAAGCAATTAAAACCAGGAAAATCCCAAGGCAATAAAGAATCTCACCCATGCCACTTTAGCCTTCTGTATTGTGATCTTTTTAAATGTTTTCCTCCTTGCTTCCTTTGGGTCTTCACAAAGATAAATTGTTCTTGCCATCCTTTAGGAAGTTATCCAGCCTGAGTTGAGTCTATGTGTGAATACATAGACTGAATACAGAGATGCATCTCTGACCTTTTTTGGCCTCAAAGTTCACATTTGGCAATACCAAAGTCCTTGTAATTCATACCTCCATGCCTTCATCCATAATCTTTCCTCTGCCTAGGAAACCTACTCTTAATACCATGCCCCTCTTCATTTGTTACTTTACTCTTGTCCTTCAAGTCACAAGTCACTTCCTCCAGGAAGCCTTCCTTGACTGCCCTATGCTGGATATGGCAACCCTACTTATACCTCTCATAGAACATTGTGCTACCTTTATCATCGCATACCACATTACATTGAAATGATCCATTTATTTGCCTGTAGTCCCCTAGATTATTAACTCTGAAAGTGCAGGGACACAATGTCTTATTCTTCTAATGTCCTCAGTTCCTAACACAACGCTGGACAAAGGGTAAGCTCTTGATAAATGTGTAATGAACCAATCAGACCAATATCCCTTGCTTAGGAAAGGCAAAGATAGTAAGGCAGGGGCACATCCATGGACAATACGCTCACCTGGAGAAGCGGCTGGGCATGAGTAACAAACAGTGACGTTGTGGTAAATCAGGGTAAGGCCAAAGAGGTTCTGAAGGCCCCGTATGGGCAATGAGATTCTGAAGGGAGCAAGGAAGAGGGACAGAGGACAATGGCCCTGACTCTTTTTTTAATTAATTAATTAATTAATTACTTTTAAGTAGGCTCCACACCCAGCATGGGGTTTGAACTCACAACCCTGAGATCAAGAGTTTCATGCTCCACCGACTGAGCCAGTCAAGCATTCCGGCCCTGATCCTTTTATCCATTGAAGATATGAATTTAGTCCAGCACATTAAGAAATTAAACAGACTGAAATGTAACCAATTCAGAAAAATTCATAAATAATAAGAGGCTAGTATCGGAAAAAATGGTCACTCAGATTACATAACTAACTTGTCAAAAAGAACATGTTCTTACCAAGGAAAACCCCTGGGCTTGATGGACTACAATAAAACCCTGTGACATCTGAATTTTAAGGCACATTTTCCTGGTTTTATCACTTTTTGTTACTAACTGGGTGACTTTCCATTTGGAGGATCTGGTCGGTCTATCAAGAGAGGTAAATAGTATCCCATTTTCGGTTTGTCCACCTTTACTCACTGCTATAGTCACATTCTTGCTTCTGCATTAAAATCTGCATTAAAAGATTCTATATCTCTCCCCCATTGTCTCTCTCCCCTGCTCGCTCTCTAAAAACAAACAAACAAACAAACAAACAAATAAATAAATAAATAAATAAATTTTTAAGTTAAAAATAAAAAAAAATAGGGGTGCCTGGGTGGCTCAGTCTGTTGAGCATCTGACTTTGGCTCAGGTCAAGATCTCACAGTTTATGGGTTCTGACCCTGCATCAGGCTCTGTGCTGACAGTTCAAATTCTGTGTCCCCCTCTTTCTCTGCTCCTCCCCCGTTCACGCTCTGTCTCTCTCTCAAAAATACATAAAAAAAATTGTAATATAAAAAATAAATGTATTGGGGCACCTGGGTGGCTGAGTAGGTTAAGCATCCAACTTCAGCTCAGGTTATGATCTCAAAGTTCATGAGTTCGAGCCCCATGTCGGGCTCTGTGTTGACAGCTTAGAGCCTGGAGCCTGTTTCAGATTCTATGTCTCCCTCTCTCTCTGCTCCTCCTCCATTCATGCTCTGTCTCTCTCTCTCCTTCAAAAATAAATAAAAACATTTAAAAATAAAATAATAAAATAAAATAAAATAAAATAAAATAAAATAAAATAAAATAAAATAAAATAAAATAAAATAAAAAATGTATTAAAAAGAAATGGCCTAACCCAAAATTCCCAAAAAAATTATTCCTTCAATTAGAAATTCCAGCAGATGTTAATAAAGAAGGTAACTTGTAAATAAATTTCAGAAACACTGAATTAAATATAGACAAACAGGCTTCTTTACTGCAGGACTTCTTGGAGTCTTAAGTTAATATGCATTATAAATCTCGAAGACAATAATGCCTTATGCAGCATTTTGCCAGCATATTTGAAAACCCTTTTTCATGACACCTACTTTGGGATGCCTATGATAAATCTCTTGAATGCTGACTGGATATTCCTGAACCAGTTGGTCAGTAGCTACTGGTCCATGATAGAAGAAGTAGATATTAGTTCCTAAAACTATAAGCTAGCTTCACAGCTCTCTGTCCCCATACAGTACATGATAACCCTGGGCAAGGTCTGCTCCCAGCTTCCCAGAAACCCCACAAAGAAGTGTCAGTTGCCAAGATGAATCAGCTGTAGTCCAGCGACCTGCATCCTTGTGCAGGAGGAATGGAAAATTAAGAAATGCAAGCTGAACACACTAACATGTCAAAAAACCCCAAGGAAATCTTGACAAATATCTATTATCTCATCATCCATCTTTTGACTAGATTGAAATATCAGAGGAAAGCAAGACTGTACCAGAATTTTAAATAGTCATCCAGTTTTATTCTAAATGGAATTAAATTGAAATTATGGGTCAAAAGTGCCCTATGGAAAATTGAAAATTATGGGCATATAATTCCATTGGGAAGAAAAGACGAAGGAAGGAAAAACAGCAGCGCTGAAAAAAATCACAGCCAAATTGTAGTGCAAGTTTGGAAAGCTGGCCACCAGGACCCGGAGGTAAAACTGGGAGATGAATTGCAGTGGACTGTGTGATTTTCCAAGTGCTGCCTCACAAAGACACCCCTTGTAAGAAAAGCAGCCACTGGTGACTGCACATAAATTGCTCCATACTGTAGGGCAAGTGACCCTACACACAGGCGACAGCTACTGGACTGGTATGGAGTTAAATCCAAAACTGGTTGTCTCTAGGCCAGGCACAGTGAAGAGGCTAGGGGAAAGCCTCCTCTCCTTTGCTTTCAAAATCTTTCAGATGGGAAATCCCACCTTCCCATGGAAATGCCTCTGACTTTGAGAGAAGCTACTTGAGCTGAAAGGATATAGGTGTGAATGCAGAGATTTACCTAATTGTTCTATTGTATTCCATTCTATTCTATTTCAATTCAAAGTCTGGAAATTCTCAATAACATTTATTTATTTCCTCCATTCAAAATGTTGATAAAATGCAGTTAATTCTGTTTTCATAACTAAATTCCCAGTTTTCTCATTTTCCCTAATATGGGGTATCTTTAAAACTATTATCTATTGGGGTAGGGGACATTCTTGCATCATATAGTTTCCTATTTATTCTAAAACCAGATAAAATTTGTAAACTCAGTTTCCCAAAAGTTTTAGATTCAACCATTGATTCCAATCTTCTATTCTTTATCAAGGTTGAAAATAGCTGTTCTGCCCATCTAGGTTTGGGTAGAAGATAGATAGCCAAAGGAAATAGAAGTCATGGATAACCCAGAGCCGTACATGTGTTCCATTTTTCCTAAAACTTCAATAGTCCATGAAGTTATTCTCCAGGCTCAATCTGGTCATTGATACATGAGGTGAGATGGTTATAACACCACATCAGTGGAAGCCAAAACCTGATTCAGTGTAACTTAAAATAAAACATTGTTTGTAAGACTGTTAGGATGTCCTTGGAACCACAGTAGAGGGGACGGCCATCTTGCCAGCGCAACCCAAAGAAAAGCCCCTAGCAGCTGCCAGAACGAATTGGAGGTCAACCAATCACCCAGCGACAGCACGACCTGACGGGGAAAAGGCCCACCCGGACCTAAACCCGGAACCGCTGCAGCTTAAAAACCCCACCCCACCACACATGTGTGCGACTTCCCTGACTCCTCTCTCTCTCTCTCTCTCTCCCTGAGTCACGGGAACATTGCCCGAGACCTTAGTTCCCAAATAAAGCCTTTGACTGCTAAAATCTTTTAGCCTCTGACTCCTATCTTTACCCTGTCTTACTCCTGACCCTAACAAAGACAACCTGTATTTTTTCACATCTATAAGGACCATGATAATATGCCGCCTAATATTCACCTTCTAAATACTTCCTCCAAATTTATTGGAACCATTCCTCAATTTTCAAACACATTACATTGTGATACAGGCCTGCATGAAAAAATCAGTCACTTTCTCCAGTGAGGCTCTTTCATGCTATTTCATTTCAAAAGATTACATAAAAATACCTATATGACAAAAAATTACAAAATGTTGCCAATCTTCAGCCTAGTAAAAGCACACACTTGCAGTTCTAATATGCCTTCTCCTCTTCTGGCCATGAACCAGTTTCTACTGTTGGAAGTCCGCTCCAAGTAGCCTTTTGTTTGTTTGTTTGTATCTGCCAGAGGCAAGGCCAGAGGGCTGGGACTATAAAAGTATCTCCCATTCAGAAGGAAGCCCTCAGGCCTTTGTGCCAGTAGCTGTGCAAAGAAGCTTAAGTAAGTGTGGGAAAACAGCAACTGTGGATCAGAATTTGCCATAAGGCAAGACCTAACACGGTTTTTTTCTGGTTTTCCACAGACAGATGGAATAACAGCATAATAGATGTGGGCAAAGGGTCTCCTGAGCTATTCTTTCAATTGTACACACACAACAGAGACAGTAAAGACACAAAGGGACTGTACTTAGGAAGGAAGTGTCTCCTTCAGAGCAAAGCCGTCTATCGTTCATTATTTTCATCAAAAAGTCTGAAAAGAGGTTTGATGCAAAATGCTCTGATGCTTCCTCCTCGAAGGTCAGTACATTTGTTTCTGAGGGTCAAATGTGCTGCATGGTTACCAGTCTTCACTCTCCGTGCAGCAGGCAGCTGGGGAAAGGACAGCCAAGATTTTCATAAGGCTGTGTCTTAGCACCACCTTAAGTCCTAAATCTGCCCCTTGGAAAACCAGCTGGATATCAGCCACTGGATATCACCAAAGCAAAGGACAACCAGGAGCCTCAGGAATGGATTCAGCCACACCCATCCAGCTGAACCATATTTTTTACAAAGCATTAAATTGAACTGTCACTCAAAATAAATGGGAACAAGAAGGGCAGAAAAATTCCTAAATATTTTCTAACATTGTCTCACCAATGACTTTTTTTTAATCAAATCATGACTGTTGAACAACTGAAGAAAGAAAGGATAGCAGAAAAGAGACACTCCTTTCCAAATGACTTAGACAAATGGAATAAGATTGGCCATGAAATTATCATTGTTGAAGCTAAGAGATGGATACATGGGGCTTCATTACATAATTTTGTCTATTTTTTGTATATGTTTGAGATTTTCTATGATAAAGTTTTTAATTATATTTGTATAATTTTTCAGTTTTTCAAACAAAATATAGCATTGTTATAGTGTTATGCTCATTTTAAAGATTTTTTTTTAAATCTGGGGGCGCCTGGGTGGCTCAGTTGTGTCCAACTTCAGTTCAAGTCATGATCTGACAGTTTGTGGTTTCAAGCCCAGCATCGGGCTCTGTGCTGATAGCTCAGAGCCTGGAGCCTGCTTCAGATTTTGTGTCTCCCTCTCTGTCCCTCCTCCACTCATACTCTCTCTCTCTCTCTCTCTCTCTCTCTCAAAAATAAACAAACGTTAAAAAAATTTTAAGATTTTTTAAACCTAAAGTTAAGACAATAGTCTGATGAAAACAAGAATCTGCTCCCAAATACACTTATTCCCATAAAATAAGTTGCCAGCCAATACCTAAGAGGGAATAATGTAACTATATTATCCTGTTAAAAGGTTTTAAAATGATTTGGGGAGTTTTCCCAAAAACTTTCTAAGTTTTTCTAAACAATATGATCTTAAGTCCAAATCTGTGACATGGAAAGGAACTAAAAATCACCATATTCTATCCACTAAGAAGCTCTGCTTAAAATCACATGTCTCTGAGAAAGTCAACCTGCTCTCTAGTGTCCACTAATATAGACTGGCACATACCAACCACATTTCAGCATAATTTCAGCCCGTTCTCAGCATATGTTTAAATTCAAAAAGAAAAGTTTTCTCTTTTTCTTTTTTGCCAGCCTACCTCTATATGTATATACATACTGTGAGTGTGGCATATGTAATCCTTTTTTTTTTTTTTAATTAGAGTTTCTTCCATCCTTATTGAGGTATAATTGACTAATAAAAATTGCAGGTATTTAAGGGATACAACTTGATGTTTTGGTATATGTGTACATTTTAAAATAACCACCACAATCAAAACCAATTTTGAAGGTTATTCAGCAGTAATATTCAAGCACAAAAGATTTATTGTAAACCCTTTGAATATTTTTTCAAGCAGGTTCCCCTTATGTCATTCAACTGAAGAAAACGCTTATGATTTAATGTTACCAATATATAGTACATCTTTGGGCCAAGAACCAAAATAACATGGCTTTAAATAAAACTAATAAGACAAGATTTCTGGTTAAGCCTAAAAGTGATATTTGGAGAGAAGTACATCATAGTTCAGGAAAATGGCTGGATTGTTTTTGTCTATGTAACTGAAAGCAATGGAATAAATAAAATCGTTTCATGAACAGGCTGTGGCAAGTTTTAATACACCAACTTATAACGAAGAGAGACATCTTCTACTCTGTTAAGAACAGGAGGTAAAAAATAAAAATTACCATTTGAAAACTTATCAACATTAGGAAAAAATGTTTACAATCATCGACACAATAAACACATTGTGTCCAACAGGGCAGTAGGTGCTCAGTAGACAGACATCACAGAGATAAAAGCCGTGTTCTCCAAACAAATGCATTTGACAATGAAACATCTGTAAAGTGACCATTGGTGCTCTCTTCATTAAAAGTAAAAAGTTGCGGGGCGCCTGGGTGGCGCAGTCGGTTAAGCGTCCGACTTCAGCCAGGTCACTATCTCGCGGTCTGTGAGTTCGAGCCCCGCGTCGGGCTCTGGGCTGATGGCTCAGAGCCTGGAGCCTGTTTCAGATTCTGTGTCTCCCTCTCTCTCTGCCCCTCCCCCGTTCATGCTCTGTCTCTCTCTGTCCCAAAAATAATTAAACGTTGAAAAAAAATTATAAAAAAAAAAAAAAAGTAAAAAGTTGGGAGGAAATTGGAATGTATTTTCCCTGACAAGTTCCTCATTCATTAGTACGAAACTTAATATCTTAAATTTCATATGTCAGAGTTCTATGATTAATATTTAAATTCTAAGAGTTAACAGAATTTTAATAAGGAATAACATTTATTATCTATTAATAACAACTCAAAATATATAATCTATTGGCTTCTTGATGTATTGCCTATATTTTCTCATAAAGAGAAACTGAAAAGTATGCACATCTGTTTTCATTATAATTGATGTCCCTTATTCATGTTATACTGAAAACATCTATATCTGAGTATCATTCTCAGCCCTCTCACATCTTGCAAAGAAGAAAGGACTAAGAAGTGGTCAGCCTAGTAGCTCCCTGCAACAATAACTCCCCTTGGATCCAGGGGGAGTTTAGAGGAAACAGTAATAGATGTGCCACTCAGCCACACAGCACCACAAAAGTAGTAATTACCTACAAAACCTGCTGCTTCCCTCTCTTTTCTGTTTTCCTCTCCTGACATTCCCCCAAGTGGTGTGGATGGTGAAATAAATAAGCCTCAGTGAGACAAAGGAGAATTGAAACAGAGTTATATGCTGACATTTGAAAAAGAAAAAGAAAAGAAAAACAAAGTAATCTGAGGGGAAGTGTTTCCGTTATTGTTATAGGAAATATAAAAATAGATATAACTAAGTACACATTAGTATTTAAGTTGAACATTAATTTCCTTTGGTGTGGTGTGTGTGCTCCACTATATTGACCATGGACATCTGATGAAACCCAAATTCCAGAATGCTGCTCCAGATGCAACAAGTCTAAGAAAGAGCTTTCTGAACAGGATTCTGGTACATCCATATCATTCTTCTCCCAAAGAATGATAGCTCTGATTCTTAATGATAATGGCTATTTACTGACAGTTTTATAAATATTAATGCAGAATCGCCATATGAGGAAGATACTATTATTATTCCAATGAACACAATGTTATTACATGATGTGACAGGTAGAGTGTGGCATCACCCAGCTCTTCCTGGAGGGCACAGAGGACAGGGGAATGTCCAGAAGATTTACCTTGAGCTGAGACATGGAGGATAAGTCAGAACTCAACAGTTAGACTAGGGTGTGTGAACTGCATCCTGTCAGAGGGACAGCATGTGCAAAGACAGAGAGGTTTGGGTAATTACTCACAGCTACAAGAAGTTACATATGACTGCAGCAGAGGAGAGCCATAGGGGCAGTGACTAGAAATAAAATTTTAAAAAAATTCACAAAGACTTCGGTCTACCAGGTTAAGACATTTCAGCTTTATGCTTCAGGCACTGGTGAGCCACTGAGGGACTACAATAGATGATGAAGTTTGCATTTTAGAAAGATCATTCTGATGGTAGCTTAAAGGATAGATTTGACTGAAACCAGGTTTAAAACAACATAAGCTGAGAGGTTAGTTTAATAGTCAATCCAGGGTAGAAACAAAGAGGGTTTGACTAAAGTAGTGGCTGGACAGAGGAAAGAGATATTTAGGATAGAAATTAGAGAAACTCTATATTAATAATAATACTTCAAACATGCTCATAAAACACTTTTATATATATTGTATCACTGATCCTTACAACAATCCTGTGAAATAAGTAGGGAAAGTATTATTATCTCAGTTCTACAGATGAGGAAACTGAGGCTCAGAGAAGCTTCAGTGCCTTGCTCAAGTTCCCATGGCCAGCAAGCAGTGAATCTGGGAATTTATGTTGGCTGGTTCTAAAGTCTCTTATACACAAAACTCAAAGGCTTAATGAGAAACTCTCTAAACAAAGAGAAACAAACAAACAAAATGCATGGCATTAGAATTGCTCACCAAGGGGCACCTGGGTGGCTCAGGTAGGCATCCAACTTCGGCTCAGGTCATGATCTCATGGTTCATGAGTTCAAGCCCCATGTCGGGGCTGTGCTGTCAGCTCAGAGCCTGGAGCCTGCTTCAGATTCTGTGTCTCCCTCTCTGTCTCTGCTCTCCCCCGCTCATGCTCTTGCTCTCAAAACTAAATAAACACTTTAAAAAAATGTTTAATACTTAAAAAAAATTTCTCATCAAAAAATTTATGAAAAATTATGTTATAAAAAGTGTGTATTTTCTCACAGAGTAGAATATAAAGATCTCACTGAAATTCCAGTCCAAACTTTCACTAACTGAGCAACTTCCTGAGCTTCAGGAAACTTCTTCAAGAGTGTAGGTCAAAAAAATGCTCCACATCACTCATCATCAGGAAAAAATAAATCAAAACCACAATGAGATACCACCTCACACCTGTCAGAATCACTAACATTAACAACTCAGGCAACAGATGTTGGCAAGGATGCAAAGAAAGAGGATCTCTTTTGCATTATTGGTGGGAATGCAAGCTGGTGCAGCCACTCTGCAAAACACTATGGAGATTCCTCAAAAAACTAAAAATAGAACTACCCTACGACCCAGCAATTGCACTACTAGGCATTTATCCACGAGATACAGGTGTGCTGTTTCGAAGGGACACATGCACCCCAATGTTTATAGCAGCACTATCAACAATAGCCAAAGTATGGAAAGAGCCCAAATGTCCATTGATGGATGAATGGATAAAGAAGATATGGTATATATATACAATGGAGTATTACTCAGCAATCAAAAAGAATGAAATCTTGCCATGTGCAACTACATGGATGGAACTGGAGGGTATTATGCTAAGTGAAATTAGTCAGAGAAAGACAAAAATCATATGACTTCACAAAAATCATATGAGGACTTTACAAGACAAAACAGATGAACATAAGGGAAGGGAAACAAAAATAATATAAAAACAGGGAGGGGGACAAAACAGAAGAGACTCATAAATACGGAGAACAAACTGAGGGTTACTGGAGGGGTTTGGGGAGGGGGGATGGGCTAAATGGGTAAGGGGCATTAAGGAATCTACTCCTGAAATCATTGTTTCACTACATGCTAACTAATTTGGATGTAAATTTTAAAAAATAAAAAATAAAATTAAGAAAAAAAGAGTGTAGCTCAAACTCTTCATTCTCCCATGTCTTGTTAGAGGTGGGAGGCACGTGATTTGAAAAGCTTAATGCTGGGCTCTCCTGTATTTCCCCAGGTCTCAAACTTTACAATAAATGTGAAAATAGTTTAACATGCTATTACTTTTTAAATTCTATTTACCTTACCCAAGCAAATCTTTTGCATATTTGTTAACAAGTCTGACCTCAAATAAACACACAGAATATATTATACACAGGCACTGATTTCCATCTTTGAAATATAACATTTAATATACTCACATTGTCATCAAGCTCTTCTATGTGCAGTATTTTTGCCATAAAGGTTAAATAAAGACACAAAAGACAGCTATTTTATATTACAATCAAATGATATATTTTGAACTGTTTTTCAGCCTTTGGGATTTATTTCCCCTCTTTTACTTCAGTGGGAAGGGGGGTTCTTCTCACTTGGTTACAGATTTCCTCAAAAGATGGGGAGAAGGAATTACTTTTTCTTGTCTCTATTAATCTCTGCGTCCCACGCATCAAGCACAGTGTTTGGAACAGATGATAAGTATTTTATTTAACTGAATTTAATTTTCCCAATATTCTTTTCTGACACATGCTTGTCCATAGTAATCATTATCCATGGAAAAGTACTGGCTTAAACTAACAGTAAATATTAGTTATGTTTTATAATTTTCACCTATGTAGTAAAGATTTACAAAGAAAATTATATATACGGTCCCTTTCTAAAGAAGAAAAAAATCTAGATTAATAGCAAACCTATAATATAATCCTTGGGCGCCACAGCATAGAGGACACCCAGTACTCCAAGATGGCGTCATCTCTACCAGTGAAGGAGACAAAGCTCATGGATGTGAAGTTAGGAGAGCTGCCAAGCTGGATACTGATGAGGGATTTCACCCCTAAAGCCATCACTGGAGAAATTCAAAGAGGTTACTATCGGTATTACAAGTACCTGTATGCCAGAGCGCTTGGGTGGCTCAGTTGGTTAAACATCTGACTCTTGATTTCACCTCAGGTGATGATCTCACCATCAAGAGATCCAACCAGAGTGGCCTCTGCACCTACAGTGCGGAATCTGCTTGGGATTCTCTCTCACGCTCTCTGCCTCTCCCCCTCATGTGTATGAGCTCTCTCTCTCTCAAAATAAGTAAATAAACATTTTTTAAAGTATGTCAACGTGAAGAAAGGGGGGCATTGCTGGGATTTCTGCTGGCAGCTTATGGGCTATTCAACTACTATTCTTATAAGGAACTCAAACATGAGCAGCTATGCAAGTACCACTGAAGGGCGCCCAGTGTGGAGGCACATATGGCATTCTTGAGCGTGACCTTTGCCCAGTACCTTTGGTTCCTTTCATATCCTAATTCAGGATTAACATCCAATAAAAGAAGACTGGTACTTGGAAAAGAAAAACCTATAAGAACTCTAATAGAAGCTAGAAAAGCTGGTATAGAGCAGATCTCTAAAAAAGAAGTGCTGAATAAATGTAAATGGAAAGATTAAAGATGGATATTTAGGGCACTAAAACCACTGCCATAGGAAGCATTCCTGATTAGCTTTAGGACCTTCATTTTTTTTTTTTTTCAATGTTTATTTATTTTTGAGAGAGAGAGAGAGAGCACGTGCGCGTGCACATGTGAGTGGAGGAGAAGCAGAGAGAGAGGGGGACACACAGAATCCAAAGCAGGCTCCAGGCTCAGAGCCGGCAGCACAGAGCCTGACTCAGGGCTCATACCGCAAGATCATGACCTGAGTCAAAGTCAGATGTTTAACCAACTGAACCACCCAGGCGCTCCTGGAGTGTCAATTTATTATACACAAGGTAATTCACATGCTTCTTAATTCATTTATGACCTTTATCCAGGGAACCCCGATGCTTGGAAGAGGTGACAAGCAGCCCAACATGTTTACATGAGGGGATCGCGGGGCTGAGTTTGGGAGATTCAGTCTTTGGAGGACTTCAGGGTATCAAATGACTGTACAATAGCTGTTTAGGAGCCACATTTAGGCTTATAATGCTGTGACTGGGGAAAGGAAACACATTATTAACTAGTTGAACCTCTCTAGACCTTAAAAAGTACAAACTTCTAGGGGCACCTGGGTGGCTCAGTCGGTTAAGCGTCCGACTTCAACTCAGGTCACGATCTCGCGGTCCGTGAGTTCGAGCCCCGCGTCGGGCTCTGGGCTAATGGCTCAGAGCCTGGAGCCTGCTTCCGATTCTGTCTCCCTCTCTCTCTGCCCCTCCCCCGTTCATGCTCTCTCTCTGTCTCAAAAATAAATAAACGTTAAAAAAAATTTTTTTTTAATAAAAAAAAAAAAAAGGAAAAACTTCTATGGGTGTCTGGGTGGCTCAGCTGGTTAAGTGCCAGACTTTGGCTCATGATCTCATTGTTCGTAGGCCTGGGCCCATGCAGGGCTCTGTGCTGACAGCCTCAGATTCTGCATCTCCCTCTCTCTGCCCCTCCCCACTCACGCTCTCTTTCTCAAAAATAAATAAACATTAAATTAAAAAAAAATTTTTTTTAAGTACAGGCTTCTGAATAGATTTACTCCTGTTTTAGCTCCATCCTTGTTTTGGGGAACGAGTGATAGATTTGAGGAAACCCAGATGTGAGGGTTTTGTTTTTCCTTCTCTGCCACAAAACTCACTGGATAAATGGCCTCTTAAGTAGATTTATATTGGTGTTTCCAGATAGGATATTGCAGGGAACATACCTATACTAAAGATTATTTGTTGTTTATCTCAAGCTTAACTAGGTGTCTGTATTCTTATTTGCCAAGTTTGGCAGTTCTAATTTTTGTGTACCTTGAAAGATATTCACATTTGCTACATGTATGTATTTTAAGAGGAATAACATCTCTGGATTTGTAGACTAGGACCTTCATTTTTTTTTTTTTTTTTTTTAATTTAAGTAAATTCTGCTCCCAGCATTGGGCTGGAACTCACCACCCCAAGATCAAAAGTCACATGCTCTACCAACCAAACCACCAGGTGCCCCATTTTAGGACCTTCTAAGAGAGAAATATTTAGTATCTGAGACTTTCATTTCTATATTAGAGAACAAAAAAGATCAAAGAAAGAAAGAACCTCTAATCTTTTTCAAAGCATTAAGCTAGCTTAGAGATTTTTTTGGTCACATTTCTGCTATAAAATAAATTCTTAAATCTCTAGCTTATGTATAGATTATTAAAGTATAAATATGTATTTTGCTTAACATGGAAATTATTTTCATAGAACAAGCTTAACTGTGATTTATTCTTAATTGCCATTGCATTTACACAGAACTAGCTTTACTCTCTGCCTATAAAGCCTAATGACCACATAGTGTTATTACACAAAATTTATAATTATTCTTTAAAGAAACAGACCAAACTAAAATGGGTTTTACAAGGATCATTAGTATTCCCTGAGCTATTAAGAGATGTCCCCAAAAGAAATGGTTCCATGGTCAAAAAAACTGGAAAATGCTGCCATTCATTCAAGCATTCCACATAGAAAGTCATATTTCAGTTAAACACTCTATTTAACTATGTTTAATTCAGTGTTTCCCAAAAGCATTTGACCATGGAAACATCTTTTCAAATAACATCTATTAACATCACATGTAATCTTGGACAATATAGGTTCAACAAGTCCCACTTCTCTAGTAAATGACAAAAGTCATTCAGACCACCTCACCTCCACCAAATTAAGTGTGTAAAGCACAATTCAAGTCAGGTTCCATGTACAGATGATTGAGTCACCAGAGTCAAGAAAAAGACTATAGACCTAACTCAAAACTCATATTCATGGAAATCGACATAGCCACTGAACAGGCCAATGAAACACCATGTCTGATTCTTTTTTTTTTTTTTTAATTTATTTTGATGTTTTATTTTATTTTTGACAGAGACAGAGGGTGAGCAGGGGAGGGGCAGAGAGAGAGAGAGAGGAAGACACAGAATCCGAAGCAGGCTCCAGGCTCCGAGCTGTCAGCACAGAGCCCGACGCGGGGCTCGAACTCACGGACCGTGAGATCATGACCTGAGCCGAAGTCGGATGCTTAACCGACTGAGCCACCCAGGCGCCCCGACCATGTCTGATTCTTAGAGGCGGGAGATCTAGACCTCAGGTAACACTTATGAAAAGAGAAATGGGCATCTAATAATACCTCAGTTGATTCTCCTTGCACACAGAAAAAACAATAACTAGGTCAGGATAAAAAGGGGGCCTCCAGGCCTGAAGGACAACTGGTATCTACAAGACAAAACAAAGAACAACAGTGTCCCTGCCACTAGGCTAACCTTTAGAGCTGAGTTACAATTCTAGAAAAGAAATCATGATACTCATGGGAAAGTATGACCAAAACTGAGTAGGATAGAAATTCATCCAAAAGGCAAAATTGGCACTCAAAGATTGAGCACTGGACACCAAGCTCTTGGCAAGATCAGCTAACTTTGGAAGTAGTAAAGATGATTCACGATGTGGACACCGAATCCAAAATCTAGGATGGTATAGCTCGATTTAAGCTGCACAAGATGGCAGAGCCAACTTTGTTGATATACATTCCTTGTCTCCAGAAAAACAGGTTTAAGTGGTTAAGATACAGCTTGTGGCATCAGTGGTTCTGGCTCGAGAAAACACCAAGCAGAGAAAAAATTAGGTAGAGGCTGACATTTTGAGATTATCATCCATTTCTTAGAAAGAAATGGGGGGAAAAAGTTGCCATGATTCAGAAAAGATTGGCAGCCCTGTCTTTTTTCCCTCCTTTTCTTTCTAAGCCATTTCTATTATTCCATCTCTATTGCTCCCATTCTGCTCATTCTGCTCTTAAAAGACAATGAAAAAGAGAACTAAAGCATAACCTTCTCCCAAATCATTCACACAAGGGAATGGAACATCTCAAAAGCAGTCTGATGTATACTATTCTAGCAGAAAACCTTCTTCTGTAGAATCACTGGCACACCATGCTTACCAGCTCACCTGGTTCCACAGTCTCTCATTTAATTTAGCAGTCATTTATTGCCCACCTACTATGACCCTAGCACTGTAAGAGGCACTAAAAGGGAACCAAAGTAAATGCAAAGCTCCAGAAAACTTAGAGTTTAAAGACACAAAAAATTTAAGAGAGACAATTTATAATCAAGTACTGAATAATCTCCTCATTATAACTTACAAAGAAGTGAAGAGCTCGTACATAAGAAGTAAACACAGAAACCACAGAAGTTACTGTAGAAGTTCCTCTATCTTCTGCTGGTATATCTAGCTTTATGAAAACATGAATGTGTTTCCCCATATTCTGTAACCTAGATTACAGTTATGGGAGAAATAAGAAAAGGAAACTACAGTTTCCTTTAATTTAGACTACAACAATAGGAAAGAGCTTCATGAAAGGTAATATGTGAGCTAAGCCTTAAAGGAAGAACAGAAGACAGTCCAGGTGTGGGAGACTGACACAGCACAGCATGTGCAAGGGACAGAAAGATATTCACAGAGGTTTCATTTGGAGGATTATGGAGACAACAATAAATGAGACCAAACTAAGGAGAAGTATACACAGAGGAGTGGGGAGTTGGTAATTGAGAGGCTGCGTAATTGTAAATTCTTAAAGATAAATTCACAGAATCACTGAGTCAGAGAACCACAGGCTTACAAAGGATCTCAGAAATCATCTAACACAATTTTCAACTCAGTGCAATAATAGTATCCACATGTGATCATATAGCCAGAAACTATGCAGCAAGGGAAAGAAAATTCCCCATCTCTCAAGAGAAAGAGCTCAATTGTTCAAAATGTCTCTTTATGAAGTTACCATTGTTTGCTGAAATTGATCGATGGAGATATATAAATATTTTTAAATATGTCATCCCATTTTCACATGCCAGGCTGTGAAAAAGTAGCGCTGCTCAGCAGAATATATGAGAAAGGTTGGTGACAATCAGCCTCAAGGAGAGCCCCATCCACAACTCCAGACATCCACCTCAGTCCAAGACACCCCTAGAAATTGTGTCTTTTCAAACAAACTCTTTACTTTCATAAGATAAATTCATACCTGAACCTCTCTCCAAGTTGCTCTGACTTAGACTGGACATGGGGTCATACAAGACTACAACATTAGGGTTTTCCCAAAATGGAATCTAATCTCAAGAAGTGAAAAATAAAAAAATAAAAATTAAAAAAATTTTTTAAAAAGAAGTGAAAAATACAAGCAGCCTTTGACCAAAATATATCTGATTGCATTTGTGGATCACATTTCTCCCTGTTGGTGGAAGAATATGGTTCTATTAGGGAATGTCTTGGTGACTTTGAAGCATGTCAGTTTAGTATATTGCTTCCATTACATTTCTGCAAAAATAGAAAATAAACAGTGTTCTACTTCAATTATATGAAAGTGGTTTTTTTTTTCCATTTTTATTCCTTATATCTTGTCCATAAGGAGTTCCCATAACAGGGCATGGGAAATTCACTCTTTTTGCAATTTCAATTTTTCTACTGAATGAACTATTCCCCAAACCATATAAATCATCAAGGAGGGAGAGGATCAAATATGCCACAGTGGTCCCTTCATAATCATACAAAGCAGGGTTTCTCAACCTTGGTACTATTGATATTTTGAGCCAGCCAATTCTTTATTGTGGAGGACTGTCCTATGCATTGTAGGGTAGTTAGCAGCACCCCTGACCTCTGCCTCCTAGATGCCAGTAGCAAGCTCCATCTCCATTCATGAAAATAACAAATATCCCCAGATGTTGCCAAATATCCCCTGGGAGTCAAAACTGTCCCTTGTTGTCCCTTATACCCACGAATATAAAGATACGGTCTTGGTTAAAATCTACTCTGGGCTCTGCATTCCAGGCACATTTTTAAAGTGGTAGTGGCTGCCATTTCTGGCTTACATCCACTGAAAATCTGCTGTTTATTCCAATCTCTTCAGAGAAAAGTGTGAACACCCTGTTTCTTGACAAATGACTTTGATTATTAGATTGTACCACAATGTGTATCAAAGTACAAGGACAGAGCTTTAGCCCTGCTGTCAAGACAACCACTGCCTCTTCAAGCAAAAAGAAAAAATCAAAGACTTGTAGGATGCCAGTTGAGTTGGAACCTTAAGCCAAAGGCAACTGCTGTGGCCATGACGGAGCACCTGGCACTTCCCAAAGAGGCTGAATGCTCAAGAAAATTGAGACTTCAAATAAGCTTCCACCTAACAAGCTGCAATTTTGTTTCATTGGGGGGAGAGTAGGGGCTGAGTTATGGGAAGAAACCAGAGGAGAATTCAACATGACAGACCATTTGCTAATTCAGGGAGGAGGATTTCAAGACAATCTTCAGAATGCAGCAAGACAAAAGCATCATTATCTATAATTACTGCTTACCAGTAGCACAGATTGATAACAAGCTTCCTCCGCCAATCTTACCCCACTATTATGAGAAGAGGCGATTAAACTAATTAACAAATCAACTTTTCTGTGCAACACTGGGTTCAGTAACAGAAAATAAGGAGAATAAGCTAGTTATTCAATGAAATAACTAGGGATGAAATAAGATAGAAATCTGAAGTTAACAACAATATGAATAGGCAGCTTAAATAATTGACAAATGCATACATTTTGACATTAGAAAATCTGATGGTGCATTGGCAAATATTGGACTATTTGTTTAAAGCCACAGTTTAAATGGAAAGGACTCTACTGGATCATAAAAGCATATACAATTATAACACTCATGCATAGTCTTTTTATATGTGACACTTACAAATATAAAATAATACCTCACTATTGAGAAATCAGACTGTCAGGAATTTCAGCCATCTTGATCATGGATACTAACTCAAAAGGAATTTTTTAAAAGTCCTTTCAGGGGTGCCTGGGTGGCTCAATCGGTTAAGTACCCAACTATTGATTTCACAACTCAGGTCATGACCTCATGGTTCATGGGTTTGAGTCCTGCGTCGGGCTCCACACTGTCAGTGCAGGGATTCTCTCTCTCCCTCTCTCTCTCTGTCTCTCCCCTGCTTGGGCTCTCTCTCTCTCAAAATAAATCAATAAACTTTGCAAAATAAAAATAAATAAAAATAAAAAGTCTTTTTAGCAGCAAAGTCACATTACTCTATAGGAAGAAGAAAAGAACTACTCTCAGACCATCACTATATTTTGTACTCCTTTCAATTCCCCTACATGTGAGATATTACATTGTCTTGTAATCTGTCTCTAGACTAATGCCTTCATATACATCATAGATACTCAGTAAGCATCTTTAGCAATGTTGACCAAAGTGGTGGTCACAACCACATGTGGCCACTGAGCACTTGCAATGTGGCTAGTGCAACTGAGAAATTGAGTTTTTAATTTTATTTAATTTTAATTTATTTTCATTTAAAATGTATACTCTGTTTACTGGGAAACTTTTAAATATATTTGGAACAACTTGGATATGTGAATCTACATTTTCAACTGTAAACTTTATGAAATTTAAGTAAAGAACAAGTATCTAATAAAACCAGTATCTACTAAAATTTAGCATTGGAATTGAGATGTGCAGTAAGAGTAAAATATACAACAGATTTCAAAGATTAAAAGGAAAAAATGAGTGTAAAATACATCATAATATTTGTATGCTGATTACATGTTGAAGTGATATTTTTATATACTGTATTGGGTTAAATAAAAAACAATTACAGATCATTACCCCAGACTCTTCATTTTGCTTGATGCAACTATGAAAAAAAATTTTTTTTTTAATTTTTTTTTTTCAACGTTTATTTATTTTTGGGACAGAGAGAGACAGAGCATGAACCGGGGAGGGGCAGAGAGAGAGGGAGACACAGAATCAGAAACAGGCTCCAGGCTCTGAGCCATCAGCCCAGAGCCTGACGCGGGGCTCGAACTCACGGACCGCGAGATCATGACCTGGCTGAAGTCGGACGCTTAACCGACTGCGCCACCCAGGAGCCCCTGAAAAAAATTTTAAATTACATATTTGACTATCAAATAGGACTGGTCTTTAGAGTGAATGAATGATATGCAACATATAGCAGCATATTGGAAGCATCAAGAGAAAATCTACAACTAGAGGGACACAAAAAAATCAAAAAAGCCATTTAAGTATAAGTATATACTCTGGGATGCAGCAAAGGTGGTCATAAGAGGGAAATATAGCAATCCAGGTCTTCACAAAGAAGGAAAAAAGGTCTCAAATAATACAACCCAACCTTACACCTAAAAGCACTGGAAAAAGAACAGTAAATAAAGCCCAAAAACAGCAGAAGAAGGAAAATAATAAAGATTAGAGCAGAAACCAATGATATCAAAATAATAATTAAAAAAAACAGTAGAACAGATCAATGAAACCAGGAGCTGGTTCTTTGAAAGAATTAACAAAATCGATAAACCCCTAGCCAGATTGATCAAAAAGAAAAAGGAAAGGACCCAAATAAATAAAATCACAAATGAAAGAGAAGAGATCACAACCAACTGCAGAACTACAAACAATAAGAGAATATTATGAGCAATTATATGCCAACAAATGGGGCAATCTGGAAGAAATGGATGAATTCCTAGAAACATATAAACTATCAAAACTGAAACAGGAAGAAAGAAAATTTGAACAGACCATAACCAGTAAAGAAATTGAATCAGTAACCAAAAATCTCCCAACAAACAAGAGTCCAGGGCCAGGTGGCTTTCCAAGGGAATTCTACCAAACATTTAAAGAAGCGTTAACACCTATTCTTTTGAAGCTGTTCCAAAAAAATAGAAATGGAAGGAAAACTTCCAAACTCATTCTATGAAGTCAGCATTACCTTGATTCCAAGAGCAGACAAAGACTTTGTAAAAAGGAGAACCATAGACCAATTTCCCTAACGAACATGGATGCAAATATCCTCAACAAGATACTAGCTAACTGGATCCAACAATACATTAAAAGAATTATTCACCACCATCAACTAGGGTTTATTCCTGGAATGCAGGGCTGATTCAATATCGGCAATCAACATTGATTGATCGGCAATCAAATGTACGTGATACATCACATTAATAAAAGAAAGGATAAGAATCACGTGATCCTCTCAACATATGCTGAAAAAGCATCTGACAAAATACAGCATCCTTTCTTGATAAAAATCCTCAAGATAGTAGGGATAGAAGGATCATACCTCAAGGTCATAAAGGCCATGTACAAAAGACCCACCACTAATATCATCCTCAATGGGGGAAAACTGAGAGCGGAATTTCCCCCTAAGGTCAGGAACATGACAAGAATGTCCACTCTTACCACTGTTATTCAACATAGTGTTGGAAGTCCTAACCTCAGCAATCAGCCAACACACACACACACACACACACACACACACACACACACAACACCCAAATTAGCAAGTAAAAAATCAAACTCTCACTCTTCACAGATAACATGATACTCTACGTGGAAAACCCAAAGACCCCACCAAAAAAATGCTAGAACTGATACGTGAATTCAGCAAAGTCACAGGATATAAAATCAATGTAAAAAATCAGTTGCATTTCTATACACCAATAATGAAGCAGCAGAAGGAGAAATCAAGGAATCTATCTCATTTACAATTGCACCAAAAACCATAAAATTCCTAGGAATAAACCTAACCAAAGAGGTGAAAAATCTATACCCTGAAAACTATAAAAAACTTATGAAAGAAATTGAAGAAGACATACACAAAAAAATGGAAAAACATTCCATGTCCATGGATTGGAAGAACAAATATTGTTAAAATGTCAATACTACCCAAACCAATCTGCATATTCAATGTAATCCCTATCAAAATAACAACAGCATTCTTCACAGAGCTAGAACAAACTATCCTAAAATTTGTATGGAACTACAAAAGACCCTGAATAGCCAAAGCAATCCTGAAAAAAAAAAACAAAAACAAACAAACAAAAAAGCTGGAGGCACCACAATGCCAGAATTTAAGCTGTATTACAAAGCTGTAATCATCAAGACAGTATGGTGCTCGCACAGGAACAGACACATAGATCAATGGAACAGAATAGAGAACCCAGAAACGGACCCACAAATGTATGGCCAACTAATCTTTGACAAAGCAGAAAAGAATATCCAATGGAATAAAGACAGTCTCTTCAGCAAGTGGTGCCGGGAAAACTGGACAGCGACCTGCAGAAGAAGGAAATTGGACCACTTTCTTTCACCATACACAAAAATAAACTCCAAATGGATGAAAAACCTAAATTTAAAACAGGAAGCCATCAAAATCTAGAGGAGAAAACAGGCAACAACCTCTTTGACCTCAGCTGCAGAAACTTCTTACCTGCCATGTCTCCAAAGGCAAGGGAAACAAAAGCAAAAATGACTATTGGGACCTCATCAAGGTAAAAGCCTTCTGGATAGTGAAGAAAACAATCAGCAAAACTAAAAGGAAACCGGCAGAATGGGAGAAGATATTTGCAAATGACATATCAGATAAAGGGTTAGTATCCAAAATCTATTAAGAACTTATCAAACTCAACACCCAAAAAACAATTAATCCAGTGAAGAAATGGGCAAAAGACATGAATAGACACTTCTCCAAAGAAGACATCTAGATGGCCAACTGACACATGAAAAAATGCTCAACATCACTCATCATCAGGGAAATTCAAATCAAAATCAATGAGATACCACCTCATACTTGTCAGAGTGGCTAACATTAACAACTCAGGCAACAACAGATGTTGGCAAGAATGTGGAGAAAGAGGAACCCTTTTGCACTGCTGGAATGCAAACTGGTCCAGCCACTCTGGAAAACAGTATGGAGGTTCCTCAAAAAATTAAAAATAGAACTACACTATGACTCAGCAATTGCACTACTAGGAATTTATCCAAAGGATACAGGAGTGCTGATTCAAAGGGGCGCATGCACCCCCAATGTTTATAGCAGCAGTATCGACAATAGCCAAAGTATGGAAAGAGCCCAAATATCCATCAACTGATGAATGGATTAAAAAGATGTGGTATAGGGGCGCCTGGGTGGCTCAGTCGGTTGAGCATCCGACTTCGGCTCAGGTCATGATCTCAGAGTTTGTGGGTTCGAGCCCCGCATCGGGCTCTGTGCTGACAGCTTGCTCAGAACCTGCAGCCTGCTTCAGATTCTGTGTCTCCTTCTCTCTCTCTGCCCCTCCCCCGCTCATGCTGTCTCTTTGTCTCTCCAAAATAAATAAATGTTAAAAAAAAATTTTTTTTAAAGATGTGGTATATACAAACAATAGAGTATTACTCAGCAATCAAAAGGAATGAAATCTTGCCATTTGCAACAACGTGGATGGAACTAGAGTGTATTATGCTAAGCAAAATAAGTCAGAGAAAGACAAATATATGATTTCACTGATATGTGGAATTTAAGGTACAAAACAGATGAACATAAGGAAAGGGAATCAAAACTAATATAAAAACAGAGAGGGAGACAAACCATAAGAGACTCTTAAATACAGAGAACAAACTGAGGGTTGCTGGTGGGGTGTTGGGTGGGGGGAGGGCTAAAGGAGTGAGGGGCATTAAGGAGGACACTTGGGATGGGCACTGGGTGTTATATGTAAGTGATGAATCACTAAATTCTATTTCTGAAGTTATTATTACACTATGTTAACTGATTTAAATTTTTTTTAGAGTATGTATTCTTACCTATTTAAGAAGTGACTAAGAATATCAACTATTTATACATTATAGCTCTTAACCATAAAAAAGGAAAAAAATCCTTTCTGCCTACTGTATTTAAAAAGATATAATAATCTTATAAATATTTTTATATTTAACAATAGCTTCCATTTGTCTACATATTTGACCAATATTTAACAACTCATTAATTTCCCACAACACCTTTAGGAAATAGATACTATTACCACCTTTCCCATTTTGTAGGTAAGGAAACTGGGGTTGAGAGAGGTTAAGTAATTCCTCAAGGTTATGTATATTTACTAGGGTATTCTATTTTCTGTCTCAAAATCATTTTCTAATATTCACATATATGTGTGCTTCACATATATAGTGCTGTTCTCCTCTATCTTTGAATACTGTCCTCTTCAATGGAGCCCTTGGCCTGGAGAAATTCAGCCAAATCAACCCTGGGGATGAAAGTTCTGCCAGATGTCACATGTATACCTCTATCAGTTTTTCAAACATTATCAAATAAAATCCTGCTGATGGAGGATTTATGAGGAGATCGGCTGATAAAGTCATCTTCTTCACTTCTGGTTAAGAGTTACTGTAATTTCTAAAATTCTCTATGGTTCTTCTATACAGTGAATAATATCCTAGCAAGGACTTAACAATAATACATGAAACCGTAAACATGACAATATTTTTATTTCATTCCCATGATAATATATGAAAAGGAAATATAAATATTGTAACTTTTTTTTTTAGGTAAGTAGAAAGTATCCTCAAATCTGTGGCCTCTTCAATGTGTGAAAGGTTTCACAAGGGCACCTGGGTGGCTCAGTCAGTTGAGCATCATCTGACTCTTGATTTCGGCTCAGGTCATGATCCTAAGATTGTGGGATGGAGTTCCATGTCTGGCTCCGCACTGAGCTTACGATTCTCTCTCTCTCTCTCTCTGTGTCTCTCTCTCGCTCGCTTTCTCTGCTCTTCCCCCACTCCCAGCTTGCACCCTCACTCGCTCTCTCTTTCTCTCTCTAAAAAAGAAAAAAAATGTTTCACAAGATAAAAGTTTAGTGAGAAGAGTAAGATGAGCTAGGACACCTAAAAAGATGAAAGGTTGATTGAGAGTAAAGAGGATGAGAATTAAGAAGGTTAAATAATTAAGCAAACAGGTTGAATGAAGAAAATCAAGGGATCAAAAAGCAAAGGCTACAGAAAGATCAAAAGATTTAAACCTTGTGTGAAATACAAGGGAAGAGAAACTGAGCAGCTTAAAAAGGCACTCGTTTAGAGGAAGAATAGGAACATACATTTGAGAAAATGGAACACTTTTTAAGCATAAGAGTTAACTAACACAATAGCACACAATGTTTGATACACTATGTGTGCAACAGCTTAGTTTCTCCATTTTTCATCCATTGCCTTGTTTTTTCCTCTTTGATGGTTTTTTATTTTTCTAAATAAAAACAAATTAATACACTCTAAGTCCAAGTATTATAATTTCAATTCATGGAAAATTAAGCAAATAGAATCTGATTCTTAGTTTTCTTAAAAGGAAAATCAGAGGATCATCTCTTATTAAGCCATTATCTGCTTTTAACCGATTTGGTTAATATGAGGAGTGATAACAACTATTCAAAAGGTTTGTGGACTACAGAATATCCAGAATTCTATAAATGGTGACCACTGTTCTCCCTTTCTCTGTGAGTGCCTTAGAAAACATTAACCTATACACCTTTAATTTTCTTCTGGTAGCTTCAGGACTGTGCAGGCAGACTTTCCCAGAACCTGTTCAGTGATTTTTATTTGCTGTATTTTTCCAAACAAGAAACACAAAGGGAAAGAGCACTGGTAGCCTGTCAATTCTGGACACTTCACCAAAAGGTCTGGCTGTCATCACAAGGATTTACCCAGCTTCCTTTCCAGGGCACCTAATCTGACCCAGAGTCACTAAAGAACCAATACCTGAGAGCCTACCAAACACCAGGGAGCAAGATCAAATGTGACCAGCAGTCTGTCCTGTTACCAGAGACATTGACACAAAGGCTGGAGTCAGAAAGGATTACTTCATGGATAATTTAATGTAGAGTCTTCTCTTGAAATGGTACATTTCAGGGCAGCTGGGTGGCTCAGTCAGTTGAGCGACCGACTTCAGCTCAGGTCATGATCTCAGTCTGTGAGTTCGAGCCCGGTGTCGGGCTCTGTGCTGAGAGCTCAGAGCCAGGAGCCTGCTTCGGATTCTGTGTCTCCCTCTCTCTCTGACCCTCCCCCACTCATGCTCTGTCCCTCTCTGTCTCAGAAATAAATACACATTAAAAAAAATTTTTTTTAATTTAAAAAGAAATGGTACCTTTCTCCAGATTCTTTTTATTACATTACTTTCACAGATCTCCTTATGCTTTTGTCCCTTAGAAAACAACATATATCTTTAATATTACATTATTTTTTCCAATCCATTGTGTTTAAATCCTAACAAGTTATTAAAGAGTCATGATAGCAAATGCAATTCCAAACAACCTCAACAAACAAAATCCACATATAGAGATGTGTTTGCATATGATTTATTTTTTTAATGCATATAAATATTCTAACTCCTTTTCATCTTGCTTCTTTTAAATAAGCTTTTGGACCTTCGAAAAGAATATACTCTTTTTTGCATTCATTTGAACATCTTTTCTGGTTTAGAACTTGTCTCAAGGGGAAACCTTGAAAGAAAATTAAAACTTCTTTTTTAAAGCCCACAGCAATTTATTAATATTTTAAAGCTTTTCAATATAGTTGTATTCACAAATTGGATTTGTACTGTTTGATATAAAACAATTGTTTTATTCCCACTTCAAGTGCTCCACTGTTTTCAAGCTTGTTAATTAAATGTTTTATTTTTTAAAAATACTGCATAAGTTTCTCAAAACTTCATCTGCACCTGCTCCATAAATGAAAAGATGTCCTTGGAACAACTCCAGTTTATTAAGTAGAAAGCCATTATTTCACACAAGAATTCAGTCTTTTACCTGTAAGCTTTAACATGAGTTACTATGCATTGTATTCTTTCACCTTTTATCTGCTGTCAATTAATACGTGCATTTTTAGTGTGTGGAGAGGGAAAAAAGACATGTCATTTGGAATGTCACTTCCATTGCCTGACGTTCCCATGTGTATGCTCAACTGACATCTCTGTAAAGCTATTTGGTGGTTTTATCTTTCAGCCTGGCCCTTTTGGTCCTTCCCCACCATCCTTTCTCCTAACAAGATTGTGTAGTGTGATCTGATGAGATATAGGGATTGTAAGGAACAGTAAAACTGCTACAACTTCTCAGAAACGTCCATAGCAGAGCCCAAACTTGTAAAATGCTTTCTAGGCATAGAAAAGAAAGGAATACACTGAATCTTATAAGACCAAAAGGACCTTATTCACTCCTGCCAGAAACATTTGAAATCGGTAAGATTAAACACCACTAAAAACAAGTCTTTGGTAATAAATGAATTATGGTCACAGATCAATTTAAGATGTCCAAATGTCACAACTACAGGATCTATCTACCCTTGCTTAGGAAAGAAAGCTTATAGTTCTTGCTGAAAGAATTGCTAGGACTCAAAAATATCAGTGATATTTTGTTAAGTGAAAAAAAAGAGGTAGATTACAAAATCATGTAAGGTAAAGTTTCACTGGTATAAAAACCACATATGTCCATATACATGACAGAGCAGAGTCTGGGATATAATAGACCAAAGCACTGACATTGTTTCCATCAGGTAAGTAAATTTGTTAATGTGTCTTCTTTTTACCAATTTGAACTTTCTGATATTTCTGCAATAAGTACTTCTTTTCTGATTTAAAAGAGTAAGCTTTTTAAAAACATTTTTTGAAGATATGTTGGATCGGGTTATATCAAATATGAGGAGTGAATAGCACAAAAACAGCTCTTTAATCATCAACTGAATCAATAAAGTAAATCAAGAAATTTCATTTTTGGAAAATATGCATATTATTTAGCAGCTTTAAAGGACAATCATAAGAAATTGTGTTACAAAGTTTTTAGGAGTATGAAAATATCTATGTCCACATATATTGTCTTTTCTTTTCTTGATGTCATAGGCAACTGATATTTTATAAACTGGCTTTTTTTTTAACCTGCTAACCCAGAAATCTGTAGCCAGACTGGACTTCCTAATATTTCTTAATTTCCTCCACCTCCATACAATCCACAGAAAATTGGGCCTTCTTTTTAAATATTCTATCTCAAAAGCAGATGAATATTTTTTTATCAATAAAGGGAGAGAAGATTTTCTTAAAATAAAGAAAAGAAAAATTACATGTGGTCCCCTGAACTACAATTGATAATATAGTATTTAAGGAGGTACTCTAGTACAAGGTGGGTCCAGATCCCAAGAACATACTACCCAGAAAGAGATAGGGGTTTGTTCAGTGTTGTTTTAACATGGGTTTTTTTTGTTGTTGTTTAAAAAAAAAAACATTAAATGAAATTTACTATATAACCAGTTTTTACTGGACTGTTCAGGAGGGTGATGTATGTTCTCATTGTTATGCAATAGATCCTCCAGAACCTTTCCATCTTGTAAAGCAGAACTCCATACCCTTTAAACAATGACTCCCCATTTTCCCTACCCCAGCCACTGGAAACCACCACTTTACTTTGTTTTTCTATGAATTTGACTACTTTACATAGCACATATATGTGGAATCATAAAGGGTTTTCCCGTTTGTGCCTCGCTTATTATCTTACTTAACATATTATCCTGAACGTTCAGCCATGTTATCTCATGCTACAATACTTCCTTTCCTTTAAAGGCTGAATAATATTCCATTGTGTAAATATACCATATTTTATTTATGCAATCATCTGAAGATTAACACTTGTCTTCCTTCCACCTTTTTACTGTTGTGAATAATGCTGCTATAAACACGGGTTTGTAAATATCTCTTAGAGATTTTACTTTCTGTCACTTTGGCTATGTAGCTAGAATTTAAATTACCAGGTCATATGGTAGTTCCTTTTTCAATTTTTTGAAGAACTGGTTCCATAAGTGGTTGTTCCATTTTATAATCCCAGCAACATCGCAACAGGGTTTGAATTTCTGAACATCCTCACCAACGGTTGTTATTTTCTGAGCTTTTTGATGGTAGCTACCTTAATGTGTAGAAGATGATCATGTTGGTTTTTATTTGCATTTCTCTAAAGATTAGTAATGTTGAACATCCTTTCAGATGTTTATTGGCTATTTGTACATCATCTTTAGAGAAATATCTATTCAAGTCCTTTGCTCATTTCTTAATAAGTTTATTTGGTTTTTGATGTTGTAAGAGTTCGTCATATATTCTAGATATCAAATGAAATGTGATATCATCAGATATGTGATTTGCAAATATTTTCTCTCATTCTGTAGGTTATCTTTTAACAGTGTTGATAGTGTCCTTTGATGCACAGCAGTTTTTAGGTTTGATGTAATCTGATTTATCTATATTTGTTTTTATTGCTCATACTTTCTGTGTCATCTCTAAGAAATCATTCCCAAATCCAAAGTCAAGAAATTTTCACCTATGTTCTTCTCTAGCTTTATAGTTTTGTATTCTTAAATTTAGGTTTTTAATACATTTTGAGTTAATTTTTGTATATGATGTAACATAAGCATCCAACTTCTTCCTTTTGTATGTGGATATCCAATTGGCCAAACACTATCTGTTGAAAGACAACACCATTCAACACTGTTAAAGAGACAGTCCTTTCACCACTGAGAGGGTTGGCACCCTTGTTGAAAATCATTTGATCACATATGCAATGGTTTATTTCTGGGCTCTCTATTCTTCTCCATTGGTATATATGTCTGTCTCTCTGTGTGGCAGTACCACACTGTTTTGAAAAGTATAGTAACTTTTTATAGTATGTTTTGAAACCAGGAAGTCTGATACCTCCAACTTTGTTCTTTTTCAAAATTTTTTGAGTATTCAGGGTTCCCTTGAAGTTCCTTATGAATTTTAGGATGCATTTTTCTATTTCTGCAAAAACTGTCATTGGGATTTTGACAGGGATTGCACTGAAATGGCTTTGGGTAGTATTGACATCTTAACAATATTAAGTCCTCTAATCCATTAATTCAGCTGTCTTTCCAAATATTTGTGCCTTCTTTAATGTTTTTCATCAATGTTATCTAGTCTTCAGTGCACAAGTCTTTCACTTCTTCGGTTAGGTTTAATTCTTAGTATTGAGGGGAGAAGGTTTGATGATATCGTAAATGAAATTATCTTCCTAATCCTTTACAGATTATTCACTCAACCTAAATTTTTGCTTCTTTAAAAAGCTTCATTGTTGGTCTTGAGGGCAGGGTATGCTCCGAGCTCTCAGCCTCCCCCACAACCACCAGCCCTAGAAGGCACCTCAAGCAGCGCCATGGCAGATGGAACCACTATATCCACAACCTGAGGGCAGACCTGACTTTTCAGGACATTGGGCTATAAGGACTCCCCCTCTATCTGGGCCACTACCTCTGGGGAAACCTTTGCCAACATCATGCCAGCTAACATTGGTGTCCTTGTTGGCAAAGACCAGTCTTTTTGTTTTTATGAATGGGCTGACACTTGGGGGCCAGAAATGTTCTGTTATCCCAGACTCACTGTTGAAGGACAAGGAATTTACCATGGATCTTCATACCAAGAGCACGGGCAGAGCTCCCACTTTGAACATCACGGTCACCATGACTGCCAAAACGCTAGCCCTGCTGATGGGCAAAGGTGTCCATGGTGGCATGGTGGTGTGATCAACAAGAAATATTATGAAATGGCCACCCACCCACCTGCAGTGTTCCCAGCACTAACCTTGTCTGTCCCTTTCCCCCACCACTCCCCACTGCTTTTGCACCCCTCTTCTTCCCAGACACAACATACCACATTTTCATTTGAGGGGCCATTACCCCACACCTCTTATTGCTGCCAAAACTACATGGGCTGGGGGCTGGGGCTGGATGGACAGACACCTCCCCTTACCCATACCCAACCTGTGTGTGCTTGGAAAAATTTTTTGTTTGGGAGCTGTTGTTGGTTCTCTTTCTGAATAAAAAAGATTCTACTAGCCAAAAAATAAAATAAAAAATAAAAAACTTCATTGTTTCATTAATTTATAAAATGCATCCACATTTCAGATCCTCCTATTTCACAGATAGTTCTGGAGGCTGGCAAATCCTAGATTATGGCACCAGCATATCTGGTGTTTGAAAGGACCCACTTCCTTGTTCATAGATGGCACCATCTCACACCTTCAAGAAATGGTGAAAGGGAAGAGAAAGGTTTTGAGACATCTGTTTATACCACTTTCCTCCACTTTCCCCTTAGCCACAATTTACACTAGCTGCCTCTAGAACCCTCTCTCCTCTTGTTAAGAGCAGAAACCAAGCATACATTTTGTGAATTAGTTGCTGTCCCACTTTGCAAGGCTGGCAGAAAGTCAAGAGCCAGGATGATGCATTCTATGACTTTAATCCCACCACATTGCCTGTGGACTCCCACCCCAGAAATACCATGAATGGTAAAAATGTATGAAAGAAATGAAAAAGGTCCATGTAAAGAACTTCTCTTTTTCCTCTTCAGTGAAGGCAGTAATTTGCCATGTACAGTTGGCACTGATTTTAATAAATAATAAAATATATGCTTCTCTATCTGCCCAACAGAGCCTATCTGGATGACTTCCAGGATGTAAAATAAGGCGTGTATGTAAAATAAGGCATTAAGTTGGTCATGATGATTGGTTATTGATTGGCAATAGACTACCAATATCATAAATTGATATTGCTGTATGACTGATTTTAATATATTTCTTAAAATAACTTTTATTTAAATGCTATTTAATAATTCTTTTTGTTTAATGTAATGTTGAATATTTTTCACTTTGATCACATCTTAAAATCCAATCTGCAAATTTAAAGCATTTGTTTTATCTGTCAATTTAGAGATTTGCTTTCTCTCTCACTAAATATAAAGAGATAGAGAAATATTAATATAGAGTGATAAAAAGATATAGGTTTTATAGGTATATAGATATTGCTGAGTCATGTGACAGTTGAGTGCATACATTACAACACTTCACCCCTAAACACTTTAACATGCAACTCCTAAAGAAGAGGACATCTTCCTTCATTACCTTAATACAATTAACACACTTAAACAATAACCCAACACTATTGGGGTTTTTTATATGAATAATCCATATTCAGATTCTCCTAGTCCTTTCAAAGTAGGTTTGGGGATTTTTGTGGTATGTGTGTTTGTTTCCAACCCAGGATCCAGTCAAGGATCACACATAGCTTTTAACTGTTATCTCTTTAATGCCCTTTAATCTAAAACAGGTCTCCAGCTTTTTAGTCCTTTTTAGTCTTTCATAATATTGACATTGGGAAGAACCTAAGGCAATTATTTTGAAGAATACCCCCTCAGTTTAAATTGACCTGTTTCTCGTGATCCGATTTAGACTGAACATTTTGGGCAGGAGTACCATGTGGTTGCTGTTAAGTCATTCTAAGTACATTTAATCAGGGGACACAAGTCAGTTTGTCCCATTACTGGTATGCTAAATTGGTTATATTGGTTACAATGTCTCTGATAGATTGAAAAGACACCTAATATGTAATCTGTGGTGTGGAATTACAATTTTAACACTACCAAGTTGTAACAAACAAATTTGCCCCAAGTTTTATAGTTTTATGCAGATACTGTGTGGCTCTTCTACTGCCCCAAGTGCCAGACTCTCAGGTAGTGTATCCTCTCCTGCCTTGTTCTGAGCCCCTCCCTGCAGTCCTCTTCCCCCTCTCCAACCCTTGGCCCATAGCTTATTCTGCTGCCTTTCTACCTCTCAGTCTTTCCTAGTTTTCCTTTTGAGCCCACATTCCTTTATCAGCAAGTCCTGAGCCTTTCAAAAGCCTTTCAAAGAGTCCCCCCCACCCCGTACCTCCATAATTAACTGGCACCTAGACTTCCCACCACCACGAAACCTAGCTCTCCTGTGGGCTCGTTCTAGTGAAGAACTCTCTCCCTTCCCTTTTCTGAGGGATCCAACAACAGCATTCTCCCACCTTCTCTTGCATCCAGACAACTCCACGGCCACACAAGTCTCTGAAAGCCATGCTATGCTTCTGTACCACCTTCTAAATCTCCTCATGAGTGTCATCTGTCAATCTCCAGATCTTTCCTCCCATGATCATGGCAGCTGGTTACTTTTTTTCCCCCTCTGTCTCGGATCCTTTCATCCTTCTTTGGGACCTCAATATCCTTTATGTTTAAAGTTTTCAAACCACACTTCTTTAACATTTTAAACCCTAAAGAGTTTACTTCCATTATTCAGCTGTCCACACCCATGACCACATTTTAGATCTTATCATCACCCAGAAAAGTTTCACATCTAAAATCTCAAACTCCAATATCCCCTCATCCTTCAAGCTCTGTCCCACCTGACTGTACATGCAATCTTTGACTGCATCATGCTGAGGCACTCAAATCTTTCTTCCTTTCCAAGTATACAACCTATTCAAACTCCTTCTTGAACTAGAATAACCCCTCACTCACATTCTCTTACTTGTACAGTTGCTAAGCCCATCAGGGAAAATCAAAATCATGAAAAGCTCCTGCTTCCCTATTTCCCCAACTGCTCCTCCCCAAACCTTCCACAATTCAGCCAAAGTACTACCAGCCACCCCAGTTTGCACACCTAAAATCTAAGAGTTAACATTGATTCATCTCTTTCCTTAACCTCCAGCATGAAATCCATCTGCAAGTGCTTTAGGCCCTGTCTCTAAAACATATGTCAGCATCCAACCTCTTGTCATCATCACATTCACTGGTAACACTAGAGTCCAAGTCACCACCATCTCTCCCTTGAAAAGCTCCCATCACTTCCCACATAGCTTTTCTGATTTCACTTTTGCCCCACTCCACAACAACTTCCCCACCCAATAGCCAACACAATCTTTTTATAAACCTCACTGCCCAGCCTAAAACCTACTGGCTTCCTACTGCAGTTAGAACTAAAATCACTGTCCTTACCTTCACTAGCAGAGCTACGACTAACCTCACCTCTCCCTGCTTCAGGTGCCTTGGCTCATTCCACTCTTCCCCTCATCACACTGGCCCCTTTCTTGAGAGAACCAGACTCATTGCTGGCATAAGGCATTTGCATTAGCTTTGTCCTGTGCCCTGGAGGACTTCCCTTTGATAGCCAGTGCCTGGTTCCTCTGGTCATTCAGACCTCATCTTAAATGTCACTTCCTTAGAAAGGCCCCTCTGACAATCTGATCCACAGGAGCTCCCCAGTCCCTCCCTGTCACAGCACTCGATTTTACCTGCACAGCACTTGGCCCTGGTATCGTGGTCATTCATGAATTTGTTCCTGTTTGTCTTCTGCCTCCAGAATGTAAGCTCTGTGAGAGGAGGGACTTTGCTCACCACTATACTCCCTAGCACCTAAAATGTTGCCTGGCAAAAAGGCAGGGACTCAAAAGTGTTTGTTGAAAAGAAATATAGATTGGAAACAAATATAAATTTATGGCTTGCTGTGTTTTCTTATCAGTAAAGAATAATCTTATCTAATGTATAGGATAATTATGAGGATCAAAGTGGTTAATATGTATAAAGGGCTTAGAACAGTGTCTGGCACACTATTTGCTATAATTATTTAAATGAATGAAATAACAAAAACAAAAAGGGTTACCACTCAATAGAAAAACTTTGCCAGAATGACAACACACTGATTCATTAATTTCATTTAAAAATATGTATTAATTGGGGCACCTGGGTGGCTCAGTCGGTTAAGCAGCCGACTTCAGCTCAGGTCATGATCTCGTGGTCCGTGAGTTAGAGCCCCACGTCAGGCTCTGTGCTGACAGCTCAGAGCCTGGAGCCTGTTTCAGATTCTGTGTCTCCCTCTCTCTCTGACCCTCCCCCATTCATGCTCTGTCTCTCTCTGTCTCAAAAATAAATAAATGTTTTTAAAAAAATGTGTTAATTGCCTACAGTCTTCCTATTGCTATGAGTGGCACTGCAGATTAAAAAGAAAACAATATGTAATTACAGGCTTTGTAGAGCTCATATTTTAGTAAAGTTCATGGATTCATAAACAAAGATTTAAAATGTGTTATGAGGCACCTGCTTGGCTCACTGTTAGATGTCCAATTCTTGATTTCAGCTCAGGTCATGATCTCATAGTCATGAGATCAAGCCCTGCATCCAGCTCCATGCTGAGCATGGGGCCCGCTTGGAATTCTCTCTCCCTCAGCCACTCCCCCACTCGCGCATGCACGCTCTGTCTGTCTCTGTCTCTCTCTCTCAAAATAACTAAAAATTTTTTGAATAAAATTTTTAAAAATACAATGTGTTATAAATATTATACAGTTAGTACTGCAAGGAAAATCCAGGACATCTTCACCAAAAAGAGGACAGTTGAGCTGGACCTTTCCTCCACACTGAGGAAAGAAACAATATTCTAAGCAGAAGTAACAGCATTACCAAACATCCACCCAGGCCTCAGTTCCCCTGTACCCTCACCAACCCCATTCATCTTCCCACCTATAAACCCAGTCCTACCCCTGCTCCAGTGATGAGGTGGCTCAGTGACATCATGATGTATCCAAGGTCACAATAGACCAAGTGGAACTAAGGCTACTCTCTCCGGTCGCCTAGTCATTTCATGCTTAGTCAGCTGTATATGTGCATGTCCTGGCTCCCAAACACTGTCTACACAAGCATGCTGAATCTCTGGGATCCCTGTGTCCTACCTTCTCACACACATGGAACAAATGAAAGCCTCCTCTATCCTACTTCGATAATAAATCAACATCGTCACTGAGTTATAAACAGGTCACTCCTTCTTTTGCACTCCCATGGGATACTTCTGAAATCCTTATTTACCTGCCTGGGTCCTCTCCCAAACTGTATACTCTTTAACAGCTCCTGGATAGCCTTTCTGATTCCACTCTTGCCTCATTCCACAATGCCTTCTCCACTCAGCAGCGCATGTGAGCTTTTGAACATCCCTCTTGGTAGCTTTTATGATTACACAGTGCCTGGCATGAACCAGGCATTCAGCAAATGTTTCAGGAATGAGTTACTGAATGAACAAAATAACCCACAAATTAATGAAAGTACACACCCCTTTTATTATTATAATACTGTATTCATATTTGCAAAAATATTGCCATCTATATATTATGCTACACGTCAATATTATTTCATGTGAAACATTAGAAAATATTAAGAGAATTTAAGAAATATACTATGGTATATGATATCTGAACATACTAAATACAATATTAAATATGTTAGCTACCTAGCTGTAGATAGATAATACATCTATGGAAGGAGAAAAAGCTAAGTGTTCATTTTTCATTAAAAGGAAAATTATCATTCTATTATTGCTCTTGCAATGTATAGACAGTGCACATATCACCACTCGGTGCTGTCGCTAAATGGGAAAGGAAGCTCTGTTTTATTTTGTTCTCTTCAATTTTCTGCCTTGTTTTCAAAGAACATTTCATAAAGGAGTAAATAACCACTAAAGCCAAAGTTAATGGGGAAAAAACATACGTGTTTATGTATCGTGTGTTATTATCTACCAATCAGAAGAGTTGCGAGTAATTAGAAATTGTTGGCTTAAAGTGACCATGTTTTTTGATCAAGAGCCACTTCTCCCTATACTGGCGGATTTCCACTTGTTTGCCTAAATTCTGTTTGCTTCCACTGGGTCTGACAGGCAAAGAACATGGCCAGCTGGTTTCCAGAGCAATTCACTCCCTGGTCTGAGGAAGGCTTGTGAGACATGTCATAAAACAGCTGCCTCTGTCTCCCCAACCAGTCAGAAATAAGCTGAGCAGAACAAAACCTTGAATAAAAAAAAAAAAAAAAAAAAAAAAAAAAACACCTCGACTTTTCATACAAGGACAAAAGGTGGTTATTAGGCATACCAGGGAGGTTCTTTTATAGCTGGTAATTACATATAAATTCAGGACATATAATAAGAAAAATCATTTCCCTCTTCATTTACTTAAAAATGTGATTTCTTCAGTCATTATATAATTACTGGTATTTTTCAGTAACATTATTAGGAATAAATGGGCTACTGTTTCTGAAATTATAAAGATAAAAATACTGAAACTTCCTTATTAGAACTGGTTGTTGAGTAGGTGGAAAAGGGAAAATGGTTTGCTTCTCTAAAATGCCAAACTGAACTTCTTCTATGGCAGAAGGGATCAGTCTGCCATTTTTCACCTTTAAAAGTGATTTCTCCTATCTGTCACATATTTTTAAGCCTTCCTTCCACCTTGCTTAATTTCTACCTTTAAACTTATGTATCACTGCTTACCTGTATGAAAAATTCACCTAGAACCAGAATCCCACTGTTCCATGCTTCCCAGCTAACATGGTAGTGAAGAAAAGAATAGGAAGCAGAATCCTATTTTTACTTTCTAAGCTACTTTGAGGGCTTAAGCAGAGTCATCCTCAATAGAAGTAGAAAGCAGTAATTTCTCACATCTTTCAATATTTTCTTCCTCTGCCTTCTACACCCTCAACAGTCTGCATTCTTGGGAATCCCCACATAAAACCGGAACAAAGTCCCAAGTATGCATACTATCAGTACCAATGGAAACTACCTTACCTCATCCAAGCTAACAACCTCAAGCTCTATTCCCAGCTACATGTTCCAGACCCAACTACGGAGACAAGAGGTGGTAAGCAGCCAATGATAAGATAAAATTCCTTCTAATACGATCATTCATGTGCTGGCCGTCACTTCTCCCATTCTCACTCCCAGATAACATCGTATCTTAACCTGGTTACAATTCATAAGTCTGCACAAGGTCCTTAAGGGAGAACACCACTGTTGGGGGTGTCACCCACGATAGCCAGAAAAGACGGAAATACTTTCATCAGGCCAACCTTTCAGCTATTCTCAAATCATACTACACAAACATCAAAACTATGCCAGGGCATAAAACTGACACTGTTTATCACTGTCATTACCTCGAAAGTTTTCGGCTGAGGAAGGGACAAATCTCCCTCTGAAATCCTGGTTCCAGGCTATTTCTCAAAGCGGCAGCAGAATTAGAGCAGGCAAGTTACAGCTGTGCCAAGAACTTAGCCACAGCCTGCTCCTCAGGGAAGTGTGAGTGAACTGGCTAATGCAACCAGCTGCAGAGACCTAAAGGTTAAAAGATAACAGAAGAAATAACAAACGCAGAAGGAATGGTAGAATTAGAAAACCATTATTTTAAACCCCTAATAAAAGAATGGATCTAAGCAGATTTTATCAGTGGCTGCCAAAACCATTCACTGAAGAGATGATGACTACATCTGAATCCAATAAGCAATCTTAGTATCACTAAAAATGGGACATGCATACATTACACGCCTCCTGATGTGATACAGTAAGATATAGCATCACCTATGAAGTATTCTTGCCCCCTCCTCCAAACAAAAACACTGAACCCAAATCTAATCAACCACTAGATGTAACTGTCAGTTTACAGAAAATAAAGGGGGTGGGGAATAGAGGAATGTGTTGAATAACACTTTGAGGAAACAATCATGCAGGAGGCAGAGCCAGAATGTGGGAAATTATAAAGAACAAATGACCTGGTTTCCTCAACAAATAAAAGTGGTGGTGGGTGGAGAGGGTGAAAGGAAGAGAACTATTATAAATGTGAAAGGACTTTAGAAACATAAATCAGTGTAATCAGTGGACCTTGTTTAGATCCCAATTCAAGCAAATGTAACTGTAAAAAGACATTTTTATGACAACTGGAGAAATTTCAACATGGACTGGGTACTAGATGATATCAAGGAATAACTGTCAATTGTGCCAAGTATAAAGAGAAGAACTGATAAAATGCTTGGAATTTAAAATACCTATTTTGTTTAACGTCCATTTACTTTTGAAGGAGAGAGAGAGAGCGCAAGTGGGAGAGGAGCATAGAGAGAGGGAAACAGGGAGAGCTGTCAGCACAGAGCCCAATGTGGGGCTCGAACCCACGAGCCTTAAGATCATAACCTGAGCTGAAGTCGAACACTAAACCGATGAGCCACCCAGGAGACCCCATAAAATACTTAAGCAAAAGCAAATGAAACAAGATTGGTAAAACATCAGGAGACTCATTTATATCATTCTCTCTACTTTAGGAAATTCCAGAAATTTTCCATAGTAAAACTTTTGTGCTTGTTTTTTGTTTTGGGGGGGTTTCTTCATTTTATAAAAGTTATGGGACAGCCTTGATAACTTTATTCGGCATCTCAGCCAGGTGTTTAGGAACTGGCAGCACCAAGCAGAGGAGGGGAGGCTTGTGTGAAATCTTGGGACCTTCCACAACTGGCATAACAAAGACACCGACCCAAAGTTCCTCACCCAAAGCACAGACCTGCTGGCTGGTTTCCCACTCCTCCTTGCCAGCTGGCTCCAAGGGTCTAAAAGCCTCTGCCCTCAGCTCCCGGGAGCAGAGGACAGGAAAAAAGAAACAGCTCTACTTGCAGATGGAGCCCACCATCTCTGAGCCAGCTGTCCTCCTCCTCGGGCTCCATGCCGAGAGACCCAGAAGGCTGAGACTCACTGCCATGGCACCAGGGGCCTGAGATCCGGTCACTCTCAACAGGGAGCAATTTCACTGGACTGGGCAGACTCCTCAAGTTATTTCAGCTTTGAAAAGAAAAATGTAAATTGGAAAAATCTATGGACTGTGAACCGGACATGAGGAATTGTTAACTTTGATTATGGTCATGGAGGAAAATGTTCTTGATGCACACTAAATTATTAAAGGGTAATATGTCATGATAACTATAATGTACTCCAAAATACATAAGCAATGAAAACTAACAAAATGTTAACAATTACTAACTAATGTCAGAGAACTATACTTGCTAAAGTGTGAGTGGGGAAGAGGGGAAAGTGGGTGATGGCCATTGAGGCGGGCACTTGGGATGAGCACTGGGTGTTATATGGAAACCAATTTGACAATAAATTATATTTTTTTTAAAAACGCAATGTAGGGGCGCCTGGGTGGCTCAGTCGGTTAAGCAGCCGACTTCAGCTCAGGTCATGATCTCACAGTCCGTGAGTTCGAGCCCCGCGTCGGGCTCTGTGCTGACAGCTCAGAGCCTGGAGCCTGTTTCAGATTCTGTGTCTCCCTCTCTCTCTGACCCTCCCCTGTTCATGCTCTGTCTCTCTCTGTCTCAAAAATAAATAAACGTTAAAAAAAATTTTTAAATAAATAAATAAATAAAAACGCGATGTAGGGGCACCTGGGTGGCTCAGTCGGTTAAGCATGGACTTCAGCTCAGGTCATCATGGTTGGTGGGTTCAGAGCCCACGTCAGGCTCTGTGCTGACAGCTCAAAGCCTGGAGCCTGCTTCGGATTCTGGGTCTCTGGCTCTCTCTGCCCCTCCCCCACTTGTGCTCCGTGTCTCTCTCTCTCTCTCTCTCTCTCTCTCTCTCTCCCAAAAATAAATAAACACTTAAAAAAGGCAACGTAGTGCATGTAAGAATATGTGTAAGTGCTGCACAACCACTTTCATGTTTTGCATATTACTTTCCAGTCTTTAAACAAATACATGTTTTTAAGTAACTTACAATTATAATGGACAATCATTTTCATTCAACTTTTCTCACTTAATATTTTCACAAAGACTTTTCCACTGTTTTATCTTAGTAATTATTTTTAACATTGCTTCATAATATACCATAATATTGACGTTCCCTAAATAACCATGCCTTGATTTTTAGTACTTAGGTTGCTTTCTTTTAATTTCCTTTCTTTTCTTTGTTTTAAGACTTAATGCCACAGTGAAAACCCATGTGCATATACCTTTATGCTTTTGTTAATTTGCTAAATTGTTTCTCTAGAATAAATCCTCAGAAATGTGAGCTCTGAACACAAATTTATATATATAGCCCTAGCAAATTTTTCCACATTGCTGGACAAATGGTTTTAGTGACATCAGCAAACTGTACTTGCAGTGATTTCAGAATATTACTGGCATTATCTTAAATTTTTATCTAGTTTTTATATTTAAGGATATTTTAACGTGCACATCTTTAACTTCTATGAGAAAGAACATGTTTGCACACCTTTGTTTACCAGCAACTTGGTTAATTCTTACCGTCTGCCATCTGGTTACTGAAATCTTGAAGACTTCTCACAAATCTTAATGAGCTATTTTTTTTATTTTTTATTTTTTAAGTAATCTATATGCCCAATGTGGGGCTTGAACTCACAACCCCAAGATCAAGAGTTCCATACTCTACTGACTAAGCCAGCCAGGTGGCCAATAGCCCCATGAACTACTGATATATTGCTATTATGTTGTATTAGTGGCAAAACTGGTATTTTCCTTAGACTACCATTATCTTTAGTTTTGTTTTTGTGAGGGACTAACATAAGCTTGTGTTATTTATATATGTAAATGTGTCTGATGTTCTTTTTCTTTTTTAGGTTCTTTTTCTCAATAAAACAGAACACCTCTAAGATCATCCTGACTTGAAGTGCATTTGCCAATAGCCCATTGACAATGTGATACTACTGAACACGTTGTAACTGTCCTGTCATTAAAACATTTAACTCCTTCCTCTTGCTCACACTCCCCTACCGGGTCACCAAATCCTATGGAAATTACCTCAAATTTAACTCTATCCTCCCTTCTCCTCTCCATCCCTATTACCACTGTCCCTAACCATCTGTCAACTGAAATGCTAAATGCAACTGACTCTTAACTGGTCTCCCTGCCTCCAGAACAGTCCTCTTACAATAAAAACTGCCTGTTAGTACCAGCTTAGCTTTCCAGGGGCCCTCCCTTTATGGCCCCTGCACAACTCTCCAGGCTCTCAAAAACAAATAGCCAGGGGGCACCTGGGTGGCTAAGTTGGCTGAGCATCAGATTCTTGATTGCAGCTCAGGTCATGATCTCATGATTGGTGAGATGGAGCCCCGAGTCAGGCTCTGCACTGATGGTGTGGAGCCCACTTGGGATTCCCTCCCCCACTCTACCCCTACCCCGCTCATTTGTGCTCTTTCTCACTCCTGCTCAAAACAAATGAATAAACTTTAAAAAATAGCCAACATGCTTTGAATGTTTTACTCTGTGCTATGCACTTTGCAAACATAACTTCAATTAACCTTCACAAGAACCTTTTAATTTAAATATAATGCCATTGTTCCCATTTTACAGATGTGTACATCGAGGCATATAGTGGTTAAGTAATTTGGCCAAGTTTCCACAGCTAGGAAGATGCAGAGGCGGGATACAAACTTGGCTCTGCCTAATTCCCAAGCCCATATGCTCTTAATCACTGTACCACACTTCCTCACAGACGGTTCCTCAACTCTCAGCAACACTGCCTCCCTTCCACTCTGCCCACCAGCAACACTGTCCTGCCTAGAATTTCTCTCAAACATCCATGCTGCTTCTCTACTCATTCTCTTCATTCGTGCTATTCTGTCTCCTGGAAATGTCCTTCCGTCTCTCTTTACCCTTGACCTACATGATTCCTACCCATCTTTTGAGACAGTGCAGGTGTCACCTTCTCTGGGAAGTGTTTCCCTATTTAACTTCCTCCCTATGCTCACTCTCCTCTCTCTGACTGAGGAGGTGTCCTTCTTCTGTGCTCATCTCCATCCCCTACGCAGCACATCATGCCATCAGTTTCTGTTCCTGTGTTTGCCTCTCTCCCTGGACCATGAGTAGCTTGAGACTATATTAATCATCCCACATCCTCAGCCAGTGAAATGCCTGGTATGTAGCAGGTCCTCAGTGCTTCACCATAACTTTCAAAAGAATCAGAAATTCAGAGTGTTTAATCAATTAATTCTGGAATATTTTTTAATATCTCCATGTAAAGCATGCCAGGGATTTTTTTTAAGCAAATGACAACACCCAATATATGCGTTAGACAAAATAAGTGACTAATGAGTATCACAGATCACTGTGGAAGTACAGAAGAAGAAAAGACCACCTTGGACTGGGACAGTCAGGGAAGGCTACAGAGAAGAGAGGAAATTTTAAAGGGGATTGAAAGATGAACAAGGCTCAGAAAGCAAAGCTACATATCAATCATCTAAGTCTAGTGTTTAAGCAAATATCCAGACTGGGGACCTACAGCTAGCAATGGAAGGCAAAGCCGAGAAGTTGATATTCTTTCTCTTGATCTTGAGCTCTATCAGATCAGCTGTGCACTTATCTGACTGCAAGGTGCCAGATACAAGTTTTATTCCAGAGCATTTGAGTTGTCAGTAATGAGCATCTCACCTTACCTCTGAGACGATTTCCTAGGACAAAAAATCATGGAAATGCTTCTAAATAAAAGCCTAGCGACTGTTAGATCATGAGATACACTAATAATAATAAAATGTCAGAAACATGTGCAGCCCTATGTAATGAATTCAACAACTATCCTAAGGTCAGGGAGGTCTTCCTGCAAAATACACGTCATTCTGTTTACATCAAACACAGAAAACTCATTTACAAGTGAATGTCATTTTCATCTTTGTTCCATGGCCAAGTGCATCTCATTTGCATTCGTTTGTTTCCCTACTGGAGTGCTTGCTACTGTTCTACAGCTGGTGTGGGTTATGCTCTGTACCTACTACTTACTACCATAGACCCACACCCCAGCCATCCAGTTATAATTCTGAATTATAATCCCAAAGATGATTTTACAGAAGGTTCTTTAAAATTTTTTTAATGTTTATTTATTTATTTTGACAAAGAGTGTGCAAGCTGGGGAGGGGCAGAGAGAGAGAGAGAGAGAGAGAGAGAGAGAATCCCAAGCAGGGTCCATGCTGTCATTGCAGAGCCAGATATGGGGCTCAATCTCACAAACCATGAGATAAAAAAATTACTAAAGTATTTTTAAATAATACACATCACAGGGAAATCAAAATTTGATGGTAATGTTCATAGAAGAGAACTTTAAAAGTTCAAATGCATGTGTACGCAAACACACATTTTCCATGTTAGCCTAACATTAGGATCTCCATGTTGTCTGACATGGAGAAGTACAGTTCTATAGCTCAGGTCTCCCAAGGATTCTCTACCAAATTCCCCACAAAACAAAAACATGGGATGAGGCCCCCAGTGTTGCCTCCCTATTGCAGAATATGGTCAAGAGCTAAGGGTGACTGAGCCTTGCAATCACAGAGGGAAGAAATGAGTTGAGCAGTCAGCCAATCATCCATCTTCTAGACATTGGCCTGATTCTGACATGATGCAAGCCAGCTCAGAGTTTTCACTGACCCCAATCCCACCTGCACCTCATCTACAAAATACCTGCACCACACCTACAAAATTCACTTAACATAAGCTATTCATTGAAGCATTATTTATAGAAAATAACCCAAGTGCCATCACCAGGAGAATTAAACAACATATGTGTGTATGCTATGCAGCTGTAAAAGAAAAAAAAAGGAAGTTCTTTTTGGGCTGCTCTGGAAAGACCTTCAGATTATATGATTAAAAAAAAAAGTAAAACATGGGGCTCCGGGTGGCTCTGTCAGCTGAATATCTGACTCTTGATTTCTGCTCAGGTCATGATCCCAGGGTCCTGGGATCGAGCCCGTGTGGGACCCCATGCTGAGCATGGAGCCTACTTGGGATTCTCTCTCTCTCTGCCCCCTCCCCCCACCTCTCTAAAAAAAATTAAAAATTAAAAACGTTTTAAATTAAAAAAATAAAACAGAAGATACAGGAAAAAAATCTTCAGCTTAAGTATATTCATTCTTGAGTGTTTATACCTAACAAAAAGAAACACCAGACTTAACAAAAAGAAACTACAATGACTGGTTACAAAGTACAGGTCCACATTTTGTAAGTTCTGAAACTCCTAGGATTTGGGAAAACTGTTTTAAGAAAAACAAGACAAAATTAGGATTAAGTCTTGAAGAAACTTGTGCCAGTGAGCTTCAAAATAAATCTACCCCTAGCAATTACCTCTGAGTACATAGGAGTATACAGAAATGAGAATTTAAGACTCCTAAATATAAACCTATTTATACAGTTGTTATCTTTGAACATGTTAGTATATCACCTATTTAAAAACAAAATTAACTTTTTTAAAAAGGCCTGTCTCCAGGCTCCAGCTGCTGAAGGTCTCATTCCTTCTCCACCTCCTTCATTCTATCAATCCCAACCCTCCTGTTCTAGTTTGATTTCATTCCCGCTGCCTTATAACTACTGGGATTCTGCCTCAGCCTGGCTCTTTCCAGATGATGTTGTGCCTGGCATTCTATTTTGATTTGGGCCCCATATTTCTCTCTTTCGGTCACCCTTGGGTGCACCATCAGCAAAGCAGTTTCAGGCCAACCCAGCCCCACCCCTGACCTTGCCTGCCTGGCCCGGACTCCCAGGAATCCAGCCTGCTACATGTGAAAAGAGTTTGGAAACTGACAACTATATCATTGGTGATCAGTCCCAAGGGATGCTAGGATCCTGGAAAATTTTTAGGTCCTAACTTGGGAATTGGGTGATTCTCTGGCAGGATCCAAATAGTCTTGAAGTTCTCAACAGAATCAAACTATCACACCTTTATTCCTGGGGTCCGCAGGACCACAGGTGGACCACTTTAGACTCACCCCTATACACGTCTTTGTGTTTAATAAGACTAAGTCAGGCTAAACTGAACCCAACCTTATAGGAATTTACCAGAATTCAAGTAATTTCGAGTACATAACAGGTCAAACATGGTCTCTAATTTAACTCTGATTCCAGCTGGAAAAACCTGGGAACCCATTAATCTTTCAGCTCACCTCATCTTTGTCCTATGACAATAGGAATCAAAGTTGAATTTCTGGACACTTCCTATGTCAGTCAGATGACAGTACTTTAAAGAGGACATACAGCATGTTGAGAATGACGCTGAAGAGTCAACAGGCCTAGGGATGAATCCTGGCAATATTTCTAGCTAGCTGTGCAACACAAACCTTATTTCCCTTATCTGTAAAATAGGTTGTTACAAAGATCACATGAGATAATGAAGGTTTAATGAAATGAGTGCTATCCAGGAAACTTTAAGGCAAAGCAATATTTTCTATTTTCCCTCACTTTATGAGGAGAATATTGACCATTATGAATATCATGAAGTCCCAAACTACTAATTCAAGACAATAACACATAAACTGATTTGGGAAAGAAATGAAGGGCACAATATATGTACAAACACCTATAAATGGCAAAGACAGTATCTAGACCGCATTTCAGTATTTAGCTTTAAATAATTCGGAAAGCCTATTCTATAAACCCCCTAATGTATTTTCTTTTCTCTACATCTTCTTGGTTGCTAAGGCATTTCTTTCTCCAGCTTGCCGAAAATCACAAATAAGCTTATAAAATGCGACATCTTCCATTGACTCATTTCTCATTGGGTTGACTCTTGGCATACCTGAAAGCATTTTGTTGCTCACACATGTGTTCTGCCACGGTCCAATGCGCTCAAGTGAGCTTAAACCTGACCTGGTCATGTCTCCATTTACCTTAAGGTGATAATTCAGGAATCGACTGCTCAGTGTCAAGTATAGAATCTTATCTTTCTGCCGGTTGTCAGGCATTAAAAAAAAAAAAAAAACTCTCTTTGACCTTCACTCTGTTCTTATGGACAGCCATCTGCTATTGCACTGCATCTCTCTTCACTATATTTCCTGTCGCATAAGACATTTCCACCTAAGGCTCTCTACACAAATCTCTGGAGTTGAATGTCTCCCCGTTCAAACACAACTTGCCATGGAACGTTGAATTTTCAGTCAGTCTCAACTTACAGGAACATTACTATACTGCCAACATTAAGAATAGGAAGTGTGTGTTTGCAGCCACTTCCCACAATACCAAACTATGCAGAAGAGTGTGTGAATAGGGGGGAGAAAAATAAAAGGTAGAGAATACTCACATTTGGATATCTAACGTATTTCATTTTTAATAAAGTTTCCTTACTCTACCTGAAAATGTTCCCGAATCTGTTTAATTGTAATTACAAAAATCTGTCTTTTATGCTCTCACTTCCATAGTTTTAATACGTTCTGGTTTAGTTTTTATGTACTTACATGAAATGTTAAAACTTAAACAATTAAAGCATATTATCCTTGAAATAAAATCAGTGTCCTTAAAGGGCTTACATGCGTACATACAGCCCTCCCCCCCCCCACCCCCCGCCGCAACGGCGGTCCCTTTTTTTAGGGCCCTGGGACGGTTCGCAAGCCAAAGGCATTAACAAGTTGTCTGCCGTACAACCGGTTACACCTAATTTGAATTAAACCACAGTCGCAGATGACAGAAGCGCTCCTTTCATCTTTTGTAGGAAGGTCACCCAGCCCAGAGCGAGCGCCACGCTCCTTCTGGAACTAAACACGTTGGCCCCGCCGTCTGTTGAGTCCTCCCCTTCACAACTCACACCTGGGTGGCCAAGGGTCAAGTCTGACCTCCCGACGGCGCCAGCGCCTATGCCGCCTTTCCTTTGGGGAAGCAGCAGATGGCGAGGGCGCCGCAGCGCTGGTGCCGCTACTCCCCGCCACAGCAGGGCAGCAGCACTTAAAAATGACTCGTTAGGCGCCGGGAACTCCCTCCGCCTCCTGCCGTCCGCCGCGGCGGGGGCGGGAGGAGTCCCCGCGTCTCTTTCCCCAGCCAGGGTTCCCGGACACTACACCTAAAAGCGGCGAGACTCCACACCTCTGCCCCCACTCAGAACCCGAAAACCTCTGTTCCCAGGGAGAGAGAAGCCGTGAGTCACAAGAGCGCCGCACTCACTACCTGGCACTGCAGCACCCACGCAGGAGACGACACCGCCAGCGGGCCACGGGATCCTGGGAGACTGCTCCTGCCCAAACCTTCGCGCGCGGCCAGCCCGCCACCAATAGCAACCCTGGCTCCAAGGGGTGAGCCAATGGGAGCGCTCGGGCTAAAGCGGAGCAGCGAATCATCGCCCTCTAGTCTCCGGGGCCCAGGCACCAACACCAACACCAGCCCCAGCTCTCCTGGCGTTCCCCCGAGCTGCATGCGGTTCTAACCTGGAGACCCACCGCTACTCACCTCATCCGCAGAGTCCAGCCAGTAAATGAATTTTCCCCAGAGCAGAATTTTGAGGAACTGCAGCTTTTACTGTGTGCCCCGTTCTCTACCCGACTCAGGAGGGGAGATGTTCATGCGCTCACCTCCGCGGCATGCTTCTGCGTAAACTCACCGCGCAGCCCAGCGTTTCAAAAATTAGTGAAAGCACGAGAGCGTTCTTCCCGTTCACTTAATCGCTATGAACCATTTGAATGGGTCGACGTCTGAGCTTAAAATAGAAGGATGACTTGATAAGGGGTCTGAGGAAGTTTCTCTTTGGCAAAAGTGTGAACGGCCTTTACTTACTGAAGTTGGGGCATGTTTGTCGGGGGCTAGAAGTGAACCAAGGGGAGAACAGCGCTAACACTTGTAAAAGGGCGTCAACACTTACCTCGTTCGTTGGTGTCTTCAAAATAAAACCACGGAGTTGGTAGGGTTATTTCACTATTGTTTGAGAGCTTGCTATGCATCAGGCTTTATGCTAAGCAGTTTACCTGCATTAACCCATTCAATCCTCACAACCTCCCTATTGCATAATTCAACTTGTTTTACAGATGAGGAAATCAAGGCAGTAGACCCTTCATAGTTACTTGTGGTCATCAGGATGAGAAGGAAGGAGGGTTGGGGGTGGGAATGGAGACAGAGATAGGAAACTGAAAGAAGTCATCTGAGAAACACTAACTCAACTGAGCCATTTAAATAAGTAGTATTAGGGGCGGCAGGGGTGGCTCAGTTAAGCATGGACTTTGGCTCAGGTCATGCTCTGGTCGTGAGTTCAAGCCCCGCATTGGGCTCTGTGCTGACAGCTCAGACAGAGCCTGGAGACTGCTTCAGACACCGTGTGTCTCTCTCTCCCTCCCTGCCCCTCCTCCGCTCATGCTCTCTCAAAAAATAAATAAATGTTTAAAATTTCTTAAATAAGTAGTAGTAATGTTACTGATTATACATCACTGATTTGACTTCACAACTAAAATGAATAACCACATTAATTATATATGATAGTGTGCACATCCATGGACAAATATACAGGTTATGTGAGGCAACCTATGGAGAATTACAAATGACCTGCTATTAAAGACATTTTAAGTCTATATTCAACTTTCATTTTTCATATTGGAATTTATTCGAATAACCTAGTCAATATCAAAGAGGAAAAGGATGCTAGGGCGTTTTCTGTTTTATTAAATTTTTATCAATTTAAAATGTATTTCTTTGACCAAACTGTTTTTATTTCTTGAAAACAATAAGAGTTATAGGACTAAGTAGTGAGCTAGGAAATGAAAGAAGGAAACAAAACTTTTACACCTGATAAAACTTTTTTTGTTTTAAATCTGGGCAGCCTTTCTCACTTTCCCTGAGGACTCACACAGTCTGTTTTCAGGAAAGTTTTCCAATATTTCTCTATAAGGGTGGATTTTGTTTCAAGCAATAATTGCTTCAAAGGGCAAGACTCTGATACTATGAAGGCAGTGAGAAGCCCTGGATGTCTAGAGCCCAAGCTGAATAGGCAGCTGTGTGGGTTTGCTTCCAGTTCTGTTGTCAGGGCCATCACTGAACCTCATGGGGCAAGCCCATGGTCATCCTCTGTGGGGAGGAAAGAAGCGAAAATAGCAGTAGCATAAGGATTTGGCAGAGAATAGGCTCTCAATAAATGGTAGTATCATTGTCACCATATATGCATGCTACTTCACACATATTTTTTATTTCTCTTTGGGTTTTCTTTTACAAAGCAAAACATCTTCTGGTTAGCAGACACCAAAAACCTGTAATCCCCAGGATAAGTTTTCTCATAGAAAAAATCTTTTTGCTGATCCAGCCCCCATAAAAGTCAGATGTCCTCCCCACCTCACCCCCATGCCTCTTGCTCTGATGGATTACAAAAAGTCTCTGCCAGCCATCCAGTGACATCTGCCATGTTCCCAACTGGGAGACAGCTGTGTGGGAACTGCTGCAGTACTCAAGATTCAGAAAATAAAGGTCATTTTTTTTAATTTTTTTTTCAACCTTTATTTATTTTTTTTTGGGACAGAGAGAGACTGAGCATGAATGGGGGAGGGGCAGAGAGAGAGGGAGACACAGAATCGGAAACAGGCTCCAGGCTCTGAGCCATCAGCCCAGAGCCCGACGTGGGGCTCGAACTCCCGGACCGCGAGATCGTGACCTGGCTGAAGTCGGACACTCAACCGACTGCGCCACCCAGGCGCCCCAATAAGGGTCATTTTTAACTGAGTTAAAATCATCAGGATCATATCCAGATCTTTTGGTGCCCTACAAGAATCTTCCCACCAACCTCTGGGAAGAGTACTAGAGACCTGGGCTCTTTGGGTACCTGCCCTTTGTTGAGGAGATGGCTCATCCTCCACTTCTACATAACTTCAGTGAAATGCTCCCCTGAGTACGGGGTTGGGGAGTGGCATAGGAAGGGGAGAGGGTGCTTTCCAATTTTAGCCCACAGAAATATATTCTTTACGATAGTCTTCCATTCACTAATATTAATTTTTTATACCCATAAGTGAAGTCATTGCTTCTAACTTTGTACTTCTCATTATGGGCCTCCCAGTGAACTTGAAGTGTATATTTTCTCTTCAGTAAAATGGGACACACATCAACAGCACGAGATTATTGGAAAGAGTACATGGAGAAAAGAAAACTACACAGACGAGTAGATCAGCACCTCCAATAATATCAATCCTCTTTTAGCATTTGTTAAGTGAAAACTAAAGTGTATGAATCATAAAAAGCACGGAGCAATTTTCCTTTGTTTGCTTCCCAAGGAAACCCCTGTCAAAATGGTACATAGCAAGAAACAGTGATTCTACAGCTCCATAATTCTTTTTGATGAGGAATATGCATTTTTTCTTGAAACTCATTAGCTTCTTTCCTAAACATGAAAACTCTTAGCATAATTAACATGACTTCAGAAAACAGTTACTTTGCCCGCTATCTGGGAGCATGTGAAGTACACATATTGGAAATAGTATATTTCCCTATTACAACACTACTTAGCATTTACCTTATGAATAGTCAAAGTCTTCAAGTGTCCTGTGATTCATTTTATTATGGAGTCTTCTTGAAAATTGTTTTCGAATTAAACTCTTTCTTTAAAGGATCTGCTGAAATCGCGAAGAAACTGTCATGTGTATCTTTATTTTTATTAAAGATTGCACAAACTGGAACCAAGACCAAAATACTGAATCCACTGGACATCATTCATTGTAAAACAACATACATCACATCTGTACTCTACCAAATAAGACATTTTCTTTAAAATTATATATTGCGTGCTTTTAGATTCATGCTTTAGATATTTTACATTTGTCATTACTCTTTTATAAATAATTGCAACTTGACCAATTTGCACACCTGCTACCACTAAATAGTCAATGCGGGAAGGCATAGTCTTTGACACGAGAACAGATGAAATGGAAATATTTGGATAGATGGATGGATGTCACGTCTACCGAACTTTGACTACTGTTTCGCCTATTTAGTGAAATGCTAATGTAAACACACACACACACACACACACACACACACACACACACAACATCGTTTCAAAAGGCACAATTTCCTCCACATTAAAGAACAATTTAAAAATACATGGCAGTTAAAATCGACGCCCTCAAGGGCGCTGTGAAGTTCACATTAATGCGATCCTAAACCTTGAGAGCAGACCTCCTGGGTGGTTCATGGGAGAGACTACCCGCGGAGTCCAAGGGTCCACAGGGACCCGACTCGCTCCGGCTACGCAAAAAGCCAGATTTCTTTGAGCCACTTCTAAACCTTAGCTCTGAATTTCACTATAGGACCTGGACCTCTCACTGTTCCAAATCTGGCGCCCAACCAAAATAAAAACGGTTTTGTCAACCGGTTCACTCTCCAGGAGCTCCTGTCTTCTCCCAAAACAGAACCACTCTCCCCTCCCCAACTTCTTATCTCCGTTCCCGCCTCCCAAATCCACCCTTTCCCGAGATGAGTCGTTATGAGTCGCGCTCGCCGCCGCCTCCAGCCTCAGGGTCGCTCTGGTCGTCCGTGAAGCAGACGTCCACATCGCTGTCGTTGTCGCTCTTGGGCTCCCCAGGCTCCGGCGGGTAGTCAGGCTCAGCGCCGGGGCCATCGCCCGCCTTGGCGAGCAGGTTTTGGCCGGGGTGGCGGGACTTGACGTGGCGCTCCAGGTCCCGGCGGCGGACCAGCACCTTGCCGCAGAACTCGCAGCGGTAGGGCGTGTTGCCCTCGGCGTGCAGCCGGATGTGCTTGTTCAGATTGCTGGGGTCGCCGAAGGGCCGCAGGCACACTTTGCACTTGAGCGGCTTGTAGCCGGTGTGCGTCCGCATGTGAATCTTGAGCCCGTACTTGCGCGAGTACAACTTGCCGCAGTAGAGACACAGGTGGCCGGTCTTGGACTTGCCGGCGCCGCCACCTACGCTGCCGCCACCCCCAGCGCCTCCCGCTGCCACGACGGCGGGTGGCAGCGTCCCCGCGTCCAGGCGGCCTCGGCTTTTCCCGGCTGCCATCTCGGACAGCTGCTGCGTGTGCATAGCGATCTCTCGGTCGATGCTAGCCAGGGAGCCGAGCTCCGCAGGGCTTAGGGCGGCAGCTGCCGCTGCTGCTGCCGCCGCCGCAGGCCCGCTGAAGTAGGAGATGGACTCCGGATACTTGAGCAGCCCGCCGAAGTGCAGTTTGAGCGGGTAATAAGCGGCGGCGGCCGGTGAGCCGTAGAGTAGCTCCCCGTTGTAGACGGTAAAAGCCGGCATGACGGCAGGTAGGTGGCTGCACTCGCCACCCGGGTAGGCTTTGAGCCCGCCCGCGTCGAGGGCCGGCAGCGCGCAGCGCTCGACGGGCAGCCCGGTCGCAGAGGGCAACTGGGCGAAACGCGCTCCCGGCAGCGCCGGCGCCGCTGGCTGGGCGCGTTCCACATGCTTGAAGGCTGACGCCTCTTCCGGGGCCCCGGGGAGCAGAGGGAAGCTGCGCAGGCCCCCCGAGCAGGGTAGGCCAGGCGGCGGCGGCGGCGGGTCCCCCGAGAGCAGGCACTTGGAATGGTGATGGTGGTGGTGCGCATGGTGGTGATGGTGGTGGCCGGCGCCGCCCGCCGCGGGGTTCTCCCCGCTTACCGGGCGTCCGCCCGCCCGGCCCCCGCCCAGCAACCTGCCTAAGGCCAAGCCGGACCCAGGCTTGCCGCCGCCCTCCTCCCGGTAGGGGTCGCCATGCGCGGCCGCGGCCGCCTTGGCCAAGCCGGCAGGCTTGAAAGCCGAGCGCACTCCGGGGTAGAAGGCCAGGCCACCGCCCCCAGCTGGGGAGCCGCCTACGATGCCGAGGAAGTGGCTGTGTCCCCGGGAGGCCCCGCTCATGTCTAGGGCGCGGTCCGGCTGCTCCTTGCTCTTCTTGGACTGCCCCCACTTGGCCGCGGGTGGCGACGTGGCCGAGGGCGCAGAGGAGGCCTCGCGCTTGATACTCTCCCGCGCTCCGCAGGCCTGGAGAGGCGGCGGGGCCTGCGAGTGGGGCCTCAGAGTGCCAGCCGGGGTGGCCGCGGCAAAGTCGGGCGCTGGGGGTTTCGGAGAGAAGGGAAGGCCATCCGCGGCCGGGGCAGCGCTTTGGCGAGCAGCGTGCTCGTGGTGCAGGTATGTTCGGCCCCCGCCGCTGCTGAGCACGCAGTGGAAACGTAGGTGGGCCTTAAGGCTGTTGGGGTATCTAAACGTCCTCCAGCAGTACCAGCAAATGTAGCGCTCCTCCCCTGGGCGAGAAAGAGTGGGAAAGCGACCCCGTGAGAGGCGAACAAGCGAAAGAGAAAGAAAGCGCACCCAAGGCAAAGCCCAGATTTATGACCAGAGGTATGAGCAAGAGTGTTCTTGGGGCCCAGAGAGTGAGTTAGTTCGGTGGCCCCATTGTAGCAAGGACTCCGAGAAGCCCCAAATGGCCAACTTTGTCACCATCTCCATCCTCTGGGATTACTCAGAGGCCAAAGGGGTGACCTGGGCCTTTCCAACGAAGACTTCCTCCGGGCCATCCGAGCAAATCTTCCTGGGGAGGGCAGCGCTCAGGCAGGCTGGCCGGGGGAAGAAACGAGCAGAGAGAGCAGCTGTTGCTTTAAATCAAGTGTTGAGGCTGTGCTGTGCCCGGGCCCATCTGTTGGCGTTTGCAGAATAGGTGGCGTATGTCAAGGAGTTTGGATAAACTGAACAAAGACCAATCTAATGGTCGTGAGCGCCTCATTACCAGGCGAGACAATATCTTGTATGTATGGGCCATATGTAATCATTCCTTTTCATACAACAATGCCTTTTATGTCCATTACCCACCCTTCCCACTGCCTCCCAGCCTTAAACATTTTGCCTGAGGTTTTCCTGGAGCGTGACCAACTGAAGGACCACATAGGGACTATAATCTGCTATTCTTCAAAATTATTTGTATCTTTATTTCCTCTTTAACCCCATTTAATTTGATGAGAAAAAAAGAAAACGCCCTATGTCCTTATAGTCTAAAAATTGAAGGATGATGTCGTATTATGTTCTCAGTTGTTCCACCTGGTAATTAATTAACTCCTAGAAAGCTGCACCAGTCCAGGCATAATAATAAAGTCCTTGGAAAAGACAGTTTAGTTTTTATGAAATGAATATATAGATAGATATGATATAAATACTCAGCTTTTAGTAAGCATACAATTCTCTACGAGGAACTATATACATGTTTTTGCTGTCAAGCCTTTTCTTGTGTTTAATATTATTAACATTAGTTGTTTTTAATTTGGCCAAGGTCTGGGAACACAATCGAGGGACACAGGTATGAAACAGATTGTGATCACATGGTGGAAGTTAATTTTCACTTTAAAACGGTCTTGTTATATCTGGACAGAAAACAGCGATCTTGCAGTTGGGTTTCTTTTTTTGGTGTTATGGTTGCTTGATAATACTGAAGAATGTCTGTGAGAAAGAAGTTAGTTGAGCCACAAGGAAGTACCCAAAGTTTGTCTTATTAAATTCAATGGAAAAATTAAATTCCCTCCCCCTTGCACACAAGCAGCTTAAACTTCTAAAGCATTACTACAAAAACAACTGAAAAAAGTCCTATATCTTCTTCCCTTCATGTGTTTTACGTTCAGCTTTGCATAAAGCAAGTAGTCCCTCTAGATAACTAAGATGCAAGGATCAGTTCATTCCAGCTGACATCAAGGTAGGGCAGAAAGCAGAGTGGGGGGTGAGGATTTACCTCTGAGAGCCTACCCTAATTGTTCATGGAAAACTTAAATAAAATAATTTCAGTATTTCTGTTAACTTGTATTGAACATCTCTGTAAAATAAATCTGGAAAAAAAGAAGACTTCCTGGGTTCTCTTGCTGGGTATGCTGATTTAACATCTTAAATAACCTCCCTTCTCCTAAGTTCAGAACCTCCCTCTCTACCCCTTTTTAAAGAAGGAATTTTCAAAGGCTGCCCTGGAATGACTCTAGTCAATCAAAAAGCCAAGTAAGCTTCCTTCCTAAAACAAAGGGTCCATATTTTCCTTAAAATTACTATGGAATTGAAACCCACTGGAGTTACTCAATGTTGGAAGAATAGCAGCCTTCCCTACTTATTTCTTCATCTTTTCAAGAGTTAAGCAAATTCTCTGTTTCATTATGTTCCTTTTTCAATTTATTCTAACCAATTGACATGTTCTCCGGACTCTGAAATCCAAGTCATGCCAAAAGTGTCAAACACACTTCATGAGTGACTTTGCCTCCTCATCTTGGTGTAACCCTGAGGTTGCCAAGATTTCAAGTATATCAAAGGTGGGGAAGTCAGCGTTCAGAATAGCCCATGCATTCCCAAAAGGAAAATGGTGTTTATTCTGACATCTGTTCATAAGCTTAATTGGCTGAAATGAAAACACGAGGGCCACCACTCAAACAGGTTGCTTTTGTATGATTTGAGAGTGCCTAAGGAGGGATGTTCTGTGTAGAAATGTCTGGCCCCTAAAGGTCAGCAGCTGTTGGAATTGTCCTGTAGTGGCAGATTACAGAGTTCTCCACTACAGATCTTTTATCATGCTTCTCTTTTAGTGGGAGAAGTTGACAAGAGAATTTAATATAATGTAGTATAAGGAACAAGCTACTTTAGGATAATCTTTTATGAATACTGTACACACAAGTCTACCCACAAGACAGCGATACTTTGAAGTGAAGTGATTCATCATTCTAAATAAACTCCATTCTGTCTTATTCATGAATTGTTTCTTAATTCTCACATTTGTATTAATTTCTTTAACCCCATTTCTAGACGGATGAGATTTGAGCAGGCAATTTGGGAGGACAGCATGTTAAAATATTTCACAACATTCATTATATTGACTTTAAATATAACTGTGTCTTTAGGAGAAATTACAAACCTTAACAATTGACAAGGAAAAAAGAAAGTCATGGAAGCTTTGTGAATTAAAAGGGAGGTCTCAAGATCTGAGCTCTTGTAGCACCACCCAGATTTTTTTTTTCACAGACAGTGTTCTTCAGTGTTCTAGGGGAGGTTTGAAAATGTTCTTCTCTTTAGTTACTGCCCCTTATTTGCATAAATCCACTCTTGGCTTTGGAAGGGATCAAATAAATCTAAGAAGAAACTGGGATACAACCCAGATTCAATTTAAGTAGGGAGGGGGAAATGAATAAATACCATTTAAATGGAAGGGCTTCAGTACCTGCCAACAGACCAGCTGTAAGTACCGTAATGCTTCTAAAATCCCGTGGAAATACTGTTCTTCAAACCAGTGAAGAGAAGCCCTTCCACCTTCTAAAAACGTTCCAGGTTTGAGTTATGCTTTTTGGAGCTCATGATGTGATTAATAATATGTTAAGGTTTCTTTATGGATTCTTAATTGAGTAAATAATTGTCTCTGGGTATGCAATAGGAAAGGATAGCCCCCATGTTCATAAAGTATTTTTTCGGTGTCTCGCGAGACAGATTATTGTCGCTATTATCATTTACTGTTGATTGTAAGGTGGTAGTGGTGACGTCGTCTCTCTGCTCACACAGGGAGCACGAATTCAGTTTTACATAGCTCGAGAGAAAGGCCCTGGGGTCGCGTCCAAAGAACGGAGAAGGGCTGGACTGTCACCCACCCGCGCTGGCCCGGAGGCCCTCTCGGGCTCGGTACCTTTCTCGTCGTGCGTCGGAGTTGCAATTGTGGGAATGTCGAACCACTGAGCCAAGGAGTTGGAATACCACACGGTCAGCTCCTCCCCTGGCTGGACGTCTCGAAGAGCTCGATAGAAGATCTGGGACACAAGGAACGGGACAGCTTGCTGTCATTTCCTGGGTAATCGGTCTAAAAGCAACTAAAAGGAAAGGTTCAAGTCCCGGCTCTGACGCTGTGTGACCCTGAAAAAACTATTGGACCTCTCTGAACCTCACTTCCCTCATTCTTCAAACGGGGAAAATAATAGTGTATGCCTTAGAGGGTTGTTGAGACGTTTAAATGAGACCTCCAGCTAAAGCGCTTTGTTCTTAATATTGATAGCCACCTCAGTAACGGTTAGGTAGGTAGAATTGGCAGTGGTGGGGGAAGCCCACAGTACCTGTCCTCCGGGTAAGTCTGCAATAGCTTCGAGTGTCTGTTCCTGGGGGTTCCTGGCTGCCCGGATTAACCCTATCCATTCCAGAGGGGAGCCCCCCGACTCGTCCACCAGCTCCCCTCTCACCATGCGCACCTGCAACACAAGCAGTGGTCGTTCTTCCTCGCGCCACGGCCCGGCCCACAATCCAGAGGGAAAGTTTATCCAACACCCCACCCGACTCTGAAAAATGGTTGCGTTCGCTTTGGCCAGACCTCTGTGGGCTGCTGGGAGGAAGGTAAGTCCTAGGACCCTTGCTTAAGGAAGGGAGGAAGAAGGGAGGCTGGCTACTATAACAGTCCCCTCTCTCGTCCCACCTCGGCAACACCAAGAGCGAAAGCATCCTCCGTGAGAGGCTGGGGGGTGGTCTTGTACCAAGATGTCCCGCACCCCCGCCCCCGCTCAGTTCCTATTCTTGCGGTTCCGAGAGCGGTCGTTAATATAAAAGAGACGTCAGCCCCAGAACCCAGAGTTTCCTTCACCTTCCTCTCGTGCCTCCCCAGGCTCACTACACAGCACCAAGATGCGGAGGTGCCTAGGAGTCCGGCAGCGAAAGTGTGTGAACGAACAACGCGGCCGCAGCCTGGCCGGCTATTTAAAAGCAATTAAAGCGCGTGTAAAGAAGACTTTAGACCGCGGGGAAGAGGGTGATCGCGTAGGGAGTCACATGCGGGTCCCGCTGGCCCTGCGCGGGAGCAATTTCTTACAAGAAAGCTCAAGGCAGCGACTAGGCAAAGCTAAGGTCCTCCCCCCCTCCCCTCCCCCGCCACCCCCCACCGGACTCCTGCCTTCTTTTCCCGGTAGCTGTTGGAGAACCTTTGCCGGCTGGGACGCGTCAGGGCGGAAGGGAGCCTTTAAAACCCGACTCTGCTCGGCGGTCTATACGCAGTTCGGAGAGTTAGAACTGGCGGGTCGGCCCCGACGCCTCCCAGTTGCGACCCTGGACTCTCAAAGCCTGGCTGCAGACGCGCGGACCCGGTGCCCCAGGCGGGTGGGCACTCCTCGCCCTCAGTCGGGGCCCCAGGCGGAGCCACTACCTGGATCACTCGCTCTCCACCTACCCCAAACCCCCAGCAGACATCCGCGGGGGTGGGGATGGGGGTGCATCCTAAGAACTGAGAGTTTCCCAAAGATTGTTTTTTTCGGAGCACATGAGATTAAATTATTTTAAGGCGAATTTAAGCCTTAAATTAGCGCGTTGAAGGGAAGAAGGTAAGAAAAGTCTTCAACGCCCTGCGCGCTGTGTAACAGAGAAAGGGCGCATTTGCGGGGAGACCCGGCTCCCCCCCTCAACGAACACACACACGCCTCTCCGAACGAGACTCGGGAGCTTCAGGGAAACCGCGGATTCTGAGTGGTCCCTCACGTAAACAGCCCCATGCACCCCGCCCCGGCGCTGTCCCCTCTCAGCCACGTCCTTTCCCCACAGTTCGGCCCACGTCCAGCTCTCAGTTAATGCGACTTGCGAGGAGTTACTGGAGTCCCCGGGCCACCTGGCAGCATTGGCAGGTAACGACTCAATCGCCCCTTTCCTCCGCTTGCCCTATCTACCCCTGCCAGGGCCAGGGCAAAGGGAGGCGAATGGCTGGAGGCGGAGGTCGAAATGGCTAATACCTTTTTCTTGGGCCCGGGTTCCCTGCGGTCTGACAGGTACTTGCCCAGCTTGAAGGTTCCAGGCACGGGCCCCAGGCGCAGGCCGGCCGGGATGCAGCAGTCGGCGCTCACGCTGGTGGCCGGAGCGCGGGCTGTTCCGTGCATTGCTGCCGCCGCCGCCGCCAGGCAGGCGCGTGGGGCGCGCTGGGTGCAGCACAGGGCTCGGGTGACAGAGCCCGAGCGGCGCTCGAGCCAGAGAGCCGCACCCCGACGTGCGTCCTCCGCCCGCGCAGTGACGCGGGCGGGCATGCACTGCGCCTTTTCAATCAGGGCGGGCGCCTTTTGGCACCGCGAGCGCAAGGGCGCGGAGTTTGGTGAGAGAGTTGCTCTGCGCAGCAGCTGCAGAGTCCCACCCGAGAGGGTCACATGGAGTAGTTCCCTCAGCCCTCTGCATAATCGAGGCCTCTGAATGGCTGGCGCACAATGGTCCAGGCGACCTTCCCATTCCTAAAAATCCAATTTGTCAAGGGCGAAGAAAAGGCGCTGGTGAATCAAAGGTCCGGCGGGACCATTAATCCTCAGCATGGGGTATTGTCCTCGAGACAGTTACGATATTTTAAGTGACAAATCCACTGTATAATTTCTCCATAAATTTTACTTCCTTTTATTGTTCGCCGACAAACCAGTTTTGGGAAATAAGTGACTACTTTAAGTCTACTTGGCTGATTCCTTTGAGCCTTGGTCTACTTCAAAGATTTTTAATTCTCTCCCCTTGGCTTTATTGTAAAGGAGATTAAACAAAGAGATGGGGACTGTTTGGAGGACTTGTTAACTTCTATTGATTTCTGGCGTGTGCCATACAGAAATTAGGCAGGTACTTGATGGGAAAACACCAGAAAATACCTACACTTTTTAAATAACGACCATATTACCATTTCAGGGGATTGGGTCCAGGCCAGTCGTCTATTTAGAACCGCTTTTTCGTTCCTTCTGTCCAGTTTCGCCCCGAAATATGAAGCGTCCCGACTAGTTTTGGTAGACGTAGGAAGTTGTACACCACCGCCCTCGGGTGCACCCGGGACCCGCACTTTCTCTGGGAAAGGGAAGCGGCCTCGGGGCCCTGGCTTTGCCGGCAATCCTGTGCCTTGTCCTCACCAGAGGGTTGAAGAGGGATGCTCAAGACTGGGTCTTTCTTATCAGGTCCCCCTCACATGCCAACCGACAGACTCAAGCCCGGATTTGCTTTTACATTTTAAAACGGGAGGGAATCCTCGGGGCTAACTTTAAAAAGAAAAAAAAAAAGAGGCAGTCTATCAAAGGTTGCGGGAAAGAGGATGAGGCGGGCATTAGCAACACCTGCCTTTAGCCCAACTCATGAACTAGGAGAACGCGAGTGCTCCGGAATGTTAAGCCAGAGTACCAGAGTGCTCCTCAGTCTTTTTTCTTTCTTTTTTTTTTTTTTTTTTTTTTAAGGGAAGTTTCTGATTTGTGCGGAGACATTTCTTTTCATAACATAGCGGAGTGATTGAGTTCCTCAGATGTTTGTGACAATTCTGCCTGCACCTGCCACGCGCTGCTCATCCTGGGCGCCGCTCCCCAAATCCTATGGACCAGGATGCGGGCCATCGCGGTATTCCAGGAGAGGCCCGAGAGGCGGTGGTTTTCCGGCCTGTGTTGGAAGCCCAAACACCTTACACTCGAGCGGAGGACTCCCAACAGCCACTACACCGAATTCTCCACCCGTCTCTGCCCGCGGAAGGTGTGGTTCTGAGGTCCTTGGCAGAGGTGACTGTGGTTAACAACGGCGGCCCGACGCAAGGTGGCGACACCTGTAACTCAGAGGTTTGTCCCACCAGGCCCTCAAGAAAGCCCCGTAGCAGCCCTCGACGAAGACCTGCGTTGGCCGTACTGGACACTGTCAGGAAACTTGGGGTCCTTCAGTCTGTGCTCTGGCATTCAAGACTCAGGGAGACTTCGGTGAATCACTTCAGAACCTCATTCTTCTAATCCATAACATGGGAATGATGATGTACTCAGCTTCCACTCCGCAGTTCACTGGGGTGTGTTACGAAAGGTAACAGCAGTGATCTGTGGGTAGAGCGAATGGCGCTCCAAAACTCGGGGTTATAGCATAACGGGGGGTCCAGGCCCGATCAAGGGTCTCAGGTCTAAGCATCTCGAGTCAAACGGTGCGGTGACACATGGACGGCGGGTCTCAGGGCTAACTCCAAAGCCTGTGTAGGCGCGGCTGCTGAGGCGGAGAACAGAGACACCTGGCAGGTCCTCGCGGCCGCACCCTGCGGCCCCTCTGGCCGCGCAGCCACGCCGTGACCAGAACCACTTCCTGAGGGAGCTACCACCGATCTTTCCTCTTAATCCTCCAATTGCCCCTCTTAGGGCTTCGAAGGCTGCCGGCGAGGGAGAGGGAGCCTTTGATCAGGCGGCCCATGAATGGCTAAAGCCGGGGGAGGGGAGGAGGAGAGGAAGCCGCTCCGAAGTCGAGGGCAATAAATTTAAGCCATGAACATGTCCCTCTAACCTCTGGCCTGGCGACTCCGGGATGACACCCAGTTTAAATTACCAGCACCATGAGCGGGAAGGGGCGAGCTCCGGGCCTGGGTTCGGGGCTCCTCCCCGGCCCTCCTTAATGAGTGAAAAAGCGTGAACGACACGCGAACAATTTTATCAATAGGACCATGTAAAGGCCGACTGTGAGGAAAGTTATTTATTAATATAGCCAATTGTGGCTGGTTCCCAGCCCCTCGAGAAGAAAGGGACTGCGCCAGAGGCATTCACACCAGCTCGCCGAGTTTTATTCTGTCCTGTGGCTCAGAGTTGAAGTTCCCCAAGTGAAATAAATTGTCCACAAAGGAGGAAAGGAACACATTTTCTTTTATTTTTTCTCCCCTAAAAAGCAAGGGTGAAACCAATCTAATGTGCCCAGTGGAGCAAGATGGGCCGTGAAAGGCTGGGTGTTAAAAGTAAAAGCGGGCTGTGCAGCAAATGGGATGGAAAATTAAATGAAATTAAATAGCTTGAACGGCCGTATTGTCCCTTATTAAAAAGACACATTAATTACATGGTCTCAGCCTTATTCAAAGACAATGTTGAGACTCAATCAAAACATTCCACTCGGCTTTTTTATGGACTTAAAATGGGCGTCCAGGGGCCCCGTTAAGGAGAAATCCCCCCTGTACCGAGGTGCGGGGCGAGGCGGGTTTGGGGGCGGCCCTGCTCGCTGCCCACCGCGGAACTGCACGGGTACCACTCCCGCCCCGTAACAGGTTGCCCCTAACGAGGCCTGGGTGCTGCGAGCCAGCCGGAGCTGCCGGCTGCGGAGAGCTAGTAGCTCCGCTCCCGGAGCCGCTCCAGACCCGGCAGCGTTAGGGGGGCGGTCCCCGCGCGCGCAGCGCGGCGTCCGAGTGCCGGGCTGGAAATGCTGCCGGCGCCGAGCACGTGTGACCCGGCTGGGCTCCGCCTAGAAAAAGGGGCGCCGCGGGCCGTAGGTGCCGAGTTGAGCGGCTCCTTCCGGAATATCCTTCTGCAGAGCTGCGGGTCGCCGGGGCGCAGAGCCCTTGGGCTTCGGGTCCCCGGGGGACGAGGGGGGGGGAGTGGGGAGGGCCGAGTTGGCTGCATCCGGAGACCCTCTGTCTTGGGGACCCGCGTGTTTGAGGAGTCACCAACCCCACCCCCCTCCAACCCCGGCAGAGTATCGAACCCCAGGATGGAGGGAGCTGCGCGAGGTCAGGGATCGCTGGCGAAGACGCAGGGGAGGGAGCGAGACTCGGCGGAGTTGGGGCCTGAGGTGACCAGGGCCGCGCCCCCCGAGGGTGTCCGCCCCGGCCAGGACGGCGGGTCAGCGCGGACCAGCTGCGCGGCCCCCGAGGCGCGGGTGGGACATTAAGGCCGGGTCTGAATAGGGCGGCGGCGATGGGCTCTGGGAACGCCACCAGATGACACGCAGGCGACGGGGCCATTTTCCCCTTAATTGCGAGGCCGGTGGGTGCGCCGCGGCCGGTAGGCTCCAAACGTGCGGCCAGGACGCAGCCCGGACGCTGCTGGTGGGTTTTGTGGTGCCTTTTTTGTTGTTTTTTAAGTCCTTCATTGGAAGCGGCTCAATAAAAGTATTCAGAGTGCCTCTCAAGTTGCCTTTTAACCGGAGTTCCCCCAACTTATTTCTTGGTTCTTTCGGTTGACATGGTGCAAAGAAAAGTCAGCGAGCGTGTTGCTGAATTGCAATGTCTCGGGGCACCTCCACATTCAACGCTCCTCTGCCGGCCGCTGCCGAATGAGCCCGCACTCAATTCGATTTTCCTTGCTGTTGGGCACATTTAGGAGAGCCTCTATTTGTGAAGTTCATTTCTAGGCAAATGTATTCAAGAGCTGATGGGAATGAATAGGACCGTGTGTCAGCCGCCCCTAATTGGGATTAAAGCACTTAGGAGCATATGCAGAGAGTGACAGAAATTCTCAGGTTGCATTGTGCTCAGACTTCCACCCGCTTGGACACTCCTCCTCCAGGGGAGATTTATAAAGCTTGCAGGGAGAAACTGAGGAAAGAAAAGCAAAACGGAACAGAACCGGGCTAATGGCTCACGATGGGGCTGTGGTTCAGCAAGTGGTGGTGACAGCTTCTGAGAAAAGATGCTGGGGGATAATTGAACGGAGGCGGGGGAGCTGGTCTGAACTCTTTAATCAGAAAGGCGGGGTGTTAAAAGGCGAAATAAAGATGTTCCTGAGATTCCCAGACGGGTTTTTTTTTTTTTTTTTCTTTCCTTCCCCGCCCCCCCCCCCCCCTTCTTGAAGAGTTTGGCTTTCTTCGTCTTTATCTCTGCCTCCCATCCCCACCCCTAAAGAACATACCCTCTCTTGGGGCAATCAGGAGAACAATTTGGTATTTGAATTAGAAAAAAAAGAAGTCAAAAGAAACAAAAGTATGGGGGTTGTTTTTATGTTAAAGAGAACGTCACACTCAAATCAGTCAATGAAAATATTTCCTGATGTGTGAAAGTGTATGTGAAATATATACCCCCTATGATAAAACACAAGCAGAATGATAAGTATTCACCTAAGTTCAGACTGTGTATGTAGATATTATGGTCTCTTGTAAATCTTCACTATGAAGTGACTGTTGGCTTTCTGAGCTGAAGGTGCAAGGCCTTATAGAAGCTAGAAATTAGCCTGGAGCTCAGGCTGAGACAATTGTCTACGCAGACAGCAGTGACAACTTCTTTCAGCCCCTGAGAGCAGAGAAGCCAGAAATGACAGATGAATACTGAACAAAAGAACGGTGAGGGAGAGAACAGATATTTCCAAAATTATCTAGGTTTCCTTGTTTATCTCTTAATTTGTTTAAATCCACCTGGAAACATTGGTTCCCTGGAGGGGTGAGAGACTCCTGGTGTCTAAGCTTGGGATGGGCAGAGAATTTTTACTGCATACCTTTTGCTGTTGTTTTGGATTTGATAACATTAGAATGAATTTCCAATTAAAGTTACTTTGGAGATTTAATTCACTTTAAAAACATGCATGGGGTTGGGGCGCCTGGGTGGCGCAGTCGGTTAAGCGTCCGACTTCAGCCAGGTCACGATCTCGTGGTCCGTGAGTTCGAGCCCCGCGTCAGGCCTGGAGCCTGTTTCCTCTCTCTCTGCCCCTCCCCCGTTCATGCTCTGTCTCTCTCTGTCCCCCCAAAAATAAATTAAAAAAAAACATGCATGGGGCAAAGGAAAAAGAGGAAAAAAAGAAAAGGAAGGTGATGTGTGGATCTGAAGAAAGCATAATAGTGGCTTTCGTACTAGATCTCTACTCAGAGTTAGGCTCCCAAATCCAGTTATCTCTAGTGATACCTGTTGACACCACCCAATCCAGGTCCCCACCCACCTACCTGAGCCCTGGTGGGAAGATAGGTTCTCCAACTTCTACAAAGGAGGTTCTGGGCAGAGAAGATGATCACATGACAGAGAGACAGTGATGAGCCAAATATTTTTTCTCTCTTTGAGTTCCTCAACAGACCTAAAAACCTTCCTCTTCAGGCTGTTCCACCTTGTGAAGAAAGAGTTTTTAAATCTGTGTTTAGGAGGCACAGAATTTTCCTTTAACCAATGACCCAGTTTTCAACTCTTGTGGAAGGGGGTGCATAATGGGAGGAAGCTGTCCTGGCAGGTACATTTATTGCCCCTAAGACAACCTGTGAGCAAAGGAAATTCATTGTATGGTCATTATGATAGCAATAGGAAACAATAAAAATATCCAGCTTATGTCAGAACTAAAACCAAATTCAGATTCATAACCAACATCTCTGAATAACAGTTAAGTTCACTAGTAGTATACCGTGTATTCACCTAATATCACTACCAATTATGTATTTATCTGATTTAAAATCCAATGCCAGGGCACCTGGGTGGCTTAGTCAGTTGAGTGTCCAGCTCTTGATTTCAGCTCAGGTCATGATCTCACGGTCAGTGAGATAGGGCTCCTCCTGGGGCTCCATGCTGACAGTGCAGAACCTGCTTGGAATTCTCTCTCTCCCTCTCTCTCTGTTTCTCCCTTACCTGCTAGTATGCGTGCACAAATGCTCTCTCTCTCTCTCCCTCCCCATCTCTCAAAATAAATAAATAAATAAAACTTTTAAAAACGCGATGCCATCACTCATGTTATCCATGTCCATAACTAAATGATGATACATTATAGTTTCCTGAAAGTATGTTCGAATTTTATATATCTTCATTTTACAGTAGGAGTGCACATTCAGATAGCCTTTCAAATACATGCATAATCAAAACATAAAAATTAGGGGGCGCCTGGGTGGCTCAGTCGGTTAAGCGGCCGACTTCAGCTCAGGGCATGATCTCGCGGTCCGTGAGTTCGAGCCCCGCGTCGGGCTCTGTGCTGACAGCTCAGAGCCTGGAGCCTGTTTCAGATTCTGTGTCCCCCTCTCTCTCTGACCCTCCCCTGTTCATGCTCTGTCTCTGTCTCAAAAATAAATAAACGTTAAAAAAAATTAATCAAACCATAAAAATTAGGTAAGATTACAAAAGATGAATCTTTTTGCGCATGCACACTATTTTTCTTTCTTAATCAGGTTTATTGAAATATAATTCATATACCATACAATTCAATCATTTAAAAGGTACAGTTCAGTTTCTTTAAGTTATATTCACAGGGTTGTACAACAATCAACACAATCTAATCTTAGAGCATTTTCATCCCTTCTCCCCAAAAGAAAGCCCATAACCATTAGCTATCACTGTCCATTTGTTCCCAAACTTTCCGGTTCTAAGCAACCCCAATGTACTTCCTGTCTGCAAAGGTTTGCTTATTTTGCACATTTCATATAAAAGGAACCACACAATATGTGATCTATTATGACTGGATTCTTTCTTAGCATAATTTTTTAAGGTTCAGCCATGTTATAGCATGTACCAATATGTTCCTTTTCATGGATGAATAATATTCTATGGTAGAGATACATCACATTTTACTTACCCATTCATCAGTAGATAGGCCTTTGGGTTGTTTCTTCTTCTTTGCTACTATGTATAATGCCATTATGAACATTTGCATACAAGTTTTTGTGTGTATATGTTTTAGTTCTTTTGCATATATACCTATGAGTGGGATTGCTGGATCATATAACTCTATGTTTAATTTTTTGAGTAACTATCAAACCGTTTTCCAAAGCAGCTGCACAATTTTACAGTCCTACCAGCAGCACATGCGCGTTCTAGTTTTCCATATCCTTCAACATGTTTCATTATTTGTCTTTTTAAATTATGTCCAGCCCTGCAGGGGTGAAGTGGTACCTCATTGTAGTTTTGATTTGCATTTCCCTAAGGACTAACCGAATGCTGCTCAAGCATCCTTTTATGTGCATCTTTCCATTTGTATATCTTCTTTGGAGAACTATTTATTCAAATTCTTTGCCAGTTTTTAATTGGGTGATTTTTCTTTTAATTTTTGAGCAGCATACATTTTTTATCATTTTTTAAATACCCAACACAAAACAAATTGTTAGGTTTAATCATCATAATGACACTACGAAGTAGATTTCATTACCTTTTACAATGAGAAATGTTCAGAAGTTAAGATGCTTGCTTAGGGTCACATGGTATATAATAGATATAAAATTCTTCCCACGCCCTTCTTTTTTTTTTGTTGTTTATTTAATTTTGAGAGAGAGAGAGAGAGAGAGAGAGAGAGAGAGAAAGCTCAAGTGGGGGAGGGGCAGAGAGACAGAGAATCCCAAGCAGCCTCCACACTGTCAGTGCAGAGCCTGATGTGGGGCTCAAACCCATGAACCATAAGACCATGACCTGAGCCCAAGCCGGATGCCTAACCAATTGAGCCATCCAGAAGCCCCTCTTCCCACATCTGAATTCAAAGCCCAGGCCATTTTCACTTGACCACGCTGCATTCAGAAGGTTTAACATCTCTGTTGTCCTCTATGAGGATCATTAAGTGATCATGGAATGTCCCAGTGGTTGAGAGTGGGCCCTGGAGTCAGACCGCCTGGATTCATATCTTGCCTCTGAGACTTATTGGCCATATGACCTTGAACAAGGGTAACATTTTTATTCTTCAATATCCTCATCTGTAAAAATGAGGAATAAGAAGACCTACATCACAGAGTTGTTGAGAAAATTATGAGATGTTGATGCAAAGTGCTTGACATTGCACTTAGGGCATGGGATATACTCAGAAATGCACTCAGTAATAATTTCTTAGTTATTAATATTAGTGATTAATTAGTAATAATAGTTATTAATATTTTTATGATAATACTTATGCTACCACTTTCTGGGCCCTATAAGGCACTATGTATCCCAAGGCTGGAAATTGTACATCACATAGTAAATGAAGCAGGACTTCTTGACACCAGAAGCCACTTAGTCACATAAGATACACTTGTGTGTACCTCAGGGCAACAAATAATTGATGAGGTAAGCCTTGCTTGATAGACATAATCCAGCTAATAAATGAAGAAGGAGTTTAAAAATACAAATGTTATTGTTTGGCGGTACTTAGTGAAATAATGGATACAGGTAATAATCATCATTGATAGTAGCATCCCAAAGAGCAAATCAACTACATATTTTGTGCCCCTGAATGAAGTATGCAGCACTGCCTATGAAATAGTTGTGCCAAAACAAGCAAGCAAACAAACAAAATTAAACCTGAATCTGTTGCTCTGATAATAGGAAATAGGACAGACGAACTTGATAAACAATCCATAGGCATACAACCAGAATGAATGAATGAATGACACAATAAATATCTGTGGAACCTGCTACTGAACAAATGACCTGTTTTTATACCTAACAAATAGGTTGGAAGTTCAGGGAAGAGAAGGAGGAGGAACCAGAAGATTCAAAGAGACTTAAAGGATGTGGTGGTTTTAAAATATGTCCACACGCCTGGGTGGCGCAGTCGGTTAAGCGTCGACTTCAGCCAGGTCACGATCTCGCGGTCCGTGAGTTCGAGCCCCGCATCAGGCTCTGGGCTGATGGCTCAGAGCCTGGAGCCTATTTCCGATTCTGTGTCTCCCTCTCTCTCTGCCCCTCCCCCGTTCATGCTCTGTCTCTCTCTGTCCCAAAAATAAATAAAAACATTGAAAAAAAAATTAAAAAAATAAAAATAAAAATAAATAAATAAATAAAATATGTCCACAGATTCTTTGAACCTGGGTGTGGGCCACATTTAGGGAGCTGTTTGTAACAAATAGAGTATAGCAGAAGTGACAGTGTGTGATTTTTGAGACTAAGCCATAAAAGACATTGCAGATTCCTCCTTGATTATCTCTAGAACTAGATATTTAAGAAATATCTATGACTATATATTTAAGGATACTAGGAATTAATATTAATTTTTAGTGGAATAGTTGTAGTATGTTTATTTTTATATCCACATTTTTCAAAGGTACATGCTAAAATATTTACAGATTAAATGTGAAGTCTGAGATGTGCTTAAAATGATTCTAAGATGGGATGCAGTGGGTACACTGCACTATTAAGCACTATTGACATTTTGGACTGGATGAGTCTTTGTTGTGGGAGATGTCCTGTGCATTACAAGATATTTAGCAGCATCCCTGGGCTCTATCCACTAGGTACCGGTAGTATCCCTCCTCTAATTATGATAGCTGATATTGTCAAATTCTTTAGGGGGGCAAAATCACCCCCAATTGAGAGCCACTGGATATAGGTGAAATAAAATTGGCCATAAACTGATAATTGTTTAATTCAAGTGACTGGTACATGGAGGTTCATTATACTCTTCTCTCAACTTTCTATGTGTTGGAAAACTTCCAAAATAAAACGTTATTTAAAAAGAGGATTTTTTTAAAATACAGTAGGAGAGAAGAGATCTGGAGCAGATGGTGGGTATGTATACCTTGACAATATTCCACTGAAATCTGTGGGAAAAAAATAGGTTCTTTGGTTCCATGATCTTTTAAGAAGTTATAGCAGAGATGAGTCAGAGAGAATGTGCTGAGCTGTAGAGTCTTCAATCTAAAAGGCCATCTGGAATTCTTACATCCATAGGGATGCCCCAACAGGCCCAAGGAACCCACAGGTAGGTCCAAAGCTGTCACAATCAAAACTATGAATCCTGTGGCATTGAATAAAACTCTTCTTCCTCTTCTTAATTGGAACAGAAACCACCAAATGTGGTCTGTGCTTAAGTCAAGTATAAAAAGCTTAAATTCATTTTATTTATATAAATACCTTCCTTTTTTATTTATTTTTTTATATAAAATTTATTGTTAAATTGGTTTCCATACAACACCCAGTGCTCATCCCAACAGGTGCCCTCCTCAATGCCCATCACCCACCTCCCCTCCCACCCCTCATCAACCCTCAGTTTATTCTCAGTTGTTTTTTTTTTAATAAAATTTTTTTAACGTTTATTCATTTTTTTGATAGAGACAGATCATGAGTGGGGGAGGGGCAGAGAGAGAGGGAACACAGAATCTGAAGCAGGCTCCAGGCTCTGAACTGACAGCACAGAGCCCAACGCGGGGCTCGAACTCCCGGACCGTGAGATCATGACCTGAGCCGAAGTCTGACGCCCAACCGACTGAGCCACCCAGGCGCCCCTATTCTCAGTTTTTAAGAGTCTCTTATGGTTTGGCTCTCTCACTCTCTAACTTTTTTTTCCTTACCCTCCCCCACAGTCTTCTGTTAAGTTTCTCAGGCTCCAAATAAGAGTGAAAACATATGGTATCTGTCTTTCTCCATATGACTTATTTCACTTAGCATAACACTCTCCGGTCCATTCATGTTGCTACAAAAGGCCATATTTCATTCTTTCTCTTTGCCAAGTAGTATTCCAATAGCCAAGAAGTTCCAATTTCTTTATCCATTCATCAGTTGATGGATATTTAGGCTCTTTCCATAATTTGGCTGTTGTTGAAAGTGCTGCTATGAACATTGGGGTACAAGTGCCCCTATGCATCAGCACTCCTGACAAATACCTTCTTTTTAAAAAATCAGTGGTGGAAGTTATTCTACATTCATTTTTTACCTTTGCAGTCTTGCATTTCTGTTTTTGAAACCAAAAGGAAAGATAGAAGGCAGTGGGGACAGGGTAAGTCCTCTGCATTACTACTGAGTTTGAGATACTGCACCCCTAATTTGATGTCCCGAGACACTTGTACATCAGTGGCAATTCTTATGTATTATGGGTTGAATTGTACACCTCCCAAATTCATATGTTGAAATCTTAACCCCAAGCACCTCAGAATGTGACCTCATTTAGAGATAGAGACTTCCCTACCAAAAAGGTAATCAACTTAAAATGAGGTCATTAGGATGGGCCCTAACCCAATATGACTGGCATCGTTACAAGAAGAGGAAATTTGGACATAGATATGAATGTAGGGAAAACGTGAACATGAGGATGGCCATCTACAAGCCAAGGAGAGGCCTACAATGGATCCTTCTTTAGATCCAAGGTTGTTCAGAAGAAACCGACTCTGCTAACACTTTGTGAGGCAATACATTTCTGTTGCTTAAGCATCTAGTTTGTGGTACTTTGTTAAGGCACCCTAGCAAACTAATCCATGTACTAACATCAGAAACCCTCTTTTAAAGGTTGAATCAGAAAAAGATATTAGGTGGTTCTGATTCTAAGCAAATGGCAGAAAGACTGACTTGGAGGCTACACACCCTCCCAGAAAACTGCCTACACTAGACCACAGGTGGCTCCCCTGGAAATACCACAGCCACTGCACAGGACACAGACTCCACTGATTGCATTGCAACTCTGAGCATGGACCTCTGCCACTGCTCAGGAAATTTGATATCTCTGCTACTACCATCATAAAAATGAATTCCACACAGGCATTTGTTTTTCATATTACTTAGTTCCAAATCAAAGTGTTGAGTTGTAGCATCTGATTTAAAGCATAAGCCACATTGCTATGTCCTGGATGCAAAAAGAAACATGAGAAAGTGAGCTTCTGACTTACAAACAAGCGAAAGATAAAGCCACAAGGTAGGTAGTTAATAGTTGAAGGTATAAGGTGGTCAGTTGAAGGGTCTTCATAGATTCTTGTGGCAAAAAAAAAAAAAAAAAAAAAAAAACCAACCATGATATAATTTCTCCACATTGCCTTAGTCACTGTAGCGAAGTCTTCTGTTTACTTCCTGCATATCCATTCTCCCAATTCTCTAACAGAACCCTGACTACATTACATTACAGCTGTTTACAATGCTCTGGAACAAAGACTGTGTGTTCCAGCCTCTTTGTAACTAGATGTGGTTGGGTAAGTTCTGGTTAATGTGATTTAAGCAGAATGTTTTCTGAAGCTAAGAAGACAACTTAGGCCCCTTTGGGTTTTTATCATGTCTGAATGCAGACACAATGGCTGGTACTACAGAAGCCATCTTGGTCCATGAAACACTTCCTGTATATGGAAGCCGTGGGCTGAGGATGCGAAAACAGAAAGATACAAGGAAGCAGGATACCAGATGACTTCATGGAACCACCACACCAACCCTGGCTTACCTATGTCTGGACTTCTTTCAGGTAAAAATAAACCTGGTGTCTTTGGACTGCTATTTTGAGTATGAGGGTCTTATTACTCACAGCTAAAAGCAATTCCTAAGTAGTACTACTAACAGATGGAAGATATTGCTTTGTTTCCTTTTGGGCTTTGGCTTTGTTTGTATGTTATCTATAAATTGACTTTTTAGATTTCCTGACAATTTATGTTAATTTTTATATTGGGGAGGTTTATAAATAAATAAACCTTTTAAATTGAGATACCACCAATTTTATTTTATCTAAAATACTTGGAGAATTAAAACAAAATTTCAAGTTATTACTAAAACAGGAACCATTCTCCTGAAAACTACCATTTAATTAAATTTTTATTTGTATTTATTTATTTTGAGAGAGTGAAAGACAGCACGAGCAGGGGAGGGGAAGAGAGAGAGGGAGACAGAGGATTTGAAGCAGGCTCTGCGCTGACAGCAGAAAGCCCATTTGTAGCTCAAACTCATGAACTGCGAGATCATGACCTGAGCCAAAGTGGATGCTTAACCTAATGAGCCACCTAGGAGCCCTGATTTTTTTTTTTTTTTAATAAAGATGTCCTTGGGGGCGCCTGGGTGGCTCAATCAGTTAAGTGTCTGACTTTGGCTCAGGTCATGATCTCACGGTCCATGAGCTCAAGCCCCACATTGGTCTCTGCTGACAGCTCAGAGCCTGGAGCCTTCTTCAAATTCTGTGTCTTCCTCTCTCTCTGCCCCTCCCTGCTCACACTGTCTGTCTGTCTCTCTCTCTTTCAAAAATAATGAATAAATATTTAAAAATAAATAAATAAAGATGTCCTTGCAAATGACATATCAGATAAAGGGTTAGTATCAAAAATCTATAAATAACTTACCAAACAAATAATCCAGTGAAGAAACAGGAAGTAAACATGAATAGGCACTTTTCCAAACTAGACATCCAAATGGCTAACAGATACATGAAAAGATGTTCAATATCGCTCATCATCAGGTAAATACAAATCAAAACTACACTGAGGAGCACCTGGGTGGCTCAGTCGGTTGAATGGCCAACTTGGGCTCAGGTCACGAATTCACAGTTCGTGAGTTCGAGCCTTGTGTCGGGCTCTGTGCTGACAGCTCAGGGCCTGGAGCCTGCTTCAGATTCTGTGTCCCTCTCTCGCTCTGCCCCTCCCCCACTCATGCTCTATCTGTCTCTCTCTCTCAAGAATAAATAAAACATTTTTAAAAATTAAAAAATAAATAAAAATAACAAAGCAGATAAAACTACATTGATATACCACCTCACACCAGCCAGAGTGGCTAAAATTAACAACTCAGGAAACAACAGATGTTGGCAAGGATGTGTAGAAAAGGTAACCCTCTTGCACTGTTGGTGGGAATGTAAACTGGTATAGCCACTCTGGAAAACAGTAAAGAGGGTACTCAAAAAATTAAAAATAGAATTACCCTATGACCCAGCAATAGCACTACTAGGAATCTATCCAAAGGATACAGGAGTGCTGAGTCATAGGGGCACATGTACCCCAATGTTTATAGCAGCACTTTCAACAATAGCCAAATTATGGAAAGAGCCTAAATGTCCATCAACTGATGAATGGATAACGAAGATGTGGTTTACATATACAATGGAATACTACTCAGTGATGAAAAAGAATGAAATCTTGCCATTTGCAACAACATGGATGGAACTGGAGAGTATTATGCTAAGTGAAATAAGTCAGTCAAAGAACGACAAATATCATATGATTTCATTCATATTGAGAAACAAAACAGAAGACCAGGGGGGAAGTGAAGGAAAAAAAAACAATTACAGAGAGAGAGGGAGGCAAACCATAAGAGACTCTTAAATACAGAGAACAAACTGAGGGGAGGCAGGGAGTGGGGAAAATGGGTGATGTGCATTGGGATGAGCACTGGGTATTGTATGTAAGTGATGAATCATGGGAATCTACTCCCGAAGCCAAGAGTACACTGTATACACTATATGTTAGCTAACTTGACAATAAATTACGTAAAAGAAACAAAGAAAGAAAGAAAGAAAGAAAGAAAGAAAGAAAGAAAGAAAGAAAGAAAGAAAGACATTCTTTGAATCCAGTACAACACTGCTGTGTGTTCATGGATTTGTGGTCTGTGGTCTAAGTTGTAGACATTATCAGTTGACCCAAGATTTAAGTATATTTTAGTAGAGTAGCCCTTAATAAAAAGGCATTAAATTATTCACATAGCATTTATCTTCTTCAGTTTCTTATTTTTCATAACTGATGAACTTAGTATTCCTAATATCAAACAACTATGTGACATATTTTATTCTTCTCAGGGAAAAGTAACAAATGCAAAACTGTGTTAAGTGCAGGAAGAAAAAGGAGGTTCCCATCACTAAACATGAAGGACACACTCTTACTGGTTTCCAAGATCAAACTAAAGGCCATAACAATATGGTCTTCAATTTTAGCACTGGTGGTGACAACAGAGGGCTTTATTTAATTTCAGCTGCTTAATTTTAAGTCATGTGGATAGTGGAGTTGAGAGAAAGGAATAATAAAAACGAACTGGGTAGAGAGGAGGAGGTAATACAGGGGCAGGAGAGAGCAAAAGGAAGAGAAGGGAAGAAAAGTAAGATGCTGTTAGAATTCTTTACAACTGAACAACAGAGAAAGATGGAATGATTTGTGGATTAGCATGATTGCAAGCATTGGGGAGAGAATCCAGATACTACTGGGACAGTATCTGGATTCAAGACTTCATAAGGAAAAATATAATTCAGCAAACTGTGTTCTCTTCTCTGATGACTTAACAGACATTTCAGTGCCAACTAGCCACAAAAAAAAAAAAAAAAGAGTGGTTTAACAAATGAGCAGCAATTAGAAGCTACTTACTCCATTCTTACCCCAGAGGAGGAAGGACATGTGTTTTTAGGATATGTAGCCAAGTAATTAATTAAGTTGACAGGTTGAAGACAAGTTTCTGGTTCTTTTTAAATAACAACTTGACTTTTGTTTTTACAACCCAGTGATGCTGGGTAAAATAAGATCAATAGAAAATAAATCAGGACAAAGCTTTGTTACTTTGTACAAGAAAAACATTTAGGAAGATGTTTCATTTCTTTCCTGTACCTGATTCTGTTGCCTTCATCCATACTTGAATTCAGTTTTAGATAATTAACTTATTAATTTTAAAATATACAACAAATTGTACATAGTAAAAGTTTTATCCTGCCAACTTGATTTTTGTTTGTTTGTTTTTTTTTTTTTTTAATATCTCACTCAGTCACATCTTGGAGAAGTTGTGTAACATTCCAAAACGAACAGCTTTTTGATTTTCCACAATTCTTCCAGTAACTTTTCTTTTCAAGTTTTCTCCTGTGGTAAACTATTACATAATCATCCCCATTTAATCAAACCTGCTGGTATCCATGCTCATGTGTAGTGTCCTCTCACATAGATTCTGGACTTATGTGACTTGGTCTGCTCAATGGGACATCAGCACATGTGACACCAGCAGAAACTTGATAAGTATTTGTACTTTGGGCTTGCCGGCGAGAGAGAGAGAGAGAGAGAGAGAGAGAGAGACCCAGCCCCCAGCTGCTTACCAAAAGATTACAGAAGTGATACCAGCAAAAGATTCATACAGGTAAGCCCAGACCAAATGCAGAATAGTGAGCAAATAAATAGTTATTCTATGCCACTAAGTTTCAGAGCAGTTCATTATTTGGCAATAGACAATAGATAATACTTCCTATAAGTGAATATAATTAAATACAACAGATATAAATGGAAGGAACTGCCTTGATTCAAATGATCATTTGCCTAGACACGTGAGAGCAACTTATTTAGATAGAAGACGGCCAACAAAATGGGAGTTTTGATTGATCACAAGTGTGGAAAACACTATTAAGATGTCCACCCAACAGCCATTGTCCCAACTTCTTTCTTGCTAATAGAACCCTGATTTTTATTTGTGTATAAAAATGGTTAATAAACTTTAAAAAGGTGGTGGTGTGTGCCCGGGTGCCTCAGTCGGTTAAGCATCTGACTCTTGATTTCAGATCAGGTCATGATCTCATGGTTCAGGGAATCAAGACCCCATGTAGGGCTCTAAGCTGAGAGCACAGAGCTTCTTTGGGATTTTCTCTCTCTCTCTCTCTCTCTCTCTCTCCCCACCTCCTGCTCATGCACATGTTCATGCTCTCTCTTTCTCTCAAAATGAATAAACTTAAAAAAAAAATTAAGTGTTTTAGGGAATGCTAAAACCCTCTAAATCCCAGGAAGTGAATTAGTTTACATCAATTATGGCAGTTCCTTTCTTCTTGTTTGTGATTGCTTTAGGAATGGATATGCGAGACAATAGTAGCCAAAAAGACATGAGGGTAAATTTTCTGGAGATATGTAGGAAAAGCTTATCCTGATCTTCAAAAGAAGTGTCTAAAAGGAAAGAATCCCAATTATTTCTGTCTTTGAATGTTGTGTGAGGATGACACTCTTAGAATAGCAATAATCAATCAGGAGGGAATAAACCTGAGGATAGAAACCAAAATGCTAAGAGATTTGTCCTTGAGCCATTCTGAGCCATTGAAATTAACCAACTTTCGAACATTTCTTCCTTTAGATACATAAATATGAGATGAAAAATGCTACAAAAAGAAAAAAGCAAGGTAAATAATAAGATACAGATGAAGGAAGGTGTTAATTTATATGGGACAGCTAGGAAGGGTCTCTGATAAGATGATGTTGAGACTCAAAAGAAGTGTAGGAGAAGTCCATATGAGGTATCTGGACCAGATGCAAAGGTCCCAAGGTAGAAGTGTGCCTAGTAAATTCCAGGTATAGCAAGTATGACTAGAAAAGAGTGTGTGAGAGAAAGAGGGGTAGGAAATGAGATTAGAGAGAAAATAATTGGGCCTGTTCATATAGAGCTTTCTGAGTCATGTTAAGAACTATGGATTTTACTTTAGTAACATGAGAAATCATTACAGAGTTTTGAACATGTGTAACAATTCGAATTTTACTTTAGAAGGATCATACTGGGTACAATATGGACAATAAGTTAAAAGGGACAAATATAGAAGCAAAGACTAATTAGGAGACTATAACAATGTCCAGGAGAGAGATAGTAGTGTGGACCAAGGTGGTGGTGTTGATGAGAAGAGGCAAAACTTCTGGAGATGTTTCTAAAGCAGAGGCACCAATATTTCCTGATGGATCGGGCTGGAGTATGAGAGAAAGAGGAATCAAAGACGACGTCTAGGTTTTTGGAATAAGCCAACTGTTAGTATGGATTTGTCATTTGCTAAGATGAAAAACACTAAAGGAGCAGCAAATCTGGGGAGGAACACAAGAGTTCATGTTAAATTTGAGGTGTCCATTAGACATTCAAGTGGAGAAGAACATAAGTGGGAAGTTGGAATATATAAATTTAGCCTTTAGAGGAGCAGTCAGGCTGGAGATATAAATTAGGAAGTCATTAGCATAAAGTATATACTCAAAGTCATGATAATGGATGAGATTGTTAAAGGAATGAGTGCAGATAGAGATGAAAAAATCCAAGGACTGAGCCTTAAGGCACTCCGGCTTTTAGAAGTCAGACAGGTAAGGAGGAACTGGCAGAGAGGACAAAAGGAACAACCAGTAAAGTAGAAGGAAAACTAAAGGAGTAGTATCCTGGAAGTCAAGTGAGGTTTCTAGGGAAAAAAAAAGAAAAGGAATGACAATCTCTGTCATATGCTGCTGAAAGGTCAAGTAAGATGAGGATTTAAGAGTTGATCATTAAGAAGTGGTAACATGGTGGTCAATGCTGACTTTGGCAGAAGTTTCCATGGGACTGATAGAGATGAAAATCTAATAAGTGGGATTCAAAAGAGAATGGGAAACAGGAAGTAGAGACAGTGACCATAAGCTACCTTTTAAATGAGTTTTGCTATAAAGGGAGCCAGATAATAAAGGGTGGTAACTTTAGGAGGATATGAGGTCAAATTTGGAGTTTTAAAGGTTGGTCGATATTAGAGCAGGTTTGTCTGATGATGGTAATGATTCACACAAGAGGAAAATATTGATGGTGCAAAGGAGAGAAAGGGACAATTACTGAGTTAATTGAGAGTTAAATCAGTATGCTTGATAACAACATATCCCTGAAAACTTCTGGCATATTGGGAGACCAGCTCAACAATTCAATCCCTAATCCTATCCCTCATCTCTCATCAAATCACAAAACTGAAAGGCCTTAACAATCATCTAGTCCAAACCTCTCCATTTGATAAGAGGAAGCTGAGACATGGAAGGTAATCACACTTGCCAAAGCCATTCAACCCGTAAGAGGGGCAGTTGGCCTTTCCACCTCACATGCATCCTCCAGTGTCCTTAAAAAGGGAGGTGAGGGAAGCAAAGTCTCCTTTTCATCTTGGTCTTCTTTACTTTTATTTTCTTATGTTTTTAATTTTTTCTTTTCCTTTTTTTTTGAGAGAGAGAGAGAGAGATGGAGTGTGAGTGGGGAAGGGACAGAGAGAGAGGGAGACACAGGATCCAAAGCAGGCTCCAGTCTCTAAGCTGTCAGCACAGAGCCTGACGCAGGGCTTGAACTCACAGATGGTGAGATCATGACCTGAGCTGAAGTCTGGTGCATAACCAACTGAGCCACCCAAGGGCCCCTCATCTTGGTCTTCTAATGCCTCCTCTTGGAAGCCAGAGGGATTGGCCTGTCTAGCACTCCTCCATTAGAGGCAGGAAGACTGACCTGCAGGTGTCACACCCAGCATGGCGGAAGTTCTCATGTGAGCAGCACTGGAGTCCCAGTCAATATAAGTGAGCAGGATCTTAATGAGCTTTTAGGTGGCATTCATCTAAAGAGTCTCAATTTTGGAGTCTGAAACCAAGACTAGTCTGAAACCAAGATTAGTTATAATCTGAATTGATCACCTCCTCTGGACAACCATTTTTTTTTTCCTCCCAAGTGTGGCTGAATGCTTTTAACACAGCCCTACCAAACGCCAACATAACCTAGTTACTAGACAACTCCTAAAAATCATTTGTATTGTATCTCATGATCCAAGTATCTCAGCACCAAAGGGACATCAAGAGGCTCCAGTAAAAATACAAACATATATAGGTAAGGTGTAAGTCAAATGAAGTAAATATGACTCTTCTAGGTTGCTCAGATTAAAATAAATTCCATGGGACAACTTGATACTTACTGATACTGGACCAGGTGAACATCAAGAGATATAGATTCTTATTTCAGTTTCCCTCTTCATTCCTCTACTCTGGTCATATTTGAGCTTCCTTGGCCTCAATATTTTATGATCCAAAAACAGAGAGATACTTCCTGTCTCATTATAACAAATAAATTATAGCAAAAAATAGGAAAAATCCCACAAAGTCACTTTAAAGTCATCAAAACACAAGCATAAATTCAGGACAAGTTATTCTTCCCAATAATATCCCTCTGTAGGTATAGCCTATGGGTAAACTCTCAAAACTTTGGTATGTTTAAGGACAAAGCAGTTTAAAGGCAACTGAAATATTTAAAGTTATAAAAAGTGACAAAATTTTTATATAATAATGACAATACTAAAGACATAGGCTATATTTTCTTGAAATTTATTCCATTTTAAGGAACCATAGCTATTCACTCGAGGCTTAAGCTCCCAGAAAGCCACTGAAGCAATTTTTTAAATTATTGATATTGTTTAAATGCTGGATGGCATTACCATCAAAATTCTAATTTTGATTGCTTTAGATGATAAAGATGATGACAATGGAGAAATAACTAAACTCCACATAATATTCACAAGGAAAACAAAATAAATTCAGGGACGCGTGGGTGGCTCAGTCAGTTAAGCGTCTGACTTCAGCTCAGGTCATGATCTCATGTCTCGTGGGTTTGAGCCCCACATTGGGCTCTGTGCTGACAACTCAGAGCCTGGAGCCTGCTTGGGATTCTGTGTCTCCCTCTCTCTCTGCTCCTCCCCTGCTCATTCTCTCTCAAAAATAAATTTTTTTTTAATGTTAAGTAAAAACTTTAAATAATTGATAATTAATTAATAATTAAAAAGGAAAATAAAATAAATTCAATGGTGTGTTGGCCACGAAAACCATCCTACTTGTTTTCATACTATCTATATAATGGTGAACTAATTCTCAAGTCTTTCTATTATTAGAATGGAAGGCTGGCAGATAACACTTGGAAAAGAAAAGTAAATATTGTTTGATATCAGAAATAAAGTTACATGCTCTCCCAAGTTGGAAATAACTTGTGAACTAAGGATGGTTGTAATTTCCTCAAGGCTCTAACCTATGGCTTTTCATTCTTGGCACTAAAGGCGATAAACATGGGAGAAAATTAAAATTAAGAACGTGTCCCTTTTTTGGGGTTGCCTGAGTTGCTCAGTTGATTAGGCATCTGACTCTTGACTTTTGCTCAGGTCATGCGCTCACAGGTGGTGGGATCAAGCCCCACATGGGACTCTGCACTGACAGTGCAGAGCCTGCTTGAGATTCTCTCTCTCACTCTCCCTTTCTCTCTCTCTCAGCCCCTCCCTCATTCGAGCTTGTATGCATGCATGCTCTCTCTCTCTCTCAAAATAAATAAACATTAAAAAAAGAATATGTCCTTTTCTCATATTACCAAATAAATCCAAGACTAAGGATATTGAGATCTGGTAAGCTGAAATATTCATTTTAAAACAAGATATTTGTATAAAAATGGTATTAGTTGGAAGAGAAGGCCTTTCGCTCTCAGCATTACAAACTTATTCCTAACAAAATATATATATTTATATATATAAAGGAACCAGTGTTTCAACTATTGGAAAGTCCTGTCCCAAAGAAAGTTTCTGCCCAACTTTCTAAGCCTAGGTAGTTCAAAGAATAAAGAAACTTTGGGTGTTCATTTGAATAATTCGACAACAATATTTGTAACCTAGGTATGAGATATGGGTATTTTGCTTTGTTTCTCCTCTTGCAAAACTGGGCGTTGAAATAAGAGGAAGACAATTGCTGGAAGAGAATAAAAAAGAGGAACCAGTTTTCAATAGTTGTTTCCACTAATTTTTCTAATATTTTCCCTCCTGTGCTTGCAACTTTACCTTTCAGCATTGTTCGGCCTTTTTATTTGGTTTATTTGTTTTGAGAGATTGGAGGGGGGGAGTGCAGAGAGAAAAGGAGAGAGAGAGAGAATCCCAAGGAGGCTCAACACTGTCAGCACAGAGCCCCACATGGGGCTCGATCCCACCAACTGTGAGATCATGACCTGAGCCAAAATCAAGAGTGACACGTTTAACCGACTGAGCCACCCAGGCGCCCCAGCGTTGTTTGGCCTTTTAAAAACTGGTTAGAAATTTGTAATAACATTACAACTCTACTTCCTTTTTGGAAAATAAATTCCAACAATCTATTGTACATTCTAGATATACAATACAATTCATTACAATGAATGCTAGGATCTCAAAAAGGTTCCTCTTTCTGGAGCAATGCAAGTAGCCGAGTTCTCCAATGATCAAAAGAGTCATCTACAAGAAATGATTGCCCAGGGCGTAAGTTTATACTTCATTGCCTCCAAGTGACCCTCAGGTGCAGAAAAGTTGCACACAGAGCTTCCTTTGACACACACAGATGTGAGAAAGGAATGAAGTGTGACTCCAGGCGTTCCATTTGCTTCTTCAGACTCTTCGCAAAACTGCGTGGCGTCCGGCGTCGGCACAAACGCAGGTGGATGGTGAGCAAGCCCCGGCAGTGAGAGGAACGCTAGGAACCTTTGCGGGTCTGGCCAAGACCCTCCCCCTGCCGCCTAAAAGGGACGTCCCAACCCTTGGGCTGCGGATTAGGACGGTACCACACCCGGCTCGGGGAAGCCGCTGCGGCGACCAGAGCCCCCGCCCCGGGACAGCCGAACTCCGGAGCTGTAGAGCTCGAGGCCTCGCCTCTGCCCCTACGCCCGGCGCGCGGAGAGGTGGAGCGCCCGGGGCCTTCTCGGATCCCTCTCCCTTCCTTCCATGGTTGGACGCACCCGGCGGTCAGGCTGATTTCCCACGGAGGTGGAGAGGAAAGGCTCGCCCCAGACCTCCGCGCAAGACCTTTGCCTCGTCCCGGTGGACATTCAGGCTGCTCTAATGCCTCCTTAGTGGTCGGCTTGCGTCGCCGGGACGCACTCATGGAAAGCCGCGCGCGGCCACAGAAGCCTCCGCTGAAGGGAGTCCTCTGTGGACCCCGCCCGTCCCCTGCCCGGCACTACCACTTGCTACTCGCACTGGGTACCCGCTCCGCGCCCCCGCCCTCGGTACCCGCCCCCGCCCCCCTCGCGCCCTTGACTGGAACGCCGCTCAGTTGTAGAGGGTAGAGTGCGTGGAGCCGGGCCCTTAGGTCCCGCGGCTCCCAAATCTCCACGAACGTTGAGTCGGGGTTGGGGGGATCCGGGGTGCCGAAATCAGAGCAAGCCAGTGCCCTCACCACTGTACCAGGCTGGCGTCAGACTCCCAAGGCAAGAAGCCCTTTAAAATAATTTCATTAAATGCATTTTACTGATAAAGACTTAAATGATAACAGGAGAAGCCAGAAGTCACATTCGTTTGTTAAAGTTTGAGGAGCAGACCTCTCGGCGTGAGCACCCTATGTTCATGCATCATTCATGCTTTCCACGAAGACGTAATGAGTGCTTATTATGGGGCAGCTGTGCTAGTGCTTGAGAAGCATTATTCTAGGCCCTTCCAGGCCCTTCACATATGATCTCCCCCCGCGTTTTCAGGAACACTGCAAGGTAACTGTAGACAGCGTTTGAAAGGTCCGCAAAGCTTGGTGATCATTGCAAATAAAGATCACACACAGGAAAAAGTTGGCCAGTTCACTTTCGCGGTCCCAGGCTCATTTGGAGTCAGACGCAGGTTTTGGTGCTAGGGGAAAAAAATAGACCAAGATCAAGGACTTGGTGCGCGTCAGTTAACTTCCTCGAGCAATACCAGAGAGACTCCAAGGACTATTTTCATCATAATTATTGTTTCTTTTTTTTTTTTTTCCAACGTTTATTTATTTTTGGGACAGAGAGAGACAGAGCATGAACGGGGGAGGGGCAGAGAGAGAGGGAGACACAGAATCGGAAACAGGCTCCAGGCTCTGAGCCATCAGCCCAGAGCCTGACGCGGGGCTCGAACTCACAGACCGCGAGATCGTGACCTGGCTGAAGTCGGACGCTTAACCGACTGCGCCACCCAGGCGCCCCTATTGTTTCTTTTTTAAGAAAAAGGTTTGAATGTGTAAATTAATTCCACTTAGTCAAAGAGTTACAACCACAGATGAGTAACCTGCACTCAATATAAGTATTCATACCCTAAGGGTAAATACAGAAAATCGATGACTGTGGCTGTAAACGGTAGTGATTGTTTTCCTGTGTCCATGGTGGGCCATTTGATTTTGTATATTATGAAACACAAAGAAGGCATGCTTATCAAGAAGGAAGACTTTTGTCTTTACGAAACTTCTGCAGGTGAAAATGTTGGAATTGGCAGTTGAAATACCTGGTGAAGTCTAACATCCTTAAGTAAGACACAAGTGACAGGAGGGTACAGATGCAAAAAACCTGGTGAGAGATTAATTCTTCCTTTGCTAGCCCTCCACACACCCCCCCCCGCCCCGCCCCCCGAACTCGCCACACAATGTTAGTGCTGGCGGTGTTTGGAGACGTCAGGCACAGGTAATAGGGCTTCAGAACTCTTTGCTTCAGTGAAAAATAGTATGTTCCCTGGGCTTCCGAGGCCGGGCAGGTTGGCAAGGCTGGCTCAGGGAGGAGGAGACTCACACACCGCCCTGCGTGCTGGGCGGCTGCTGCTTCCTCGGCCAGAACCAGTGTTTCAGCCGCGCCCCCTCTTCGGGGTCTCTCGCCGCTATTCAGGGTGTAAGATACAAGAACTCCAAGTTCTCTTTGGAATTCCGACCGGGAGACTGGCGCCCGGGCACGGCGGATTTCTCTGGCTCCAGCTAAAACCTGAGGCTTAGAGAGGAAGCACCACAGCGGCTGTTCGCCCCTTCGGACCGAGGTGAAAGCACCTCCGGGAGGACGCTGCAGCACCGCCCGCGGGAAGCGGCACAGGGCTGCGCAGTGCCCCAGCCGCCCTCTAGGCTGCGCTTCGGGCACTTCCCCGGCTTCAAACCCGAGTTCTGGCCTCATTCAGAGCGGAGTGGGTGAGGTCGCGAGGAAGAACTTTGGATATTTTTAACTGTTTTTGTTTTTGTTTGGAGGATTTTTTGTTTGTTTTTTTGAAGCCCCGCTGCTGTTCTGGTCCGCAGCCTGGTGGAGGCGGGGGAGGGGCATCGCTCCCTGGAGTCCTGCAGGCCTGAGCCTCAGCTGGGCCGACGCGGTCGACAGGTGTGTGCCGCCGAACCCTGGAGCACCGGGAGGCGTCGGGAGGCCAGAGCGGAACGCCCGGGGCTAGTCCTTCGGGAGGAATCATCTGGCGTTTAAGCCTCTCCTGGGTCTGTTCCTGGCACTGCAGATCGGTGCGCGCTGCGGGCACCAGAGGAGCGTGAACCGGGCGGAGACAGACCCTGCAGTCGCGCACGCCACCCAGCGCCGCCCTGCGCTAGTCTCAGTCCAGAGTTCCCTCTGTTAGGCAGAGCACTTCGCATCTGGTTTTGTTCACTAGTGTCGGCCTCCGAAGGAAGCGCGGTGTGTTCGTTACCTTCCTATTCCCAGCTCCTAGAGCTGTAACCCGCGCACAGAAGCGCTCAGTAAAATAATGGTTCATTCATTTAACAAGTGTTGAGGGCCCACCATGTGCGGGGCACCGATACTGACTTACTTGAACCACACAAACAAGGCATCTGGCCTCAGCACGCCTATATTCACAGTTAGTTGAATGAATGAAGACTCAGGAATCAAGAAGAGCTGTAGCAAAGATGGCAGCTCTGGGCCACCTTTCCATAAGTCACTTCAGAAAGGACAGGAAAGGAAAACAGGGTCGGGGAGATAGAACTAGAACCATCCCCTCCCTCTTTCTTGTGTCTCCAGGGAGAAAGGAATAAGGTAAGTGGTGATGGGAGGGATCTCTTGCAGAGATCGACTCTGCCTTCTCCAGGCAAACTACCTACTTTCTTATGGCATTAAGTGCTCTGGTCTGAATGTTTGAGTCCTCCCAAAATTAATATGTTGAAACCTAACGTCCAGTGTGATGGTATTAGGAGGTGGGGACTTAGGAGGTGCTTGGGTCATGACAGTAGCCCCCTCAGTCTCAGAAATGGGATTAGTGCTCTCATAAGAGACCCTGGAAAGATCCTTTCCCTTTCTGCCATGTTATAAAGACACAAGGAAAAGACTGTGTCTGTGAACCAGGAGGTGGGCTCTCACCAGACATCAGTCTGTGTCACGATCTTGGACTTCCCAGCCTCCAGAACTGTGAGAAATATATGTTTACTGTTATCAAGCCGCCCCAGTTTATGGCATTTTGTTAAACATTCTGAATGGACTAAAATGGTCAGTATATTATATATACTAGGGAGGGAGCATCTGTCTTTAAGGTCTAAATGTGATCTGCCATCCTACTCCCAGGACATATTAAGACAAAGACAATAAATTAGATGAAAAGGGGGAATGAGGAGAAAGGAGTTCAGTTTAATGACTAAAAACAAAAAGAGGGGCACCTGGGTGGCTCAGTTGGTTAAGCGTCAGACTTCAGCTCAGGTCATGATCTCATGGTTCAGGAGTTTGAGCCCCACATCAGGCTCTGTGCTGACAGCTCGGAGCCTGGAGCCTGCTTCAGAATGTATGTTTCCCTCTCTCTCTGCTCCTCCCCTGCCTCAAAAATAAATATTAAAAAAACAAAAAACAAAAAGAATAGTAGGATTAACATTATGCCCCATTATCCCTTACCAAAAAGCATTGTGAGTTTAAGTCTTATGAATATTTTAACATAGCTTAAGGACTGATAATTAAAGGAATTAGAATCACAAAATAAGTACATCCTCACCCTGACAACCACACCCTGAAGTGGAAGTCTTGATAATACTAATTACTCCACTTCCTCTTAAACTACTTTAGCCTCTGGCTTTGAAAAGATCTTCTGGGCCTGTGTTCTGTGCCTAGATCTTACTGTAAAAGTTGACTGAGTAATGATACAGAGAGGTCAATGGCATTGAAAGAAAATAAATGTTATTCGCAGTTCCCCTAGAAACAAGAGGCGTAGCTTGCCACACAAAGCTACAGGAGGAATACGAGGTTTGGGTCAGGAAGCAGAGGCTGAAGCAAGAAGTATATTTAGGTCAGAGTCTTTATTTGGGTTCCTGTGGGAAAGGTAAGGCAGGGCAGGGTGAACAGTTTAAGACTGGCTAGTTTGAATAATTTTCTTGGGTTTGGGGCTATATGGGTGGTCTCTAGTTGCCTGGCACTTGGCCCTGGGATGATGAAGGCAGAGGAATATTGCCTCCTGGGGTATTTTGAGCTATTCTTAGGTGTGGATCTGGATTGGTTAGTTTGCATTAAAAAAAAAAAATTTAATGTTTATTTTTTTTGAGAGAGAGAGAGACAGAGGGTGAATGGGGGAAGGGCAGAGAAAGTGGAAGACAGAATCTGAAGCAGGTTCTGAGCTGTCAGCATAGAGCCTGATGCAGGGCTTGAACTCGTAGACTTTGGAGATCATGATCTGAGCAGACAGCCCTTGGATTGGTTAGTTTGCATTAAAAAAAAATTTTTTTTTTTTTTACATTTATTTATTTTTGAGAAACAGAGTGAGACAAAGCATGAGCGGGGCAGGGGCAGAGAAAGAAGGAGACACAGAATCTGAAGCAGGCTCCAGGCTCTGAGCAAGCGGTCAGCACAGAGCCTGATGCGGGGCTGGAACTCACGGACCATGAGATCATGACCTGAGTCGGATGCCTAGCCGACTGAGCCACCCAGGTGCCCCTAGTTTGCATTTTAAAGACATGCTGTGAGCTGGAACCTTTGCAGTCTCTAAGAATTGGGGCTAGCTCTGGTAAAGATAGTCTCTCCCGAGCCAGAAAGATTTTTTAAGATATCAAAACATGATAATATAGAGAAAATAAGAAATATGATTAATACAGCCTGGGGTAACAAAAAGGGACAGAAGTTTCCTGTGTTCTTTAAACAGAATGTCCCCGAGAGTCTAACCTCTGGGCAACATACTTTTCTTCTCCTCAGCTCCAGAAGATGGCTTTGGAAAAGAAGTTGATTAGTTTGGGTGAAGGGGTGATGGAATCAAGTGAAAAAGTCAGAAAAACAGGTTCAGAGTGAAACAGTGCAAGAATGAAGCTATTAGCCAAACTTAAGGTGGAATGTTGGGGTAGATTTGCACCATAATCAAGTCTGTATGGTGGGGTTGAGCTGGTTTTTTCCAAAGGAGTGGTTCCCTATCTAATGGACTTCTTTTTTGTTTTTAAGTTTATTTGTTTATTTTTTATTTTTTATTTTTTTTTTTCAACGTTTATTTATTTTTGGGACAGAGAGACAGAGCATGAACGGGGGAGGGGCAGAGAGAGAGGGAGACACAGAATCGGAAACAGGCTCCAGGCTCTGAGCCATCAGCCCAGAGCCTGACGCGGGGCTCGAACTCACGGGCCGCGAGATCGTGACCTGGCTGAAGTCGGACGCCCAACCGACTGCGCCACCCAGGCGCCCCTATTTGTTTATTTTGAGAGAGAGCACAAGCTGGGGAGGGGCAGAGAGAAGGAGAGACAAAATCTCAAGCAGACTCCACACCATCAGTGCAGAGCCCCATTTGGGGCTTGAACTCACAAACTCTGAGATCATGACCTGAACAGAGATCGAGAGTTGGAAGCTTAACCAACAGCGCCACCCAGGTGCTGCGGGGCTTCTTTGAATTTGAATTTGAGACTGTAAAGCCTTTCACTTATTCAACAAATCACATTTTCCAAAGAACTCCGTATATGGTCCCAACATTGGGAAGTAGGCCCAGCAGGTATTCTTATTCTGATTTTAAAGCTGAGGCTTAGATAAATTAAGTGATTTGTCCAAAGCTGTGTGGTTAGGTAAAGAAGAACCCTTGTTAGCATCTCGGTCTGATGCTTAGCTCAGTGCTCTGCGTGCCATTGCTAAACAATATATTTATATTTCAGCAAGTACATTTTTTAAAAATGCTATTAATACATATTTATTGAGGGGTTGCTAGTAATTAAATGCTCAGTACAGTGAGAGGGCATTTTGGGAGTGTGATAGTTGCTAGTCCTTAATCTATTTGATATTGACACAAAGCTGGTTTGTTTCTTCTTGGCAGTATCAGTGTGACCAAATACACAGATTGGTATTTCATCTTGGCTCCACATGCTATCTACGTAGGCCTGGGCTCCTTACTTAACCTTTCAGCCTAAATTTTGTCATCCATAAAAAGAGCATAGTATCTACTTAATAGGCTTGTTAATAGGACTAAATAAAATATGTACATGTAACTGTTATTGACTATGATAATTTGATTTCATATAGATAGAAAATCAGGAATTGATCACCCAGTAACTGAATAAGGATTTCCGTAGTTGATAATGTGAATTTAGAGGAGAACTCATAACAAAAGGTTTCTAACATTATTAAATTTATCATTTGTAAGGAGAGATAGTAGTAGAGCATTAACCCACCAAAGTCAAGTATTTTCTATTACAATTTGACTGAACTATGACTTTCAAATTAAACTTGTAAGTCATCTAATCCAAGACATTTCTCTTACTGACCATGGATACCTGATTTTCTTGCCTCCAGTGTTGCCAACTAATCACCTCTTGTTAAATAAATAGTCCCATAAGACCATTTAAAGCCTTTCATTATGTGCTATAATCCTTGATATTCCTCCTCCTATCACATCAGAAAGAGAGAAAAGAAGAAAAGAAAAATATGATAATGTTTCTCAACCTTGGCACTATGGGGATTTGGGGCTGGATAATTCATTGTTGTGGGGGGCTGTCCTCTGTATTGTAGAATGTTTAGTTACATCCGTGGCCTCTACCCGATAGATGCCTACAATGCCCTCCCCACAGTTGTGACAAGAAAAATGTCTCCAGACAATCCCAAATGGTTCCACGAAGGTCAAAATAACCCCCAGTTACAAACCATTGACGTACAGCTACAACAATCAGCAGCAGCAGAAAAAGGACTGATTTTTTTCCCTCCAAATGCTACAGTTTAAGACCAAGGAAGTCCTTTCCCAGAAGTTCTCAGTGGAGTTTTCCTCTGTTGCCCAGGATTGTCACATTCCTATGCCTAACCCAACCACATGCAAGGCAAATGGGAGCCAGCACTGCCCTTAGATTCAGTTGAGTGAGATTCTGCTCCAGCCCATGTCTCACAGCCTTGTAATTTAGAATATATATAATTTTTACAATTAACCTTTTTCGAATAATTTAAATTTATGGAAAAATTGCCAAGAGAGTACAGAAAGTTCCTGTATATCCTTTACCCCATTCTCCCTCATATTAGCTTCTCATATACCTGTGGTACATTTGTCAAAATTAAGAGGTTAATATTGCTATTCCTATTGTAATATTACTATTAACTAAGTTCATTACTTAGTTTATTAACTATTACTATTAATTAAGTTCCACACTTTCTTCAGATTTTTCCCACCAATGCTCTTTTTCTGTTCTAGACTCCCACCCAGGATACCACATTTAGTCATCAAGTCTCCTTAGTTCTTTCTGGTTACGGGGTTATGGGCCATTGGAAGGAAGTCCACAGATGTAAAGTGTTCTTCTCATAACATTATGTCAGGAATATATACTATCATTGTGATTGATCACTGGTATTGTTAATTTTAATATTTAGTTAAAGTAGTGTTTGCCAGGTATTTCCATTATAAAGTTACTGTATAAGTAACTTTGGAAGTTACTTTGGAAGCAAGCCACTACGTTCAGCTCATATTCAAGGGGACAGGGACTAAGTTCCATCTTATGATGGGGATAATATTACATATATTGTTTGGGATTCTTCAGTTAAAAATTTTATCTCTTTTTATCCATTTATTCAATTATATCTTTCTATCAGTATGGATTCAGGTATATATATTTTGTTATGTGGGTTATGTTACTACATTATTTTGTTTTTTTGCTCGCATTGTTTCAGCTTAGGCTATTGGGCTCTCTTTCAGGTCAACTCCTGTTTTTTTGTTTAATGTTTGTTTATTTATTTAGTTATTTATTTAGAGAGCACGGACGTGCACAAGCAGGGGAGGGGCAGAGAGAGGGGGAGAGAGAGAATCCCAAGCAGGATCTGTGCTATCATCATGGAGCCTGATGCAGAGCTTGATATCATGGACCCATGAGATCATGACCTGAGCCAAAACAGAGTTGGACACTTAACTGACTGAGCCACCTAGGCGCCCCTGACTTGTGTTTTTTTGACACATTCCTAAAATTTCTGTATGTTTTGAGTACTTCCTTCCTCCCTTGCTGGTAGTATGAGTCAGAACTACTTTGTATTTTCTCTGCTTAGTCTTAGAATTAGCCATTTCTCCAAGGATCCTAGGTTCCTTTTGTTAGAGAGCGGTATTTACAAACCAGGATTTGGGTGTGAGTATGCTCATTGCAATTGGATTTCAGTGCATCCAATTCCTCTCAGCAGGTGGAGCTATGCATATGTATACAAATATATACGAACTTATGTATAAATACTTCCATACCTGTGTGTGTATATATATATACACGTATATATATACGTGTATATATATATATACATGTATATATATACGTGTATATATATATATGTAGAGCTAATTCTGTAATCTCTCATTCTAATCATTACCATAGAGTTATTTTTTTCCTCGATGAGTTATAACTTCTTTCTCCCACAGTGAGAAACCTGGCCTCCATTATGTACAGAAAAGGGAGGCAGAAGAGTCAATGTGAGGGTGATGGTTTGTGAGAGTTAATTGGCATTATTAGCTTTTAGAATGATGGGGTGCATGGGTGGCTCAGTCAACTAAGTGTCTGACTTTGGCTCAGGTCATAATCTTACAGTTCAAGGGTTCAAGCCCCAAATTAGGCTCTGTGTTGACAGCTCAGAGCATGGAGCCTACTTCGGATTTTGTGTCTCTCTGTCTCTCCTTCACTCTCTGTGGAAACACTCTCTGTCTCTCTCTCTCAAAATAAATAAATAAACCTTCAAAATTAAAAAAAAAAAAAAAGAGAAAATGAAAGGGGGCATTAACTAAGGAATGTGGGCAGCCTCTGGAAACTGGAAAAGGCAAGAAAAACAGATTCTCCTCTAGAGCTTTTACAAAAGAACACAGCCCTGATGATACCTTTATTTTAGCTCAGTGAGACATGCACATTTAGGTCTTCTGAGCTCCAGAACTGTAAGATAAAAAAATTGTGTGTGTTGTTTTAAGCCACTAAGTTCATAGTATTTTGTTACAGCAGCTATAGGAAACTCACACAGACACTCTGTCAATCTGATCTTTCTGACTTCCATTTATATATTCTATATGTTTTCCTTTCTTACTTTCTTGTTTAAGCAAAATCACATACTTACTTAGTGTTAACCTTTAGTTGCAATCACTATCCAGACATTTCCCAGGTGGATCACCTTGACTGGATTTAAGGTGTTTACCAATTATTTGGAATTTTTTGCTTCTGGGGAATCTTCTTAGAAATGGGCCATTCTTGGGGTGCCTGGCTGGCTCAGTTGGTTAAGTGTCCATCTTCGGCTCAGGTCATGATCTTGTGGTTTGTGGATTCAAGCTCCGCCCTGCAATGGGCTCTGTGCTGACAGCACAGGGCCTGGAGCTGCTTCGGATTCTTTGTCTCCCTCTGTCTCTCTCTGCCCCTCCCCTGGTCGTGTGCGCGTGCTCTATCTCTCTCTCTCTTTCTCAAAATAAAATAAAATAAATAAATAAATGTTTACAAAATTAATTCAAGAAATGGGCCATCTTTGGGTCCTGGAAATCTTCATACAATAAGAATAGTAGGCTCGGGCTGTCCGGTTTCTTAATGATATACACTGTGTTCTCTCAAAGGCCATTCTAGACTAACTAGAAACAGGAAAGTGAATTCTGGAATCCCTAAACTATTTTGAAACTCCAGACCTAGAAGTATACAGGGAAGAAAAATGCCTCATGGCATAAATAAACTGGCACTTTGCAAATCAACATATTTGATTATCGTTACCTGTGGAGTGCAGAGGGGTTAAAATGTCAAAGGCTAGTACTAAGAGATAGAGTACCTCTTTTATCAAGGTACTACTATTTTTATTCTAGCTGAAAACAGAGTTCTTTATAGTCCAAATTGTAGAATCTAAACTTCTTTTAAATAATAAAAGCTAAATGGTAAAAGTTATTGTTAATATCATGTACTAGGCACTATTCTAATTTCATTTAAGGTTCATTTTTTTTAAGTGTTTATTTATTTTTGAGAGAGAGAGAGAGAGACCCCAAAGTGTGAGTGGGTGAGGGTCAGAGAGAGAGGGAGACACAGAATCTGAAGCAGGCTCCAGGCTTTGAGCTGTCAGCACAGAGCCCGATGTGGGGCTCGAACATACAAACTGTGAGATCATGACCTGAGCTGAAGTCGGCCACTCAACCTACTGAGCCACCCAGGCGTCCCCCACTTAGGGTTCATTTAAACCTCACCAGAACTCTATGATTTAGTAACTCTGATTATCCCTATTTTACAGAAGAAGAAACTGAGATTCAGTGTGATTAAGTAGCTTGACCAAGGTTATTGGCATAGACTGAATGTAAATTCATATGTGGAAGTTCTGATACCCAGGGGTATTTAGAGGTGGGGCCTTTGGGAGTTAATTAGGTTTAGATGATATCATAAGGGTGAGGCCCTAATGATAGGATGATCCTTATTCTCTCTCTCTCTCTCTCTCTGCCAGGTGAGGACTCAATGAGAGGGTACCCATCTGCAAGTCAGAAACAGTTCTCTACAGGAACCATATCTGCTGGCACCTTGATCTTGGACTGTGAGAAATAAATATCTGTTGCTTAAGCCACCCAGTGTGTGGTATTCTGTTACAGCAGTCTAAGCTGACTAAGATAGTTACAGAACTAGTAAATGGCAGAGCTATTACTGGAACTTGATCAGTCTAGTTTAGGGACTGAGTTCTTTTTTTTTTTTTTAAGTTTGTTTTTTATTTATTTTGAGAGAGAGAGAGAGAAAGCGCAAGCGGGAGAGGGGCAGAGAGAGAGGGAGAAAGAACCCCAAGCAGGCTCTGCATTAGCAGCACAGAGACCAGCCTGGGGCTCGATCCCACGAACTATGAGATCACGACCTGAGCTGAAATCAAGAGTCAGACACTTAACCAACTGAGCCACCCAGACGTAGAGACTGAGTTCTTAACTGGTAAGCTTTATATAAGTTAGAGGTTTAGTCATCTTCCGCAAATATGGGTTCCAGAAATTAAAATAAAGGGAAACACAGTGAATAACAAGATAGAGGAAAGCATATTTTCACAATAAAGACTATTAGTATCAAGACAAATTACAATAAAAGTTTAATTAAAAGTGAGAAGATGGTCTCCAATAATAGTGTTTAGAAAGAGAAACTTCTACAAACCTGGAATATTGTGTTTATAGTAGTTTAGTCATTATAGTTTTATTGGAACTGTATGGTTGAGTGAAAAGCACACTGCACAGGGAATCAAAAGAACTAGATTCCTGCTGTTTTGCCAGTAACTAGCTAAGTGAGCTTGAGAAAACTACTACATTTCTAGGCTCAAGTTTCTGAGAAATACCACTCATACTTCTGGAAAAGGCATTGTAGGAAAAAGGATAAATACTTTTTTTATCACAGGAGAATCAATATTAGCATCAAGACTATTGATCATATCCCTATTTGAAAAGTACAAGGTAAATAAAAAATTAAAAGGGACAAGACTGATTGATTCCAGTAAGTGATCAAATTAAGTAGGTGATTAAATTAGGTGAGTAGAGAGGACTGAGAAACAATACCAAAATTATAAAGAAAAGTTAAAAAAAAAAAAAAAACCTGTCAGTAAAATTAAGCAAACCTACATGTCTCATCATCTTTTGCATCTAGGTAAGCTGGGACAGCTAGGTATTTTAATAACTTTTGTAAATTGCTCTATTTCACCAGAGATACTATTAAATAAGTTAGCATTTGGTTCAAGTCAATTCAATTCAACCTCCATTTACAGGCTACCTTCAGAGATGATTTGCCCTGAAACAAATGAAATCTGAGCTTTATTCAGGTCCCTGACTTGCACAGCCACTGGGAGCACCGGAGCTGCTGGGAATGTGTTATTCTGGTTGGGAGGCAGAAACCAGGTTGCAGACAGAAAGCATTTCTATTTAGGTTTTGTTGTTGTTGTTGTTTCTTGTAAATTGCCTACATGTTCACAGAAGAAATGACCTGAATCTCCAAGGCCTTATTCATTTGTTTGATTTCTCTTTTGCATTCTAAATACTCACTTTAGAACCTAATTTTGTGTCCATAAGGTTACATTCTTTTTCTTTAAGCACCCCTCCTCCCTGCCCTCACCCAGTTATGTCAGTTTCAAATATCAGTACTGCTGTGCCTACCTTGTGTTATACCTTGAACAGGGATACAAAGATGAAGGAGCTCACAGTTTTATAGGAAGAATGCAGAATTAGATATGAAACAGTACTGGTCTAGTGGTAGAAACAAAGTGTAATAGAGGCACATAGAACAAAACATTTAACAATACTAATTTATCACAGTGTCCTTATCTTCCGAAAGGTATCAAACTATCAAAAACTTCTCAAGAGAGTTGAAGAAATTCTGAACCTTGTGAAGTAGCCTATGGCCTGGTATTTTTTTTCTTTATTTTTTGGGAGAGCACAAGTTGGGGAGGAGCAGAGAGAAGGGGACAGAGGATCTGAAGTAGACTGTGTGCTAACAGGCTGACAGCAGTGAGCCCAATGTGGAGCTCAAACTCACGAACTGTGAGATCATGGCCTGAGCCGAAGTCAGACGTTCAACGAACTGAGCCATCCAGGTGCTCCTATGGCCTGGTGTTTCTTAAGCTACCACTTTATAAACTTTTTTGACTGTGATCTGCAGTGTAGTCCATGTTAGTGTTCATCAAATATGCTACATGATACCCTACATTTTTCAGCCTCCCTTGCAGTTAAGTTAGAGGAGTGTGCCTATTTTGGTCAATGGGTCACGAAAGGAAGTGATTGTATTGTTTCTGGTTCAAGTCTCTTAACACTGATTCAGTCAGTGAGAGTCCTCTGAACTTTCTCTAGAAAGATTTGAAGCCCAGAAGCAAAGAACCAAGATAGAGTAGTTGAAAGATGAAAATATGCCAGATCCTTGAAGATCTGGAGGACAACTACCAAAGTCAATAGAATACATATCAGACTTTATGGTAGTGATATGTGACATATAAAATATTTTTATGTTAAGCTACTGACATGCGTTTGACATCCTGACCATACACATACACATAATTTAATCAAAATTTAAAATTCTGTTATAATACTACTTGCTATTTCTGACATACCTGATATTTTATTCCATTCAGGAAAATGTTTATCTAACTTACAATGTCACCACCCCCTATTTCGTCTCCACCCATAATGTGAAAAATAATGTCTTTTTTTAAAAATAGTTCTTCTTGGGGCACCTGGGTGGCTCAGTTGGTTAGGCATCCAATTCTAGATTTTGGCTCAGGTTGCCATCTCACAGTTTAGTGGTATTGAGCCATACATGGGGATCTGTGCTGCCAGTGCCAAGTCTGCTTGGGATTCTCTCTCTCCCTCTCTTGTGGACCGCCCCCCCCATTAATAAATAAATAATAACTAAATAAGCTTAAAGAGTAGTTTTTCTCTAATTTTACTTTTACAATTATTTTTGTTCAAATATAATTAACATACAGTATTCTGTTAGTTCAGATTTACAATATAATGATTCAACAATTCTGTACATTACTCAGTGCTCATCACTGATATGTGTACTCTTAAACCTCTTCACCTTTTTTAACCCACTCCCCCACTCACCTCCTCTCTGGAATCACCTGTTAGTTCTCTATATTTAAGAGTCTGTTTTTTTTGTCTCTTTTTTCTGTTTCTTAAATTGCACACGAAATGAAATCATATGGTATCTTTCTCTGACTTATTTCACTTAGTTGGAAAATAATGTCTTAAGCTACTCACAACACTGGTCTTCTGTGAACAACTTTTAGGTGTATTCAATTATTTATAAAAATAAGCTTTAATAATAAATGCAATGTCACAACATAAAGAATGAGAAATACAGATTATTTCATCTTGTAAAATTAAATTATTGCATTTTGGGCTGTATGTTTCTATTTGGTACATATATATGAATACACCACATGCATATATATAATAAAGGAAAAATGTTTTTCACCGTTTTGCAAAACTGGTAGTCTCTGGCTTTGAAAAGCACTGCTGCTCCAGAAGTTTGCAATCCAGTCCAAAAGGACTCCATTAAGAACGTATTCGGCTTAATGCCATTAAATTTTGGTGGGTCCTTGAGGATAATCTTTATTTTTATTTATTTATTTATTTATTTATTTATTTATTATTTCTTGAGGACAAAATAATCTTTATTCCTCTTTCCAAAAGCAGGTCAAAGAACTGAAGTCAGGAAATCTTATATCTTAATTAAGTGCCATCGTGGAGGCCTGTAAAATGAAATAACAAAACCCCAAACCAGCCTACTTGCCCTCTCTAATCCCCGCTCAGTGAATGGAAGTTGCTCAGAGAAAACAGCTCGCGGGTTCCAGGCCGGAACTGGTAGAAAGCTCTCGCGAGAGCTTTCCGACCGCCGCGAGTCTTCTGTGAGCACCAGTTCCCGCCCCTTCTGCGCCCACAGGCCGTCTGCTCCCCACCGGCTTCATCCGCTACGGCTACGGCGGGGCGAGCCGGAACTTTTATCCATAGGAACGGGTTTACAGTGTAGAGTGTTGCCGGCCGGCCTCAAGGAGATTAGAGTGCCATCCTCTTCCTCTCACCGTAGCCGCCGCGGAGCGGTGCCGAGCCGATCAGATCCAGGAGCGCAGTTACCGGGCGGGCTGGGTCTATGGTCGCTCCGCGGGCCGCTCCGCCGGCTGGTGCTTTTTTTTCAGGGCAAGCTGTGTTCCATGGCAGGGAACTTTTGGCAGAGCTCCCATTAGTAAGTGATCTTACGTCTTCTCGCCCGGGGCTTCTTCTTGGGAGTCGGTGAGGACCGGGCCTGCGACTCCCCTTGGCCTGGATCCCGGCCCCTGTCCCGAGCGCCGTGGGGTCTCCCGGGAGGCGGCAGCGGCTGGAAGCGGGACGCGCTTTTCTCTGGCGACTCCCCTCTCCCCGCCCCCTGGCAGCATTTGGTTGGGGGGCGGTGGTCTGTGAGCGGGAAAGGGCGGGGGCTAAGGAGGTTCGGTCTCAGAGGAAGGAAGGAGTGTAACTTCGGATTCTTGGATGAGCTAGGCCTGGAAGAGGGGCGGGTTGGGATGGGATGGGCACAGGTATGGGAAGTGTGGCATAGTTCGGGACTGTGAGGCGGGCTCTTCAGGACAGTTATGGTTCGCTTTTGCCTGGACTCTCTTCGGGGAATCGGCATTGTAGTCTTTTGTCATTCACCTTCTGTCTTGAGTGGATTTAATATTCTGTGGAGAGATCAGGCTTGTTTCTGCTCTCTAACCAGTTCCTGCCATTACCTTATGCCTAGATGGAGTTGTATGTTGGTGAGGTGTAGGGCAGGTGCTCTCAAGATGTATCCATTAGTCTGTGCCTTATATTTTGTTGTAAACACGTATTTCCCAGTGACTGCTGATTTCTTTAACATATTTCATGAATTCGGTTTTGTTTTTGCTAGTGACCATGGAAGAACTAGAGTAATATTAAAAATATTTTCCCCTAAATACATTTAGGCAGAAAGGTGAGTGATGGGACTAATTGATTAGGTTTTCCACTGTACGGTTGAAAGATGAACAGAAGCTGGTGCTATTATATTTTAGTGTGTGTGTGTGTGTACATATATATATATATATATATATATTAATGCTAAGAGAGCATTAGTAATTGTAATTTAAATTTTGATTCTGTGAAAAAAGATGAATTCCTATTCATTCTTTTTTTAGTCCTTTGTGCGAAAACAAAAATGGTTTTGGAAACCTTTTTTCAGGAAAGCAGGTTATCCTCTTGCTATGAAGTGATTCTGTGGAGATGAAATTGTGTGGAAGCTCTACCTCTGATCATATTTGTATGTTGCAGTTTTGCTCACTGCCATATTTGCTTGGGCAAAATTAAAATACAGAAAATTTAATTAGTGGAGAAGAGTAGTATTTTGATAAACTTTGAAAGAAAGTGAGAGAGAATTAACAGGGAGCTAGCTGTTGATTATCAAAAGCTACAGTCATTTTTCTCAACTAAAAAAAAAAAGATCTGCCCACCTTTTTAAAAAAAATATTTATTTAGTTTTTTGAGAGAGATAGAGCTCAAGAGGGGGAGGGGCCGAGAGAGAGGGAGACAGAATCTGAAGTAGGCTCCAGGCTTGGAGCTGTCAGCACAGAGCTTGATGCGGGGCTCGAACTCCTGAACCCCAAGATCATCACCTGAGCCAAAGTCAGAGGCTTAACAGACTGAGCCACCCAGGCACCCCTGCCCACCTTTTGATAAGTGTTAATTATGCTTTCACTTATTGTTGGCATAATGACAACATTTAGGGGGTAGGATCTATAACAATTGTTTCTTCACTTTTGAAATGTAAAATTGTTAAAATGTTAAGTGTGCTTTTTTGGAAATGTCCTTGTCTCCCAATTCAAGTAGTCCTGCTTGAATTGGGAAAGGGCTACTCAGATCTCTTGAGAATTACGAAGTGCCTTGTCTGCAAAAGGTTACAATTAAGAAAGACAAGGCAATCAATTCTGGAAAAACAAACCAACAAAAAGATTACAAAAACCATTGTTTTAGGTGATTTTTTGAAGACGAACATCTTAACATTTCTAAAATGAGCATGGCAATTTTTTTTTCTTAGTAGCACATGAAATAATGGTGAGTCATACGAACAATGTAATCTTACGTTTTATGAAAGCTGGTATTATAAGTGTTCTTGGTTTATCCTCCGTACTATGTGCTGTGAAGAAAACTTAAGATATTTGATTGTGAAGATTATCTTTCTAAAAACACTGACTGTGAGGATGAAATTAATAATACTAGAACAGGATGAATCACAGTATTTTCTAGGAAGTTGAACAAACACATTCTTTGACCTTACTGCATTAAAAGGAGAATGGCATTGGGGCGCCTGGGTGGCTCAGTCGGTTAAGCGTCCGACTTCAACTCAGGTCAGGATCTCGCGGTTCGTGAGTTCAAGCCCCGCGTCGGGCTCTGGGTTGACGGCTCCGAGCCTGGAGCCTGCTTCCGATTCTGTGTCTCCCTCTCTCTCGGCCCCTCCCCCGTTCATGCTCTGTCTCTGTCTCAAAAATAAACATTAAAAAAAAAAAAAAAAGGAGAATGGCACTAAATATTAGCTGGTTGACTGAATGAATTAATGAACAGATAACAAATACAAAAGTACAAAATCAATTCTGGATGTTATTGTATCAGAGGAAACTGAAAATACAGTTACATAATATCAAGGAAATAACTTAATGAGATCAATATATGTCCATACTTTTGGGATGTAGCCAAAGTCAAAGTTATAAACTAACATCCTGAAAAACTGAGAAAGAATAAAAATAAATCAAAATATTCTACTTAAGAATATTAAAAAGGAAACAGTGAAATAAATCCGAGGGGAAAAAAGGAAAGACTTAAAGGTAATACCGATATTAACATTTTATTTTTTTTATATTTATTTAATTTGAGAGAGAGCTCACAGGGGAGTGGCAGAGAGAGAAGGGGACAGAGGATCCCAAGCAGGCTCTGTGCTGACAGCAGTGAACCTGATGCGAGGCTCAAACCCACAAACTGCTAGATCATGACCTGAACCAAAGTCAGATGCTTAGCCAACTGAGCTGTCCAGACGCCCCCGATATTAACATCTTGAAAGGAAAAAAGTAGTCAGAAATTATAAAAGTTGGTTCCTTAGAAGGGAAAATCAAAACAGTAGACTAAACTGCTACTAGTTGAAGCAAAGGAAAAAGATATGATACAAAAATACAAAATTAGGAATGAGAAAAGTAAATAAATCCAGATGTACCTTTGGGTTATCTCCATGGGAATAAGTTTGAAAGCCAAAACAAATTAAGAAAGTTACCAGAGAGCTACTCCTTAAAAAATGCTCCAGGCCCACGTTATTTCATGGGTAAATGTTTTCCCATTTTCAAGAAGATCTGCTATTGAAATTATTCCAGTTCACACAGAAAGCTTTCCAGTTCTTTTTATGTGAAGTTACAATAACACTGATAAAATCTAGCAAAGGTAGCACTAAAAACAGTCTGACTTTTGAATATCGATGCAAACATCATAAAGTATTCCCAAGTAGAGTCTAACATTACATTAGAAATATAAAAAATGATAATGATTTTACTATAGAAATATAGTCAACATTTGGAAATCTGTTAATAAACAGTGAAAGCGTCAAGACCTCTTTGAATTTTCAACATCTGTTCTTGACCAAAACAAATAGTATGCTTTCTTAACAGGGTAAGAACATCAAAGCATCAACAAGAGATATTTAATGGTAAAACAGGAAAATTAGGGGGCCTGTTTAACATTGTTCTGAAAATGCTACTCAATGCAGTTAATAGAATGAGATGTAAAAAATGACAAAATTACCAGTATATAGCAATAAAGTTTAAGAAAATTCAGTTAATTGAGAAATTATTATAAATAAAGGTTTAATGAGGTAACCAGTTACATAACGTAAAAATGGAAAGCTTTCTTTTAAATAAATGATGGGGGAACGTGGCTCAGTAGGTAGAGCACCCAACTTCAGCTCAGGTCATGATTTCGGGGTTCCTGAGTTCGAGCCCCACATCAGACTCACTGCTGTCAACCTGTCAGCTCTCTGCAGAGAGTTGCCTTCAGATCCTCTGTCCCCCTCTTTCTGCCCCTCCCCTTTGCATTCTCAGAAATAAACATTAAAGTAAACATATTTTAAAAATAAATGAATGATAGAAAAATATAATTACAGTAGCAACAGAAAATATGAAATACACAGGAGTAAACAAACGTACAGGACCTATAGGAAGAAATTTTTAAATTTTGTAGTGGAACAAAGATTTTAATAAATGGAGTTTGAATTCTAACCTTGTAAAAATAGCATTTCTTCCACTATTGATCTCATTAATGCAAGCCCAAACAATTTTGAATGGATTTCCTTTAAAAGTTCCTTTTGGGACTTGATAACGATGTTTTTAAAAGTTCAGGTCTCAGAATAATAATTGTAATAGAATATCAAGCAATTTTCTGAAGAATAGTAGCAGGGGAGTATTTTCTGTACCAGATTTTAATTGTTTAGTTTTATGTTTTAAAATAGCATGGCATAGGAATAAGAAAAGAAAAAAAAGAAATTACAAAGATGATCCCAAATACAATAATAGAATTATACATTAAGAAATACTTTAGTCAACATTTGAGTAACCATTTGACAAAACATTTAGCTGGATCCCTGTTTTCTACCTTGTACAAAATATATTCCAGGTGGATCACAAATTGAAAGAAAAAAGCCATATTAGAAAATACGGGTGATTTTTTTTTTTAATCATTTTGTGTCAGGGGAGGCCTTTTCATTTGTGACAAATAGAAAATCAAAGTAAAATATGGGTTGGTTTTAATAAGTGATCATATTTCTGTATTACAAACAAATATTAAGAGATCATGCTAAACTTGGGAAATGTTTAGTGTATTTGACAAATGATTTATTATCTATAACATGCAAATTATATGAGAAAAATTTCTAAATTGTGAAAAAGACCATCCCATTAGAAAAATTGTCATATTAGGATTACAATGTACAGGGGCGCCTGGGAGGCTCAGTTGGTTAAGAGTCCAACTCTTGTCTTTGACTCAGATCATGACCTCACAGTTCCTGATTTCAATCCCTGTGTCAAGCTTTGTGCTGGCAGCTTAGAGCCTGCTTGAGATTCTGTCTCCCTGTCTCTCTGCCCCTCCCCTGCTTGCTCTCTATCTCCCTTTCAAAATAAATAAAAAATAAACTTAAAAAAAGAAAAGAATTACAGTATACAAAAGAAGAACTGTATTTGGCCAATAGGCCCTGGAAAATGTTTAACCTCAGAAGTAAACTAAAAACAAACAACCCCCATTCCGCCACCCCCCCAACACCCCCCCCACCCCCCACCCCCGCGCCAAACAGTAAGATACTACTTTGCCTTTCAGTTTTAAAGTATTTAAAAGCTTGGCAGTAACTCATGGGGGGGGGGGGGTAAATATTTTAAGACACCCTCATGTACTTTTTTTATTTTTTAAGATTTTAAGTTTATTTATTTATTTGGGGGGCGGGGGGCAGGGAGAGAAGAAGACCGAGAATTCCAAGCAGGCTCTGTGCTGACATGGGGCTTGAACTCAGGAGTCCTGAGATCCTGACCTAGGCTGAAGTCAGATTATCAGCCAACTGACCCACTCAGGCACCCACCGTCATGTACTTTTCATGGGAATGGAAATTGGTGTCACATATGGACTGCAAACTGCCAATGTATAACAAAGTTATCAGTAAAACTGACCAATTAGTTCTATTTCTAGGAAACTATTTTAAATATTAACTAAATATACAGGGTGAATTACAAAGCTAGTCATTAAAGCATTATTTTTAATAGTGAAAAATTATAATCTATCTGCCTATTAATAGGAATTAATAAATAATAATACATCCATAAAGTTGTGCAGCAATTTAAAAGGATGCTGAATAACAAAACTGTTGACATAAAAAGACTTTCAGTACATACTGAATGACAAAAGCAAGTTGCAGAATAGTTTTATGGGTCATATCAATTTCATATGTCTGGTTAAAAATAGTAGACTTGACTAGGCAGATGGAGGAGGCTATTAGTGTAATAAATCCTGAAACAGCTTTTAACATGATTGGAATTTGTGAAGTAGGGAAATTAAATACTCCAGTTACTCATGAACAACTGAGAAAAGATACTTCAAATCTAAGGTATCATCATTTGGTGTCAAATAACTTGACCATTATTTTATGTATCACTAAGAAAAAATAAATGTACTAGCAGTTAAAAGCCTAAGGCATCACTGACTGTAAGATCTCTTTTGATATCAGAGTCTTAAAACCAATGAAATGTAGTATACGGTAGAGAGAGAACGAGAGAGTGAGAAAATTAGAGTGGAATTTTTTTCAGAACATATTTACATTCATTAGTGAGATAATTCTCTTTTCTTTAATTTATTTTCAGTGGGGGAGAAAGAGAGAGAGCTAGAGATTATGGGAGGGGCAGAGAGAGAGGGGGAGAGAGAGAGAGAATCTCAAGCAGGCTCCAAACTGTCAGCACAGAGCCTGTTTCAGGGTTCACCCACAAACCATGAGCTCATGACCTGAGCCCAAATCAGGAGTCAAATGCTTAACCAGCTGAGCCACCCAGGTGCCCCAATGAGATAATTCTCAGTGTTGGAATTTCAAGAAATGTAAAAATACTATCTTCTGAGTTACTTCTTGCACTTTGTATTTCTCAGAATGTTTATAACTTGTTCAATCTTAGAATGTTTTTTTGTGACTTTATTAGTTGATTCTCTGTAGCGTGTTTTAACATCTTTGTTTCTTTTAGTTTGCAATGGATTTTGGATAAACAAGATCTGTTGAAGGAACGCCAGAAGGACTTAAAGTTTCTCTCAGAAGAAGAGTATTGGAAATTACAAATATTTTTTACAAATGGTAAACATTTAAAAAAAATGACTGAAATAGTATAGTTGGTCACTTCTGAATTCAAACTTTTGTATAGTAATTTGTGATGAGTTGTTTTAGTCCATACTTAACATTTCTACTTTTTTTTAATTTAAAAAAAATTTTTTTTAATCTTTATTTTTGAGAGACAGAGAGAGAGAGAGACAAGAGTACAAGCAGGGGAGGAACAGAGACAGAAGGAAACACAGAATCTGAAGCAGGCTCCAGGCTCCGAGCTGTCAGCACAGAGCCCGATGTGGGGCCTGAACTCACGAACAGTGAGATCATGACCCAAGCCGAGGTCGGATGCTTAACCCACTGAGCCACCAGGCACCCCGTACTTAACATTTTTATTTATACATGTATTCTTTTTATAACTTATATTCACTTATCTTTCTTTTTAAGTGATCTAAATAAAGTCTTGTGAACCTTACATATCAGAGATACTCAAAACAGTTTGAAAGTGTTCATTGATTGCCCTAAGTCTTTATAATGCATTATTAAGCCCAATTTAGGATTGGCTAAAGCAAATATTTTGGGGATAAATGGAGTCTTTGGATTGAGATCCTATATTGGTCATTCTTATCTTACAAGTTTGCTTTGGAGGGAAGGGGATTTAGAGTCAGAAGATCCTTGCTCTGTCACATGGCAGCTTTGTTACATGATTTTTCTAACCCTCAGTGCACTGTTCTGCAAACCTGTCTCTGTTGTTTTAAGGATTCATTGTGGACTTTTTAATAAACTTTATAAAGTGGTAGTTATAGTGAGTTTGATAGCTGTTTAATGTTTTCTTTTTATATTCTAAAGATACTATGAAAAGCATTGAGATACCTATAATTCAGAGGGAAATACCTGTCATTTAGCCTTCTTAATGTAAGAATAGTGTTTGCTCTGGGGCAATTTCTATTTTTTATTGTTTTTATGCATACCTATATATTTTTTAACAGATTTGCAAATCCTAGTACTAGTCCAGTGTGTTCCAAATAGAGTTTTATAGCATATGTAGGTTTTTCTTTTTGTTAAAAATTAATATAGTCATGATTTAATCACATGGAAGTTATTATTCAATGTCAATATTATGATATCAGAAGATACATTTAAAACTTTATTTTTCTTCTAGTTATTCAAGCATTAGGTGAACATCTTAAATTAAGACAACAAGTTATTGCCACTGCTACAGTCTATTTCAAGAGATTCTATGCCAGGTAGGACTTTTATTTTGGGAATATGTTATACCTATTTGAAACTATTATGTAATGTTGGTGATCCTTAGTGTAACTAAATCATGTGTTTATCGTAGAGTTATCTTCATTTTTTTCCAGTGTGTTTTTTTGTTAATTTTTAAAAAATGTTTGTTTATTTTGAGAGAGAGAGTATGAATGGGGGAGGGGCAGAGAGAGAGGGAATCTGAAGCAGGCTCCAGGCTCTGAGCTGTCAGCACAGAGCCTGAATCAGGGCTCAAACTCATGAACCGTGAGATCATGACCTGAGCTGAAGTCAGACGCTTAACCAACTGAGCCACCCAGGTGCCCCTCCAGTGTGTTTTTCTATGAATGACATTTAACTCTATCTTATCATATTTTTAGGTATTCTCTGAAAAGTATAGATCCTGTATTAATGGCTCCTACATGTGTGTTTTTGGCATCCAAAGTAGAGGTATGAAATAGTTTTCTGTTCTTCATCAAAGTATAGTCCATGTGCATTGGTTAATCTGCCATAGGTTGCATATTACCTATATCAAAATAATGGCAAAATACTGAAATTCATACAAAGTCAAAGATACATGACTATTTATTTTTATATTTTTTAAGTTTATTTATTTTTGAGAGAGAGATGGAGAGGGTGAGCAGGGAGGGGTAGAGAGAGAAGGAGAGAGAGAATCCCAAGCAGGCTGTGCATTGTCAGCACAGAGCCCAATGTGGGGCTTGAACTCACAAACTGAGATCATGACCTGAGACAAAAACCAAGAGTCAGATGCTTAACTGGCTTAACTGAGCCACCCAGGTGCCCCAAGATATACATGTCTTTATATATTCATTTAACAAACACTTATGTAGCACTTACTATATATACCAAGTGCTATTCTAAATTCTTTTACAACCATAACTGACTTAATCCTCACAACAAACAATGGAGTAGTGTAATATCCTTAATTTATAAATGAGGAAACTGAGGTACATAGAGATTAAGAAATTGGCCTAAGATTGTAGAAGTCATACGCGGGAGAGGTAGTATTTGTTTTGTTTTGTTTTGTTTTTAACGTTTATTCATTTTTTGAGAGACAGAGCATGAGCAGGAGAGGGGCAGAGAGACAGGGAGACACAGAATCTGAAGCAGGCTCCAGGCTCTGAGCTGTCAGCACAGAGCCCGATGAGGGGCTTGAACTCATGGAGTGTGAGATCATGACCTGAGCTGAAGTCAGATGCTCAACCGACTGAGCCACCCAGGCGCCCCAGCCCTGCCAGTATTGAACCCTGGGAGTCTGGCTACTGATTCCATGCTTTTAATGGCTTTGTTCTGTATCTTCTAAGACATTTACCTTTTGGCACTAAGTAGTAGTCCATACATGCTACAAGCTGGGGACAGCTTCTCTACTATTACCTGAGTTATAGTACCTTCTCCTGTGTCCCTCCTCCATATGCTTCCTTTGTCCTACTGTCTTCCCTCCCTGCCTCCTAATAGTCACTGCCTGCCAAGCCACAGGGAAAGCAGGAGGAAAGGTAAGGATTGGGTGTGGCTCTAGTCATACAGATTCCAGTAAGGAATTGTTAGGGCATTGAGGGTAATTAGGTGAGAGAGAGAAGAGAGATGGGAACTTGGAGCTGAAACCAAATCTCTGCTCATTTTATTTACCTTTTCAGTATTTTTGAGAGAGCACAGTTAAAATCTGAACAGTACTAGGAGATACCGACTGATTATCATTATAATACATGTGATCTTTAATGTTATGAAACTTTGTATTGTGTTTCTGAGATGTCTTTAGAATCATAACTGTATTCTTGAAAACTGAATGTAATTTAAGCCTTGTAGGTTTATATTCCTTTTGGTACTCATGTTGATTTAGTTTTGTTTTGGTCATTATTTAGGATTATTCAAGATACCTTTCCCAACTATTACCTAAAGTAATGAGAGTTGACACCATTAGAAATAATATTAAGAAAGACCTTCTAGAGGTTTATGGTTTCCTAATTATAACTGGTAGTTTAAAGAGGCAGAATTAGTCCTGTTGTTATTACTAAATTCTATAATGGAAAAAGAAGTTGTTTTTTTTTTTTATAAACTATTTTTTTTCTTTTTTTAATGTTTATTTATCTTTGAGAGAGAGAGAGACAGAGTGTGAGCAGGGGAGGGGCAGAGAGAGAGGAAGACAGAATCTAAAGCAGGCTCCAGGCTCTGAGCTGTCAGCACAAAGCCTGACACAGGGCTCAAGTTCAAGAACTGCGAGATCATGACCTGAGCTGAAGTTGGACACTGAACTGTCCCAGCCACCCAGGCGCCCATAATGTTTATTTATTTTTGAGAGAGAGAGAGAGAGCACACAAGTTGGGGAGGGGCAGAGAGGGGGATAGAGGATCCGAAGCTGGCTCTTTGCTGACAACAGTGAGCCCGATGTGGGGCTCGAACTCACAAACTATGAGATCATGACCTGAGCTGAAGTTGGCCGCTCAACTGACTAAACCACCCAGGTGCCCCTGGTGGAAAAGGAAGTGTTTATAAAAAGCCCATATTATGGGGTGGTTTTTCCAAATATTACCATGTAATTTGATGTCTCTGAAGCATAACCAGTCTGGAAAATCTAAGCAAAATCTTTATGAACTTCTATTGTAGATTGTCGTGGGAATTTTAATTTGTTTTATTTATTAAATATCTTTTGTTATTTGATTTATTATATGAAAGTTTTTACTCTAAGAATTTTGGATGAAGAATTATTCCTTGATCAGGGTACCGGGCTAGCTCAATTGATAGAGTATAGGACTCCTGATCTTGGGGTCATGAGTTCGAGCCCCTACATTGGGTGTAGAGATTACTTAAAAAAAAAAAAAAGAATTATTCCTGGGAAAAAATGTATCACTTCATATTTGGTTGTAACATTATGTTTTTTAATCTTTAACTGTGACCAGATCTTTCTGTGTTTTGTCCAGTTGTATGGGAATTGTATAGAAATGACTCTTGAGATGTCTCAGGCATTTACTTTTTTTTTTTTTACTTTTTTTTTTTTACTTTTTTTTTTTTTAACGTTTATTCATTTTTGAGAGACAGAGAGAGACACAGTATGAGTGGGCAAGGGGCAGAGAGAGGGGGAGACACAGAATCCGAAGCAGGCTCCTAGCTCTGAGCTGTCAGCACAGAGCCCGACACGGGGCTCAAACTAATGAACTTCGAGATCATGACCTGAACCGAAGTTGGACGCTCAACCGACTGAACCACCCAGGCGCCCCTCAGGCATTTACTTTTTAGTTTTCGGTGATTATGGTTTGAGGTTTAAATGCAAATACACACACACACACACACACACACACATACACACACACACACTTATACATACCCACCCACCCCTGCCCCAAGATACAGATGTACATTGAAGGTATTTAAATAGACTCCATTTAGTTTAGCCCCCCCCACCCCCCCTTTTTAAAGTTTATTTATTTATTTTGACAGAGAGAGTGTGCATGAGTAGGGGAGGGACGGAGAGAGAGAATCCCAAGCAGGGCTGGATCTCAGGAATCCCAAGATCATGACCGGAGCCAAAATCAAGTGTTATTGGATGCTTAACTGACTGAGCCACCCAGGCCCCTGGAGTTTAGTTCGCTTCCTTGAATAAGGAACCGATTCTTGATTTTTTTGTTTTGAAATGAAGTGAAGGCTATAGTAATCAGTAATCTTATGAGGTTAATCAAATTAAATGAGAAAATATAAGTGGATCACTTCATAAATTTCAGTTCTTTTTACAATGGTGGCGTATTAAATTCAAAGAGGAAATGGGAACTGATACTAGAAGTATTCTACTACATCATTCTTGTTTTTCTGTTCCAAAAAGAATAATGGTTTCTGTGGTCTTTTGAATTATTTGATGATGTTAAAGTTTATCTTCTTTAGAGATTCAACTGTTTTACTACTAAATAACATGAAGTACCTGTTTGTTAGTCCGGGTTCAATTGAATAGGAAGCATACTTAATATTTTTCTTGCAATTAAGTGTAGAATCTAAAAAATGTTTTTAGGAACTAATTTGAGTGCAGAAAGCTGGCATTCTTGCTTTAGGGCTTGGTTTCTAATTTGGTACCTCTCAATGATGTTAAGTTACAAAATTATTTAAACATTGGTCTTATTGCAGCAATATTAAGGAAAGGTAATACATTGAGAGATTTAAGTACTTCATGCCTCAAGGTGAACAGACTATAGACATGGGGGAGGTACTTGGGAAATACTTTGTTTTTAATATACCCCATATACCCTTAGGTTCATTGGGTTACTATATGCCTGATCTCATCCACTTTTATTTCTCTAGGAATTTGGAGTAGTCTCAAATACAAGATTGATTTCTGCTGCTACTTCTGTATGTAAGTGAAAAAAGTATATCCTGCTTTAAGGATATACTTCTTTTAAAAAGCTCCATAGAACAAAAATGTTTTTCAGTTTATGAGACCTGTGAGAGATTGGTTGGGTTTGTTAAATCTCCTGCAGTCACATTTATGGCTAGTATATTTGGCTAAAAATAAAGTGAAAATACAAACATTTTAAAAACCATCTACGGTATTATTTCTAAGACATTACTTTTAATACTAAAAATGGGTAGTAACTATTGATCCAAAAACATCAACTCAATGACTCTTTAAATAATAAGGGTTAAGAAAAAAACTTACTTTCCAGTTTTATTATATTTTATTGCTTTGTAATGACTAGCTGTTGTGTCATTCTTGTGGGTGAAGTAAACTCTTTAGTAATTGTAGTGTATGTCTTTGATAGGAATTATTTATTTTCCCTCCATCTTGAAAAACATGGTATAGGAAAAAAAATTCTGACTATAGTCGCCAGCCCCAGTTCTGTCTAAACAGCAGCTATATAACCTTGAGCAAATTGCTTTACCTTTTGGCCTTAGTTCTTTTTCTAAAAAGATGGGGTTTAGCTGTCTCTGAGTCATGACATTAAGGGAAATAACACTGTAGACCAGTGATTTTAAAATATTGTACATAAGGTATTAACATTATGCTGTGCTCCATCTTCATAGGTTAAGCACAAAGACATCACCTAATAAATGATAATACAGAGTTTTTTTCACTTCTGTGCTCTTACACAGAAGAGGCAGAAGGTTTTTTGTGTTTTTAAGTTTGTGAACCAGACTAATTTTCATATTTTTGGGTCATTCCCTTTTTGAGACAAGTGTCATAATCTAATTCAGTCTTTTCCATGTCATATTTTACTCTTTTAAGGGAGAAGAGTAATAATCAATTTTGCATAGAATTTAATATACCAGATATATCACATTGATGGTGATACTGTCAACAGAAAGTAAAATTGAAGGCTTTATTTCTCAACGTGAGGATGATGCCAGAATTGTGCGTTAGGAAGGTGAATCTGGTAAAATAATGTAAGATGAACTGGAGGAGAATGTGAGCTGAGGTAGTCAGATTTTGAGGTTTTTCACATGCCACAACATGGATGAGCCTTGGGGCACTTGGCTGGCTCAGTAGGTAGAGCATGTGACTCTTTATCTCAGGGTTATAAGTTCAAGCCCCATATTTGGTGTAGAGATTACTTAAAAATGAAATCTTAAACAAACACACACAGATGAACCTTGAGAACATTATGACAAGGGAAATAGACCTGTCACAAAAAGATAAATACTGTATGATTCCATTTAATATTATGAATAATTAATAGAGATAGAAAGTAGAATAGTAGCTGTTTTGGGGCTGGAGAGAGGGGGAAATGAGGAATTATTGTTGAATGAGTATGGAGTTTTCAGTTTTGCAAGATGAAAGAGTTCTAGAGCTGGATTATGGTGATGGTTGCACAACATTGTGAATGTATTTAATATTACTGAACTGCATATTTAAAAATGGCTAAAGATGATAAATTTTATGTAATGTACATTTTACCACAATTTTAAAACAACAAAAAATATCCCTTTAAAATACATATAAAACTGCAAACTGTAGTGAGTGCCATCACCACAGGGCGCTGTGAGAAATAAAAGCCAACAAGATTAAAGTAGAAAAAAATTATTTTGAAGTTATTGAAGTGATCCAGGTAGGTACTAGTGAAGGCCTAAAATGATGTTTTGGGAGGTGCCTGGGTGGCTCAGTCAGTTAAGTGTCCAACTTCAGTTCAGGTCATGGTCTCACATGGTCTCATGTGAGTTCGAGCCATCAGTGCAGAGCCCACTTCAGGTCCTCTGTCCCCTTCTCTCTCTGTCCCTCCCCTAGTCTTGCTCTCATGTGCGTGTGCTCGCTCTCTCTCTCTCTCTCTCTCTCTCTCAAAAATAAACATTAAGAAAAAAATTTTTAATGATGTTTTGGCCCCCATCAAGGATAACAAGCAAGCTAGATTTGCATTACAGAGTCAGCAGGACTTTAAAAAGCAAGGATTTAAGAAGAGTCAAAAACGACTTTTGAAGCGTGCCTGGGTGGCTCGTTTGGTTAAATGTCCAACTCTTGATTTTGGCTCAGGTCATAATCTTATGGTTGGGGAGATCAAGCCCTGCTTTGGGCTCCAAACTGACAGCATAGAGCCTGCTTGTGATTCTTTCTCTCCCTCTCTCTCTCTCTGCCCCTTCCCCCCAGCCCACTCTCAGTCTCTCTAAATAAATAAAGTTAAAAAAAATGATGAGATATTATTATGCCTGGTCACTGGGAATGTGAAGGTGCTACCAGAAGAGGAGAATAAGGGGGTTCTGAAAAGAGTTAAATTTTAATCTTGGACATTCTAAATGTAAATGTATCAGTGGAACATTTTAGAAATGTGAGGCCAGTGATAGAAATCTGGGATGATAAATTTTAAGAAAGATAGAGTTGCATAGTGTTTTGTGCTGCATGGAAGTTGTGTACCAAAGAAAAAAACCACACCTTTGGAACCAGACCTTTGGGTTTGTGATCTTTGAGAGAGAATGTAGCTGTCATTAGACATTATGGGGTGGGGGTTGATGCCAGATTGCAAAGAATTAAGCAAGTAGGTGCTGAGAAGAGGAGAATCTATATTACAGATACATGAAACAACCTCAGTGAAGGGGGTGTGGGGACATGCTGACCAAAGTAACTTTGGGGAGAAGTATAGTCTGTAAGACTAAAGGCGAAAGGAACTGCATGTAAGCACTGTACTCTGGTTGATAGATTTGGTACTTAAGGTGGGTACAAGTTAACAATTCTGATACTGCTTTACTTGTATCTGGAATTAAACAATTCCACTAGATAGATACATCCATGGTAAATGGATGGCAGATATTTAGAGCCAGGTTTCTCATTGCTGGAGTGGGAATATACATATAAGCAAAGAGAGGACATTAGAATGATCCATGTGGTGATCAGAGACCTCAGTATGAACTCATGTTTACCTTAACATAAATACACATAAATATTTATAGATATGTGGACTTGTGTGTGTATGTGTGTGTAGGCTTTGTCAGTTAAGAGAGTCTATAAGCAATGACATCCCAGTTTCAGGGAGTTCACCTAGTGCCCAGATCTTTGTTTCTAATACTATTCTCCATTAAAAGGAACTAGGGCTCCTAGGACAAATGATTGGGACAGGAAATAAACAAGATAGACCTGGAGCATCTTATAGTGCCAAAAAGTAAGGAAGTGCAAAAAAACCCAAAACAAAACCTACCTTTAATGGGGATGTGTCAGAAGGACATGGAACCCAACTGAAGCTAGAAGAATTTGTGCCAGAAAATGTTTTTTAAAAAGTAGTATTAGATTATAACCCAAAGTATAAAATAAATATCTGCGGGTCCATACTGATATAAATAAATGATTGAATAAAAGAGAAGAGACAAATCTCTAATATGGAAGAATTTCATATAATTTATGTACCTAACTACACCCTCAAATAGGGAAAGCATAAATTTCCACTTCTTACCTGTTGGTTGTGCATAAAGAGTTCCTTTTTCTTTTCTTTTTTTTTTTTTTTTTTTAAAGTTTTTAAAATTTATTTTGAGAGAGCACATGGAAGTGGGGAAGGGACAGAGAGAGGGAGAGAGAATCCCAGGCAGCTCTGTGTCGTCAGTGCAGAGTCCGTTGTGGGACTTGATCTCACGAACCTCTCATGAAACTGTGAGATCATGACCTGAGCAGAGATCAGGAGTAGGACGCTTAACTGACTGAGCCACCCAGGCATCCCGATAGTGACTTCCTTCTAATGTGTACATTGTGAAAAGGGCAGGGGGAAATAAGAGAAACCCAACAAACACTTCCTTTGCCAGGTGATTGAGATCAGTATCAGCAGTGATAAATCACTAGGATTATGTACCTTTGATGTGATAGAATGAAATGGCACTTTCTGTCCTTCCTTCCAAAATCTCACAACACCAGTTTAAACATCAGACAAATTCCAGTAGAGGGTCAAGCAACAAAATAATACTTAAAATATATATATATATATATATATATATATATATATATATATATATATATGTATATATATATATACAGTATATATATATATGTATATATATATACAGTATATATATATATATATGCAGTACTCTCAAAACTGCTAAAGTCATCAAAACAGGGAAAGTCTAGAAAACTGCCACAGCCAAATGGAATCTAAGGAGACATGACAAGTAAATGTAAAGTTGTCTCCTGGATAAGAGCCTGGAATGGAAAAAAGGACATTAGGAAAAAAACTAGGAGATCTGAATAAACTATGGACTTCAGTTAATAATTATCTATTGATTCATTATTTATAACAATATACCATACTAATATAATATAAAATGTTAATAACAAGGGAAACTGGGTGGGTGAGCGGTTGTCTTAGTCTGCTCAAGCTTCTCTAACAAAATAGCATAGATTGGGTCACTTAAACAGTGGGTGTTTATTTCTCACAGTTCTGGAAGCTGGAGAGTCCAAGATCAAACAGAGTGTCTGCCTTGATCATTTCCTTGATCAGCCATTTGTTTCCTGGCAAGCAGACAACTGCCTTCTCATTGTGTTCTCACATGACAGAGAGGTTACTGTTCTTCTTATAAGAATACTAATCCTAAAAAAAAAAAAAAAAAAATACTAATCCTTTCATGGGGACCCCACCCTCATGACCTCATCTAAACCTAATTAACTCCCTAAAGTGCCACCTCCAAATACCATCACACGGGGGTTAGGGCTTCAGGATATGAATTTGGGGGGACACAAACATTCAGCCTGTAACATGGATGATGTGGTAACTATTATCTCTTCAGTTCTGTAAACTTAAAAAATGTTCCAAAAAATAGTCTACTTTAAGAAAGCAAAGGAATATAATTTGATAAAGGTTGTATGTACTTTTGTTTTTAAGAGAAATTTGAGCATACTAGTAAGTGATAGGACAGATTTATTGGAGGAGGACTGGTTAAAGGCGCAACACAAAGTGTGAACTGTCAATTGAGTAGATGGAAAGCAAATTTGGTGCAAGTGGTAGAGGTAGCGATAGAAAGGAGGGGTGCATTTTCCTCCAAGTTAGAAAAGGATTAGGAGGTAGAAAACCAAAATGCAGAGCAATTTTATCATGGAGTAGGAGAGAAGTTGACAGTATCAGGTCAGTCTTAGTAAGTTAGGTATCAAGGTCTACGAGTTAGGGATGTAGATTTATTTAATGTACAGAGATAACTTTACCTTGTTGATTAGTGACCATTATGTAAATAAATACCTGTTTTATTTGTACACTTTACATCTTGTTTACATCAGAAGGATTTGTAAAGCTCAGAAATAAATAATTGGTATGTTTTCAAATAAATTAAAGGAGGAAGGAAAGGAAAGCTTGAGTATACATTTCCTAATATCAATTTTAAATGGTTTAGGGTTCAAATCTTGGCAGATGTTACCTATCTAAATTAGTTAGGATACCCAGTTTACAAAATAAAACTTTTTGAAAATAAAGTACATAGAATAAATGAAAAAAAATTTAATCTCTGTGAGGTCTTGGGCTTTGTACAAGTGGAAGGGATCACAGAACAGATCCTCTAGAGCCTGTTGGTAATCACTTGATTTAATGAAATGTTGCATCATAATGACTTGGATACAATTTTCTCAAATAGTAGTACTTAAATGTGTACACTCATATCATTTTGAGGAGATAGAGGATTGATAGTTAATAGTTTCTTCATTTGTATTTTCTTAGTGACAAAGGAGAGTTGTAACTGTACGTTTGTGTTTGTGTGTGGTATGAAAAAGTCGTAGGAACTTTTCACATACACTTATGGTTTTATTAAAATATATCTTTTGATAAAGAAGTATCTATTACAGACAGTACAGATTAATAAAAATTCTTAAATCAGATGACCACTGTTAACATTCTTTGGTTATGGTATCCTTTTAACTTTTATGTATATTTAGAAATACATATATATTTGAACACATATATAACTTGTATCCCTTCTAAGCTGAATTACTGAAAAACAGAACAATATCATTCTAGAGCTGAAAAGATTAAAAATTTTTTTTAATGTTTATTTATTTTTGAGAGAGAGAACGTGAGCAGGAGAGGAGGAGAGTAATACATTAGGTATATAATTGAAGTTCTCTAATTGTAATATGGATGGGGGCCTAGGCCTTCCTGCCACTTAGTTCTTCCCCTCGCCTGAAAACAAAACAAATTATCTGGGTCCCTAAGCATCTCTAAGAGCTCTTACTAAAAATGATTTACCCCTTCTTCTAATATTCTACACTTGTTAAAGAAATATTGGTTTAATTCACTCTTTCATTTTCTAAGTCATTTTTTGTTTTCTGCAGTAAAAACTAGATTTTCATATGCCTTTCCAAAGGAATTCCCTTATAGGATGAACCATGTAAGTATATTATATAAAATAAAACTACTTGTCAAAGCTGTATGTAAACTAGCTCCATTTTATGTTAGAATAAACTGAAACCTGTAAGTGGCAATCTCGAATACTACAAGAATATAAACCTTAAATCTAAAATTAAAGCTAAATTACTTCTACAAAAAAAAAAAAAAAAGTATGTAATAGCAGTGGTTATCTACCTCGGATGCTCATTAAATTGCTTTGGGAACTTTTTCATAATGCTGATATCAGGGCCTCTCCAGAGACCAACTAAAACAGAATTTTCATGCTTGAGGCCTGAGGACTGGTATTTTCTAAAATCTCTCAGGTGATACTAGTGTGCATCTAGGGCTGGGAACTACTATAATGGAACAGTATGAAAACTATATTTGAAACTTTACATTAGTTTAGAAGATGAATTTCTATTAACGTTTTTAAGAGGCATGTCCTTTTTCTGCTTTGCAAGGGATTTCTTCATTCTATGTAAATTAGATTTTTTTGTTTCATTTTCAGGATTCTTTCCTTTTATTGATTTGTAATATATTAAGTAACACTTAAGTGGAGATAATTGCATTTTTGCATTTTGCATTTGTGAAGTGTATTGGAAAATCTGAAGTTTACACAGGATATTTTAAATTAAAAAAAATAGATACCCTTATATGGAACTGGCTTTTCCTTATAAGGATATAATCATAATTCCATTCATTGTAGTATAGTAAAAAGGTAATTTTTGTTGCATATGTTCATTTTCATATAAGCTGCTATGTGCTTGATTTAAAAAATTTTTAGTAAAAATTTGTGGTATTACTGTAATGTATATAAATTGTTAGACTAAGTAGACTGATTTGTTTCACATTGACATTTATAATCTTTTTATTTTTAAAACAGATATTAGAATGTGAATTCTATCTTTTAGAACTAATGGTAAGTATATTACTTCCTTGTGATTAATAGAATAAAACATGTTCAAATTTTGTGAAGTCAGAAATTATTTAAAGAAATGATTTGTAGGAAGGTGCATTTTAAAACCATCCAAGTGATACATGATGGTAAAATCATAGTACCTAGTAGCATCATCACCTATATCCTCTCAGAAGCCTGTAAAATAATTTGTATAGCCCACTTAGGATGGGAAAATTTTTCTGTTCTATAGTAACTATAATAAAAGGATTACAAGCAAACTAGTCAGGACATTAAGCCACTGTAAATTATTTGCACAATTTGTGTATGTGTGTGGTGTTATTTAAAGATAGATTATGTCTTTGGCAGAATTCTCCTCCAGTTGGGAATTATGGATTTATAGGCTAATAAGAGGTTTCAGTGTGTTGCAGATGTGACACTTTGAGTCTCTAAGGGAATGGATGCTGACTGACTGCCAACCGATTTACCAAGGTATATTCCAGAGAGAGCACTGCCTTCACTATTATAGTAGAGTTTAGGGCTGCCATACCGCTTGCTTAACAGAATAAGAGGGAAGCAAGCATGAGTTAGAGAAATACATTTTGAAATACACAATTACAAATCAGTTGGGTAATGATAAGTTTTTGTGTTGTAATATATCTGTTTTTATACATACACATTTTTTAAACTGTTTCTAGGATTGTTGCTTGATAGTGTATCATCCTTATAGACCTTTGCTCCAGTATGTGCAGGACATGGGCCAAGAAGACATGTTGCTTCCCCTTGCATGGTAATTAGAACAGAAGTTATTCATAGTGTAATGTGTTATTAGCTAGGAAGGTTGACAACTGAATATGAAGTTTAGTGTTTTTAAAGTAATTAAGCTGGTGTCCCAAGATATTGTATGTTGAATGAAATAATCTCCTTGTTGAATTTTAACTATATTGATATAAATGCTAAATTTGTAAGGATCTTTATTTGATTAATATTTCCATTAAAATTTGATTCTTATGAAAAACAGAGTACATAAAAATTAAGACATTATTTTTCAAATAGAATACTTCTGTTGGTATTCAACATACGTATTAGTTAATTATATAATTTCTGGTTTCCTCTTTGATTTTCTAATTTTTGAAAAATTGGAAAAATCCTTATATTGTAATTTATTGTAGGGTTTTAAGTTTTAGAATCTATTTAGCTGTAATTATATTCATTAAAATATGCTTATGGTCATTTTCCTTGATATTTTTCACCTTTATATTTGTACTTCAGTACTATTAAAGATATAAGTATGTACAAAGATGGGAAATCTGGTCCTCTCTGGGGGGAGATGTGCAATCATATAAGATAGTTCTGATTTCAGTAATAATATGATTTACATTTCTATAGGAGGATAGTGAATGATACCTACAGAACGGATCTTTGCCTACTGTATCCTCCTTTCATGATAGCTTTAGGTATGTAAGCATGGTATACCTTTATTAGTTAAATTGTTACAAGCATATTTAGGTCATCTCAAAAGAAATTTCACGCTATTATACTTTATGTTGTTACATTTCATGAAGTAATAGACTAATCCTTGCATGTGAACTTTCAATAATATGAAATGCAACTTTCATAAATCAGGATTATTGTCCCTCTCACCCCACTCTTTTGGTAAGTTTTTTTTTTTTAATCATTTAAAATAATTTTGACCAGTGTCTGAATAGAACATTTTTGTTTGTTTAGGAAGAAAAGTTCAGAATTAAGCCTATTAATATTACTTGTAACTTACATAGAATAACTGGGCCTTTTATTTCCTAAGCCCAACTAAATCCTTAGAGGTTCAGTAAAGGAGCTCTGTAGTCAATGCTTTGCTGGAAGAATAAGTTAGCTACCATTTTATCTATCTGTGGAAGGCAGTGTAATGGGATAGAACACAATCTTTGGAGTTATATAGTCCTAAATTTAAACTTTGCTTACTTTACAATTGTGGGAAAAGTATTTAACCTGAGTTTGTTTTCTTAATTGCAAAATGTTGGGGATTCTAACTGCATACAGAATTGTTGCAAGAACTAAATGAACTATTAGTTGCAAGAACTAAATATCTTGTAGAGCACCTGTAATGCCTGCCATGTATTAAGCACTTACTAGTTTCTTTTTCCTATTGATTTCCATGATTCTGTCTTCTTGATTTTCCCCCTATTTTTTCACCACCTTACTTTCATAAGTTTCTCTTTTTTCAGTTATTCCTTAAATGTTAATATTTCTCAGCCTTCTTACATTGGGGGTGGCAAATAGGTTATTATATTTTTGTAGTCCTGGAGGTTCTCTGAAACCATTGTGTTTGGAAGGATTCTGAAGTGGAATCTGGGTTCATTGGGAAGGAACACATGGGTAAGAAGCAAGGAATAGCAGGCCACGTCCTGCAATTTTGCACCCCTGCTATCTTTGTTCTTCCTGAGTAGTCTCACTGGGCCCCATGGTTTCTACTATTTCTTATGGGTTGAAACGTTTCAACTCCTTATTTAATCAAGGCCTTGCTCCTGAGCAGTTCTTTATATCTATCTACCTTTTAGATAGCTCCACTTGGCGTCTCACTGGCACCTCAGACTCATGACCAGGACTGAACCTATCACTTTATCTAAGAAGATGTTCCTTTTAATGTCTTTGCTAGCTTGGTAAATAGCAGTAGTTAGTTACCTTAATTGGAAACCTGACCGTTAGACTCCTTCATCTCCCTCGATACTACATCTAGTTGGTAACCAATACCCATTGTGCCTTCCTCTCAGTTGTCCTTTTGGTAATCTCATAGCCATCTTCTCACTTCTGTTCAGGTGACCACAGCAGTCTCCTTACTGGTTAATTGGCATCTAGTATCCCTGTTCTCAGAGAGCCAGTCTGTCTGCCACAGTTGAGATAGGCTGGTGGTTCTCAACCAGAGATAATTTTGCTCCCCAGGGGATGTATGGCAATGTTTGGAGATGGTTTTGGTTATTACAAAATAACCACTGGGGCAGATACCACTAGCATCTAGTGTGTAGAAGCCAGAGATGTTGCTAAGCATCCTACAATGTACAGGCAGTCTCAAGTATCCAGCCCACAGTGTCAGTAGCACCAAGGTGGAGAAACCCTGAGCTAGGAAGAGCTTTTTATTTTATTATTTTTATTATTTTTTAATGTTTTATTTATTTTTGAGAAAGAGTGTGCATGTGAGGGAGCATGAGTGGGGGAAGGGCAGAGAGAAAGGGAGACACAGAATCTGAAGCAGGCTTCAGGCTCTGAGCTATCAGCACAGAGCCAGACATGGCACTTGGACTCGTGAACTGTGAGATCATGGCCTAAGCCAAAGTCAGACACTTAACCATCTGAGCCACCCAGGCGCCCCAGGAAGAGCTTTTTAAAATCTTTCAGTTCTCCTCCCAGTTTCTGGATAAAATACATAGCTTCTTTTAACCTATACATACCATTCTCTGCTCCCACTCTCACCTTTTTTTAAGACTTGGCTCAGATGTCTTTAGTGACACCCTCCCCATTCCCAAACTCCCTACATCACCTCAGTCCAGGTTTAGGATGTCTTCTCTGGTTCTGATTTACTCTGTGTGTGCTCTGTTATGGCATTTTCCACTGTATTTCAGTTACCTGTTACTGTAATTTCAGTCCCTTGGCCTCTCAGTCTCTCCAGGACCTACACCCCACTTTACAGCTTCGTTTGACTTGGGGCAACCACTATGTCAGTTCCCATTTGAGTCACTGATGCCTAAATTGACATCTTTAGCAAAATCATATGGGTAACTAAACCAGGGAATATAACTCAAGAAGCTGGTGTCTCAGGGTAGCCAAGCTGCTGGTAGGAATTATATCAGGGAAAATTGTGATGTAGATTGTTGTGTTGGGCTCTTTTACTCTCTTTGTTAGGTTATATTGTATGTAATGTGTATATGTAGTTGACCCTTGAACAACATGGATTTGAATTGTATAGCTCTACTTATACACAGGTTTGGTTTTTTTTTTATAGAACTGTAAATCTATTTTCCTTATAATTGTCTTAACATTTTTTTTTCTAGCTTATTTAAGAACAAAGTATATAATACATATACAAAATATGTGTTAATCAACTATTTATCAGTAAGGTTTCTTGTCAATAGTAGGTTATTAGTAGTTAACTTTTGCGGGAGTCAAAAGTTACATGCAACTTTTTTTATCTATCTATCTATCTATTTATTTATTTATTTTGGGGAGAGTGCAAGCCACGGAGGGCTGGTGAGAAGGGGACAGAGGATCCTAAGTGGGTTCTTCACTGACAAGTTGACAGCAGTGAACCTCATATGGGGCTCAAACTCCCAAACCCGTGAGATCATGACCTGCACCAAAGTCAGATGCTCAACCGACTGAGCCACCCAGGTGCCCCTTCATGCAGATTTTTTAACTGCAGAGGGGGTTAGTGCCCCTAAGCCCCATGTTGTTTGAAGGTCAACTGTAATTATATTGTATATGATGCATTACATTTTTTTCTAGGCTCTATTTGATTATAGCACTGAGTTCTATACCTGGGTGCCTGGTGTTCACCTGACTTGATCCTATCTAATAACTTAAAACAGAGGCAGCACTGCTTTTAATTGAAATATTAAAACATAATTTATGGAAATATATCAGCATATTATTGTTGTTTTTGTTGTTTTTCTCTTTAACATGTGAAACTGACTTTGGGTGTATTTTTACCACTCACCACTGTTCAGGGATCATTTCCCTGCTCTAGTTTCTTCACTGGATTTTTTCCTAACATGCCCTGACTCACAAACAAGTATACCATGGCTGGCACACAGTAAGGAGCAGGAGATATCAAGAACCTTAATACAGTCTATTAATTTTTTCTGTTTGTGTTATATTAAATTGATGGGATGGTCACTGGTAACTATTAGATGAGTTTATGTCATTTTTAAAAGGAATATTGGAAAATGCAGATGAATATTTTAAGTGAAAATCTTACCTTTAGCCCTAAGTCCCTACATTTCATGTTTGCAGTTAAACATGGGCCTTTCTCTCATTTTCTTTCCAGCTTGTCTACATGTAGCCTGTGTTGTACAGCAGAAAGATGCCAGACAGTGGTTTGCTGAACTTTCTGTGGATATGGAGAAGGTAGTCTTTAAAATTCCCTTAACTGAATATAAGGTTGAACATTTTAAGGTTAATTGATATTTACTTAACATGAGTCTAAAATCGTATGCTGTCCACCATGCTAAGATGATTTTTGGTAAAAATATTAAGAAACATGTTTGGTGAGAAGAATTGATATTGGCTGTTTAGGTTATATTTGTCTTTTGGGTTTACACTTAAACAGAATGGTAAACTTTTGGTTTTCTTAGTTGCAAAGCTACCCCTCATTTCTAGGATTATTGTAAAAGCTACCTGGAGACCGCTAAATACCACTGTAAACTTTTGTAACACAGCCTGCCTCCTGACAAAGTGGGTTTTGCCCTTTTTTTCTACCTTTTCTGCTGCAATGTTGATAGCATTAGATCAATCCAAGTGAGGTCTACTCAGATGAGAAAGAAAGGGCTAATTGGGAAATTGGATACGATGGATTTTGTAGCTGCCAGTTTTTGAGCACCTTAACTCATATGTAAGAAACAAACGACGACTTTGGTGCACCACCTCCCACCGAATTGTTTGAAACAATTGGTGTTACAGGAATGTACTCTGTAGTGGCATACTGTATCATGATTTAGACCTCTATTCCAGTTTCCTCATTGTTTTGTTTTGGTTTAAGATATTAGCAGATAGAAGGAAACCAACCGCAGAGATGGATAAGGATGGACAAGGTATGCATATTAAAAGATGAGAGGGTTGAAGGAGAAGCCTGCAGAGGCAGTGTGGTAAAAATACTGCTTTCACATTTATCAGGATTGTCTAATCTAACCCGAATACTTAAGGACAGAGATTCTGTCTTCACTGTTCCCTCAGGATGTGTGTTCTTTACAGAGTACATGTTCCTTGATACTGCTACTGAGAACTTTTCAATATTTCCTTCTAGATTTTGGAAATAATCAGGGTTATTTTGAAACTGTATGAGCAGTGGAAGAATTTTGATGAGAGAAAAGAGATGGCAACTATTCTTAGTAAGATGCCGAAACCAAAACCTCCTCCAAACAGGTACTTTGTAGACTTTAATTATGGATTTCATTTCATTATGTATTTCATACACATTTTCATATTTTTCCATAGATTATGTTGTATTGTTTTCATGAAATTTCTTCCAAAACTTCATGATACATATAACTTTTTTTCAATCTGACTTGATAGATTGACAGTGTCTCATTTAAAAAAATACATTAATCTGATCCTCTGTTAACTTCCTAATGCAATGGCAGGTCTCTTACAGGTATCCCTCAACATATTGCTATATACTGCACATAAATTCAAGCAGAACTAGTTCATCTGAAATTCAGGAATAAAGAATTCTGTAGTATCCCATGTCATTTCAACTCTGCCTTTCCCCTCACCCTCCACTATTGGCTATTACCCTGTTTCATAAATTTCCGTAGTGACCTGATATTGTAAAGATAAATAAAGAATTTTGGCTTTTGAGGGACTTGAAGAACTGTGGCATATAGTACCATAATTTTGCTAAATATGAATCACTTGTACTAAGAGTTTTTTGTTTTTTCTTTTTTTTTTGGTTGGTGTTTTTTATGGGATCTATTCATTTAATTCAGTGGTTCTCAGCTCTCACATCAGATCATTTAGAGTAGGAAAAAAGGTGAAGGGAAATAAAGCAATGCTACCCATCTTAATCATTTATCAAGAAAAATAAGTTATAGAATGTATCAAGATAGATTTGTAGATCTGATAAGTTAATGTTACCATTTGGAAAAAATTAACTTACACAAGGAGCTGTTTAAGGCATTCATTCAAACAGCTACCTTTGGATGCATTTTTTGCAGAAATTCCCTGAGTGATTCTCCACTAGTGGCAGGGCCTGAAGCTGCAAGATGATGATGGACAAGATAAGGCAATAATCCTATTGCCACAGTTACTGGTATTTTTCAGTTTTAGTTATTTTTAAGTATTCAGCATTTTCCAGGAAATTGCCATTTTTATTTTCTGACTCATAAATAAAAGTTTGCTGTATTTACATGTGATTTTATTACGCCTTTGGACAGTCATTTTTTCAGAAGAACACTTCTTGATTTTCATATTTGGTAGGAATAAGATTTTATATATAAGATTTAATTTTACAGGAAATTTGTTCAGAAAAAGCTCTAATCTCTATGTTGAGTGATACCTGTAATGACAGTGAAATTCCATACCCTTATTTAAATGTTTTGAATGTATGTGGACGCTAACTTCCAGAATACTTGTAATGTGTGAGGGCACCAAGTTATGGAAGAATAAAAACATAAAACCAAATGTAGTCTTCTGTATTTTAATTTTGCAATCTGTGTCAGACAATCAGGAGTGTCTTTATTTTGTAGAGTTTTACCATAGAGTAACTAACTTTAAAAATTAGTTGGTTTATCAGGGTGTTGAAAATGAGTCTTTTAATTGGTATAAAATCTCTTTCTTCCCCACTTGAACAGTGAAGGAGAGCAGGGTCCAAATGGAAGTCAGAACTCTAGCTACAGCCAATCTTAAAACATTCCGAAGAATTCCGTAGTGGACCAGTTGGAAATAAACCATTGGACAGATTTCAGTTATGTCTTCAATGGAACACAAATGAAAATGAATAGCTTGTTTCTGTCAAGCATATTGGGAAGTGATTTTATTTTTGCAAAATAAGTTTTACCTTACCTGATTTGATTCTAGTACATAATTGATTGAAATCTCTTGATTATAAAAGTTTGGAAAGGTTCTAAGGGGACCTACAGACAGACATACATAGACATTTCAAAATTAATAACTTTTGATTAGTATAATTTTTCTTAATTTGGATAATAGAAATTATAGCTTTTTATTAAGCCAGGAAACATGAAGCATAATTTGTCTAAAATTCTCTTTGGTCATTGAAGGACCAAAAAAAAAGACATAAAAAGTCAAATATATGAGGGTTTTTTTCCCTCCTTAAGTTAAACTTTAAAACTGTATTTAAGGAATCAAATCTTACAAAATCCTGGAAGATTTTGGTAACGATATTGATAATTTCAGGGAAATTAATCAAGTACCTATTGATTTAAAAGTGTATTTTATTTGTAGTTTTAGTATCTTGCCATGGAAGATACTAGCCCAGCCTAGCAGAAAAGTGCAATATGTATAGCATACTTTGACATTTTAAAAGTTATATTAATTCCATAACCATTTTGAAATGCTGGGCAAACTTAAAAAAAAAAATCCTATATGACCTTATTTGCATTTGATTCACAGTTAATCAGGCATTTTGAAAGTTAATTGGATAAAACACCATGATATGGTTGAAATTTGGTAACATTTTAATGTTAATTTTTACTCTACTGTGAAAAGTTTTTATATGACATACACTCCCTAGTTTATTTTTGTGTCTTAGTGTGGATTTACAAATTTACTACAGGTATCCTGAGCCAGGAACACAATCAGGTTTCAGGCCAGTTTGATACTGGCCATTCTTAATTCTCATGAGTGTAGGACTTGGACAAATTGTTATGTCAGTGGGACTGTGCTGTCTGTGGAACTTAATCATTTTCTTCAGATTTGAAGGAGAGTGATGAAATTTGAAGTCATAGGATATTGATGTACAATTTAAGGATTAAGTTTTTTTATAAATCAATTGTGAACAATGGATTATTAAATTAAGTGTTGACTTCCTAGTATGAAACTTCAAGAATAAAAGTAATGTTCTCCAGTTATATGACTAGTGTCTTGAATTTATCATTTTGAATCTGCCTATGTTTTCCGAGTGTCCTTCTTCCTTTAGACAAGTTTTAAAGTCTTCTATAGTTTGTCAAGTGGGTAATTCAAATGGCTCTTAGACTGTAGAGTTTTGCTTCCTTGTGGAGAGGATCAGATAAGTTGGGGTAAAGTGGTAAAGTGGTACTGTAAAGTCAGTACCAATGATAAATGTAGGTCTTACGGGCTTACGGGCAGAATAAGAAATAAGGAAAAATGCTCTCCTCAGGTCTGAAGGAATTAAGGTTGGGTTTGAGTTGGAAGAGCGTAGTGATTATATATCACAACCACTGACTTAACCTTAAGGTTTTTTTTTTAAGCCTACCTATATTCTTTTAAAATTTTTATTTTGAAAGTTAGTACATATGACTTGTTTTGTTTTCACCCTCTTATTATAGAAAATTTAAAGCAACATATACAAGAGTAAATAAAATTCTGTAATGAACCTCCATGTATTTATTACCCAGTTTCAATAATGACCAGTTCATGGCCAATTTCATTTCACCTAAATTTGCGTCAACTTCCCACAACATGCATATTATTTTGAAGCAAATGCAAGATACCATATTTCCTCTATAATTATTTCAGTGTGTATTCCTAAAGATAATGGCTCTTAGAAAAAAAATTTATACCTAGAGAATTAGTTAAAATATTGTACTACCAAATATTCATTGTTCATATTTTCAGTTATAAATACCATGAAAAATAAATAATTCTGGTCAGGATCAGCACCAGACATTGCAACTGATTGATAAATCCTTTAAGTCTTTTAAAATTCATGGATTCCTCTTGTCTTATTTTTTAAATTCCCCTTTTTGGTTTGGTTATCTACTGAGGGTTTCCCACCATATGGATCTTACTAAATGTATCTTTGAAGTGCCATTTAACATGCTCCTTTTTCTGTATTTTCTATAAACTGGTAGTTGAATGTAAAGGCTTGATCAAGTTCAAAAAAATTTTTTTTCGAGAGGGTAGACTACTGTTAAAGGTGTCTTCCAGAGAGCATATCATGGCTGGTTGTTGCTTTCTGTGACTTATCACCTACTGATGATAAGTTGTTAAAAAAAAGAGCTGTAGGCTGCACTGTCCAGTGTGACAGCCACTAGCTACATGTGGCTGTTGAACACTGAATATGTGGCTAGTCAGAACTGAGATGTGCTGTAAATGTAAAAATACATGTTAGATTCAATACATAATACAAAAGAATGTAAAATATCTAACATTTTAAATGACAGGACCAAATAAAACACGATTAAAATTAAATTCACCTCTTTTTAAAATGTAAGACAATTCAAAATCACATAGTGGCTTTAATTCTGTTGGACTGTGCACTGTAAGACAAGGGAAATGTTAGACTCCTGACCCATTCTCCCTACTGCTTGAGCATTCCTGCCCCCAAGAGCAACTTTTAGTTATTTCTTTGCTGTTGTGTTAACTTCCACATTTACAACTAACAAGCTTATAGCTTTTATTGGGCACCTAGGTGACAAGAATGTTCTTGGGTTTCTACACGATGAAGTCATTTAATTCTCAGAACAATTATTGTAGAGATGAGAAATGTCACAGGTCAAGAGTGACAAGAGCTTGGATTAGGTTCTAATTATTTTTAATTTTAAAAATGTTTATTTTGAGAGAGAGAGAGAGAGAGAGAGAATCCCAAGTAGCCCCCACACTGTTAGTGCAGAGCCTGATGCAGGGCTCAAATTCACGAGCTGAAAGCAAGAGTTGGGTGCTTAACCAACTGAGCTACCCAAGCACCCCAGATTAGGTTCTCTCTCTTTTTTTTTTTTTTTGAGAGAGAGAGAGAGCATACACAATTGGGGAAGGGGCAGAGGGGTGGGGGGCAGAGGATCCAAAGTGGGCTCTGTGCTGACAGCAGAGAGCCCAATGTGGGGCTCGAACCTGTGAACCATGAGATCATGACTTAAGCCAAAGTCTGGTGCTTAACCTACTGAGCCACCCAGGTGCCCCAGGTTCTAATTCTTAAAACCTGGGTAGCTGCCCAACGCCCTCCCCCCCCCCCCGCCCCCCCGCCATGTTCTTAATTACCTTACTGCTTCCTATGTTTACCCTCCAGCTTTTTATTTTGATTTTTTTCCCAATAGTAAAATTATCTATTAACTTCCTAACTTTCCTATGGAAAATGAAGATTTCACTTTCTCACACACCTCCCTCTATTCTCTTGCTTCCACTTCTCACCAACCTGGTTCTACATTAAGACTTCTACTCCCGAAGGAAAAAAAAAAAAAAAAGGTTAGAGTGGGAGAGAGCCAAAGCATAAGAGACTGTTAAAAACTGAGAACAAACTGAGGGTTGATGGGGGGTGGGAGGGAGGGGAGGGTGGGTGATGGGTATTGAGGAGGGCACTTTTTGGGATGAGCACTGGGTGTTGTATGGAAACCAATTTGACAATAAATTTCATATAGTAAAAAAAAAAAAAGACTTCTACTCCCATTGTCTTCCCAATTTAATTGTGTAATTTTTGTTAAATTCATACTCAGTGTACATCAAGTATATATGTATAATGTGTTCTGTAGTGTACTATGGTTACATTTCTTTTAGAATATTTTTGGCTTTCTGAAAGGTTAGTAATGCCTTCATTGTAATTTGCTCAATTTACTTTGTACATTTTATTAATTTGTCACCAGAATCATTTATAATTCGTTTACTCCCTAAGTCATTCATAGGGAGAAATTCTTCCCTGAGTCCTTTATCTTTGTTTAGGTATCCAAGATATGAGAATACACTTTTTCTTTGCCTTTGTTTTAATGTTTTTTTTCATTTTTATTAATGCTCATCAGCTGTGTCTAATCTGTTAAGTCCATCTACTGGGTTTTTAATTTCAGTTATTCTTAAATTCTAGAATTTCTGTTTGATACTTTTTTGTAGTTTCCAACTACTTATTACTTCCATTAATAATTTTTGTCATCTAAGTTATTGAAAATACAAAGCATAGGTATTTTAAAGTCTGGGGGCAGGGGGTGCCCAGGTGGCTCAGTTGGTTAAGCATCTGACTTCGGCTCAGGTCATGATTTCACAGTTCATGGGTTCGAGCCCCACGTGGGGCCCTGGGCTGACAGCTCAGAGCCTGGAGTCTACTTCAGATTCTGTGTCTGCCTCTCCTCTGCTCTCTCTCTCAAAAATAACATTGAAAACAATTTAAAGTCTGTCTGAAAATGCCAACATGTCAATTATATGTAGATTTGTTTTTAATTTTCTTATTTTTCAATTGTGAGGTCCTATTTACTGCCATTTCTAATAAATGTTATAGAATTCCGAACATTGAATATAAAGGAATGTAGAGAATATTTATGGCTCTGGCTCAGGGGTCTATAAACTATGTTTCATGGGCCAAATCTCACCTGCCATCTAGTTTTGTCTGGCTGTTGAGCTAAGAATGTTTGCCATATTTTTAAATGGTTGAAAATAATGAAAAGAAGAATATTTGGCAACATGTGAAATAGAAAATTTGAGCCTAAGCGGCCATAGTTTTGTTAGGATACAGCCACACTCATTCCTTTATGTGTTGTCCGTGGTTGCTTTGTGCTACAGTAGCAGAGTTGAATAGTTGCAACAAAGACCTTATGGCCCACAAACCTAAAAAATTCATTGCTACCAACCCTTTGCTCTAGCTAGCTAATGATGTCTTTCTCTAAGAGGGGATTTACTTCTGGTAGGCTCCTAAGATCACCTTAATTCATTCAGTGATTTAGTGGATTCGAAGCTGGTCTTACATTTTTATGAGGGTTGGACAATTTCTGGTTCACCTTTACTCCTAAGGTATAGTTTCCCAGGGGTTCCAACTAAACATCTCGTGTATTTACCCAGGGTCTTTACCCAGGTTCTTATTCCTGGATGGGCCCAGTACTTCAACCACAGTTTCCCTTCTCTCCGAGAGATTCTCTCTCTCTTCAAATCTTCCCACCTTCATATGTTTGTCCTAGTAATATTTGTTTATATAGATCAATAAATAAGATTTGTTTAAAGGCATGAAGGAACTACTAAAGTAGTGAGGCTTTGAAGAGCTATACTCCAGGGAAAAGGAAAGCTATAGAGGATGAACCAATATTGGAACGTGCCTGTGTGTGTGTTTATTTTCCACCTCTTCTAGTTCCTGCTAGAAATAGACTGACATTATCAGAAATAGAAGTTCGAGGTGGTCACATCATTCCTACCCCAGATTTTCCAATGGCTTAATAATATCAAACCAAGTCCTTATAGTTGCTTCCTAGGCCTTACATGACCTCAATGACTACATAAATGAGACTGAACATATTTGGGTCTGAAGAGGCACAGATGGAAGAAAGCACAAAGTTGTTTTACCACTAGTGCACTAACAAACATAGGACTTGACATTCCAAAGGCATATATTCATGCTAGTGACAGTTATTTACATTTAAATTTTTTTCATATTTTCATTATTTTTAATTGAGATATAATTACAGAAAATGTATGTTTTCAAGTGTTCAAGGAGTTTTGATAAATGTATTACTCTATGTACCAACACTTCAATCAAGATATAAATCGTTTCCATCACCCTAGAAATTTCCCTCCTTGCTTTTTCCAGTTAACCTTCCCTCTACAGAAGCAATCACTATGATTTCTATTTTTATAGGTCATATTAATTAATTTAAGTTGCAAGTTATATTGCTACCATACTGGTTACAACATTGCCGTAAGTCTTTGGGGGGTGTTAATGTATTTTCATTATTCATATTTCACCTACTTTTCTAGAGCTCAGATTCTTGGTGTTTTAAGACAAAGTCTGTTTGTTTGTTTGTTTGTTTGTTTTTACTTTTATAGACCTCTGCTAGAAATCAAACACCTTCAGAGAAGAATCGCATCTATTTTATTATCTTTTTAGCATTTGGAATATTTAGCATAGGGTCTCAACCAAGAAAAGGTGTTCAAGAAATGCTTACTAGCTGCTTTATATTATTCAATATTCAGTAACTATTCATCATGAGTGAAAGGTTTATCTATCAGAAATTTTGTATATCATATTAAGACAATTTTATGAATTTTCTAAAATGGGAAAATTTACAAACTAAAATATGTTATAATCATAAAAAAAAAATAACTTGTCTAGCTCATAGACTCTTTAATGAATAGAAGCCATGCTAACACAAATGGTCCTACATTATGATTAGGTACTACAAGTAACTTGGGCTTTGAGAGTACTATTGTACTATAGTAAACTAAACTAGTTCACTAAACTATTTACAAATTAATTTCTAGGATACCAGGGGCGCCTGGGTGGCTCAGTCAGTTAAGCGTCTGACTTCAGCTCAGGTCATGATCTCACAGCTCATGGGTTTGAGCCCCACGTCAGGCTCTGTGCTGACAGCTCAGAGCCTGGAGCCTGCTTCAGATTCTATGTCTCCCTCTCTCTCTGCAACCCCGCCCCCTGCTCATGCTCTGTCTCTCTCCCTCTCTCATAAATAATTATTATTATTTTTTTTTTTAGACTCCAACCCTTATATTTCTATGGCAAGTTACATACATTATTTCAATCCTCAAGGAAATAGGCAAGGCATTCTCAATTTACAGTTTACAGTTAAGAAAAAGATTCAACACAGAATTGACTTACACAAAATCCCCTTCCCATTAACCAGTGATGCCAGGACTAGATTATTATTTTGTTCATTCTACTATCCTGTGCTGCATGTACAAAAGGAAAGAGCCAGCTTGTATTCCAGAATTCAATTTCCTTTTTTCTTTTCTGAAAATTCATAAGTCACCCATTCCTTCCATCCTCCAGCATAATGTTGAACACTGAAAACACATAGCAAAGTTAATGCTGTAAACATTTTCTTCTGCTTTATAAACACAAAGTCGATAGGAACTTTAGAGATTTAGAGATACAAGGACTACTCTAGACTTTAAAACTATTTAAAAGACTTCTGAGTAGGATGAAAATGCAGAGGCTCTTAGTCACTATCCTGCTACTACTAACACAGTGATTATAAAATTTTTTTCAGTAGACCAGTAAAAACGTCATACATATGAAACATCGCAATACACATTCTTGAATACATTTTTATACTCCATCTATGTACCTGTTAAAGCCCAGAGATACTGCTGTGTCCACAGCCTTCTTGCTTCTCACTCCGGCTAAACAAGAAAACACTAGGCTGTCAGATTTGGATGGTTTTACTTCATTGTACTTCTCTTTGAAGTCTTTTGGGTTCATCTGTAGAGCTTCACCTACCTCATCCACTGGAAGAAAATGTTAAGAATTTCAGTTAAATTTTAGATACAGTAAATTACCGAATCTATATATACTTTTGTAACGAATCAACTTACATGGTATCAACAGGTCACTTACATGGTATATTGACAGACCCGGGAATTTTCCCATACTCAACAATTTCCCATCTCTCTCTAACATCAATTAACGTAATTTGTCTGGAATTCAAGAGACTTTTAAGTTCCTTGTAAGTGACATCTTTGAAAACAGCAGTACAAAAATTGTGGCAGCTTCCTTTTATTGACTTCAAACCTGGAAAGAATAAAATAATTTAGGCACCTTCAAAGTAACGTTGCTATTAATACCTGGAAAGCAGTTCAAAGGAAATTTTCCCCCTGGTTCCAGTCAGCTAACGATGGTTGATGTTTCTCCTTCGCTGAATTTTGCGTTCAGTGTATTTTGCACACAGCCTGATGGAGCCACAGGATGTAGCCCTACCCTCTTGCCCTCCATGCTTAATGGCTGGCCTTGTGCCAGCTCCATATTCTACTCTCTCCAAGCCCTTAATTAGGTAGAGCTTGTAAATACACATTCAGCATTTGGTAACAGAATTGTGCAAATAGTTTGTAAGTCAACCATAATCCAAAAATACAATGTGAAGAAAAATTTAATTTCCCCTTACAAGTGAAAATAACAAGCCATATGTTAGATGTGGGGACGTTACATTTGAAATTACACTTGTAAGTACTTAAAGGCACTGTTTCTGTTAAATAATTGATAGGGTGTCTGGCTGGCTCAGAAAAGCACGTGACTCTTGTTCAAGCCCCATGTTGGGTGTAAAGATTACTTAAATAAGAACAAAAAATAATTGGTAACATAATATGGTACTGAGTAATAACTCATAAAATAAATCTATGGGTCCATAGTGATATAAGTATATAATTGAATAAATAATTGGGGAGAAGGGATTATTTCAATTGATAAATGTAGAATGAATGACAGAGAAAGTCACCATTAGGTTAACACCCCAGTAATTATTTCAGCAAGAGTCATTGATAGATGCTAGAGTTAGGGGGTGAAAGTATGAGAAACAGGATAGTATCTCCTCCAGGAGATACTAATTACAAAAGGAGACACCTAAAAGATGCCACTTTAACCAATTATTCAAAGATCATTAGTGATAAATATCGACAGCATGCAGTCTCTAAGGTTGCTCGAAGAACAGCACAACATCACTTCCTTAGTATTTTTGCCAAAAATGCACACCCTGAGTCAAATCAGAAGACCATCTCAGACAAATTCAATCTACAAAGTAACTAGTACTCTTAAAAAGTATCAAAGATGAAAACAAAGAGTGGGGGAACTGTCAGCCAACTGAAGCCAACTGAAGCCAACTAAGGAGTCATGACAATGTAATACAATGTAGAATTCTGGATTGGATCTGGACTACAAAAGGCATCAGTGGGGAAACTGGTGAAATTTAAAATTTATTTATTTTGAGAGAGTGAGAGAGAATGTGAGTTGAGAGGGGCAGAGGGAGAGCGAGAGGGAGAATCCAAGTAGGCTCTGCACTATCAGCATGGAGCCCAATGTGGGGCTCAAACCCACAAACTGTTAGTTTTTAACCTGAGCCAAAATCAAGAGTTGGACTGAGCCATCCAGGTGCCCGCCCCAAAACTGGTGAAATAAGGTCTGTGGATTAGTTAATAGTATTATGTCAGTATTCCTTTCCTGATTTCAATAATCGTATCACGTAAGATGCTTACATTAGGGGAAGTTGAAGAATGAAGGGAACTCTGTTTTACTTTTGCAACTTTTCTATAGTTCCAAACTGGTTTTTTTTAAACATGAAAGAAAACCCAAAAGATTTTTTCAATAAATAAAAACAAAATTTTAATAATCATTTTACACAACAAAATGACCACTTATAAGAAAGATAAATAATAATGCTTCAAATGTTGTTTTAAACATTGAATATATTATAAAGTGAAACTGGTTTAAATATATCTATAATATATATAAATTACATATTTTATTATTTATTTTTGAGAGAGAGAGAGAGAGAATGATTGTGAGCAGGGGAGGGGCAGAGAGAGGAGGAGACACAAAATTCAAAGCAGGCTCCAGGCTCTGAGCTGTCAGCACAGAGCCCAACGAACTGTGAGATCATGACCTGAGCTGAAGTCAGATGCTTAACTGACTGAGCTACCCAGGTGCCCCCAAAATTGGTTTAAATAGCATAAACTGGCATAGGAAAAGGTTTAAAGGTCTAAGTCTTGAAGGAGACATACAGTATACCATCTGTAAGAATTCAGTATTTGGTAACAGTGATATTTCAGATTAACGGGGAAATTTTATTCAATAAATACGTACAGCAACTAGCTAGACATCAGGAAGAAATTTTAAGCAGGCTATTCCCTTATTTCTTATATGTAAATTTAAATTTCAACCTAAAAAGTAATACCTTAGAAGTACTAATAGAAACACATTATATACATATGATTTATACTATAGTTTGATATATGATATACAAAAACACAATGAATAGAAGATCTGAACATTCTTCCAGAGAAGGCATACAGATGGCCAACAGACACATGAAAAGATGCTCAACATCATTAATCACAGGGAAATGCAAATTGAAACCATAATGAGATATCACCTCACTCCTGTTAGAATGGCTATTATCAAAAAAGACAAGAAATAAGTGTTGGAGACGATGTGGAGAAAAGGGAACCCTTGTGCACTGTTGGTGGGAATGTCAATTGGAAAAGAGTATGGACTTTCCTCAGAAAAATAAAAAATAGAGCTACTATATCATCCAGCAATTCCACTTCTGGGTATTTATCTGAAGAAAATGAAGATGCTACCTTGTAAAGATATCTGCACCCCATGTTCACTACAGCATTATTTCCAACAGCCAAACTATAGAAACAACCTAAGTGTCCACTGATGGATAAATGAATAAAGAAACTGTGGGGCGCGCGCGCGCACACACACACACACACACACACACACACACACACAGGAATATTATTCAGCCATAGAAAAGAATGAACTCTTGCCATTTGAGACAACATGGATGGACCTTGAGGATACACACTAAGTCAGACAGTGAAAGATAAACAAATACCATGTGATCTCATACGTGGAAACAAAAAAACCCTCAAAACCCAAGCTCATAGATACAGAGAACAGATTGGTGGTCGCCTGAGGCAGGGAATGGTGGGGGGGGGGGGGTGCGGTGGAGAGAGAAATGGGTGCAGGTAAAAAAGGTAAACATTTAAAAAATTATTTTTTAAATTAAAAAATAAGAATTCTCATCTTAATAGGGAAAAGGGAGAGGGAATGTAGGCCTCTTAGGGGGAAGTAAATGATTTTTAGGGAAGATGAATGGACCCTTAGAAGAATAGATTGAAGGTAAGACAGTTTGTGATAATGCTTGCCTGGGTGTGCTGTTGAGTTCTAGTCTCCTTTCCTGTGATGAGTCAATCTTCCCTGGTTGATGAAACTCCTGGGGAGAGGACTTATGACAATTGAGCTCCTTTTGAAGGATCTGTCTAAAGACAGGTAAGGGGAGTTCAGAGAAAGCCTCTCTCTGCATCTGCTGTTTTTCAAACGCTTACAGCTCAAAAAAAAAAAAAAAAAAAAAATCAACCTGCCAACCCAAATTTCAGTTTGAAATATGATGCCCTAAAAATATCTAAAATCACACCATATTACACTATACCAATTGAGGATCTAGTAAAATTCAGAATGGTCTAATTCATACTGTATACATGTTTAGAAGTTAGTTTTTATAATACAATTGTCAGGTCTTTTTAGTAAGGAGAAACCTATAGGAATGAGCTTTTTTTTTTTTTCCCCAAATAAAAAGCTTAAGAAATTTAGTTATTTCTTTACATCTCTAAATTCTAGAATTATTCATTAAATTATTTAATTTCAATTAGCTTAATGTGATTTAATTATATGGTTAAAGAAATTATATATAGGAATGCCTGGGTGGCTCAACTGGTTAAGTGTCCAACTTCGGCTCAGGTCATGATCTCTCAGTTTGTGAGTTTGAGCCCCGTGTCGGGCTGTCTGTGCTGACAGCTCAGAGCCTGGAGCCTGCTTCAGATTCTGTGTCTCCCTCTCTCTCTGCCTCTCTCCCACTCACACTCTGTCTCTCAAAAATAAACATTAAAAAAAATTTTTTAATAAAATAAAGAAATTATATATAGAAAAAGTATACATAAGGGCATCTGGGTGGCTCATTTGGTTAAGTGGTCAGCTCAGGTCATGATCTCACAGTTTCGTGAGTTCAGCCCCGCATCGGGCTCTGCACTAACAGAGTGGAGCCCGCTTGGGGACTCTCTCTTCTCTCTACCTCTTTCTCTGCCCGCCCCCCTGCTCTGCTCTCTGTCTCTCTCAAAATAAATAAACTTTAATAAATAAATAAACATTTAAAAAAGAAATCATATCCATGATTTGGGTTCTAAATTTATAAATTCATAATTTTTTTCATAAATTTACCTTCTTTTCTATGCTATAGTGCAGCATGGTTTTGTACTATATGTTATACTTTAAAATAATAAGTTTCACTTAGAAAGAGTCTACCACTGGGGCACCTAGGTGGCTCAGTTGGTTAAGTATCTGACTTTGGCTCAGATCGTGATCTTTCAGTATGTGGGTTTGAGCCCTGCATCGGGCTCTGTGCTGACAGCTCAGAGCCTGGAGTCTGCTTTGGATTTTGTGTCTCCCTCTCTCTCTCTGCCTCTTCCCTGCTTGTGCTCTCTCTCTTAAAACTAAACAAACATTTAAAAAAACAAAAACAAAGAAAGAAAAGAAACAGTCTACCACTGGGGCGCCTGGCTGCTTAGTCAGTTAAGTGTCTGGCTCTTCATTTCAGCTCAGGTCATGATCTCATAGTTTGTGGGATTGAGCCCTAAATCAGGCTCTGTGTGGACAGTACTTGGGATTCTCTCCTTACTTCTCTCTCTCTCTCTCTCTCTCTCTCTCTGTATCCCCCACCCCTGCCAAAAAAAAAAAAAAAAAAAAGTCTACGATTACCCCTTACTTTCTAATTAAGTTTGGCAGTCTTTTTATAATTCCAAATAAATAAAGTTTTGATGTGAAAAATATAACTATTTGAAACATAAAAGGGGAACCTAGGTGGCTCAGTTGGTTAAGCATCTGACTCAATCTTGGCTCAGGCCATGATCTCCCATCATGGTTCATGGGTTCAAGCAAAGAGCCTGCTTGGGACTCTGTCTCTCCCTCTCTCTGCCCCTCCCCCATTTGTTCTCTCTAATAAATAAATACACTTTAAAAAAAGAAGGAAACATAAGAGCTTTTGCTTAATAATGATAACAACCATAATAATAGCAATTCATTCTTGCCACAGCCATAAAATAAATTCCCTAGTTCACCTATACTCTTCTGGATCTTGACACCTTAGAAAACCAATGTCAATATCTGTTGAATATTGACAATTTTTTCTAGGGACTGTGCAATGGACAATACAGACAACATGCAACCAAGAAAGAAATGACGATTGTTACTTTAGAGAGAAAACATTAGGAAGAACATCTGGTGTGCTTCCTTTTCAAATGGGTATTTGGATTTAGTGTGAACATTTTATAACTTCTTTTTTTTTTTTAATTTTTTTTCAATGTTTATTTATTTTTGGGACAGAGAGAGACAGAGCATGAACGGGGGAGGGGCAGAGAGAGAAGGAGACACAGAATCGGAAACAGGCTCCAGGCTCTGAGCCATCAGCCCAGAGCCTGACGCGGGGCTCGAACCCACGGACCGCGAGATCGTGACCTGGCTGAAGTCGGACGCTTAACCGACTGCGCCACCCAGGCACCCCGAACATTTTATAACTTCTAATGTAATCACTTTAATAAATATTTTCAGTTTTTTGAGCCACTCACAGCAAAATGCTGAAAGCAAGTGAACAACCATCCTAGTGAGTAAAATGGTACAATGGAAATTTCTGGTAAGGCAATGCATTTTATTTCATGAAGTGATTTTAACAGGAAAGGGGAACACCCTAGGTACTGACTTTCAGCTTCTTAAAGTTACTTGTCTTTTCAACCTTTTACTCCTCTATCACAGTACTTCCCCTTAAATAGGCCAGCGAGCCAAGTCCTCTCAGCTGTCACCTTCCTCAAACTCCCTCCTTATTTAAGACATCTGCTGCTGGCAGCTGATTCGTATTAACTAGGGCACCTCCGTGTTTTCTGTTGTTCTCTGTAGCCCAAGGTCTAGGATACCAAGTAAAGGCGTTTATGCAACCTGGCTATTACCAGGAAAGCTACTTAGAATCTTCCAGAGGTCAGCACCCTGGGAATAGATAGGGCAAGACTGCGTAGGTGAAAGTTCACTCACTTTGTGCTACCACAAAGGTGTGTTAGCCCAGTACTCAGTGGCAGTACACGTGACTTAGTAGGTCCCATTTGGGATCCTGCTTCAAACCTGAGTCTAAACAGAAGCAAAAAGGAAGAAAAGAACAATAAAACCAGCAGAATAATACTGGAGGGGATGGCTTCAGAGAATAAAGGTAGCCAGCAAGTTTTTGATCTCATGGAAACGTAGGAGACAAAAGTCATTTTCAGTGTAATGGGGGTCACTGATTAAGTGACAAGCACTCATATTAGCAGCCTCAAATCATTAAGAAGACAAGGATTGACAGCATTCTCTTGGGAAAGTCTTGGTTGAAAGATTAGAACACGGGACACCTGCGTGGCTCAGTTGGTTAAGCATCCCACTTTTGATTTTGGCTCAGGTCATGATCTCAGAATTCGTGGGACAGAGCCCCGTCAGCGCAGAGCCTCTCTCTTCCTCTCTCTCAAAATAAATAAACATTAAACAACAACAACAACAACAAAAAAAAAAAAAAAAAAAAAAAGGAAGGAAGATTAGAAACACATCCTGAAATCGGAAGAAACCTAAATGTTCATTCAGGAAATGGTTAAATTATGAAGCCTATCATGCAGCACTTACAAGGAAACGGTGACTTAGATGTCCATACTGTTAAATGAAAAAGCTTCCCCCTTTGACATCTGTATACATATAACATACTTGTGTTTTATAAATGTCCAGAAAAGCATCTGGAAGAAAATACTAAACTATTCCTGGGGAGTGAGATTGCAGGAAGAGGAGCTCTGGGACATAAATTAAAAAACAGCAACACCTGCGTATTACATAGGTAGTATTTTTAGGTGTACATTTACGTAGGCTTACAGGAAAGTGTTTAGAAGGATGTGTACCAAGACTCACTTGCAGAGGAGAATGGAATATGGGAGGGTGTACAAAGAAGAACTTACATGGTGCTGTGTCTGTTTGAAAATAATGAGAATATAATTATGTATTACTAGAATTTTAGACGAAAAGGCACCTTTTCTGTAACACCTTCTCCAACTCAGGTAGAATCATTGCTTTTGCCGTTGCAGTCTCACCGGGTTGTACATGGTGTTTACTTGTGTCTGTCTCTCCACAAAATGAAGTGAACTGAAGAGGCGATATCCCCTGCAGGAGGCCTGCCTTAGTAGGTGCTCAATAAATAAAACATATGCATAGAAAAGCACATTTTAAGCTACCGAGGACATACCAACAGTTAAAGTGGAATAACTGGGAGGGAGAATTGGGGACACAGGGTTATGCCACAGTCTCCGTAGCCGTGTCCACAAATAAAAGTTTGTGCTGAAGGACAGGAAGTCGGCTTTGAGGAGTACACCCAACACCTCCATAACCACTTTCGTTTCTCCGGCCCGTTCTGTCCTGGTGGTACCTTAATGGCTCTAACGCGTTCTAATTCAAGCAATGCGCGCGGCTTCTAGTGGGTAACAAGTGTAACTCGCAAAGCTGGGTTCGTGGATAGTTGGTCTGGGGCAGAAGCGGGCCTCGCTCGCTCCTCTGAGCCGCGCACTGACCTTCATTGCTCAAACGCCAGTATCTTCCAAAATGCCTCCCCACGCAAGCTTCCTGGAGTAACGCTGACCTCCCTCTCCGCTTCCCCAAGAGCAGCCCCAGACCCAAGTAGCCCGGAATCTGAAGGAACGAGAACTATCAGGGGCTGCTTCCTTCAAGAAGCGAGCACCCCCACCAATGCCATTCCTCCCCCGGGGCCCGAGGTTAGGCGCTGTCCCTTTCCCCATGGACCACGGAGCTCACCCCAGAGCACAGACTGCGCCGACCCGAGGATCGCACGGCGAGCACTCCCGAGCAGCGGCCCCGGCAGCACCATCTCCCGCTCGCGCCCACCGGGCTCCGGACCACTTCCTCCTCCGGCTTCTGCCCCACTGGTCCTCCCGGCGACCGCGCCGGGCTCTTGAGCGCCCCCCTCCGCCAGGCGCTGGCCGAGCCGAGGAGAGCCACGGGAAGTGATCGCTGAGGGAACCGGGCCCTAACTCAAGAAACTGGGAGCTGGGCTTTTGTTTGTTTGTTTGTTTTGATGATTATTTTTTACTTTTTTATTTTTTAAACATTTTAAAAATATTTATTTATTTTTGAGAGAGAGAGAGCAAATGTGAGCAGGGGAGGGGCAGAGAGAGAGAGAGAGGGAGACACAGAATCCCAAGCAGGTTCCAGGCTCTGAGCTGTCAGCACAGAGCTCACCCAAGCCGTGACATCATGACCTGAGCCCAAGTCGGAGGTTTAACCGACTGAGCCACCCAGGCGTCCCTTGATTATTATTTTTTTTAAAGGAGAGACAACGTTTAAAAGTGGAAAGTAGAAAATACACCAAAGATAAAATTTAAAGATTTAAAGTAAAAATTTCCAACTTACTTTGTATCCAGATTCTTGCAGATTAATTTAAAGTAAACTACATGGATGCTTTCCTAGGAATTGCTCTTAAATCCAATAGCCAGTTCAACTGATGTCAATATTAAGATAATCGCATGCTGTCATCTTTCCTCTACAACTTTGATATTTGACTGTATTTGACGATAGCTTTGCCAGAGGTAGGTCCAACTAATTTGTAATATGTGTTAGTTTTCAATTGCCACTGTAACGAATTACCACAAATTTACTGGCTTCAAACGATATAAATTTATTGTGTACAGTTCTGTATGTCAGTACTCTTACTTGGCTAAAATTGAGGTGTCCACAAACCTGTGTTGCTTCCAAAGGCTCTTGGGGAGAATTTCTTTTCTTGCCTTTTTCATCCACTAGAAGCTGCATGCATTCCTTGGCTAGTGGTCCCCTTCCCCATCTTCAAAGCCAGCTGGTTAGCATCTTCAAATCTCTAACTCTGACTCTGCTTGTGTTGTCACATCCACTACTCTTCCTCTGACCCTTTTTTAAAAGACCTTTGTGATAATTTTGGGGCTACTCAGATGATCCAGGATAATTTCCTTATCTCAAGATCCTCAATTTAATCACATTTGCAAAGTCCTCTTTCCTTGTGAGGTAACATGATCACAGGTTCTAGGAACTAGAACACCTTTGGGGGCAGAGGGTGTTATGCATCTTCCCACATAGAATTTATCATCACTGTGTTTAAAAAAAATTTTTTAACATTTATTCATTTTTGAGAGAGAGAGGGTGAGCAGGGGAGGGGCAGAGAGAGAGGGAGACATAGAATCTGAAGCAGGTTCCAGGCTCCGAGCTGTCAGCACAGAGCTGGATGTGGGGCTCAAACTCACGAACTGTGAGATGATGAGCGGAGCCAAAGTCAGACGCTTGACCTACTGAGCCACCCAGGGGCCCCTATTATGACCGTGTTTTTAAATTTATTGTCAACTTGTTTCATTACCTCATTTTTAATTTATTCTCAATTTGGTTCCCAAACATAATGAAAGCTATACTTAACTGCAAATTAATTTACAATGGAAAATTAAAAAATTAATTTCTAAATAGTATTACTAAAGTATCTAAGAATAATTTCATTAAGCACTTTAAAATTATTCAGTGTCAATAATTTAATAATTAATAAAAGCACTTCAAATTTCTACACCAGTGCCATCACATACAGTTATGTTTTTCCAAATCATTTGGAGTTTAGACATAGTTTCTATATAATCTATATTGTGGATTAACTTTGAACTAAGATGTCATTATATATCATAGATTCACCCACTCCCCATGACATTCCTAAGCTGTCCTGAATACTTCATAAACCAAAGGTAGTGTGAACACAGGTATGGAAACAATGAAACAATGTACTTGGTTTCAATAAATCACATCCAATTTGATTTATGCTTTTGCAAGAGCACATATTACTAAACAGTTCTTTTTCCAATGTTTATGACTAATTATTTGAGAAATATTTTTCTGCAGGATTTTTTTTTCTGAAAAGATGAATAGCTCCTCCAATACCAGCACAGTGCCAAATTTAGCTTATTTAAAAGTTCTTATAGCAAAAAGTCTTGTCAAAAGAGTCTTGATCATTATTCCTTGGACAAGTGTCCAAGCTCTTCTTTCAGAGTTAGGAAGGCTTAAAGTGGGATGAAAGGGAGAAAAAAATAGTTGGTCCTGCTGAGTTGATATGAATCATTAATTCTCAACTCATTTTATTTCTTGGCATAATGCAAGTGAAAGGCATTTGGAAAGGAGGGGATTTCCCCCATTTCTTTCTAAGTCCACACCAAGCCTCCACATATTTGACAAATCAAATGAAGAATTAGGAAATGTATTGTTTTTCATGCAACTTTTTAAAAAAAATTTTTTTTTCAACGTTTATTTATTTTTGGGACAGAGAGAGACAGAGCATGAACCGGGGAGGGGCAAAGAGAGAGGGAGACACAGAATCGGAAACAGGCTCCAGGCTCCGAGCCATCAGGCCAGAGCCTGATGTGGGGCTCGAACTCACGGACCACGAGATCATGACCTGGCTGAAGTCGGACGCTTAACCGACTGCGCCACCCAGGCGCCCCGCAACTTTTTTTTGAAAGAGTTTCTATCAAAACTTAAAATGAGTATCTGTTGACTCAGCATTTCCACTGCTAACAGTTTACTGAAGATATTTGCACAAGTTGGCAAAGATAAGGGTACATTAACAGGAATCTGGGGATAAAATGACACATCCATTCACGGGAGTTGTTAGCAAGTAGTCAAAAGAATGAGGCTAATGTGGGGTTATGCCCAAGACATACTGTCAAGTGAAAAAAATCAAGTTGTAAAATAGAACATAGACTGTTAGAAATCAAGATAGCTTTGGAATTTTGTCATTTCCGAGAAAAGTTATGTAGTGTTTGCATAATTCCTAAATTTCTGGTTCTAATTCAGTCCCCCCCTTTTTAAACTGTAAAGTGGATTCCAGTATATGATACATTTTTAAAAATTTTTTTTTCAACGTTTATTTATTTTTGGGACAGAGAGAGACAGAGCATGAACGGGGGAGGGGCAGAGAGAGAGGGAGACACAGATTCGGAAACAGGCTCCAGGCTCTGAGCCACCAGCCCAGAGCCTGACGCGGGGCTCGAACCCACGGACCGCGAGATCGTGACCTGGCTGAAGTCGGACGCTTAACCGACTGCGCCACCCAGGCGCCCCTATGATACATTTTTTAAAATCCCATTTACTGCAGTGCAGTGTGATATGGAAATTAGATTTGCTCAAGTTTGCATATCTTTTTTTCCTCCATGTTCTGTTTTAAATCTGATGTTAAAATGAAAATGTTTGAGTGTAGACAATTTTGACGTCACAATTACACCACAATACGACCTATTCTTACTTGAGGAATATTTTTTTTCCCTAAAGCAAATATTCCCTAAAGAATATTTTTCCCCTACTCCAAAACGTGATTATGTATCCCTATACCTAGCACAGTAACCGGCAGATTTATAGTTATATTTGTTGAATGAGAGGTTTCCATACATACAATGTAAAACATCTAGTAACTTTCCTTGCCAAGTTCTTTACATAGCAATAATGCTATTTCGTAAGAAATGAATGAGAGTTTTTAAGGGAAAATCAAAAAATTTTCGGCTTATCTCTGGTATCTTTTGACACTTAATCCAAGGTTCTATCCCTAAGGCCACACCTGTCTCCTGGCTGAAGAGTTGTGGGAGATTACAAAATTTGTAGAGCTTACCCATAACGAGTGTTGATGTTTGCATTATCATTCGGACAAAATATTTTCAAACCAACTACTTTTAACTAAACAGATGCAACGTCCAGACCACTTTAACGGATAATCGAGCTTCGAAGAAGTATAGGTGTAGGTCAAGAAAATTTCTGTGTAGTAAGTAAATAACGACAGGTAAGCCAAAAATAATGAAAAAATGCAAGATAACATATGACAAATGTTAGATGTGACTTTATCGTACAGAAGAGGGTGATGGAGGGAAGTCGGAGGTTATCCCGTTAGGCCCTCAGCAACAAGTGGGACCTAAGTCCCCGACTCGGGGAAGGCCTGAGCCGCGCACTCCCGGACACTCGGGACGCAACAAGGAGCCAGTTGCTATTATTCTAAGATTAGCTTGGCCTGTAGCACTCTGCAGACTTAGAGAACGCAGGCGCGACGAGAGCCGACCCCACCCTGTCCACGCCCCACTCCCGATGCTCGACCGCCAGAAGCGCGGCCTGGAACCCGCCCGGCTGTGGGGCGGGCGCACGAGGCCACGCCCCTGCCGGCGGGGAGGTCGGCTGCGCAGGCGCAGTCCCTTGAGGTTGTAGACGCGGCGTCTCGGCCCGGCGTGGTGAGTCCGGACTGCGGCGCTGGGGTTGCCGCAGTATCTCGGTCGTCGCTTCCTCGCCTCCAGCCTCTTGTGGCAGGACGGGCCTGGGAGAGAGGCGTCCTGCGCCTCCACCCCTCCCCACTTCGCGATCCCGGGGCGAGGGGGGAGGGGTTCCAGGCGGTCGCTGAGGGCCGCGTGAGTGCGGCCCGGCTGGGCGGCGGCTGGAGGAGCCGGGGTTGTTTGGGCGGGAGGGGGGCCGCGGGGAGGGGCCCGCGTCTCCGCGCGATCGCGACCGAGGCTCGGCCAGACACCCTTTTCCCGCCTCCCTCCCGCGCTCTCGCCTCACTACGCGTTTTGTCTTGAGAAAGTTGGGATGCTTTGGGTAGGAACCGGAGGAAGCAAGGCTCACCGCGGGGTTTTGGAAGCATCGCAGAGTATTAGGAGCCCTGGAGACGAGCTGCCGGGGTCCGAGTCTCCACCATTCGCTGGCTCCCGGACCTCTGCAAGTCACTTAACTTCTGTGTGTCTGTTTCCTCAAGGGTAAAATGAGGGAAGTAATAGTAACCTCTTTCAAAAGGTGATTGTTGAGAATCAAGTGTGATAGCATCTTTGAAGTGCTTAGAGCCGAGCCTGATGCACAGCAAAAGTATGCACGTGCTGTTCATGTTTTGGAGCCTGATAACTAAAAGGACAGTGTGTCCTTCCCACGCTGAAAACAACTGCCCGAGAGAGAGTCCAAGGGTAGGGAAAAATGATTTTTTTCTTTTTCTCTTGTTTTTTCTTTGAGAATATGGGCTTTTGTTTGTATAGCATCTTTTTATAAAAAAATGCAAACATCTCTAAATTTAAAGTTGCACAGCCTACAGCAGAGAAAAGACGGATGTTAGAGTAATACTGAAGTTGAAAACTGAAAAGTTTTGTTTGAGAAACCACGTGAGAAAAATGGCCAGAGCTTATTTGTGCTGAAAAGAGTTAACACACCGGCCCTGAGGCTGCTATCCTTAGAAAGGTCCGCTTTGCAAAGCTACAACTTGTTTGGCATCTGGGAGAGAACTGTGTAGTTAAGCCAGAGTTACCAGCCCCCATAAAACCCCCCTGGCCTGTGAGTCTGTTATGGGTTCCCTGACAGAAACATTGCACAGACATTGCTAGATTTAACTTTTTGGGGTAAAGAGTGCTCTGTTTGACCCTTTCGGGGAGGGAGAGAACATAAGCCTGCACGTGGATTCCTGCAAACTTCACTTGTGTCTTTTTGCATTATGATCCAGGCTGTAGTCCATACGACATTGCTGTAATAAAAATTAGTTATGAGTACAACTACATGCTGAGTCCTGTGAGTCCTTCAAGTGAATTCCCAAATGTGAGGGTGGGCTTGGAACTCCCCAGATCCAATATTGGTGGTAGAAAGAACTTGAAGGTCTACTAATTGAACTTTAATTTTATTTCTTTTTGCCTTAAAGGGGACTGAAAAGGAAAGCTATCCAGATAAGTGATTGCTAAATAGTGGGTTGCTGTCCAGAAGTAATTCTGTTTAGATATATTACATATGTCAGAAAAATCACTGGAACTTAACTCTACTTGCCAAGTTTGAGTGTCTTTTACAGACCTTTTGCAGGTTATAGGTCAAACACCTGATTTTTTTGTTGTTCTGCCAGCATTATGTGCCATTGCCTATCTAGAGTTTATCTGTGCAGTTGGGGAAAAGGTGTGACAAGTCTCTCATGGCCGTTTTTCCTAGGTTCTATTACTTTTGCCTATATTTTGAGGACATCAAGTTGAAATATTTGGAGGTAACTGTAGGCTTGGGGGTGGAAAGATCAGATTTGCCATCTGATTGTCTTTTTTTCCCCCTCAGTTAAGTAGAAGACTAGATACTATTTTGAGAAGTAAGTAGATGGAGGAGTGAGAGGTTTGGGAGAGTGAGAAAGGTTTCAGATGACTGTGTGAGGAGTAGGTAAGTAAGTTTTCCAGAAAGTGTAGTGGATAATGGCATGTCTTGATCCATTTGAGATTGAGACTGTGTTATGAATTTAGCAACCCAGTCTGCTTTCTTACAAGATTTTCTCCAGCCTGTTTGGATGGAGACGTGGAGAAAGTAGTTAATTGGGTTCATTTAGGTTTGAATTTGTGTTAGAGCAGTGATATGGTAGTCCTCAAGGCTGTGCTTTCATACTTTGTTCTTCCTATGTACATGGTAAGTAAGGTTGCACTCTTTGTACACGTCCACCTCTCACCCCCATATGCCCCATGTCTACTTGAAGTTAAATGTGGCCCTATGACTTGCTTGTGCTGGTAAAATATGACCAGATGCGACATATGTCATTTCCCAGTGAAACTTTTTTTTTTTTTTTTAATTTTTTTTTTTCAACGTTTATTTATTTTTGGGACAGAGAGAGACAGAGCACGAACGGGGGAGGGGCAGAGAGAGAGAGAGGGAGACACAGAATTGGAAACAGGCTCCAGGCTCTGAGCCATCAGCCCAGAGCCTGACGCGGGGCTCGAACTCACGGACCGCGAGATCGTGACCTGGCTGAAGTCGGACGCTTAACCGACTGCACCACCCAGGTGCCCCAGCTTTTTTTTTTTTTTTAATGTTTATTTATTTTTGAGAGAGAGAGAGAGACAGCACCAGTGGGGGAGGGGCAGAGAGAGAAAGGGAGACACAATCTGAAGCAGGCTTCAGGCTCCGAGCTACCAGCACAGAGCCCTACTCGGGGCTCAAACTCATGAGCCATGAAATCATGACCTGAGCTGAAGTCAGACGTTTCACCCACCGATCCAGCCACCCAGGCGCCCCTCTCTGAAGCTTTAAGAACCAGCACTCCATTTGCCACTTCCCCATCTCTGTGCCTTGCTGTAGTGATCATGGAAGTGCTTGGTGAGAGGCAGCCTCTTGTCAACCTGCGCATTAAAAGTGAATAAGGAGTGGCTGATCAGGCAAGCTGGAGGAACTTCAGTTGTGATTAGGGAACGGAATACCTGAATTGGTGATTTTGCAAGGTGGAACTGTAGGGGTAAGTGGATGAGGAAGTTTGGAGGGAAAAGGCAGTCAGAAATGAAATGGTCGGGATTCCTGGCTTGCTCTGTCAGTAGAGCATCTGACTCTTCAACTCACGATCCTGAAGCCCCATGTTGGGTGTGGAGACTAGTTGGAAGAAAAAGAAAAGAAATGGTCAGGGAACTCAGAGGCTTTGTAGATCTCCAACCCTGAAGGCCATGATTTGTTGCAACTCATTTCAAGAGTGATGACCCCTGGAGTTGAAGAAATGGCTCTTAAAATGGTAAACCCCAAAACTCCCTTTTGTGGAATATGGTAGAACTGAATCAAGATTCAGAATTTATTATTGACTTGAAAGATTCTTCCACCTTGATCAATAAAAGCAAGTAAACAGTTATGAAAATTACAGTATAGCTTAGCCATGGAACAGATATTAGGTAGCATTTAGGCTAAGCTACTTTAACAGAGACTCCCAAGTACAGTGGTTTTAAAAAATGCTTCTTTTTATCTAAAATTTTTAGAATTAACTTTGGGGTTTTAAGAAATGTAAGGGACAGGTAAGTAACACCATGAAGAGACAAATTAAGTGTGGTACTTTATACGATGTTGCTATTGAAAGTGTAGCAATGGACTCCCAGCAGTCCTTCCAACTGAGAGCTTGTTAGGCAAAACCTCACGTCCTGTACCAGACTTGCTGAACCGAAATCCTCATTTTAACAACATCTTTAAGGTGGCTCATATGCACTGCCCTGATCTCTTAAAAAAGCTAGTGTTTAGGAAAGTATAAGATGGGAAGAACAGTTGTAGATTAAAAGATACTAACAATCAACAGGACAGAACCAATACAGAGTGCAAATCTTGACTGAATATTGATTGATTTAAAAAAAAAAACAGTATGGAAGATGCTTCAGCTGAAGAGGTTAGAATATGGTGGAATATCAGAATAGGGGATTACTGTTCATTTTCTTAGATGTGATGATGATGAGATTATATGGAAAAATGTTCTTAAAAGAGACATGTTCTTTGCGACTTCCTTTAAAATAGTCGAGCAAAAACAAACATACCTACATACGTGTATATATGTCTCTCTCTATACACGCTGATGTTTAGATAAAACAAATATGGCAAAATGTTCTCCGGGTGGAATCTAGATAGTAAATATATGGGTGCTTATTATATTGTTCTTTTAACTTTTGTGGAAGTGTAAATTTTTTCATGATAAAAAAGTGGAGAAAAAAAATGCAGTAGTGTTAAACAATTTATTTCTCTCTCACTTCAGTGCTAGGTCATATAGTGCAGGTAGGGCTGGCACACGGTTTCCATCCCTGGTCTGTGCTTTTCCAGCTTTTACTATTTCCTAGCTAGTGGGATGGGAAAATGGCAAGGGGAGCACATGGTCTAGAAGCAGCACTTATTTCCTTGATCAGAACTTTAGTTTTTTCATTCACCTGAGCATCATTTTTCCAGGGAGTAGTTGGTAAAAGTCAAATGTCATGTGCATTTGTATATTGGTTTAATAAAGATTTCTTTGGTTTCACCTGATGTTTTCTTCTCCCTCTGTTGATTTCCTAGGCCCAACTAAAATAGAAGTCATTTCAGTTTTAATATACATAAGGTACAGTAGCTAAAATTTTCATTTTGAGGATTAAAGTATGTTCATCCTGCCCCCCCCCCCATCTTTTCAGTAACTAACAGATGCGGGTGAAAGAACCTTCCAAAGCTTTACCCGAGAAAGCAAAAAGAAGTAAAAGGCCTGCTATACCTCGTGATGAAGACTCTTCAGACGACATTGCTGGTAAATTGTGATATCTGGCATCCTTAATAGTGTTGCAGAAAATAACCATATTTGTTTTTAATTAAATCCTTTGACCTTTATTTTCACTATTTTCTTTCTTTTAAAAAAAAATTTTTTTTTTTAACATTTATTTAATTTTGAGAGACTGAGAGGCAGAGCATGAGTGGGGCAGGAGCAGAGAGAGGGAGGGAGACACAGAATCCGAAGCAGGCTCCAGGCACCGAGCTGTCAGCACAGAGCCCGACACAGGGCTCAAACTCAAGAGTCGTGAGATCATGACCTGAGCCGAAGTCAGACGCTTAACTGACTGAGCCCCCCAGAGGTCCCTATTTTCACTATTTTCTACATGAACTTTAAAATCAGCTTGTCTAGTTCCAGAACATCCTGTTGATATTTTTATTGAGATTTTTGTTTAGTTTATAAAGTAACCTAGAATTGGCATCTTTTTGTTTCCCGTTCTTCATGGCCTGTTAAAACCAAGCCTTCAAGGCCGGGAGGCGTCTCTGGGAGCTGCTCGCCTTGGACTTGGTTTTCTCTTCAGCTTCATGACCTCCGTTTTAGCCTCTGAGGATTCATTCTTTCTTACTAGTTCAGCTCTCCATTTAAAAAGTTGTTTAAAATTTTTTTCTTTCTTTTTTTTTTAATGTTTATTTACTTTTGAGAGAGAGAGAGAGAGAGACAGAGTGCAAACAGGGGAGGGCAGAGAGAGGGAGACACAGATTCTGAAGCAGGCTCCAGGCTCTGAGCTGTCAGCACAGAGCCCGATGCGGGGCTCAAACTCATGAGCTGTGAGATCATGACCTGAGCCAAAGTCAGACGCTCATCTGACTGAGCCCCCCAGACACCCCTTTTATTTCCTGTTTACGTGGTTTTAACTTGGAAAGTGTTTGAGGACAGCTAGATTGCTATATTGAGGGAAGACTAAATTATATCTTTAAGCATTTGTTTTATTCTGTGGATATGATTTTTTTTCAGGGATTCTGAGTATTCTTATGTTAACTCTTCCTTGCCTGTCTTCTAGTTTCTTTTTCCTCAAATCTTCTAAAACTCCTGTTTCCTTTTCATTTTGCTTGCTGTTTTCATGTTTATCTTTACAGTGTTTTCTGCAGTGTCTGTTTCACCTTATGCCCTTTTTACTTTTGCCGTCTTTTTTTTTTTTTTTTTTTTAATTTTTTTTTTCAACGTTTATTTATTTTTGGGACAGAGAGAGACAGAGCATGAACGGGGGAGGGGCAGAGAGAGAGGGAGACACAGAATCGGAAACAGGCTCCAGGCTCTGAGCCATCAGCCCAGAGCCCGACGCGGGGCTCGAACCCACGGACTGCGAGATTGTGACCTGGCTGAAGTCGGACGCTTAACCGACTGCGCCACCCAGGCGCCCCTTGCCGTCATTTTTGTGGTTTATTTTTTTTTCTTCCATTTCTTTCCTGAACCCTGCTGGTTACTTCCTACTGTTTTGCCACCTTGTGCTGGAGCATTTTGCTTCTGTTTTGTATTTTTATTTCATGGCAATTATTTCTGTGCCATTTGTTTTTCCTTTTTATTATATTGGCATAGAATTTGTGGCTTTGATTTCTCATTTCTTTCATTCTTTGAAGTAGGGTCACTTTTCTTGGGCCATTTAGTTTGGGAATATTCATGTAAGAAGGAAGGCCAAAGCACTGTCGAGACCAACTGTAGTTTTGAGTCTGAGCACATTGAACCTTCTTCTCACCCAACAGGATTATGCCGCCCTGGGTTATTTCAGAATCCAAAATATCCCTTCTCCCTTGCCTTAGAGAGAAGACTATTTCTGGCAAACATGGCTTGTTCTTTTGTTTCTCACTTAGTGAATGAGACGTTGCCACCTTTTGCTTCTCTAAACAAAACTGGATACAGGGGAGCTCCTGCCAGTGTGGTTGCAGCACAGAGATTTCGGTTTTGTTCTTGTCTGTGAAGCACACGTCGTTCTCTGTGAAGTCTACAGCTGCAGTGTTCTCTCTGCTTCCTTCTGTATACACTCCTATTTGGGATTTCTGGGCCTCAGTTGTCTCCTGGTTTTTCTGAAAATGAACTTGGTTTTTTTTGTTTCGTGTTCTTGTTGACCTTGGGTGGTTCTGGGAAGAGAATGGGAAAGTGTTGATTTTAGACCATCATTTACAAACTGGAAGACCTCCTTGTGGAGTTTTTATTAATACTTAAGATGAAAAACATGGAGATTTTACTTGTTGTTTCTGATTTGTTAATGTGGAACAACGATAGACTTCAATACATTTGTAGATTTTCTTCAGGAATCCCTAGAGGACTTGTTTGGCAAATCAAATTCAGATAATTGTATAATTACAGAAAACTGAGGAAATCTCCTTATTAGCACAGAAAAAAAATTTTTATGTTCCCCCCACAAGAGATTATGAATACTATTTACTTATTTATTAAATGTTTATTTATTTTGAGAGAGAAAGAGAGGGTGAGTATGAGTGGGGGGAGGACAGAGAGAGAGGGAGAGAATCCGAAGCAGGCTCCATGCTGTCCGTGCAGAGCCATGACCGTGAGATCATGACCTGAGTGGAAATCAAGAGCTGGCTGCTTCTCTGACTGAGGCACCAGATGCCCCTATAAATACTGTTTAAACACTGGTTAGTCTTGTAGAAAAACTTTGAACTTTCAGATTTCTTTATAAAAAGTACCTATGGTTGCGGCATTTAAAAGCTAATAGATTGGGGCGCCTGGGTGGCGCAGTCGGTTGAGCGTCCGACTTCAGCCAGGTCACGATCTCGCGGCCCGTGAGTTCGAGCCCCGCGTCAGGCTCTGGGCTGATGGCTCAGAGCCTGGAGCCTGTTTCCGATTCTGTGTCTCCCTCTCTCTCTGCCCCTCCCCCGTTCATGCTCTGTCTCTCTCTGTCCCAAAAATAAATAAACGTTGAAAAAAAAATAAAAATAAAAATAAAAGCTAATAGAATTCATTTAGAGGCCTGGAACCCTTTTAGAATGAATTTACTTATCTCTGAATTCATTAACAATTTCAGTTTTATAAGTCTGATTTATAGAATCAGAGACTAGTTAAGTTGTCCCCTGGCCAGATCCCACCCCAGAGATGATATAGAAAGTGTATGGAATGATTTTTCCATTTAGAATTTTAAAATATAAAAACTCAAAGCAGTGATATTTGGTAAACCATGTCTAGGTCCTGTTCTTGTGTGGTCATCTATCAGTCTTCCCCAGAACACCCCTTTCGTTAATGGCATGTGTCCTTTTCAAATACAGGACTTCAGAGTCACTCCTTTTGTGTCTATTCTTGTAACTTGCTCTTGGTATACAATGAGAAGGCTTAATCTTTTATCAGATTTACACATTACTTTTGCTGAAAGTAAATTATATTTTACAACAAATCACTTGTCAGGAGTCACATTCTTAGCCTTCAAGATGAATGGGACTAACGCTTAGCCTCTCTCTAGTTAACTAATAGGGGCAAGGAGTGCTGGGCGTTTAGGAAGGGAAGTGGAGAAAGTGGAAATGCACATACTCCTGTTTCCCTCTTCAGGTTACTCAGTCTTTCCTTCGTTGTTTGGTTTTGGCAGATAGTTGTAGTTTTGGTGTTTGGGATAGTTGAAGTTGGAGAAATGGAAGTGTCATTGTGTCCTTGCGAGAAGACTATGGTTATCTGAAGAAATAAAAACATATTAGGTCATTTTGGCCATTTGTCTCCTCGCGGTGCACACAGTGGGACTCTGTTATAAAGGATAATTAAGGGCTATGCAAAGTCATTTGCTATTTGAAAATATTCATGAAGGGGCGCCTGGGTGGCTTGGTCGGTTAAGCGTACGACTTCGGCTCAGGTCATGATCTCATGGTCCGTGAGTTCGAGCCCTGTGTCGGGCTTTGTGCTGGCAGCTCAGAGCCTGGAGCCTGTTTCAGATTCTGTGTCTCCCTCTCTCTCTGCCCCTCCCCTGTTCATTCTCTGTCTCTATCTGTCTCAAAAATAAATAAACGTTAAAAAAAAATTAAAAAAAAATTCATTAAGGACAATTCTTGTACCTGTAAATTATTCCATTGTTTGTTCTTCTCTCTCTCCTTTCTCCCAACAGGGATGAAAATAGCATCAGAGCAGAGGTAGGCTCTGTGGAAAGATTTTATGTGTGTATCTTAATGAGAAGAAAATATATTCAAAATCCTTATTAACACAGCTGCTCAGCAAATTATCTCCTTTATTTATTAAACTTTTTACTTTTGGCCTAATTTTACTTTATTTTTTTAACATTTGTTTATTAAAAAAATTTTTTTAATGTTTATTTTTGATAGAGAGAGAGAGACAGAGCATGAGTGGGGGAGGGACAGAGAGAGAGGGACACACAGAATCCAAAGCAGGCTCCAGGCTCTGAATGGTCAGCATAGAGTCTGACGCAGGGCTCGAACTCACAGACCGTGAGATCATGACCTGAGCCGAAGTCGGATGCTCAACCGACTGAACCACCCAGGCGCCGTAACATTTATTTATTTTTGAGAGATGGAGAGACAGAGTGTGAGAGGGGGAGGGGCAGAGAGAGAGGGAGACACAGAATCCAAAGTAGGCTCCAGGCTCTGAGCTGTCAGCACATAGCCCGATGCAGGGCTCGAACTCACAAACCGTGAGATCATGACCTGAGCCGAAGTTGGACACTTAACTGACTGAGCCTCCTGGGCACCCCTATTTTTGACCTGATTTTAAATTAATAGGAAGGTACAGAGAAATACACAAGGGGGTCCCATTCATTCTTCACCCAACCTCTCCTGATTTAATCTTATTTCTACAGTATGATATTAAAACCAGGAAGATGACGTCACTACAATCCTTAGAGCTTCTTCTGATTTCACCAGATCTACAAGGCCTCATATGTGTGTATTTGAGTGTGTATAACTCTATATGCAGTCTAATTACATGTGTAGTTTTGTAACTACCACAATTGAGATACCTGGCTGTACCATCACCATCCCAAGTGTTACCTGATAATAGGTAACCTGTCCTCCACCCATAGTTCCTGGCAGCCACAAATCTGTTTTCCAACTCTATAATTATGTTATTTCACAAGTGCTTTATAAATGGAGCCATGCAGTATGTATCCTTTTAAGTTACTTGGTTTTTTTAATCTCTTTGCTTTTTAGTTACAGCGTTTTCATGCTATTGATTTTTGCTAAATGATGATAGCACTTTGGTTTAGCAAAGAAACTGTTCAGATTTTGTTATGTCTTATTTAGTAGGTTTCACTTGCCCACATGTAAGTCTTGCCATCAGTGTGAATCATGTGAAGAAAGCAATAGCTGAGAATGTGTGGTCAGTTTGCTCCGACTGTTTAAGGGAAAGAAGATTCTGTGATGGGCAGCCAGTACTTTCCTCTGACATTTGGTTGTGCCTCAAGTGTGGTTTTCAGGTGAGAAAAGTGATTTTTATCTGTGACTTTAGTCTTAAATATTTTTATTAAATGCTTATTATGAGTTGGACTATTGGTAATGTTTAGAACTTAAGGTAAGTTTATTCCATGTTTGGATAGACCTTTCCAAGGCTGAACTTAGAAACTTTGTTAAGGTAAAGTAAAAGGTATGTTATCTTCAGAAAGTGATCATGTGTGATTTAGAAATACTTTGAAAGGGAAGCCAACCTACTCACAGTAGTTCTCAGGCCTGGACCTGTCTTTACCTGTTTGTATTTACTTATGAAATTAATCCAAGTTTTTTTTTTTACATCTTTCTAAATTAATTTTTTTCTATGAAATGATTCTTTAAAAAAAAAAAAAAAAAAAACATTATCTTGGGGCACCCAGGTGGCTCAGTCAGTTGAGTGGCTGACTTCAGCTCAGGTCATGATCTCATAGCTCGTGAGTTCGAGCTCCGTGTCAGGCTCTGTGCTGACAGCTCAGAGCCTGGAGCCTGCTTCGGATTCTGTGTCTCCCTCTCTCTCTGCCCCTAACCCACTCACATTCTGTCTCTGTCTCTCTCAAAAATAAATAAATAAATAAATAAATAAATAAATAAATAAATAAATAATAAACAAACAAACACACCATTAAAACAGATTATCTTAACAGCTTAGAAGGTATTAATAAATACTGTAATAATTTTTTATTTATTATTATTATTTTTTAACATTTATTTATTTTGAGAGACAGAGACAGAGTGCAAGCAGGTGAGGGGCGGAGAGACACACACACACAGAATCCAAAGCAGGCTTCAGGCTCTGAGCTGTCAGCACAGAGCCCGACGCGGGGCTCAAACCCACAAACCGTGAGATCATGACCTGAGCTGAAGTCGGACATTTAACCGACTGAGCCACCCAGGTGCCCCTGTAATAATTTTTTAAATGTTTGTTTATTTTTGAGAGAGAGAGAGAGAGAGAGAGAAAACGAGAACAAGTGGGGGAGGGGCAGAGAGAGAGTCAGAGGATCTGAAGCAGGCTCTGCTGACAACAGAGAGCCTAATGTGGGGCTCAAACTCACAAACCATGAGATCATGACCTAAGCTGAAGTCACTTAGGTGCCCCAATCATTAATAATTTTTGAATAACATATTTAAGATGTATATAATTTTACTAAAATAAGAGAATTCCTTATTATCTCTCATAGACAGTCCATAAGAGGACCACTTCAGGGTTAGTTAATTCAATGGAAAGAGCACTGAAAACTGAGATTTCTTCCATTTTTCTTCTGTGTCAATCTCAATTCATGACTTTTTATGGCCAAAGATGTTTCATGTGTTATGTATCACAGAACAATCCCCAAAGGCCAGAAAGGGCAAAAAGGATATCCCTTTCCTGTTTGTTTTGTTTTTTAATATATAAAACTTTGCCAGAAACATCCAGCAGACTGCCCCTCATGTCTCATTGATCAGAATTGGATCTTATTTCTTTACTTGCCTGGTGAGGGAAATTACTATGATTTTGGTCTGAGTCTCATGAGTTGTCGTGGGTTTGGGTGGAGGTGTGGACAGTACTAGAAAATGTGTGTATAGGAGGGGGCACTGGTCTGTGGGGATGCTTGGTGCCCCACTGTGTAAAAGGCAGAGAGTGTATGCATTTTTAAATAATAGGGAAATTCACTTGCGTCACGATTGTTTCCGGTAAATACTATATAACAAAAAGCAAGTTAGCCTCTTTGCAAGAAATTAAATTTAATGAGAATCTATATTCCTTTCTGAAACTTGTCCTTCCTACTTGAAATTAAAAACAAAACTTTTTCAGTATACGTTTGAGTATGATTTAGGTTTTGATTAATTTGAAAGAAACGTAAATGTAAATTGTACAAATAGCATTCTGTTCATCTTTAGGGATGCGGTAGAAACTCAGAAAGCCATCATTCAGTGAAGCACTACAAGAATCAGAGAATAGAATCTCATTGTATTACAATTAGTCTGAGCACATGGATTATATGGTAAGTTAGATTTTTGTCACTACTTGTGTCCACTACAAAAAATATCTTCTCTCCAAGCTTTACAAGGTAAAATATTTAAAGTTGTTGTACCAGCTGATGCCTTTTAGCCTGAACACAATCTATAGAATACTGTAAGAAAATTAACATTACCCATGAATATAAAATTTAAATAAGAAAAAATTTAGTCATCCCTTTACTTTTCTTTAGCATTTTTTTGGTAGGGTAAAGAAACATCCTTCCTAGCTGATTTTTCGTAATGAACTTGCTAACACAGAATTCTAGAGTTCTAGAGAAGGAAGGTACTTCAGGCGGTCAAGTGGTTTGGTGATTCCCTGCAGGGAAAGGGAAAGCCTGGGCATATGTAGTTTGTAGAAACTCCAGTGATTTTACTACTTAACCCTGCTGGGAACCAAATCCAGTTCCCCCATGTTGCATAAAAATGATACTCATGTTACATCAAGTATCATTTGCTTTTTTCTGGTGACAAAGTAAAAATCCAGGCACTAAAACAAGTGTTTTGATTCCCTAGTTTCTTACCAGCATAACACACTACTACAGTGGCATAAATGGATACTGTATTGAAAAGCTTTCTATATGTTTTGCAACAAAAATCTTCTGATTGGAATCTGCAGACTCCTACAAAAGTTTTCAAGTTCTCCTTGAATGAATTTCCGGAAGTTTTCAAGTTTTCTTTAACACAAAACTGTTTTAACTTTGTGTTTTCATTTCAGGGACCTAAAGTTAATATAAGGATGTTTCGGCTTATAGAAGAGTTAATCACCTTTTTTAATCCAGGGCACGGGTCAGGTGCTTGCCCCATCTGTGTTTTTGCTGTTGTTGGCCCCAAGTAACAACACTGGGGAGAATGAGGAAGGCACAGAGGCGTCGTGCTATGTAAACGATGCAGTGGAGCCAAGGGAGAGGAAGAGGCTGCCATATGTGGCAGCTCAGCAGATATTTCTCTGTAATCTGAACAGAACAGTGGTCTCAAACTATGGGGTGCATCGGAATCACCAGGAAGGTCTTGTTGAAATAGATTGCTGGGTCCCAGGCCTAATGATTCTGCTTTTGTAGTTCTTGGGTAGCATCTAAGAATTTACATTTCTAACAAGTTCCTAGGTATTGCCAGTGCTGCTGGTCTGGGGACCCCGGTTCCAGGACCATAGGAATAGAGGAAGGTGGAGGGGGAATTGAGTGGCACCTGGTAGAATAGGCTCATTTCAAGTGAGTCTGTGTCAGAACTTGTGTTATAGCTCTTAGGACCATAAAGATGGTATGAATCGTGATGTAATTTCAGGGGGAACATAAACACCTTACCTAGCATAATGTTGTTAGTTTTAACTTTATGGATTTTATAATTTTTTATGCTTAATTGTGTAATTTTGCTTTCATTGGTAAATAGAGTTATAAGGGTGATCAATTTATTGGGTTTTGTGAGTGGAATGTTGGATTTATATTATAATGAAAATAAGTCGCATTTGGGGAGTCTGTAAAATTATTTTCCTTTTTTAAAAAAATTTTTTTTAACTTTTATTCATTTTTGAGAGACAGAGGGCAAGCAGTGGAGGGGCAGAGAGAGAGGGAGACATAGACTTGGAAGCAGGCTCCAGGTTCTGAGCTGTCACCACAGATCCCGATGTGGGGCTTGAATGCATGAGCCATGAGATCATGACCTAAGCCGAAGTCAGATGCCTAACTGTGTGAGCCACCCAGGAGCCCCTAAAACTATTTATTTTTAAAATGATAATACATTTTGGTTGTTGTGAGGAATTAGAACATGCATGTAAAGCATTTACCAACGTAGTAGATGCTCAAGTAAGTGGTTTTAGTTATTTCTGATGGAAGCAAGTAGAACTAGTTTATGGTGAGCTGTCCTCTTTTCTCCAAATTCACTGCCATTATGTGGTTTTTCTTTACATTTCCTTTTTGTACCTTAAAGTTACAATATATTTTATAACACGTAAAAATTAAATAGCAATGTCAGTAAAAATTCCTTGACATTTCAGTTTTTTTTTTTTTTTTTAATTTAGAGAGAAAGAGTGAGCAGGGGAGTGGGGCAGAGAGAGAGAGAGAGAGAGAGAGAGAGAGAGAGAGAGAGAGAGAATGAACCTTAAGCAGGCTCCATGCTCAGCATGGAACTGACACAGGGCTCGATCCCACCACTCAGATCATGACCTGAGCTGAAATCAAGAGTCAGTCAGATGCTCAATTGACTGAGCCATCCAGGCACCTTGCAAATGAGCAATTTTTATTATTTTAGGCAATAGTTACTTAAGTAAAATTTGAGCACATATTGTAGTGTAAGCCTGGTAACTGTAACTACATTGTTTGGATTCCATCATGGTCTATTAGAAAAGATATTTTGGGAAGGTTTTCTGTGACTTGTTTCCTTCACAGATTTATCTGTATATCTGTATGCAAGTGATAGAGTAATGTTTGTATTTTGAGTATGAGTAAATATTTGACTGCATTTTGAGTGCTATTTAGAAAAGGAACCCATACCTAGTTTATAGTCGTGATCCCAGGACCACCAATAATTTAAGAATATTGTGAATATGTAAAGTGGTGTTGGTATAACATGTTTATAAAACACTTAAAAACATTTTCAATAGGTTCAAATATATTTTCTTGTTTGACCATTAGATCTTATGAAAATAAAGGAAGCAGGTAATGATAGTATATAGAAAAAACCTTTCTTAAAACTATATGCACTAATGAGTAAACTTAGTGGAGGACAGTTTTCTAAAAATGAATGTGCTTTTGAAAATCTCTTTGAAAAAAAAAAGTATAAAAAAAAAAAAAAAAAAAAAAAAAAGAAAATCTCTTTGAGAGCCCTGTCTTCTGAACGAAGCCCAAACACAATAAAACTCTTATCCAGTCTTCCCCATCTCTGTAAATGGAAACTTCATCACTTAAGTATTCAAGCCAGAAGCCTAGCAGTTACTTTCTTTTCTGTGTTATTTTGTTTTTTTAATTCTTTAACGAAAGTAGACAAAATGGTATAATGAAATCCTCTGTACCCATCACCCAGCTTTAAACATTCTCAACTCACAGTAAGTCTTGTTTCCTCTGGACCAGAATTTCTCAGTCTCCATACTGTTGTCATTTTGGCTGATAATTCTTTGTTGTGACAGGACTATCCTGTATGTCGTAGAACGTTTAGCATTCTCTACCCAGTGGGTGCCAGTAGCACTTCCCCAGTTGTGACAACCAAAAATGTCTCAGAGTATTACCAAATGTCCTCTGGGGGGCTGGGGGGCAAAATTGCTTCTGTTTGAGAATCACTGACATGCCCTCATCCATTTCCCCCTTTCCATGGCAGTTATTTGCATACTTCTCTGTTCCTTCCTGAAATACGTGTAAATTAAATCTGTTCATTTTTATCCAAATCCACTGCTTCTACCTTGGCCTGCTTCTGTTCCCTATTCCCTCCATCTGACATTAGTCAGAGTGCTGTTTGTGAAATGCGAATGGGATCACGTCACTTCCCTGCTTACAAAACTACTCATGACTTTCCATTACACTTAGGATAAACTACCAGAACTTTAATTTGAATAAGGCTGTGCCTGAACCGTCTCCTGTTTATTTCTCTAGACTTCCCTAATGCCTCACCCTAGGTATACTTTTTTGCCCCTCCTTCATTTAAGTATAAGACTCGATAAATATCAACTTTATTACCTGGTGTGCAACATTATTGAAGATGCTTTCATAATATTTGCTTACATTTTATATTTTTTCAGGTGTTACGAATGTGATGAAAAATTATCAACACACTGTAATAAGAAGGTTTTGGCTCAAACAGTTGATTTTCTCCAGAAACATGTTTCTAAAACACAAACAAGTAAGTTAAGCAATTGCTAAAGAAATTTTTATTAAAGTATGATATTTTATATTTACTTTAAAATAGATTTACTTGGGGTGCCTTGGGTGGCTCAGTTGGTTAAGTGTCTGACTCTTGATTCTGGCTCAGGTCATGATCTCATAGTTTGTGAGATTGAGCCCCACATCAGGCTCCACACTGACAGTGCTGAACCTGCTTGGGATTCTCTCTCCCTCTCTCAAAATAAAGAAAGAAAGAAAATAACACCCTCCCCCCCCACTCATGCACAATGTGTGCGCTCTCTCTCTTTCTCTCTCTCTCAAAATAAATAAACATTTAAAAAAATAATAAAATAATTTACTTTAAGGGCACCTGGGTGGCTTAGTTGGTTGAGCGTCCGACTTCATCTCAGGTCATGATCTTGAGGTTTGTAAGTTTGAGCCTTGCATCAGGCTCACTGCTGTCAACCTTTTAGCACAGAGCCCACTTTGGATCCTCTGTCCCCCTCTTTCTGCCCCTCCCCCACTTGCACTCTCCCAAAAATAAATATAAAATTATTTTATTATTTTTTTTTTTTTTTAGTTTTTTTTTTTTTTTTTCTACGTTTATTTATTTTTGGGACAGAGAGAGACAGAGCATGAACGGGGGAGGGGCAGAGAGAGAGGGAGACACAGAATCGGAAACAGGCTCCAGGCTCTGAGCCATCAGCCCAGAGCCCGACGCGGGGCTCGAACTCACGGACCGCGAGATCGTGACCTGGCTGAAGTCGAACGCTTTACCGACTGCGCCACCCAGGTGCCCCTAAAATTTTTTAAATATATATTTATATTTACTTTATGTGAGCTTTTCATATAAAGACTTCATAAATTCATAAATAGTACCCTAGATTTTACTTTGACCTCATAGCACAAGTGCCATGTGTTCCTAAGTAGCACTCTTATGATGTTATCCTGTGTTATATTTACATGACTGATATGAGAGGCCAGAGAGGGTAGTGACTAGATTGTGGGCTTCTGAGTGAAACAGTGCTGAGTTTGAATTCAGCCTCCACTTAAGTTCCTTATTGTCCATGTGTCTTTTACTTCTTAGTTTACTTTTAAAAATTAGGATGACTGGGTGCCTGGGTGGCTCATTTGGTTGGGCGTCCAACTTCGGCTCGGGTCATAATCTCACAGCTCATTAGTTAGAGCCCTACATCAGGCCCTGTGCTGACAGCTCAGAGCCTAGAGACTGCTTCTGATTCTGTGTCTCCCTCTTTCTCTCTCCCCCTTCCCCACTCACACTCTGTATCTCTCAAAAAATAAACATTAAAAAAATTAGGATGGTAACTCTATTGTGTGGGGTTATTGTGAGGCTTAGAGATAATGTTTTATAAAAATTTAGAATATTGTGTGTAGAAATGCTTGCATAGTGCCCAACACATATTTGTGAGGTGACATTTGTTATGTAATCATAGTGTAGTTCTGACACTAACTCCCTGGAGTTGGCTGACCCTACAGATTAAGGGCTTAGTCCCCCAACATGATTGCCCTCACTTCAGACACCATCCTCAAGCCCAGAGGTTCTCAGGCCATTCACATTTCTGACAAACTGGCTATAAATTTAGGGGTTCCCATGATCCCTCTGAGGCTCAGTAATTTCCTAGAATGACTCAGAGAACTCAGGAAAGTGTATACTTAAAGTTAGTTTTATTATGATAGAAAAAAAAGAGATACAAATCAGGACAGCTAAAAGAAGAGACACATAGAGCAAGTACTGGGAAAGTCCCGAACATGAATCTCTCGTATCTTCTTCCTGTGGAGTCAGGACACATCACCTTCCCGGCACATCAATGTGTAACCATACACACAGAGTATTGTTAACCAGGGAAATTATCTGGAGCTGTGGTGGTCCAGAGTTTTTATTGGTGCTTCATGGACTAGGCATCAATTGAATCATTGGCCACATGCTTGAACTCAGTCTCCAGTACCCCTATCCTCTAATCACACATTGGTCTTTCTGGCATGGCTAGCTGCCATCCTGAGTAATCTTATTAGCATAAGCTGTCTAGGAGCTCACCAAGAATAAGAAAGACACTCCCGTCCCTCTGGAAATCCAAGGATTTAGAGAGTACTTTTCAGGAAGCTGGAGGCCAAAAGGCAGACAAATCCTTTATTATACAATAGTAATGTATTATATATTATATACTTTGTTAACATATGTTGTTACCTGACATACAAATAATATATAATACATGTTAATATAAGGAAACCATCAGCAAGGCTAAATGGCAACCAACAGAATGGAAGAAGATATTTGCAAATGACATATCAGATAATGGGTTAGTATCCAAAATCTGTAAAGAACTTATCAAACTCAACACCCAAGAAACAAATAATCTAGTGAAGATATGGGCAAAGACATTGAATAGACACTTCTCCAAAGAAGACATCCAGATGGCCAACCAACACATGAAAAAATGCTCAACATCACTCATCATCAGGGAAATACAAATCAAAACCAAAATGAGATACCACCTCACACCTGCAGAATGGCTAACATTAAAACAACTCAGGCAACAACAGATGTTAGCGAGGATGCGGAGAAAGAGGATCACTTTTGCATTGCTGGTGGGAATGCAAGCTGGTGCAGCCACTCTGGAAAACAGGATGGAGGTTCCTCAAAAAACTAAAAGTAGAACTACCTTGTGACCTAGCAATTGCACTACTAGGCATATCCCTGTACCAAGGGATACAGGTGTGCTGTTTCGAAGGGACACAGGCATCCCCACGTTTATAGCAGCACTATCAACAATAGCCAAAGTATGGAAAGAGCCCACATGTCCATCAATGGATGAATGGATAAAGAAGATGTGGTATATATATACAATGGAGTATTACTCGGCAATCAAAGAGAATGAAATCTTGCCATTTGCAACTGCGTGGATGGAACTGGAGGGTATTATGCTAAGTGAAATTAGAGAAAGACAAAAATCATATGACTTCACTCATGTGAGGACTGTAAGACACAGAACAGATGAACATAAGGGAAGAGAAGGAAAAATAATATAAAAATACGGAGTGGGGGGACAAAACATAAGAGACTCTTAAATATGGAGAACTAACAGAGGGTTACTGGAGGGGCTTGGGAGAGGGGATGGGCTAAATGGGTAAGGGGCATTAAGGAGTCTCCTGAAATCATTGCTGCACTATGTGCTAACTAATTTGGATGTAAATTAAAAAAATAAAATTAAAGTGATGTACAGATAAAAGTTTGCTACTCCAGTTAAGACATGTATTGGCATGCTTTCTAAGTATGGTTTTCTACTCCATGGAGCTGAATTAGCTCAGTCTGATGACTACTGTTAACCTACAAGGTACTACTCTCTGGTACTAATCCTGACATGCAATTAAGAAGAGGAAGAGAGTTTTCTGGTAAAAATAAAAAATCTTCCACATTCTTCTAAAAAAACCCCACATGTTAATATAAATGAGTATATAGAGAAACAGTGTCTTCAGAAATTAAAAAAACATTTATTTTAATGTTTATTTATTTTTGAGAGAGAGAGGGACACAGAATCTGAAGCAGGCTCCAGGCTCTGAGCCGTCAGCACAGAGCCCTACGTGGGGCTCAAACTCATGAACCGCAAGATCACGACCTGAGCCAAAGTTGGATGTTTAACCCACTGAGCCACCCAGGTGCCCCTTCATTCAGAAATATTAAGTGTGTACTACATGCTGGGTTTTATACTTTATACTGTAAGGAATTCAATGGTAAAGAATTTTTATTTTATTGGAAGTGTGATGGAAGCTACTAAAGTATTTTAAGCAGGGGAGTAACAGTCATTTCAACGTCTTTTAATAACATTACTCTGATTGCTGTATGGACTGTTGGAGTTAAGAGTGGAGGTGAGGAGATCATTACGAAGGTCAAGGAGGTTTCTCAGGTGAGAAACCAGTAGAGGCACTGATGGAAAGTGGGTGGATTGGATGTGAGTGAGGGAGAGTGGGAAAAATCAGTACACACCTCAGGATTTTGGGTGACTGGGTGAATGGACATGAGAAGTTTGAAATGCCTTTGGCCCACAATTGAATTGCTTAGTAGGTGGCATTCAGAAACTGAAAATTTGTATTAAAATGTACTAGTTGTTCGGCTGTATGTTCTGCAGCTCAATATGTAATTGTTTTTGTCAGCTATTGCTCTGAGACAACAATGGTGGAGAAATTGGTGAAGGAACTGGAGGAGGTAAACACAGGTGCCTGGACAGCTGAAGCAATGGTTATTTTTTTCACTCATTTATTTATTCAACAGACATTTATTGAAATCTTACTCTGTCCCAGGCATACTAGTTGTAGCTGTCTACAACAATTGAGCAGTTGTAGCTGCTCAAATAAAGAACTGGCAAAATATGATGATGATAGACATTTAACATTTCAAGAATAGATGTGGGTCTTAATGCTGTCTCCTGAAAGCCACACATTTAATGTGTTTTTTTCTGGCCATAAGATATATAGGGATATGATGCCGGGGCAGCCAAAGTACAATTGCAGGGATTATTTTCTCTGGATTTTTTTTTTTTTTTTAACCTTAGAGTTTCCTTGAGATGAAGAAAAAGCCAGTCTAATTTGATTTAACTTTACAGATTTCTTGAATATTTATTATCAAAAAGGATATAAGGAAGGGAGCATGGAATGATATGGTAGAAAGAACATGGGCTTTGTCAGGGGTGGGGGATCTGGCATTCAGATTTGACTCTTTCAGTCACTGGCAGGTTACTATTCATCTGAGCCTCATTTTCCTCAACAGCACCTGCCTCTTTTCCATGGTGTTTCAGGGAATAGAGATTGATAAGACAGTTCCTGTCCTAAAGAATAAAGATAAGCAGAACAGAGTTGTATTTTGACTGAAGTTCAAGCAAAGGCTTTCAGATATTCCAAAAGGGTTGTAATGTTCAATTGAAAGGAACTGAGAAAGAATCGTGAATGAGCTGGCTTTCAAGCTGACCCTTCAAGGTAGAATTTTAGTTAGGTAGAGATGAGAGCAGCAATCATTACCGGTGGTGGGAAGCACACGTGTAGCCTTTAATTGTGTTTATGGAACCATGGGTAGCACCTGGAATAATGGAAACAGGTTATTGAGGGAATTTGAGAGAGTGTGGAACCTTCACAGTTAGGGAGAGACATACTTCTGAGGTCAGGGTTTCCAGAAGTTCTAGGTCAAAATGTCATTATCTTTGTGTTTCAAGCTACAGTATCTCTCAGGTAAGTTTGATTTAAAATAAGATTCGTTGGCATTCTGGAAGTAAGTTTATTTGGGATGTAATCTGCAGTACTTTTTGTTGCATAAGGTTTGTTTTTATAAAGTACATTAAAAATCAGACATGAAAGTTGTTATTGAGGTTTGTAGGAATGCTAGATATGATTATGCAGCTATTGTAAATAATTGTGAAGACTGTAGAAATATAAAAATGTCTGCATACAGTAATTTTAAAAGAATATGAAACTATATTGTATTTTAGGTGGGAGGATAAGAATGATTTTAAAAGATTCTTTTTGGGGCACCTGGGTGGCTCAATCTGTTAAGCGTCCAACTTCGGCTCAGGTCATGATCTCGTGGTTCTTGAGTTCAAGGCCTGCATCGGGTTCTGTGCTGATAGCTCAGAGCCTGGAACCTGCTTCAGATTCTGTGTCTCACTTGTGCTCTGTCTCTCTCTCAAAAATAAATAAATATTAAAAAATTTCTTTAAAAAGATCCTTTTTATATTCTGCTCTAAGAAAAATAACTGCTGAGAGAAAAGCCTGTACCTATACTTACACATGTTGTTAAGTTATGCAAAGCCTGAGCAATTTCATGTCTGATAGATCTAACTTAGCTTCTTTACTCAGAGAATCAAAGCCAGTGCCCCATCCATTTCTAAACACTGCTAGTTCAGTAAATCTTAGCTTTTGATCTCAGTAGCCCTTTAGACTCTTAAAAATTATTGAGGAATTAAAGTGCTTTGATCAGGTAGGTTATATCTATCAATATCATATGGGAAATTAAAATAAAAAATTACAGTATTTATTTTTTTTTTTTTAATTTTTTTTTTTTCAACGTTTATTTATTTTTGGAACAGAGAGAGACAGAGCACGAATGGGGGAAGGGCAGAGAGAGAGGGAGACACAGAATCGGAAACAGGCTCCAGGCTCCGAGCCATCAGCCCAGAGCCCGACGTGGGGCTCGAACTCACGGACGGCGAGATCGTGACCTGGCTGAAGTCGGACGCTTAACCGACTGCGCCACCCAGGCGCCCCTGAAAAAAATTACAGTATTTATTAAATCACTGAAAATAGCAAGAATTTCCATGACCTGTTAACACAAATTATATGTTTTTAGGAAATATAACTATTTTATAAAAGAACACAAACTTAGTAAGTGGCATTATTTAACATTTTTACAAATCTTTTTTTTTTTAATGTTTATTTGAGAGAAAGAGAGGGAGAGCAGGTGTACGTGAGCCGCAGAGAGGCAGAGGGAAAGGGAGAGAATCCCAAACAAGCTCTGCACCATCAGCATGGAGCCTGACATAGGGCTTGAACTCATGAACTATGAGATCATGACCTGAGCCAAAACCAAGAGTGGGGCACTTCACCGACTGAGCACCCAGGCACCCCAAAACAGATTTATTTCTGTTTCTGCCATTATTGATTTTTTGGTCAAGTGAGAGATATTGACAAATCACGTGTAATTGCTTAATAATTGCTTGTTTAAGTAGGGCTGTGATGGAGCAAGTGCAGGGGACTGTGAGGACACTTTGGAGTAGTATCTAATGTAGACTGTAGGAGCCAGGATGGTTTTATTTAGAGGAAGAGCCTTCTAAGCCAAGAGCTAAAGGATATGTAGAAATGAGCTAGGCACAGGGAAAAGGAGTGTGTGTTCCAGGCAGAGGAAATAGCTCATTGGTGAGGGAGCTTGATATGTTCAGGGAATTCAATGGAGCTGCAGGGTTGAATTTTGTGATATTGGAGGATGATGAGAGGGTGAGACTAGAGGTAAGCAGGAACAGATATTGAAGGGCCGTGTAAGTTTAGAGTTTATCCTGTAGGCAGTGAGCAACCACTAATAGATTTTAAATGAAGAAGTTTTGTGTTTTAGAAGAGTCACTTAACTGTAATAAGGAGATAGATAGGAATGCCTTTGTATGTATACCTACTTACTCATACATGTGGCAGTATCAAATTATAATGGAACTAAAGATTTTTTTTTAAGTTTATTTATTTATTTTGAGAGGGGCAGAGGACGCCACGAATCTGTGAGGTCATGACCTGAGCTGAAATCAAGAGCTGGATGCTTAACCAACTGAGCTACCCAGGCGTCCCAATATTTTTTTTCTTTTTTAAGGTTTATGTATTTATTTTTGAGAGAGAAAGCACAAATGGGGCTGGGGGAGGGTTAGAGAGAGGGAATGAGAGAGAATCCCAAGCAGGTTCCATCCTGTCAGCTCAGCCCAGTGTGGGGCTCAAACCCATGAACCATGAGATCATGGCCTGAACTGAAGTTGGGTGCTTAACCAACTGAGCCACCCAGGTGTCCCAACTAAAGGTTTTTAAGGCTAATGGTTAACTAGGAGTTAGTGGAATTTTGAGAACAGACAGGTGAAGTAATTATTATTCGCTTCCAAGGCAGGGGAATAGTGGGGCAGCAAGTTTTTTCTTTTTACTCTTTAAAGATTGAACTTTGCAGCTGCAGAAATAGGCAAATTACATTAATACTACATGACTGGCTTAGGTAATTGCATTAAGCAGCTGAGGAAACCCCAGTGCAGGTTCCCAGAAGAATACTTACAGCTGTGTAGATTTCACATCTGATGCTAGGATTTGCTTTAAAAAAAAAAAAAAAAAAAAAAAAATCCGTCCACACTTTCCCCTCAAACACATACCAGAAAACTAAAAACAAGTAAAACCCCATATAATAAAAAGGTCATGTATAACACAAGACTGAAAAAAAAGCAAGAAAGCTTTATTGTGAGACCCGCTGAGAAATATGTATTACTAAAAAGTGGGCCACTGTTCTCCGAAGGCTGATGAAATTTGTCACTTTGATAGTCTTGTAAATGTAATGTAAATATTCTGCAAACACTTACTGAATATATGTATTCCTGGTGAAATAGTATTTAATATTGGTTTGCTTTTTGTGAGCTAGATGGATGATTGACAATCCCACATTCTTAATAAATTGGGCCCATAATTTTTAATACTGTTGAGATGCTATTTTTAGAGAGCCTAGAGAAAGCCTAAAATATATTCTATTAAATTAAGCTTAGGCTTTTGGAATAAAAAGCCACAAGTTATGTTGGTTCTTTTGGTTTTACTAGGAATAAGTTTGCTGTATCTTTTTTTGAAATAAGAAAGTAAATGGCATATTTGGGATCTGAAATAAGTATCTGGGGATAAATAATATTGTGCCTAACAATTTGAATATATAGTAATAGATTTTGTTTTGCTATAAAGTGACAGTCATACACCTAATTTATTTGCATTTTCAAAAATAAGTACTAAAAATCGTTATTTCCACATGTAAAAGGGGTTAGGGACAAAAAGATGTTGGGTGTTTAAAAAACAACATTAGGCATAGGGATTTTTTTTTTTAACTTTTTAAAAAATGTTTATGTATTTTTGAGAGAGATACAGAGTGCGAGTGGGGCAGGGGCAGAGAGAGGGAGACGCAGTATCTGAAGCAGGCTCCAGGCTCTGAGCTGTCAGCACAGAGCCTGATGCAGGGCTTGAACCCACGAACTGTAAGATCATAACCTGAGCCAAAATCAAGAGTAGGACGCTTAACCGACTGAGCCACTTTGGCATCCCTGCCCATAGGGATTTGAATCCACAGTTCTCCATCCAAACTACAGAACACAGAAAATTGTTTGAGTGACTGTTTTCTCAGTTCTCCCAAAAGATGGCACTAACTAGCTGACTGTAACCTTGCAAATACATAGGGAGAAGTTAGTTGCATGAAGTGGGTGCCTAGGGTATTAGGGCTTAATTCTTTTGAGGAACCCTTTGAGAAAAGCTGCTGTAAACTTTAATAAAGATATACATTCACACCAAAGACATCCAGCAATGGATTACATCCGGCTTTTGCTAAAAGAGTAGTGGCTTTTTCTCTCATATCACCACTAGCATTTCAGTAGTGTCTTCAATTATCACACTTATTAACCTTATCATCTGTTATTGTCTAGACGGTAGGTCGTAATGGTTAAGTTTGTGGATTCTGAAGCCAGACTACCTGGGTTTGAATCTTCTATCACTAACCGTGTGCCTCAATTTCATCTTCATCTCTGCAGTGGGGACAATTACCAGAGGAAATAATGCTCTCAAACTCTGTCTTTAAGCAAACTGTAAAATAAGTTTACTTTCCCTGTGCCCACAGGAAACTAGGGAATCGCCAGTGTTCCCCTTTTGGTTTAACCAAGGCAGTTCACAAATATTTTTAACTTTGAGAAAAGGTAGATGTTTAATATTGCTTGGCAACAAATTTACTATTCACTGTTTTCAATTTTCTCCCACGAAAGCTGCATCTCTGTGTACTTCCTGTTTATTTTTGTAGGTTAATTTGTTGAAATTTCTGGCCAGTTTAGAAACACCTTGAATTTTGGTCACTGTTGCTAAACTGCCCTACAGAAAGATTATACAAAGGGTATAGTTGACAAGAATACCCATCTTTCTGTATTTAACTTTGTTTATAGTTTTCAGGTGTCTTTTTTTCTTTTTTTTTCAGTAGTGAAGTTTTTAATGTCATCATTACCAGTTCCATCAGTCTTTCCTGTGAAGATTTTTTAGCCTTTTGGGCCATGCTTTGAAAGTTTTCTGAACTCCAAGATTATAAAGATATTCACCTACAGTTTCTTATACATTACTTTTTTATATATGTCTGATTTAATATTTTTAAGTTTGGTTTTAAAAAAGATAATCATAGTATCTTTGTATTGGAGTCACTTTTATGATAGGAATATTTGAGGTACTTAGGATTACTTTTTAGATACTCTTAGCCTTAGCCAAGTTGTTGAAAAAATATATCTTCTTTCTTTGCTGGTTTTCTATCTTGCAAGACCTGAGATATGTATAGAACCTACCAGGTCTATTCAGTTAGTTAACCAGCAACTCTTTGAGTACTCAGGTTATAGACTTAAAGGGAAACTACCGAGATATAAAAGAGCTTTAAAAATTTTATCTAGAATGCCTGAAGCCTTCCCTGAATGTTCTTTGCATTCTGGGGTCTATATTTTATTACATAAATGCAGTATCTGATGACAGTGCTGGTAATATAAAGGAGATAAGTAAGGTAAGATACTTATTGTGCAATTGGGGGAGGGGCAGAGAGAGAGGGAGAATCCCAAGCAGTCTCCGTGCTTGACCTCGAACCGTGAGATCATGACCTGAGCCGAAATCAAAGATGTTCATGATAACATTTTAGCAAAACTTTTAGAAACTAAATATACATGTACATTTGCTAAGAAACTGTCAGCTGAGAGTTTAAGATTCTAGTTTAAAAAAATGGTATCTGAATCAATCTCTCAATAACTTGACATACAAACAGGTATGTGTGTTTTAATAAAAAGCAATGTATTGGAAGTAATATATTATACTTAGTTTCTAAAAGTTTTGTTAAGATGTTGTTATGAATATAAGGTTTAATATCCCTATGCTGTTCACTGTGTATCAGTCTTTTTACTCGTAAATCGTAAGCAATTAAATATAAACAGTTACAGATAGTGGTTCCTATAGTACCTGACACACAATGGAAATTTAATAAATCAATTGAATTTGAATTGTTAAATTTTATAAATGTACTACTTAGTAAAATTAAAAACTTGTACTTTAAAACGCATTTAAATAGTTGTTAGAATATGTCATTTTATTTTCTAGGTAAATGATCTGATCTATTTAATATTTAACCCTAATAGCATAATTAATTTTGAGTATGTTGTCACAGACTTGGATGTAAAAGTCAATAAACAGACCCTTGCCACTTGTGTGAAGTGGCTATTTAACCATGAAATAAACTATTTTTATTGCCATTGCCCTGTGGATATATTCTTTCTGGCAGTGCTGTCCATATTTGGTGGCTGTGCATGGAGAGCCAGGTGGTGCTGAAAAGCATCGCACAGTGAAGCGTGGATATATCTAGGTTCGACATTTGTCATCCCTTACTGCTGAAGGGAAGGGTAAAATCTGTTTTTCCATATGTTTATGCTTTTTTTTCTTGCCTGCAGTTTTGTCCAGATGGTCTTATGAACATTGTTTACTTTAGGATGCTATCCCAGATGTTTTGAAAACTGATGGGTAAATGTGGTACAGAGATTTGCATGTTACAGTTTTAAAAAATGCTGTTTGTTCTTGTAAGAATAAAATTTATTTCTGGAAAAATAAAACATTTATTCCAAGTGAATGATAAATACTGTAAAATACAAAAACATATATGTGTATATGTATATATGTTGTATGATTAATATAATCTATATAGTTTATTTTCCCCAACATTTTTTCATGTTAATTAGCAAAAAAACATTATGGCAATGTTAAGTATAAGAAGTACTTTTGAGGAGTCATTTTTTCAGGGTTACATACACCTAAATATGTAAGACTCTTGCCTCCCAATCTTTTATAATTCTCATTGTGCATGAATCACTGAAGAGAAATTAGGTGGTAAAATGACAATAGATTTATAGTCAAAAGATTGTCTTTAAGACTTTGGGCAAATTACTTAACATGTTGCAGACTGAGTTTTGTAAATGTAAAATCAGAGTAACAACCTTGCCCAAAAAGATGGACTATTAATGCTTGGATTTAATTACTCTATCATCTTTAATCTCTTAACAATCACTATGAAGCCATCTAGTGGCAATTGCTGTTAATGAGAGCTGAAACCTGCTTTAGGCTCTGCTTGGGATCTCCGTATAATTAAGAGGTAGACTGCTCTTATTCCCAAACCCAGCCGGGATCCATATGGGGCCTCCTCTTGTTTGCGTAGTGCTTCCTTTTTTTTTTTTTTAATGTTTATTTTTGAGAGAGTGCACGTGAGCAGGGGAGGGACAGAGAGAGAGAGAGGGAGACACAGAATCTGAAGCAGGCTCCAGGCTCTGAGCTGTCAGCATAGACCCCAGTGCAGGGCTCGAACCCATGGACCGTGAGATCATGACCTGAGCCTAAGTCAGATGCTTAGCTGACTGAGCCACCCAGGCGCCCCTTGTGTAGTGCTTCTTAACCACTGACTGGCTTTTTCATTTGCTTTCACATTTGCTTGCAGGTTGGAATATTGTCTTTGCTTCTTTTCCTGTTTTTCCTTTTCTCCATTGGCTGGCCTCTGCATGTCAGTGACTTCTCCATTGATTGTACCAGCCTTTGCCCCCAAGCTTTAGTATGGGATTTAATTCTTATCACATGTTTTAATATATGGAAGACAGGAGAAGAGATCTATCTTGCTAGTTCTTTTCTGTGTTAACCCAGAACTCTAGGGTTGTGATAAGATGTTACCACATGTTAAAAAGAAAAGCCACAGTGGCGCCTGGGTGACTCGGTTAAGTGTCCGACTTTGACTCAGGTCATGATCTCATGGTTTGTGGGTTCAAGCCCTGCATTGGGCTCTGTGCTGACAGTGTGGAGCCTGCCTGGGATTCTCTCTCTCTCTCTCTCTCTCTCTCTCTCTCTGTACCCCTCCCCAACTCTTGCTTTCTCTCTCTCTCAAAATAAATAAATAATTTTATTTATTTATATTTATAAATATTTATATTTATATTTATAAATAATTCTTTAAGCAAAGAATTAGCTGAAAGAATACAATTAAGAAAAGCCAAAAAGATAGGAGAACCACAGTCAACATAAAAGGCAAGTTCATATTAGCAATTCAGAAAATCCAGTTAGAAATAAGAGATAAACTGGAAGGGGGGAAAAAACCAGGAAGTTATAGGAAATGATTAAAAGTGAGGACATATAAACAACGGACATGAAGAATAGCTTACGAAGATCTGGATTTTGGCACAAATAACAATTCTCTGGTCTGTCTTCACACACTTACATAGTGCTTACCTTGCTGGGTACTTTGCAGATAGCAGCTCTGCATTTAATCTGAAAACATTATAAGAAAATGTGTTGGGGCACCTGGGTAGCTCAGCTGGTTGAGCATCTGACTTTGGCTCAGGTCGTGATCTTGTGGTTCGTGAGTTTGAGCCCCGTGTCAGACTCTACTGACAGCTCAGAGCCTGGAGCCTGTTTTGGAATCTGTGTCTCCCTCTCTCTGCCCCTCCCCAATTCATGTTCTGTCTGTCTGTCTCTCTCTCAAAAAATAAATATTAAAAAAAAAAGAAAGAAAATGTGTTAATAACCCCCCTCGATTGATGCCTTTTTTTGGCAAAAGTCACAGGTGCCAAGTCAAACCTTATTTGAACCAACAGGGTGTGCATGACATCATTCTGCCCTTACCCAAGATTAAAGTTTCTCTTTATGGTGTTTGCTGCCTGCTTCTGTCCCTGAACACAGAGCTACCTCCAGCATCTGTTCATCTCCCTCAGTGCTGTCATATAGAAGGGTAGGATGGGAGGGGATGTCTTAACTTACTCTTAAGAACTCATCAGAAGCTGTGGTGCCAGGGTGGCTCAGTCAGTTGGGCGGCCAACTACAGCTCAGGTCATGATCTCGTGGTCTGTGAGTTCGAGCCCCATGTCGGGCTCTGTGCTGAGAGCTAGGAGCCTGGAGCCCGCTTCCAATTCTGTGTCTCCCTCTCTCTCTGCCCCTTCTCTGCTTGCTCTCTGTCTCTCTGTCTCTCTCTCAAAAATAATAAACAATAAAGAAATAAAAAAAAAAAACTCATCAGAAGCTTAGAGGGCCAAGTTTCTACTGGATCTCCTGTTTAATCTGGTACATTTTTCATTTACATTAAATTTTTATTATGGATGTTCTCGCCAACATCACAGCCCTGTGGAAGAAAGAGTAGAGACGTTTTCTGATCCCCACCCATCTGGGGAGATAGCCAAATATTTAAAAGTTAATTAGCAGTGCAAAACACTATATCAGTATTAGATGAATAAAATGTATAATTGCGAAGAACTACAAAATCTGAAAGTTGAAAGGAATTTAAAATAATATTTCAGTTAAAACTAAAAGGTTGGAGAACTTGGCAATTTCCCATCAAACTTCAAATTATATTTTGATTCAGAAAGTAATGTGCTGTTAATTATGATCAATCATGTCAGTTAATAAATGTTAGAAATTATTCATTTTCATATTGTTTTTAAACATGATGAATTGATATTATAATGTTCAAATCTGTATTAATTATACAAATCATTGAGCCCAAAACATGCACTTATATGCCAAACATATAGGTGTTTTTTTTTGTTTTTTTTTGTTTTTTTGCATCTAAGGCATGTCCTACCTTTCTTAAAGAGCTGCACCACAGAGTCACTATAAAAACACAAAAGTCCCATCAGTTTAATAATAATGAAAAACTCCAAAAATGGCAAACTGAGGGGGCAGGGAAGAGGCCCATAGGCCAGGGGCACAGGAACCCTGCTCATGGCATTTGGCCTGGCCACAGGGTCCTGGTCCCTGGTGTTTTATTTTTTATAATATAGTTATTAATTTTTTAAACTTTTTATTTTGACAATTTCAAACTTACAGAAAAGTTGCAAGAATATAAAAAAATGCCACCATCTGGTGATTTTCCAGTTCCATCATTTCTTCTATTTATTAGTTGGCATTCTCTTGTAAGGAAAAGTTTTTCTCTTTTCCTCCCATTTAAAAAACCTATTATCCATTCAGATCCATTCTCATTTTGCTCAGTGAATAATAAACTATTAGTACCCTTCTTTATTTTGATATTCAAATTTTCCCAGATTGGACCAGTGGGAACTTACTATTTCAAAATGATGTGTATTTTGACATACTCATCAGTTTTTTTGAACACTTCCTTATTTTCTGGCACAATAAAAATGTTATAGGTTTATTTTGTTTCTTTGCTGCCCCAGGTTTAGAATCAGGAGTCTTGATTTCTTTATTATTTTTTTCAATGTATATTTATTTTTGAGAGAGAGAGATAGAGACAGAGCATGAGTGGGAGAAGAACAGAGAGAGACATAGTATCTGAAGCAGGCTCCAGTCTCTGAGCTGTCAGCCCAGAGCCCAATGTGGGGCTCAAACCTACAAACTGTTGAGATTATGGCCTGAGCCGAAGTCAGACACTTAACTGACTGAGCCACCCAGGCACCCCAAGGAGTCTTCATTTCTTTTTGTGGGGAATGGTATTTAGGAACCAAGATCTGGATGTTCTCTCCTTATTTTTTTTACTTTATTCTTTTTTAATTTTTAATTCATCTGGAATTCATTCTTCATTATGGTATGAGGTACGGATGTGTATGTCAAAATGAAAAATTATTTAGTAGGAGGATACCAACTGGAGACATTTATTTGTCTCTGACATCACTTCAGATGATTCAAGGGGAAATGTTACTTAATTTTAAGTAATATATTTAAATTTTTTAAATGATGGTTATTGAATTTTATATCTTATGTCAGTTATGTTTTCTCTAACTTAGGTGCATTCTCTAGAATCTTAAAACTTTGTGAAGAAAAATATGAAGCAGGTGAAAAAAAGAAAGGAAGAAAAGGCAACAGTGTAACACCTGTGAAAGGAATTACAAATTTAGGAAATACTTGCTTTTTCAATGCAGTCATGCAGGTAAGAGCCATCAGGAAACTTTGTAAAATGTAAAAGATTAATTTATATTTATTGGCACACCTGTAAACTAGCAAATGACAGCTAAATGTTCCCCTGGAGATTTTTCTGTTTTCTTTTTTGTTTTAGGCCATCGTTAACCATTGCTGCATAACGTATGTATGCCCCCTTTTCACACAGTGCTTCTGGAAGGCCTTCTCTGTGTTTTACTGTGATTTAATCAGTAATACTGACATTTATTAAATGTGAACATTTTTTTTTTTTTGTAAACTTAAACATTTTTTTTGCTATGTTAGATGACGTTTGAGAGCTTAAGAGAGTATTTATTCCATAGAATCAGAGGCATGTTACAACTGAATCAGAAGACTTTACTTTTGTTTTCTTTTAGAACTTGGCACAATCTTATATTCTTTCAGAACTGATGAATGAGAGCAAAGAAAATGGTACAAAACTCAAGATTTTTCCTTCCTCAGACTCTCACCTGGTAAGAAGTATGACTACCTGGATAATAGCTCTTTTTAGATGAGCCACTGATGGTGTCAAAATCTACCCTTAGTATTTCTCCGAATGTTAACTGAAATGATGTTTTGAAAAAATATTTTGAAAAAATCATTCAAAAGCATTTTGTGAAAGAATCAGATTTTAAAATTCTAAAGTTATACCTTCAAGATCTGTTAGGGTTCAAACGTATCGTGGGTCAAACAATACAAAAATATTAAGGCAGCTTTCAAACAAACATACTGGAAAAAACAAAAGGCGTTTGTTTTGTTGAGCAAAATGTCTAGGACTCCTGTTTTGTAATTACTGGTAACATTTCCTTAAATATAGCATTTTAATTCTTTAAAGGTAGATTTGGTTTTAATGGTGAACATCTAAAGGTTTTTAGGAGCCTAGTCTGAAAATGGGTTTTTAAGCTAGTGAGAAAGGAAAAAACAAACAAAAAACAGCGCTTAACATTCAGAAGCTGGCATGGCACCTACAGTTAGGCCATATTGTTCAAACAGTCTCACAGAATGCCAACCTCAGGCTAGGTTGCTCTGAGACTGACAAACTAAGACAAAGCAAGGCTACTTCATAATTTTATCTAAACACAGACAAAAGCAAAGTTCATCTACCACTGAGAAAAATCCCAAACATCTTCTTTGACCAAAGTGAGAGACTGCTACTTCTTTACTAGTTATAGCTTTATCCTTGATTTTGTCTCCCAAAGAGACTAGAATTTAGGTTATCCTAACTCAAAGATAAGATTTATCAAGATACCCAGTGATAGAATTACCCCCACTTTCTGATGGCATTCAACTGAGAGCAGACTGCTGCTTCCTTAGACTCTCCCCTAAATTACTTATCCAAAACTCAAATCCTCTATCACTTCTTTCCAACACCCTTTTTTTGAGACACCCCATGGTTTCTCATCGTGTATGTTGTCCCCAAATGTAACAAGCAATAAACCCCTCTTGTTCAACTACCAGTGTGTTCCTGGTGGTCTTTGGCTTGAGGGAGCTGACACTAGTAATAATGTTTTTAGTTAGAAATTGTGTGTGTGTGTGTGTGTGTGTATTGGAGGAAGACAGTGTATATATAGCTCATGATCTGGCTTTTGAGAACACTTAAGAAAGGGGAGTTCTAAAAATTCTTAGCTCAGTGTAGTAATCTTAGATTTTTATTTTCCCCAAGGAGACAGATTTGAAAGACAATATTGTATTTCTTTGTTGAAAGAGCAGCCTGTAAACTTACTGCCTGTTCAACCCCTTAAAATCTTTATGGTAGGTCCTATACTCTTCTAAAGTTGAGTGAGATAGTGAAAACCATTAAATGGAAGTTGATACTTAGTCACTTGAAAAGATTTCCTATTAAATGTGATTGAATGTTATGTATTTTACATGTAGAACTGTGTCTAAAGATTATTATAGGGCAGTTAGATACTATAACTGATCACTTTAGGTTTGCATTATTCTAAGAGGAGAGTTTCAATCTTAGATCTTAGATACATAGGACATACAGTTGACCTGAGCTGGAGGGCTGTCAGCATAGATCACTGCTCTTTGAATCACCAGTTTTACTTTGCCCTTTGTAAACTGTATGCCTTTTGTTTCTTTTCCTTACCTTATTGTGCTGGCTTGAACCTCTAATAACATGTGGAATAGAAATGATGAAAGCAGGCATCCTTGCCTAAAATCCCCAAATTAGGGGGAAAATATTCTTTCAATAACATTAGGAATGAAGTTAACTGTAGGTTTTTCATAGGTGTTCTTTTTTGTTTATTAATATCTGAAAGTTTGTACCTTTTGACCTCATTCACCCATTTTACCTACCCCCTCACTCCCTGGCTCTGGCAGCCACCAATCTCTTCTTTGTGTCTATGAGCATGTTTGTTTGTTTGTTTGTTTGTTTGTTTGTTTTTGGGTGTTTTGTTTTAAATTCTACATGTAAGTAAGTTCATATGGTATTTGTCTTTCTCTGTCTGACCTATTTCAATTAGTATGCCCACAAGGTCCATCCATGTTGTTTGCAAATGGTAGGATTTCATTCTTTTTTATGGCAGAATAACATTCCATTGTATAAGTATACTACATATTCTTTATCCATTCATCAGTTGATGGATACTTAGGCTGCTTCTATAATTTGACTATTGTAAATAATGCTGCAATAAACATAGGGGTGTGTGTATCCCTTTGAATTAGTGTTTTTATATTCTTTAAAAAAATTTTTTTTTATATATTTGTTCATTTTTGAAAGACAGAGACAGAGCACAAGCAGGGGTGAGGCGGAGAGAGAGGGGGACACAGAATCTGAAGCAGGCTCCAGGCTCTGAGCTGTCAGCACAGAGCCCGACATGGGGCTCAAACGCATGGACCATGAGATCATGACCTGAGCTGAAGTCGGACCCTCAACCAACTGAGCCACCCTTGAGCCCCTAAATTTTTTTTTTAATGTTTTTATTTATTTTTGAGAGAGAGAGAGAGTGAGCGAGCACGAGCAGGGAGAGGGGCAGAGAGGGAGGCACAGAATCCAAAGCAGGCTTCAGGCTCCGAGCTGTCAGCACAGAGCCTGATGCGGGGCTCAAACCCATCAACAGTGAGATCACGGCCTGAGCTGAAGTCAGATACTTAACAGACTGAGCCACCCTGGCATCCCAGTGTTTTTGTATTCTTTAGGTAAATACCCAGTTGAGTGATTACTGGATCATATGGTAGTTCTATTTTTAACTTCTTTTTTTTTTTTTTTTAATGTTTTATTCATTTTTGAGACAGAGAGAGACAGAGCATGAACGGGGGAGGGGCAGAGAGAGAGGGAGACACAGAATTGGAAGCAGGCTCCAGGCTCTGAGCCATCAGCCCAGAGCCCGACGCGGGGCTCAAACTCACGGACCGCGAGATCGTGACCTGGCTGAAGTCTGACGCTTAACCGACTGCGCCACCCAGGCGCCCCACTATTTTTAAGTTCTTGAGGAACCTCCATACTGTCTTCCAGAGCGCCTGCACTAGTTTGTGTTTCCACTAACAGTGCACAAGGGTTTCTTTTTCTCCACATCCTCACCAGCAGTGTTTTCTTTTATTTCTGATTTTAGCCATTCTGACATGTGTGAGGTAATATCTCATTATAGTTTTGATTTGCATTTCCCTGATGATGAGTGATGTTGAGCATCTTTTCATGTGTCTGTTGGCCATCTGGATGTCTTCTTTGGAGAAATGTCTGTTTATGTCTTCAACATGGCAGAGAGCACTTTTGATACTCAGAGACTATGGAAAAATTATAGCCTGTCCTTTCTGTGGTTTTAGTCAGATGGTAGATTTAAAAAAAAAAAAATTTTTTTTTTAATGTTTATTTTTGAGAGGTGGGAGGGAGAGGGGCAGCGAGAGAGGGAGACACAGAATATGAAGCAGGATCTAGGCTCCAAACTGTCATCACAGAGCCTGATGCAGGGCTCAAACCTATGAACCGTGAGATCATGACCTGACTGAAGTCAGATGCTCAACCCACTGAGCCACCCAGGTGCCCCAGATTGTAGATTTTTTTTAAGGGTAGTTGGTATGAAATATATATGTAACATGTATTTCATAAATACACGAATGAGGCGACATATTTGGTAGTTGTATTAGAAGATAACTTTCTATAATGTCCCAAGATGATATTTGGCATTTGCTTTTAATTCATTGTTTGTAAGGAGAGAGGATTACTGGTGAAGATAACATTTTAGAAAGCGAAACTTGGTGGGGGAAAAATTCTAGAATAAAATGGGTTTCTCCCTCACACAATTTTAGCTGCTTTTGTCAAGCTTTTTCTCTCCATTTTAAAAGAGAGGGAATGGTGTACTAATTTCGTGACATAATTTCCCATTCGTTATTTTATTCATAAAATATTTTGGGAAAAGAAAGCTATGGAGTTTGCTAATAAATATAATTTATTAAATATAATTTATGATTGGAAATAAATACATATCAAGTAGATAAGTAATTTCACTTTTTAGGAAAGCACATTAAGGGACATTTATAAGCAACTAAATATTGGTGATTTAACTCTTAAACTAATACTTTCATTAAGTAAAGAGCAGAGGATATGAGAATACCTGTGTTTTTCAAGGTAAGACATTTAATTCCATTATCCCATTTTTTTAAATATTCATTTTATATGTGTGGGAATAAAGTTTCTTAATGCACTTGAGGCAATTTAGTTGTCATCATTTAAACAAAGTATAACTCTTAGTTTTTAATAATATTTAAGTTTAAAATTGCATATTTCTGACAAAGAGTTGATCATGTTTTTAAAGGACCCATTAATGGTGGAACTTTCAAGCCCTGGACCATTGACCTCAGCCCTGTTCCTGTTTCTTCATAGTATGAAGGAGACTGAAAAAGGACCACTTTCTCCTAAAGTTCTTTTTAATCAGCTTTGTCAGAAGTGGGTGCATCTAAATTTTTGATATAAATAATTATGAGTTATAAAATTGTAATGTATCACTTAATATGGGTAGTTTCACTCTTACTATAACACTATTATTGTCTAGACTCTCAAGAGATTAAGAACTAATATTTAATTGCAGCTGTGTGCTTTATGTAAATTATATCTCATAATACTCTGAAGAAGTGCTTGTTTATCCCCATTTTATAAATAAGGAAACTGAGACTCACAGAAGTTGAGTAGCTTACTTAGTTGTATAGTGACAAAGCCAGGATTCAAATAGAGGTCTGTCCTGATTCAGAAGCCCATGATGTAAGAACAAAGAGTAAGAAAACTATAGAATTGTAAAATCTAAAAGGTGCCATAATAGGTCATCTGAACCTAGTTTTCTTATTTTTACTTTTATTTTATTATCATTTTTAAGTATACTCAACCTGCAATATGGGGCTCAAGCTCATGACCCCAAGATCAGGACTTGCATGCTCTACCAACTGAGCCAGCCAGGTGCCTTCCTTTTTTTTTTTTAATCATTTTTTAAAAAATGTTTATTATTTTGAGAGAGAGAGAGAGGCAGAGAGAGGGAGAGAGAGAATCCCAAGCAGGCTCCAGGCTGTCAGCACAGAGCCTAAAATAGGGCTTGATCTCATGAACCGTGAGATGACCACCTGAGCCAAAATCAAGAGTCAGACGCTTAACTGACTGAGCCACCCAGGTGCCCCTTTCCTTAGTTTTAGAAATGAGCTTCAAGGCAAATAGAGTTTAAGTGAATTTCTCAAGATAGTACTGTATGTTCAAAAACAAAATCCTTGGGTACGTGGAAATACATACATACCATAAAGGACCTGATGCAACTTTAATACTTTCACTTATTCCTTCATCTAAAAAAATTGAGAACTGGGGCGCCTGGGTGGCTCAGTCAGTTAAGCGTCCGACTTCGGCTCAGGTCACGATCTCACTGTTCGTGAGTTCGAGCCCCGCGTCGGGCTCTGTGCTTACTGCTCAGAGCCTGGAGCCTGTTTCAGATTCTGTGTCTCCCTCTCTCTCTGACCCTCCCCCGTTCATGCTCTGTCTCTCCCTGTCTCAAAAATAAATAAAACTTAAAAAAAAAAAAATTTTTTTTTAAATTGAGAACTTATTTGTGTCAGTTACTTGCTAGATTCTAGGGATACACAGTGTATAACATATTAAAAATAGATCCTGTCATGGAGTTCATGAGCTAGTCCAGTCCACAATTACTAAAATATGTAGAAACAAAATTCTTTAAATGGGAACTTAACATTTTTTTTTTTTATATCTCTAAGCTTCAAAATTTCAATTTAATTTAAGCTAGTTACTTGTGCCATAGCATTATATTGTATTTTATCTCATAGAATTGTACCAAGGTTAATTTTTTCAAAAATAATTGTGAAAAGAACACTTACCATGAGCTCTACCTTCTTAAATTTTTTCTTTTTTTCTCTTGAAGTTATTTATTTATTTTGAGAGAGAGAGAGAGAGAGAGAGGTGTGGGGGAGAGAATCTTAAGCAGGCTCTGTGCCAACAGCACAGAGCCCAACTTGGGGTTTGATCCCACCAACTGTGAGATCATGACCTGCTCTGAAACCAAGAGTTGGACACTTAACCTACTGAGCTACCCAGGCAGCCCTACCATCTTAAAATTTTTAAGTATACAGGGGCACCTGGGTGACTTAGTCGATCAAGCATCCAACTTCGGCTCAGGTCATGATTTCGTGGTTTGTGAGTTAAAGCCCCATGTTGGGGGCTGTGCTGACAGCTGACAGCTTAGATCCTGGAGCCTGCTTCAGATTCTGTGTCTCCCTCTCTCTGTCCCTCCCCTGCTTGCACTCTGTCTGTCTCTCTGTCTCTCTTTCTCAAAAAATAAACAAACGTAAAAAATATTAAGAAATAAATAAACATTAAAAAATTTTAAGTGTACAAAATATTGTTGACTGTAGGTGCAATGCTGGACAGGAGATCTCTAGAGCTTGTCTATCTTGCTTGACTAAAACTTCATACCTATTGATTATTCCTATTTTTCCTTCACTCCAGGCCCTAGTAGACAACATTGTGCTCTTTTATTTTATGAATTTGACTATTTTAGGTTCTTCATATAAATGGAATCACACTATTTGTCTTTCTGTGACTGGCTTATTTCACTTAGCATACTGTGCTGTGGTATTTTGAATGTGGTCGAAAATATAGAGGGTTTATTATGTGTTTAATTTAGTAGGCAAATGCTGTTTTTCAAAACCTGAAGAACAGAAAGTCCCATAAAAGTCTCAGACTTTAGTGCCTCACAGAGTTCAGAAGTTTTTAGGAATTTGTGTCAATTAGAAATTTGTTTTTGGATCTCCAAAAATAACTGTTTGGCATTTTTTTTGTTTTATAAAGATTTATAAATTAAAAAAAAATGTTTAAATAATAGGTGTTCATGGATAGACGTTCAAAGTAGTATTTATCTTACTTTTTTCAAAAGTGATTATGCATACACAGACATATACACAGATTGTTGCAACTTGTTTTGCTTAATACATTTTTTACATTTTTCCATTTTAGTGCATGTGGATATGACTTACTTGATTTTACGTGTGTGTGTGCTGCACTTGTGAGAGTACATCAGTAGGATATATAGAATTACTGGATCAAACATCATTTGAAAACATTAAAAATTGCCTTTTGTTTTTTATGTTTACTTTAAAAAGAGATGTATATTGAGTGGCTCAGTTGGTTGAGCATCCGACTTCAGCTCAGGTCATGATCTCGCGGTTTGTGGGTTTGAGCCCTGCATCAGGCTCTGTGCTGAACACTTGCTCAGAGCCCAGAGCCTGCTTCAGGTTCTGTGTCTCCTTCTCTCTCTGCCCCTCCCCCGCTCACACTCTATCTCACTGTGTCTCTCAAAAATCAAAAAATGTAAAAAAAAATTTTTTTTAAGAGATACATATTAAGAAAAGTAATTTTTAAAAACCTGGTGAAGATTTGAGCCATATATGTTGAGTCTGTTTTGGGACTTTGTTCTGTTCCATTGATCTGCATGTCTATTCTTACCCCAGTCCTCCACTGTGTCAATTACTGTAACTTTATAGTAAGTCTTGGAATTGGAGAATGAGAGTTCAAACTTTACTTTTTTTTTTTTTTTTTTTAAACTATTTCAGGTCCTTTGCTTTTTCACATGAATTTTACAATCAGTTTGTTAATTGGGATTGCATTTGGAGATCAGTTTAGAATGGACATCTTAACCATGTTGCGTTCCAAAGCATGATTATGACATATCTTTTCAGTTATTTAGGTATTTGATTTTTCTCATCAAGTTTTTGATTTTCAGCTTACAAATGCTACACAATGTTGTTAGATTTACCGTTAGAATTTCGTGTTTTTAAATACTATTTATTGTAAATTGGTACTTTAAAGAAATTTCAGTTTCCAGTTGTACATTTCTAATATACAGAAATATACTTGGTTTTTGTATATTGATCTTGTTTCTTGCTGCTTTGTTTAATTCATTTACTGGTTATAATAGCTTCATGTAAATCTTTTGGGATTTCCTATGTAGGCAATAATGTCATTGGTAAATAAAGACCATTTTATTTCTTCCTTTAAAATTTGTATCCTTTTAGACCTTTTTCTTACTTTATATAGCTGGCAAGGACCTCCAGTACAATGTTGGAGTGGTGAAGTAGGCATTTTTGCTTTGTTTCTGATATTAGGGGAGGAACATTCAGTCTTTCACACGTAAGTATGATAGCACATAGATGCCTTTCATCAGGTTAAGGAAATTCCCATTCCTGGTTTTTTCTGAGGATTCTCATCAAGAATAATAGTATTTGATAAACTCCCAATAACCAATTTTTCCTTAAAAAACAACAAAACTTTATTATTTAAATAAATAAACATTATGTATTACCATTGGTATACTTTGATTCCTGGCCCAGAGAAACCATGAGATAATAAATGTTTTTTTTCTTTTAAGAAAAAAGAATGGGTATTGGATTTTATTAAATGCTTTTCCTGCATCTATTGAAATAATCATATGGGTTTTTAAAAATCTGTTGAAACAGTGAATCGTATTAATGGGTGTTCTGAATAGCTTGTATATTTGACATACATTAAGCTGTACATATTTAAAGCATACCATTGGATAAGTTTTGAGATACTATATATATATATATATATATATATATATATATATAATGTATATCTACATACTTGTGACACCATTGCCACAATCAATGTGATGAATGTATGCATCACCCTTAAAAGTTTTCTTGGGCCCTTTTGTGATCCCTCTCTCTGGACTCTCTCTCCTAAACCCCTCCCCTCTGTACCACTTACCTGTTTTTGTCACTGTAGATTCGTTTGCATGTTTTAGATTCCTATATATAATGTGTACTCTTTTTTGTCTGGCTTCTTGCTATAATTATTTTGAGATTCATCTACATTGTGTGTATACATTACTTGATTTTTGAAAGTTGAACCAGTCTCTTGTAGTTTCTATTATAAGAGTGATTATCAGACATTTCTACCAGTTGAGAATGTTGGGAGCAAATTCTTCAACTTTCTTCTGGATTCCCCACCCACCCCAATTCTTGTTATTTTGCAGTAGTTTTAAGGATCACAAGAAGTTGAAAGAAGAGTACAGAGTTACTGTGTACCCTTTATTTAGCTTCCACCATCAATAATAACTTAAACAACAGTGCATTGTCAAAACCGGGAAATTGACATTAACAAAATACTGTCAAGTCTCCTACAAATCTTTCTTGGATTTCACCAGTTTCTACATGCATTCTTCCTTAAAAGGTTCAAAGATGCTCTAGAGTGATCGTTTCTTTATTCTCATTTATGCCCATCTTTTGCTTTGTTTACTCCTTCACTCTTTTATGTTGGTAACTAATATTGATGTGCTGAGCTTTCTTTGGGTTTTGTCCATGAGGAAATATATATGTATGTGTGTGTGCGTGTATATATGTGTGTGTGTGTGTGTGTGTGTGTGTGTGTATATATATATATATATATATATATATATACACACACACAAATATGCATATGTATGTATATGTGTATACACATATATGTATATACACACACACTAAAAATATGTATGTGTATACACATATACATACACATACATATTTGTAGTTTTGTGATACTCTATGGTATGTCATGTACATTAAGGAGTGCCACCAAATTCTCAAAATACTATTATCTTCTAATTTACTAGTTTGCCCTTCAACTGTGTATAGAATTTATCCTATCTATTGATTTTTATATCTTTAGTTTTATTTTCTTCTAATATTTTCAATTGGCTATCTTATCAATATCTACACATCCCTTAAAAAAGTTTTTCTTTTTGGGGCGCCGGGTGGCTTAGTCAGTTACGCATCTGACTTCTGTTCAGGTCATGATCTCATGGTTCATGAGTTCTAGCCCCACATCAGGCTCTGTGATGACAGCTCAGAGCCTGGAGCCTACTTCAGATTCTGTGTCTCCCTCTCTCTCTGCCCTGCCCCACTCATGCTCTCTTTCTCTCTCAAAAATAAATAAACTTAAAAAAAAAAAAGTTTTTCTTTTTTACCTAATATCTAGGCTTTTATTGGCATGCCTTTATGTTTTTGTACATTCTCAACATATTGTAACATCTTTGGATCAGTTTTATAAAATTTATTTGGAGTGAAGTAAATGCATTTCAGTTGATTTTTTAACATCAGATTTCTTTGTGTTTTATGATATTGGTTTGTAGGCTTCTTGGGAGTAGAATTTTTTGTTTGTTTTTTCCCATTTTTTCCCCCTTTGCTTTCTTCCATTTCCTCCACCCTTCCTTGTTTCCCCTGCTGCCTTTTTCACATCCTCTCCCTTCCATAGCCTCTTTTCCACATATCCCTCTCTTCTCTGCCTAAAAATGTCAAATTTTAAGATAGCCTTACCTCTGAACTCTGGGCTGGCCTTGGAGATTGAGGTCTTGTATTGGCTTACAGCTGCTGCCCTCATCTGGGGGAGGTGAGAAGAGTCTATAGAAGGTTTGGCCTGGTTTCAGGTCTCTAGGCTAAGTATGTGTTCTCTTGTAGCCTTAGTTAGTATTTGCCTAAGGGCTTCCTTTCAGGCTCTTGGTAAGGTTGGCCATCCATATATTTGTGGGTTCATTTCTGGGTTCTCTATTCTGTTCCATTGATCTATGTGTCTGTTCCTGTGTCAGTATCATACTATCTTGATGATTACAGCTTTGGAATACAGCTTGAAGTCTGGAATTGTGATACCTCCAGCTTTGGTTTTCTTTTTGAGGATTGCTTTGGCTATTCAGAGTCTTTTGTGGTTCCATACAAATTTTAGGATTGTTTGTTCTAGCTCTGTGAAGAATATTGGTGTTATTTTGATAGGGATTGCATTGAATATATAGATTGCTTTGGGTATTACAGATTCTTTAAGTCCTCTTAGAATTTTGACCCAGTCCTAGGTAGAAGAAGAAAGAAAAAAAAAAATCTAGGTTTGTTTATTTATTTATTTTCAAGTTAGTTAACATATATGTCATATTGGTTCCAGGAGTAGAATTTAGTGATTCGTCATTAATTTTCTTGAATGGTTTAGAAGGCAGTAACTGGTCTGTGGATAGTTGAGATGGAGCTGTAGGCAGAGACGTGGTAGAGAAAGTTTCTCCTTTGTTTAGGAACAATTTCCTTCCTGTGCATCTGCTTTGAAAGCCACAGACTGTTCCTCCTACCTGCAACATGGCAGATGAGGATCCCTGAAGGATTCCTGTTTGCTCCTTGCAATCTTCTTCCACTTCACTGAACTTCCTTGATGCCTACAGCACAAATGTCATGTCATGCAGTTTCTGCCTTACATGGATTCCAGCCATGGAAGCCCAGATAGGGGTGAGAAATGTGTCCATCTTGGTTTCTGTCCTCTTCTCTGGTCTAGAAGGTGATCTATATCCACCAAATGCAGAAAGGGAAGCCCACAAGGGCAGTAAATCAAAGTTCTCAGCATCCTTTTGCTTTTGCTACTACTTAACAAGAGTGAATAAATGAAATTACGGTTCCTATTATAGGCTAGATTCACTGCTAGTTCAGATAGCTTTTTAGCACCAGGGACTCTCATTAGTGCATTACTAGAATGAATGTTTATTATGAGATAATAAAGAATAATGCTTGAAGTACTGGACTCAAGAATCAAAAGACTTGGATTTACATCAGTGACACACAGATTGTTCTTCAGTTTTCTCAAGTGTAAAACAGTTCATCTTGGGACGCCTGGGTGGCGCAGTCGGTTAAGCGTCCGACTTCAGCCAGGTCACGATCTCGCGGTCTGTGAGTTCGAGCCCCGCGTCGGGCTCTGGGCTGATGGCTCAGAGCCTGGAGCCTGTTTCCGATTCTGTGTCTCCCTCTCTCTCTGCCCCTCCCCCGTTCAGGCTCTGTCTCTCTCTGTCCCAAAAATAAATAAACGTTGAAAAAAAAAATTAAAAAAAAAAAAAAAAAAAAAAACAAAAACAGTTCATCTTAACTGATTTCTTAACAGCACTGTTGTGCATATCAAATGAGATATGTTGGACATACCACAAGGAGAACATTGTAAACTTGTACTACAATAAGATATTCTTACTATTTTATATTACTTTGACAAAATTCTTTCTTCATCTTAGGTCAGAGCACTATCTAAATTTAGCACTTATTTTTATTTCACTTTAGTATTGGAATTTATTGCAGAAAATACTGTTTTTTAAAGTTAATGAAATCAACTAAATATTTGCTGTGTTGATGTCTCCATGTACAGCACCTGAACCTTTAATTAATACGAGGAAATTTAGTTGTTAAATCCTTAAAATAAATACATTCACAGAGATATCAGATTATTGTTCTTTATTTAAATATAAATAACTTCTTGTTTTTCATTTGGTTATTCAGGGTAGGAAGATAATAGATCACAGTGGCTTGGGTTTGAGTACTATATTTTTGCTTGCTGTGTGACCTTGCAAATTATTTGAATAATACCTCTGAGCCCCCATGTATAAACTGGAGAAAATAGTGCATCCCAAGCTTGTTTGAGGATTGATCTATGTAAAGCTTAACATATGTACTGTGCTTGCATGTAGTAGTCACTTGATAAATGACAGCCGTATTATTCTTTTTTATTTTATTTATTTATTTCAAGAGAGAGAGAGGCAGAGAGAGGGAGAGAGAGAATCCCAAGCAGGCTCCATGCTATCAGTGCAGAGCGCCATGTGGGGCTTGATCCCAAGAACCATGAGATCATGACCTGAGCCGAAATCAAGAGTCAGATGCTTAACCGGCTGAACCAGATGCCCTGATAACTATATTATTTTCTGTGTACTGATGATCTCATCTTAATTGGAGCAGTGATCATATCTGCTCTTTTTACCTAGTGGTAAAAGGACTATATTGAATCTTTGAATATATGTTATTTAAAAATGATTTTAGATGAGGGGCACTTGGGAGGCTCAGTTGGTTAAGCAATTGAGGTTTGTGAGATTGAGCCATGCGTTGGGCTCTGGGCTGACAGCATGGAGCCTGCTTGGGATTCTCTCCCTTCTTTCTCTCTGCCCCTCCAGGGGGGCCCTGCATGCACACACATGCGCGCACACACACTCTCTCTCAAATACATTAATCATGTAAACATTCAAAAAAATTATTTTTGATGATAGTAATATATTGTTGATGAAATTATCTTTTTTCTTTCCTGTTTTGTTTTTAAATCATAGGGCCCCTCGATTTAAAGGTTTCCAGCAACAGGACAGTCAGGAGCTACTGCATTATCTGCTGAATGCGGTGAGAACAGAAGAAACAAAGGTCAGATTTCTTTAAATTGATTACATATACTCTTTAAGAAGAGGGTAAAAAATTGAAGGAGTTAATTTTTACCATAATTTTAATATGCATTGAGAAGTAATTTGATTTTTTCTAACTATTCTATTTATTCCTTTATTTATTTATTTATTTTGGCCAGTTCTTCTAAAAGATTATTTTCTTTTATCCTTTTGCACCCCCCTTATCCTTTATTAGTTGATACCCTTTGACTGTAAATAAATAAATTCAAGCTAGTTTAAATAAGGAAAAGGGAATCTAAGAATCTAGGTGACAGGAGGTATGGGTAGGGATATAGGGACAGGAAGGTTCTCAGGAATCCAGAGAATATTCTCATTTCCCTGGCTCTGTAGATTTTCTTTATTCATTTTCCTGCAAACTGAGTAGTTTCTCAGCTTCTGTCTCTGAATGATAGCACATGACCTTCATATTTTGCACATGTTGCAGTTCCACGTATATAAAACCAAAACTGGCTGTTTGTGAATCCCAACTCTGAAGAGAAACTCTGTTACCTCATGTTGGATTAGGATCCACTCAGGGATGAGTCACTGGTAACTAGGGGAATGGGATCCAAGCCTCCTGGATCAGGGAATGTTTCTGAGAAAAGAAAGAGTGGCTCATGGCCTGGATAGATTTCCCCAAACAGTGTTCATTGTCATCCTGTCCCTTTATCGATTGGGTGGTAGTTGCCTGTAATATTAAATGAGTTAAATTCAACTTTTTTGGTGGGGACCTACAAATGGGATACAAGTTTTCAGAGAAAATGCAAGATAATTAAAGCTGTCAAGTACACAGCACATATCCTTCATTTTTCCTCTATCACTCATAGCAGGACATTTTTAATCATTCATAACGGTTCTGCTGAGTCTGGATTCAGGCTCGGAATCATTCTCAACCTACCGCTGCAGGCATGCTATCTCAATCATAATTGTCACAATAGGTGAAATCCTGTTTTCCATTCAAGGTAAATATACTTCTTAATTTATGTTAATATGTAGCAGAGCAACCATGTGAAAATGAAGTACTCCTATGCTTGTGATAGCTGTTACTGTGATACTAGGCAAGGTGGATCCTCATCTTTTTGTTTTGTAAAATCTTATCTTGAGGGGTGCCTGGGTGGCTTAGTCAGTTAAGCATAGGACTCTCTATCTTGGCTCAGGTCATGATTTCACGGTTCGTGGGATTGAGCCGCAAGTTGGGCTCCATGCTGACAGCACGGAGCCTGCTTCAGATCCCCTTCCCTCTCTCTCTGCCTCTCCCCCACTTGTCTCTCTCTGACTCTCTCAAAATAAATAAATAAACTTAAAAGAATGAAAAATAAAATCTCACCTTGACTTGTAGTATTGTAGTATTCTAGTTTTCAGTAAATAAATGGGGTTCTGTTATTTTCTTTTACCTTAATGAGTTAATCACTCCCTCCTGCTACAGTGTTTATTATAGTTCTGTTCTTAATTGGCTATTTATTGACCTCTATGTTACATTAGTTAAATTCAGCTTTTGAAGGTGTCAGTCCTTTTCTGCCATCTCTCTACATGATATATGTATATATTTAAGTTATATATATCTGCATTATATATATTTAAATTTGTGTTTTTTTTTTTTTTAATTTTTTTTTTTAACGTTTTATTTATTTTTGAGACAGAGAGAGACAGAGCATGAACGGGGGAGGGGCAGAGAGAGAGGGAGACACAGAATCAGAAGCAGGCTCCAGGCTCTGAGCCATCAGCCCAGAGCCCGACGCGGGGCTCGAACTCACGGACCGCGAGATCGTGACCTGGCTGAAGTCGGACGCTTAACCGACTGCGCCACCCAGGCGCCCCTAAATTTGTGTTTTAATTCCAGTTAGTTCTACAGTGTTACATTAGTTTCAGATGTACGATACAGTGATTCAACAATTCCATACATCATCTGGTGCTCAACACAGCAAGTGTGCTCCCTAATCCCCATCACCTGTCTCACCCACCCCACCACTCACTTCCCCTCTGGTAATCATCAGTTTGTTCTCTGTAGTTAAGGCTCTGTTTCTTGTTTTCTGTCTTTTTATTTCCCCTTTGCTCATTTTGTTTCTTGAATTTCACATGTAAGTAAAATCATATGGTATTTTTCCTTCTCTGACTTACTTCGCTTAGTTCCCTCTCTAGTTCCATCCATGTTGTTACAAGTGGCAAGATTTCATTCTTTTCCATAGTGGAATAGTATTTCATTTTAGAAGTGTACCACATTTTGGGGCGCCTGGGTGGCGCAGTCGGTTAAGCGTCCGACTTCAGCCAGGTCACGATCTCGCGGTCCGTGAGTTCGAGCCCCGCGTCGGGCTCTGGGCTGATGGCTCAGAGCCTGGAGCCTGTTTCCGATTCTGTGTCTCCCTCTCTCTCTGCCCCTCCCCCGTACATGCTCTGTCTCTCTCTGTCCCAAAAATAAATAAACGTTGAAAAAAAAAAAATAGAAGTGTACCACATTTTTATTCATTCATTCATTCATTCATTCATTCATTCATTAATGGACACTTGGGCTGCTTCTGTAATTTGGCTATTATAAATAATACTGCAAACATAGGGGTATGTGTATCTATTTGAATTAGTGTGAATTTTGTATTCTTTGGGTAAAGACCCAGCAGTGCTATTGCTGGATCATAGGGTATTTTTAACTTTTTGAGGAACCTCATCCAGAGTGGCTGCACCAGTTTGCATTCCCAACAGTACACAAGGGTTCCTTTTTCTCCACATTCTCGCTAATAGCTGTTGTTTCTTGTATTTTTTATTTTACCCATTCTGACAAGTGTGAGGTGATCTCATTGTAGTTTTGATTTGTGTTTCCCTAATGATGAATGCTGATGAGCATCTTTTCATGTGTCTGTTGGCCATGTGTATGAAGTCTTTGGAGAAATGTCTATGTCTTTTGCCCATTTGGTAATTGGATTATTTGGGTTTTTTGGTGTTGAGTTATATCAGTTCTTTATACATTTTGGATACTAATCCTTTACTGGATATGTCATTTCCAAATACCATCTCCCATTCTGGAGGTTGCCTTTTAGTTTTGTTGATTGTTTCCTTTACTGTGCAGAAGCTTTTTATTTTTATGTAATTCCAATAGTTTATTTTTGTATTTGTTTCTCTTGCCTCAGGAGACATATCTAGAAAGAAGTTGCTATGGCCAGTGTCAAAAAAGTTACCACCTGTGTTCTCTTCTGAGATTTTTATAGTTTCAGATTTCACATGTAGGTCTTTAATCCATTTTGAATTCATTTTCATGTATGGTGTAACAAAGTGGTCCAGTTTCATTCTTTTGCACATAACTGAACAACTTTTCCAACACTATTTGTTGAAGAGACAGTCTTTTTCCTATTGGATATTCTCTCCTGCTTTGTTGAGGTTTAATTGTATAATTGTGGATTCATTTCTGGGCTTTCTATTCTGTTCCACTGATCTGTGTGCCTATTTTTTTGTGCCAGTACCATACTGTCTTGATGATTATAGCTTTGTGAAACAGCTTGAAGTCTGGAATTGTGATGCCTCCAGCTTCAGTTTTCTTTTTTAAAATTGCTTTGGCTCTTCGGGGCCTTTTGTAGTTCCATAAAAATTTTAGCATTGTTTGTTGTAGTTCTGTGATAATGTTGGTATTTTGATAGGGATTGTATTAAATATGTAGATTGCTTTGTGTAGAGTAGACATTTTAATAATATTTACTCTTCCTATCTGTGAGCATGGAATGTCTTTCCATTTCTTTCTCTTTTTTTTAAAATGCTTATTCATTTTTGAGAGAGAATGTGAGTGGGGGAGGGGCAGAGAAAGAGAAGGGCAGAGGATCTGAAGCGGGCTCTGTGCTAACAGCAGCAAGCCCAGTGTGGGGCCTCGAAGTCACAAACTGTGTGAGATCATGACCTGAGCTGAAGTCAGATGCTCAACCAACTGAGCCACCCAGGTGCCCATTTTTCCATTTCTTTGTGTCATTGTCAGTTTCTTTCATTAGTGTTTTATAGTTTTCAGAGTACAGGTCTTTTACCTCTTTGGTTAGGTTTATTTTTAGGTATCTTATTTTTGGTGCAATTGTAAATGGGATTGTTTGCTTAATTTCTGTTTCTGCTGCCTCATTATTGATGTATAGAAATGTAATAGATTTCTCTATATTGATTTTGTACCCTGAGACTTCACTGAATTCATTTATCAGTTCTAGCAAGTTTTTTTGATTGAGTCTTTAGGATTTTCTGTATACAATGTGTCATCTGAAAGTAGAGTTTTACTTCTGCCTTACCAATTTGGATGCCCTTTATTTCTTTTTGTTGTCTGATTGCTGTGACTAGGACTTCCAGTACCATGTTGAATAAAAATGGTGAAAGTGGACATCCTTGTCTTGTTCCCGACCTTAGGGGAAAAAGCTCTCAGTTTTTCCCCATTAAGGATGATATTAGCTGTGGGTTTTTCATGTATGGCCTTTTTGATGTTGAGGTATATTCCCTCTAAACCTACTTTGTTGAGGGTTTTTTTGTCATGAATGGATGTTGTATTTTGTCAGAGGCTTTTTCTGCATCCATTGAAATGATTATATGTTTCCTATCCTTTGCTTGTTGATCTGATGTATCATGTTGACTGATTGGTGAATACTGAACCACCCTTGCAACCCAGAATAAATCCCACTTGATCATGATGAATGATTTTTTTAATGTGTTGTTAGATTCGGTTTGCTAATATTTTGTTGAGAATTTTTGCATGTATGTTCATCAGAGATATTGACCTGTAGTTCTGTTTTTTTGTGGTGTCTTTGTCTGGTTTTGGTATCAGGGTAATGCTGGCTTCATAGAATGAATTTGGAAATTTTCCTTCCTTTTCTGTCTTTTGGAATAGTTTGAGAAAAAGAGGTATTAACTCTTTAAATGTTTGGCACAATTTGCCTGGGAAGTCATCTGGTCATGAACTTTTGTTTGTTGGGATTTTTTGATTACTGATTCAATTTCTTTGCTGGTTTTCTGTCTAAATTTTCTATTCCTCCCTGTTTCAATTTGGTAGTTTATATGTTTCTAGGAATTTTTTTTTTTTTTTTTACCATTTTATTTAATTTACATCCAAATTAGTTAGCATATAGTGCACCAATGATTTCAGGAGATTTATTAATGCCCCTTACCCATTTAGCCCATCCCCCTTCCTACAACCCCTCCAGTAACTCTCTGTTCTCTGTATTTAAGGGTCTCTTATGTTTTGTACTCCTCCTTGTTTTTATATTATTTTTTGCTTCCCTTCCCTTATGTTCACCTGTTTTTTACCTTAAAGTCCTCATATGAGTGAAGTCATATGATATTTGTCTTTCTCTGACTAATTTCACTTAGCATATGTTTCTAGGAATTTATTCATTTCTTCTAGGTTGACCAATTTTTTGGCATTTAGTTTTACATAATCTTGTATAATTGTATTTCTATGGTGTTGGTTGTTACTTCTCTCTCATTTATAATTTTATTTATTTGAGTCCTTTTCTATTTTCTTGATAAGTTTGGCTAGAGGTTTGTCAATTTTATTTTATTTTATTTTTGAAGATCTAGCTCTAGGTTTCGTTGATCTGTTCTTTTGTTTTTATAGTTTTATTTCTGCTCTAATCCTTATTCTTTCCTTCTAGTGGTTTTAGTTTGTTGTTCTTTTCCTAGCTCCTTTAGGTAAACGGTTAGGTTGTTTATTTGAGATTTTTCTTGCTTCTTGAGGTAAGCCTATATTGCTGTAAACTTCCCTCTTAGAACTGCTTTTGCTGAATCCCAATAGTTTGACTGTTGTGATTTCTTTTTTATTTGTTTCTATGTACTTTTTTATTTCTTCTTTTATTTTCTGATTTAGTTTAGTAGCAGGGCATTTGACCTTCAGGTATTTGTGGTCTTTACAGATTTTTCTTGTGGTTGATTTCTAGTTTCATAGTGTTATGGTTAGAAAAGATGCATGGTATGACTTTGATCCTCTTGAATTAGTTGAGACTTGTTTTTTGGCCTAATACATGATCTGTTCTGGAGAGTGTTCCACGAGCACCTGAAAAGAATGTGTATTCTGCTGTTTTAGGATGGAATGTTCTGAATATGTTGGTTAAGTCCATCTGGCTCAGTGTGTCATTCAAAGCCATTGTTTCGTTGTTGATTTTTTTTGTTTTGATGATCTGTCTGTTGATATAAGTGGGGTGTTAAAGTCCCCTACTATTATTGTGTTGTTACCAATTAGTTCCTGTATGTTTGTTATTAACTGTTGTTTTTGTTTTTGTTTTTAATTTTTTAACCTTTACTTCTTTTTGAGAGACAGAGACAGTCTGAGCAGGAGAGGGACAGAGGGAGAGGGTGAGACAGAATCTGAAGCAGGCTCCAAGCTCTGAGCTTTCAGCACAAAGCCTGATGGCAGGGCTTGAACTCATGAACTGTGAGATCATGACCTGAGGTGAAGTTGGATCCTTAAGTGACTGAGCCACCCAGGCATCCCTGTTATTAACTGTTTTATGTGTGTGGGTGCTTTCATGTGAGTGCATAAGTATTTATAATTGTTATATTTTCTTATTGGATTGTCCCCTTTATGACTAGATAGTGTGCTTCTTTGTCTCTTGTCATAGTCTCTGTTTTAAAGTCTATTTTGTCCAATTTAAGTATTGCTACCCTGGCTTTCTTTTGACATCCATTTGCATGATAAATGTTTCTCCATCTCCTCACTTTGAATCTGTAGGTGTCTTTTGGTCTGAAATGAGTCTCCTATAGGTAGTGTATAGATGGGTCTTGTTTTTTATATCCGTCCTATCATCCTATGTCTTTTGATTGGAGTGTTTAGTGCACTTACGTTCAAAGTAATTATTGATAGATATGTATTTATTCCCATTGTATTACTTGTTTTGTGGTTGTTTGTGAAGATTTTCTCTGATCCTTTTTCTTTCTCTTTTTTATGGTTTGCTGGTTTTCTTTAGTGATGTATTTATTTAGTGATATGATTTAGTGATATGATTTCTTTCTCTTTATTCTTTGCATATTTATTAGTGGTTTTTGATTCACTTAGGTTTGTATATTATATCTTCTATGTATAGCAGTCTATATGAAATATGTGGTAGTTTAAGTTTGAACTCATTCTTTACTCCTTTTCTCTCCACATTTTAGGTATATGATGTCATATTTTACATCCTTTTATTTTATGAGTTCCTTGACTGATTTTTTACAGAAATACTCATTTTTACTGCTTTTGTGTTTCCTACCTTCATAGTGTCACTTTTGGTCTCTCCTTTCCACTCAGAGAGCTCACTTTAATATTTCTTGCAAAACTGGTTTATTGGTCACAAACTCCTTTAGTTTTTATTTGTCTGGGAGGCTCTTTATCTCTTCTTCTATTCTGAATGATAGCCTTGCTGGATATAGTATACTTGGCTGCAGATTTTGTCCCATTCAGCATCTTGAATATATCACACTACTCCCTTCTGGCTTGGAAAGTGTCTGCTAAAAAAATCTCCTGATGGCCTTGTGGGGTTTCCCTTGTATGTAAAGGTCGTCTTTTCATCCTGCTGCTTTTAAAATTTTTTCTTTATCACTATATTTTGCCAATTTAGTTACAGTATGTCTTGGTGTTGGCCTGCTTTTGTTTGTTTTTTGGAGCTTCTCTACTTCTTGGATCTGGATTCCCCAGATTAGGGAAGTTTTTAGCTATTATTTCTTCAAATAAATATTCTGCCCTCTTTTCTCTCTCTCCTTCTTCTGCGACTCCTGTAATACGAATGTTATGACATTAGATGGAGTCACTGAGTTCCCCAAATCTCTTATTTTGCATAATTCTTTTTTTCTCCTCTTTTGTTCAGCTTGATTACTTTCCATTAGTCTGTCTTCTAGGTCATTAATTCATTCTTTTGCTTCTTCCAGCCTGCTGTACTTTGCATCAAGTCTATTTCTAATCTCGTTTATTGCACTGTTCATCTCTGATTGGTTCTTTTTAATCTCTGTGTTAGGGGTCTCACTGATGTCTTCCACTCTTTACTCAAGTCCAGTGAATATCCTTATGATCATTGCTTTAAATACTCCATCAGTCATGTTACTTATGTCTGTTTTACTTTGATCTCTGGCCATGGCCTTGTTCTGTTCTTTCATTGGTACAAATTTCTCTATCTTCTCATTTTGTCTGAGTCTCTGGGCCTGTTTTCTCTGTGTTAAGAAAATAAGCTGTGTTCCGTGTTCAATGGCCTAATGAAGAGGCAGTCTGACAGTGCCCTGCCCCATAATGTCCCCTGTTCCCTAGGGCCTGACACTTTAGTGAACATCTCCAGTGTGTGCTGCATGCAGTCTACTGTTGGGTCCTGGCCGCTTTATCCTTCAGGCCAGTCATCTGCAGAGGTGCTCTGTGTCTGTTGTGGGCAGTGTTTGGTCTCTGATCTGAAATGTGGCAAGTTTTTTTTTTTTTTTTTTAATTTTTTTTTAACGTTTATTTATTTTTGAGACAGAGAGAGACAGATCATGAACGGGGGAGGGTGAGAGAGAGGGAGACACAGAATCTGAAACAGGCTCCAGGCTCTGAGCTGTCAGCACAGAGCCCGACGCGGGGCTCGAACTCACGGACCGCAAGATCATGACCTGAGCCGAAGTCGGCCCCCCAACCGACTGAGCCACCCAGGCGCCCCGGCAAGTTTTTTTTAATAGTTTATTTTTTTAGTAATCTTTACACCCAATGTGGGGCCCAAACTTAAAACCCCAAAAGTAGGAGTCACATGCCCTTCCAACTGAGCCAGCTAGGTGTCTTTCGAATGTGGTGAGTTTTAACTAGGTGTGCTCTGGTCAGAGACCAGGGCTGAGACCTGTCGCCACCGCCGCCAGAATTGAGGCCCTGCAAAAATCCCACATGGAGAACTGTGTGTGGGCAGGGATTGGGCTGGTCTTCTGGGAAAGGGGGCCCACGGACCTGGGAGTAAGGCAAATGTGACTGAGAAGGGCAGTTCCAACAGAGCATGGGGAAGCAGGGGTTGGTGTGAGCAAGTTAGGTAGTGAGTGTCAGTGCTATCCTGGCTCCTGCAGGTGGCCCTTAACCTTTGCTGAGAAGTGGGGGAGGAAATTGTACCTGCCAGTTCCTTTGTCCCTGGAGGGGTGTCTCTGTGAATGCTGTCTCTCTAGGATGCATTTGGAGATGAGCAAATAACCTCCCCACTGTGTGCCCAGGTGCTCTTCAGATCGCTGTTTCACTGTATGTCCATGTGATGTCTGCCTGCTTTCTCTCCAGGAGCAGCTTAGTGACCTCTCAGCTCTATCCCAACCAAGTCTTCTGACCTTTAAAATTCTAGGTTTAAGCCCCACTTGTTGCCAGAATTCACAAAATTCGGGCTTTCATGCTTTCCAAGCCATTTGCTATGAGGATTCATTTTCCCATGTGCTCCCCTGTGCGCTAGTCTCTCCCCCTTCTCTGGGACTACAGCTACCTTCCCACTGCAGTGGCCATGATTTGTTTCTCTCCTAAACCAGGTCTCTGCACTTCTACCTTCTTCACTATGGCCTCTTCTCTACCTTTAGTTGTGGAGTTCGTTCTGCCAGTCTTCAGGTTGATTTCTGGGGCATGTAGGATGATTTGATAGTTATCTAGTTGTATTCGTGGGCTAAGGTGAGCCTCGGGTCCACCTACTCCACACCATCTCCCCCTCCTGGATCTACTTTATGTGTTTTGGTTATGAGCCCTATTGTCTTCTATTTTTTTTTTTTCTTTTTTTTTTTTTTTTTTTTAATTTTTTTTTTAAATTTTTTTTTTTTTTTATAATATATGAAATTTATTGTCCAAATTGGTTTCCATAAAACACCCAGTGCTCATCCCAAAGGGTGCCCTCCTCAATACCCATCACCCACCCTCTCCTCCCTCCCACCCCCCATCAACCCTCAGTTTGTTCTCAGTTTTTAACAGTCTCTTATGCTTTGGCTCTCTCCCACTCTAACCTCTTTTTTTTTTTTTTTTTTCCTTTTTTCCTCCCCCTCCCCCACGGGTTCCTGTTACGTTTCTCAGGGTCCACATAAGAGTGAAACCATATGGTATCTGTCTTTCTCTGTATGGCTTATTTCACTTAGCATCACACTCTCCAGTTCCATCCACGTTGCTACAAAAGGCCATATTTCATTTTTTCTCATTGCCACGTAGTATTCCATTGTGTATATAAACCACAATTTCTTTATCCATTCATCAGTTGATGGACATTTAGGCTCTTTCCATAATTTGGCTATTGTTGAGAGTGCTGCTATAAACATTGGGGTACAAGTGCCCCTATGCATCAGTACTCCTGTATCCCTTGGATAAATTCCTAGCAGTGCTATTGCTGGGTCATAGGGTAGGTCTATTTTTAATTTTCTGAGGAACCTCCACACTGTTTTCCAGAGCGGCTGCACCAATTTGCATTCCCACCAACAGTGCAAGAGGGTTCCCGTTTCTCCACATCCTCGCCAGCATCTATAGTCTCCTGATTTGTTCATTTTGGCCACTCTGACTGGCGTGAGGTGATACCTGAGTGTGGTTTTGATTTGTATTTCCCTGATAAGGAGCGACGCTGAACATCTTTTCATGTGCCTGTTGGCCATCCGGATGTCTTCTTTAGAGAAGTGTCTATTCATGTTTTCTGCCCATTTCTTCACTGGGTTATTTGTTTTTCGGGTGTGGAGTTTGGTGAGCTCTTTATAGATTCTGGATACTAGCCCTTTGTCCGATATGTCATTTGCAAATATCTTTTCCCATTCCGTTGGTTGCCTTTTAGTTTTGTTGGTTGTTTCCTTTGCTGTGCAGAAGCTTTTTATCTTCATAAGGTCCCAGTAATTCACTTTTGCTTTGAATTCCCTTGCCTTTGGGGATGTGTCGAGTAAGAGATTGCTACGGCTGAGGTCAGAGAGGTCTTTTCCTGCTTTCTCCTCTAAGGTTTTGATGGTTTCCTGTCTTACATTCAGGTCCTTTATCCATTTTGAGTTTATTTTTGTGAATGGTGTGAGAAAGTGGTCTAGTTTCAACCTTCTGCATGTTGCTGTCCAGTTCTCCCAGCACCATTTGTTAAAGAGGCTGTCTTTTTTCCATTGGATGTTCTTTCCTGCTTTGTCAAAGATGAGTTGACCATACGTTTGTGGGTCTAGTTCTGGGGTTTCTATTCTATTCCATTGGTCTATGTGTCTGTTTTTGTGCCAATACCATGCTGTCTTGATGATGACAGCTTTGTAGTAGAGGCTAAAGTCTGGGATTGTGATGCCTCCTGCTTTGGTCTTCTTCTTCAAAATTCCTTTGGCTATTCGGGGCCTTTTGTGGTTCCATATGAATTTTAGGATTGCTTGTTCTAGTTTCGAGAAGAATGCTGGTGCAATTTTGATTGGGATTGCATTGAATGTGTAGATAGCTTTGGGTAGTATTGACATTTTGACAATATTTATTTTTCCAATCCATGAGCAGGGAATGTCTTTCCATTTCTTTAAATCTTCTTCAATTTCCTTCGTAAGCTTTCTATAGTTTTCAGCATACAGATCCTTTACATCTTTGGTTAGATTTATTCCTAGGTATTTTATGCTTCTTGGTGCAATTGTGAATGGGATCAGTTTCTTTATTTGTCTTTCTGTTGCTTCATTGTTAGTGTATAAGAATGCAACTGATTTCTGTACATTGATTTTGTATCCTGCAACTTTGCTGAATTCATGTATCAATTCTAGCAGACTTTTGGTGGAGTGTATCGGATTTTCCATGTATAATATCATGTCATCTGCAAAGAGCGAAAGCTTGACTTCATCTTTGCCAATTTTGATGCCTTTGATTTCCTTTTGTTGTCTGATTGCTGATGCTAGAACTTCCAGCACTATGTTAAACAACAGCGGTGAGAGTGGGCATCCCTGTCGTGTTCCTGATCTCAGGGAAAAAGCTCTCAGTTTTTCCCCGTTGAGGATGATGTTAGCTGTGGGCTTTTCATAAATGGCTTTTATGATCTTTAAGTATGTTCCTTCTATCCCGACTTTCTCAAGGGTTTTTATTAAGAAAGGGTGCTGGATTTTGTCAAAGGCCTTTTCTGCATCGATTGACAGGATCATATGGTTCTTCTCTTTTTTTTTGTTAATGTGGTGTATCACGTTGATTGATTTGCGAATGTTGAACCAGCCCTGCATCCCAGGAATGAATCCCACTTGATCATGGTGAATAATTCTTTTTATATGCCGTTGAATTCGATTTGCTAGTATCTTATTGAGAATTTTTGCATCCGTATTCATCAGGGATATTGGCCGGTAGTTCTCTTTTTTTACTGGGTCTCTATCTGGTTTAGGAATCAAAGTAATACTGGCTTCATAGAATGAGTCTGGAAGTTTTCCTTCCCTTTCTATTTCTTGGAATAGCTTGAGAAGGATAGGTATTATCTCTGCTTTAAACGTCTGGTAGAACTCCCCTGGGAAGCCATCTGGTCCTGGACTCTTATTTGTTGGGAGATTTTTAATAACCGATTCAATTTCTTCGCTGGTTATGGGTCTGTTCAAGCTTTCTATTTCCTCCTGGTTGAGTTTTGGAAGAGTGTGGGTGTTCAGGAATTTGTCCATTTCTTCCAGGTTGTCCAATTTGTTGGCATATAATTTTTCATAGTATTCCCTGATAATTGTTTGTATCTCTGAGGGATTGGTTGTAATAATTCCATTTTCATTCATGATTTTATCTATTTGGGTCATCTCCCTTTTCTTTTTGAGAAGCCTGGCTAGAGGTTTGTCAATTTTGTTTATTTTTTCAAAAAACCAACTCTTGGTTTCGTTGATCTGCTCTACAGTTTTTTTAGACTCTATATTGTTTATTTCTGCTCTGATCTTTATTATTTCTCTTCTTCTGCTGGGTTTAGGCTGCCTTTGCTGTTCTGCTTCCATTTCCTTTAGGTGTGCTGTTAGATTTTGTATTTGGGATTTTTCTTGTTTCTTGAGATAGGCCTGGATTGCAATGTATTTTCCTCTCAGGACTGCCTTCGCTGCGTCCCAAAGCGTTTGGATTGTTGTATTTTCATTTTCGTTTGTTTCCATATATTTTTTAATTTCTTCTCTAATTGCCTGGTTGACCCACTCATTCGTTAGTAGGGTGTTCTTTAACCTCCATGGTTTTGGAGGTTTTCCAGACTTTTTTCTGTGGTTGATTTCAAGCTTCATAGCATTGTGGTCTGAAAGTATGCATGGTATAATTTCAATTCTGGTAAACTTATGGAGGGCTGTTTTGTGACCCAGTATATGATCTATCTTGGAGAATGTTCCATGCGCACTCGAGAAGAAAGTATATTCTGTTGCTTTGGGATGCAGAGTTCTAAATATATCTGTCAAGTCCATCTGATCCAATGTCTCATTCAGGGCCCTTGTTTCTTTATTGACCGTGTGTCTAGATGATCTATCCATTTCTGTAAGTGGGGTGTTAAAGTCCCCTGCAATTACCACATTCTTATCAATAAGGTTGCTTATGTTTATGAGTAGTTGTTTTATATATTTGGGGGCTCCGGTATTCGGCGCATAGACATTTATAATTGTTAGCTCTTCCTGATGGATAGACCCTGTAACTATTATATAATGTCCTTCTTCATCTCTTGTTACAGCCTTTAATTTAAAGTCTAGTTTGTCTGATATAAGTATGGCTACTTCAGCTTTCTTTTGGCTTCCAGTAGCATGATAAATAGTTCTCCATCCCCTCACTCTCAATCTAAAGGTGTCCTCAGGTCTAAAATGAGTCTCTTGTAGACAGCAAATAGATGGGTCTTGTTTTTTTATCCATTCTGATACCCTATGTCTTTTGGTTGGCGCATTTAATCCATTTACATTCAGTGTTATTATAGAAAGATATGGGTTTAGAGTCATTGTGATGTCTGTATGTTTTATGCTTGTAGTGATGTCTCTGGTATTTTGTCTCACAGGGTCCCCCTTAGGATCTCTTGTAGGGCTGGTTTAGTGGTGACAAATTCCTTCAGTTTTTGTTTGTTTGGGAAGACCTTTATCTCTCCTTCTATTCTAAATGACAGACTTGCTGGATAAAGGATTCTCGGCTGCATATGTTTTCTGTCTAGCACACTGAAAATCTCGTGCCAATTCTTTCTGGCCTGCCAAGTTTCAAAAGAGAGATCAGTCACGAGTCTTATAGGTCTCCCTTTATATGTGAGGGCACGTTTACCCCTTGCTGCTTTCAGAATTTTCTCTTTATCCTTGTATTTTGCCAGTTTCACTATGATATGTCGTGCAGAAGATCGATTCAGGTTCCGTCTGAAGGGAGTTCTCTGTGCCTCTTGGATTTCAATGGCTTTTTCCTTCCCCAATTCAGGGAAGTTCTCAGCTATTATTTCTTCAAGTACCCCTTCAGCACCTTTCCCTCTCTCTTCCTCCTCTGGGATACCAATTATGCGTATATTATTTCTTTTTAGTGTATCACTTAGTTCTCTAATTTTCCCCTCATACTCCTGGATTTTTTTATTTCTCTTTCTCTCAGCTTCCTCTTTTTCCATAACTTTATCTTCTAGTTCACCTATTCTCTCCTCTGCCTCTTCAATCCGAGCTGTGGTGGTCTCCATTTTGTTTTGCATTTCATTTAAAGCGTTTTTCAGCTCCTCATGACTGTTCCTTAGTCCCTTGATCTCTGTAGCAAGGGATTCTCTGCTGTCCTGTATACTGTTTTCAAGCCCGGCGATTAATTTTATGACTATTATTCTAAATTCACTTTCTGTTATATTATTTAAATCCTTTTTGATCAGCTCATTAGCTGTTGTTATTTCCTGGAGATTCTTCTGAGGGGAATTCTTCCGCTTGGTCATTTTGGATAGTCCCTGGTGTGGTGAGGACCTGCAGGGCACTTCCCCTGTGCTGTGGTGTATAACTGGAGTTGGTGGGCGGGGCCGCACTCCGACCTGATGTCTGCCCCCGGCCCACCGCTGGGGCCACAGTCCAACTGGTGTGTGCCTTCTCTTCCCCTCTCCTAGGGGCGGGATTCACTGTGGGGTGGCGTGGCCCGTCTGGGCTACTTGCACACTGCCAGGCTTGTGATGCTGGGGATCTGGCGTATTAGCTGGGGTGGGTAGGCAAGGTGCACAGGGGCAGGAGGGGCAGGCTTAGGTCGCTTCTCCTTAGGTGATCCACTTCAGGAGGGGCCCTGTGGCAGCGGGAGGGAGTCAGATCCGCTGCCGGAGGTTTGGCTCCGCAGAAGCACAGAGTTGGGTGTTTGCGCGGAGCGAGGAAGTTCCCTGGCAGGAACTGGTTCTCTTTGGGATTTTGGCTGGGGGATGGGCGGGGGAGATGGCGCTGGCGAGCGCCTTTGTTCCCCACCAAACTGAGCTCTGTAGTCCGGGGGCTCAGCAGCTCTCCCTCCCTTTGTCCTCCAGCCTTCCCGCTTTCTGAGCAGAGCTGTTAACTTATGACCTCCCAGACGCTAAGTCACGCTTGCTGTCGGAACACAGTCCGTCAGGCCCCTCCGCTTTTGCAGGCCAGACTCCGGGGCTCTGCTTGGCCGGCGAGCCGCCCCTCCGCCCCGGCTCCCTCCCGCCAGTCCGTGGAGCGCGCACCGCCTCGCCGCCCTTCCTACCCTCTTCCGTGGGCCTCTCGTCTGCGCTTGGCTCCGGCGACTCCGTTCTGCTAATCCTCTGGCGGTTTTCTGGGTTATTTAGGCAGGTGTAGGTGGAATCTAATTGATCAGCAGGACGCGCGGTGAGCCCAGCGTCCTCCTACGCCGCCATCTTCCTCAATATTTTTGTCTTCTATTTAGAGTTATGTTTTTTGTCACCTCTCTGAGACTGTGATCTCCTCAAGGAATGATACTGTATATATCTCTGTATCCTATGTTCCTTGCACACAGTAGGTGCCCAGTGACTTGTTTGTTAAATAAGTTGTCTGTACTTATCCTTGAAATGGATAATTTCTGTTGAGAATTTGAATTGGGGAAAAAAACAGTTTCTTAAATAAGTTATACTACCTTGTTTCTTGGAGATTTACAGTTATTTTGAATATGTTACAATTTGAATGAACTGATAAATTGATAGGATAATACATTGTGTTTTACCTATAATTTGTTTTAAAAAAATCAATTAAGAGATTTACAATTAAGTTTTGAGGACATTAGCACAATGCTCCTGAGCTGATACTTCATCATATTTTCTTAGATTTAGAAACTGATGCCAAGAATGGGCGGATTCAAACTTAAGTCTTTCTGACTACCAAACAAATTCTAATTCTATACAGTACTGCTTATTAAAGCATAGTTGTAATGCTTAATCATCAGTGACCAGTATAAATAATACATTTTTAATCTTGCTATTTATTCATTTATTTTTAATTTTTTAAAGTTTATTATTTTTGAGAGACAGAGAGTGCATGAGTAAGGGAGGGGGGGCAGAGAGAGAGAGAAAGAGAATCTTAAGCAGGCTCTGTGCTATCGGCACAGAGCGCAGTGTGGGGCTTGAACTCACAAACTGTGAGGACCTGAGCCAAAATCAAGAGTCAGACGCTTAACTGACTAAGCCACCCAGGCACTCCTAAGCTTGCTATTTAAAATTTAACCATAATTTTTTTTTTTTTTCAACCTTTATTTATTTTTGGGACAGAGAGAGACAGAGCATGAACGGGGGAGGGGCAGAGAGAGAGGGAGACACCGAATCGGAAACAGGCTCCAGGCTCTGAGCCGTCAGCCCAGAGCCTGACGCGGGGCTCGAACTCACGGACCGCGAGATCGTGACCTGGCTGAAGTCGGACGCTTAACCGACTGCGCCACCCAGGCGCCCCAAAATTTAACCATAATTATTTCACCATTTGAAGTAGTATTAAATGTGATTCAGTAACTATGGTATATGGACATTCTTGTTGAAGGAGTTGATAGAAGGTAGCAAGGTGGGGAGAGATACAGACAGAAATTTGTATCATGAATGATAAATGCATATTGATGCTTCTGAACCTACAGATGTATAGGAGTTACTTTAACATTAATTCAGACTATCAATTTCTAAAATGATTTTTTTTTCCACTATGATTTGCAAGGATATGTTTACTACATGGTCGTGGATCATTGTAAATGGAATTAAAAATCAGCTCTCTACATTGTTTGTCTGTTGATATTACAAATAAAGGTATAAAATCTATCCCTGTTAATTTTTTTATTTCACTTCTATTGATGGCTTTCTTTGCTATAATTAAGTTATTGTTCTGTCATAATGGTGCATCGGGATTCACAATATCTTAAAGACTGGCAGTACAGTGGGAAACGTTGCTTTTTGAAAGCTCTTATCTTCCTTCCTCTATTTGAGGGTTTCAGATGGCATGGCAGAATTAAAATGTCATGTCTGTGGATTTATTCAGTCCTGTAAGCAAGGACAGTCGTGCCAGCCGCTTACAGTGAGTACCCGAGCGGGAGCTGCATTGTCTGGCCTGGGAACCCCCCAGGTGTTTGTCGTGCCACTGTGGTAGTTCATCACTGCCGTGTGTTTTTTGATTGAAGAAAGGCTACAGCATTATGTCTGCCACCAGAATCTTTTAGTAATGATTAAAAACTACTGACCTCCTTTCAGCATGTTTCATTAAAGTTTTTTTTCTTATGACTCTAAAGTTGAGAGATATAACCTGCTCCTGCCAAATAGAGTGCTAAAGGGGGTCATTGGTGCAAAAATTTAAATTTTTCATGGGCAAAACAAATAAAAGCAAATTTACTACAAGAACTTCTTTTATAGGCAGTCTTTTCCACTTAGAAATACATGCTTCTTCACTTGCTTGAATTTGAGCTATCACCAAATTAATGCTATTACGTTTTTATTCTCAAAGATATACCACTAATACATTATTGGCTAGGATTATTTTAAAGGCAGAATATCTCCGCTGACTTAAACTATGAGTGTTTTGCATTCTTATTTTTGAAAGACGTTTATGGTGGAGATTTGAAATGGTTGAACCTTGACATTGCTAATTGATTATTGTGCTGCAGTTGTTAGCAGTGCCCTGGCCAAAGTCTTTTTTTTTTTTTTTTTTTTAATCCTAAGTGGTTCAAAGCACAACTTTTAACAATGAGAGGCTGTAAATGGACCTAAACCCATTTGTTTTATTCAACTTGATGAATTACTTATTAATTAACTCCTTTAACAGTTTAGAGAATATAAATTTGTGGCTAAGATACAATAAAAAGCAAATGTCTAATTATTTAAAAGTTAATAATGTAAACAACCTCATTGTTTTTATTTTTTAAGAGTTTGATGTTAGAGCTTACATTTTAGAAAATGGTAAAGGCACATTAAATCATATTGAAAGTCATATTTGAATTACTAAAATATTGAAATTGTAAAATAAATTTGTAGACATAATTTGAGTTAGCTTTATCTTTACTAGCTAGAGAGGCTTTTTAATTTTTTTTTTTTAACATTTATTTATTTTTGAGGCAGAGAGAGACAGAGCATGAACAGGGGAGGGTCAGAGAGAGGGAGACACAGAATCTGAAACAGGTTCCAGGCTCTGAGCTGTCAGCACAGAGCCCGATGCGGGGCTCGAACTCACGGACTGCGAGATCATTACCTGAGCTGAAGTCAGCCGCTTAACTGACTGAGCCACCCAGGCGCCCCTAGAGAGGCTTTTTATAGGTGAACATGGTATTTATTGAAATTTATTTAAGTCCATCCTCCTGAGAATGGAATTCACACAATTTGCTTATTTTAGTTCAAAAAATTCTTTTTTGAAGGTATAAAAGTCAACGTTAGCTCAGATAATATCTGAATTACATCAATTTTCAAATGTATTGAGTCTGGATTGGAGCTTATCTCAATATTTATAGCTTCTGGGACACATGTTTTATTTCGATTTTCTTCATGTATATTTCAAGACAGTATGATGTATGGATTGCTGTATGTTTACTTTTATTCCCTACTTTGTATATACTTAAGTTTTTGAATCTTGCATCAACTTTTAAAATATACTTGAAGAGAATACAAAATTCTCTTCATAGGCCAGTTAATAAACAAAACTCAGTTTCACAATAATTGGGGGAAGGTGTTAAAAGCTTACCATGAAATGTATCCTACATACAGAAGAATGTACACAGATGTATATACAGTTTAAAACATAATTGAAAGAAAATTCATTTACCATTAGCACTCCTCCTCACCACCACACCCAGAGTTTTAAAAACCAGAATGTTTTTTAGTACCATAGAAGCTACCTGTTCCTTGTTTTCAAACATGGCTTCCTCATCAGAGGTAACCACTTTTTTTACTTTTATGGTAATCATTTCACTGCCTTTTCTTATAATTTTGACAGCTACCTATGTATGCTTGAACAATAGATAGCTTAGCTTTGCATAACTGGGTAGCAAGCACAAACCTATTGCCATTATTGGATGAAGGTTGCCAAAAGAAGTGGGATTGAGAGAGAGAGAGAGAGTTTGGAACTTAGTTTGACTTTGGCTTCCCAGAATTTCTAAGAGCTCTTTCTGGGGAAGTCAATGGGCAAGATCATGAATGTATTCTGAGCCACGCTTGTCAAAGTCAAAGCAACTGGCAGAGATATAGGAGAGACCAGGTGCTAGATGTCTTCCAGAAAGGTTAGAGGCTGCTCTGTATTTTCTGTGTCTGAGTTCGTCATGGCCCACCTCTTTGCTCTCAGGAATAGGTCAGAGCAGAACAACTCTAGGGGTAGTGTGTATCCTCTGCTGATCCACAGCACAGCACGGGGTGGAGAATAAGGACATTCGCAGCTCATTCCCCATGTATTCTGTTCTCAGACTTGAAGCATGGTGCAATAGCCGAGGGGATCTTGATGTTGACAATATGTCTGTCTTCCTAAGTCTCATGGCTTCCGTTTGGATTTGTTGTCTTCCACACTTGATGTATAAGCATAATTCTAGAATTCTGTCTAACTGTGCTCCTGTGAATTCTCTTGCCTCTCTTGTTTGTTTATTTATTTTGGGTGAGAGAGAGAGAGTGAGTGAGTGCAAGCGGGGTAGAATGGCAGAGAGAGAATCCCAGTCTCAGAGCCATCAGCACGGAGCCTGTCATGGGGCTCCATCCTACAAACAGTAAGATAATGATGTGAGCCAAAATCACGAGTCTGCTGCTTAACCAACTGAGTCCCCCAGGCACCCCTCTCTTGCCTCTCTTATGTGTTGGCCCTGTTGTTGCCTATGAGGTTTGTTGTCTTTCTTGTTTATGCTCTCGTTTGGTGGTGGTGTGTGTGTGTTTTTCTCCTTTTTTTTTTTTTTTTAAGTTTATTTATTTACTTTGAGACAGAGACTGAGAGAGTGCGCACACAAGCAGGGGAGGGGTGGAGACAGAGGGAGAGAGAATCCCAAGCAGCTTCATGCTGTCAATGTGGAGCCTGATGTGGGGCTCAATAGCATAAACCATGAGATCATGACCTGAGCCGAGGCCAAGAGTTGGACGCTCAACCGACTGTGCCACTCTCCTTTCTGTATTTAAAAGGTGTTCAGTTTTTTCCAAATGTGTGAGTTGGCTGCTTAATCCATTTGTTATTCTTTTTAATTGATTTAAGTATTTAAGTCTGTGAATTTTCTTCTAACAGTGGAAAGTATCTGGGATTCTGATATGTAATATTTTTATTCTCTGGTAAGTCTGCAGTTTGAATTTCGTTTCTCTTTGATATAATGATTTTTTAAATAGCAGAATTAGGTATCATTTTCATGCCAGGAAGTCCAGGTCAAACAGTGGCTTCAAATATGAAAACCTATGATTAAGACTTTACTTAAAAAAAAAAAAAATCTTCTGAAGGATAATTAACCAGCTTTCCTCTCATCGTACTTTTAATTTTTTTTTTTTAATGTTTAATTATTTTTGAGAGAGAGAAAGAAACAGAGTGTGAGCAGGGGAGGGGCAGAGAGAAAGGGAGACACAGAATCCAAAGCAGGCCCCAGGCTCCGAGCTGTCAGCACAGAGTCCAAGGCAGGGCTCAAACCCACCAACCATGAGGTCATGACCTGAGCCGAAGTCGGACACTTAACCACCTGAGCCACTCAGGCGCCCCTCCCCATACTTTTAAAATGTGAATTAGAGAAGATTAAATTCATATGCTGAGTAGGGACATAATTAGCGTAAAAGATAATTTATTAGCTCAAATAAATCTTTATTCTTGGAATCTGGTTTTATTTCATTCTGAGAGTTCTCTGTGACATTGGATCTTTCCTTAAACATACACAGAGATACGGAAACATAAATGTTGCCATTTCCTAAGAGCTGCTAAAGACTTTAATACTAATAATCGTTATTGACAACTGAATTCAAATAAAATGATAACTAATCAAGATCTGAGGTAATTTTGCTGTGGAGACTATTTGATGTTCTGGACTTTGCTCATATATGTATATAAATAAAATAATATACATGAATGTCATAGTGACCAGTTTAATAGCCTCTTATATGTTAAGAGTTTCTTCAATAGATAAGAAATTTCATGTAGTCTCTTTGTTACTTTTGTCCTGATTAAAATGATATATCATTTTAGGTATGGAGTGGTGGAGTGGGAAAAAGAAGGGAAAAGAGGGAAAACTTACTCGTAACCTATAAGAGTATGTTTAAGTTTTTATAGAGATTCTTATTTGTTTTATAGAGAATACAAGCTGGCATCCTAAAAGCATTTAACAACCCAACTACTAAAACTGCTGATGATGATACTAAAAAAAAGGTCAAAGGTATGTCAATTTTTTTACTGTTAAAACTTTCTCCCTGAAGAAAAATTTAAGTTTCTTTTTAGGGGAGAGAGAACTGAGCATTATGTGAAGTAATTCTATAAAGTAGTGGCCTTAAAAGAGAGTGTACTTACTCCAGTGTCTGTGAGATAGTCTAGTGGGTCATAGAAAGAAAATGTTAGAATGCATCCATGTGAACTTTAAAAACTAAAACTAATGATCAGATGTATAGATTGGCACTGATGACCTTATTTGAGGTATCCTAAGGGAGACTTGAAAGGTGGTTGAAAGTAGCAATCTCACTTGGAAGTTCACTTTCATCATATTGTATCATTTTGCAGTTGACCTATGCTTGCATTAAGTGGATTTGTAGATATTACATAGTTTTAACTGGTCAAAATGCATAAGTGTTCCAAAGATTCCTTCAAGGAATCCATTTATTGAAGAGAATACTAACTCAAGCATACAAGTCCACTTTACTTCTAGTGTCGACTCTTCATCAGCCAATTAGCAAAACCAGTGATTATCTAACCAAAGCTAATCATTTAATTATCAGTATTTAAGTGTGGGCTTATATGTCATGTTACAAGCAATTTGTCCTAACTGTATATTCTGCCTTCAGATATTAACTAATGGTATTATGAAGTCATCATTTTTAGAAGATGTTGAAAAATATTATTTGTATTTTGTTTATTCCCTATTCTAACTTCTATTTTTTGTAGTAGTATTTGTACATAGTGCATGTCTATAATTCATAAATATACACACATTGTGATTGTATATGCCCAAACTGTGTGCAGTTAGGGTTCAAGATTTGTTTTTTAATTGAAGTATAGTTGACACACAATGTTACATTAGTTTCACGTGGAAGGTTCAAGATTTTTTAACGTGGATTCTCAAGTATGCTTTGGTTTTGTTTGTTTGTTTGTTTGTTTGAGATAGTGCCATCTAGTGCATGTTGAGAATAACTGCTCAGTTTTTCTTTCCATTTGTATAATCTTTTCCATTTTTTTTTTTAACTTTTTTTTTTAACATTTATTTATTTTTGAGACAGAGAGATACAGAGCATGAACAGGGGAGGGGTAGAGAGAGAGGGAGACACAGAATCTGAAACAGGCTCCAGGCTCTGAGCTGCCAGCACAGAGCCCGATGCGGGGCTCGAACTCACGGACCGCGAGATCATGACCTGAGCCGAAGTCGGACGCTTAACCGACCAAGCCACCCAGGCGCCCCTCCATTTTCAATCCCCTGTACAATTTTTTCTTTCTTTCTTTTTTAAACGGTTTTATTTATTTTTGAGAGAAAGAGAGCCCGAGCGGGGTAGGGGTAGAGAGAGGGAGACAGAAGATCTGAAGCAGGCTCTGTGCTGAGAGCAGAGAGCCTGATTGAGGGCTTAGCTCACAAACTGCGAGATCATGACCTAAGCTGAAGTCAGACACTTAACTGACGAAGCCACCCAGGTGCCCCCTTTGTACAGTTTTCTTAATGAATCATCTTAGTTTACCATAACTTCTAAATGGTTATCATATTAATAAATGTTTATTGATATATCTAGCTATAAGTTGACTCTGTCATTCAGTGCTTCAAATAATGTTTTAAAATGATTTTAAATGTTTGTATGAAATTTGAAGTTAGACATCCGAAAAGGATAGAAGTTTGAAAGAGGAGTGAGACTTGTTAATATATTTTTTCATCATGATTAACTATGGAGAGTTTCAAACTTCTATTAAAGTAGAGAGAATAGTATGATGAAACCTCATATACCCATCACCCTCCCTCTTAACTATATTGAATGTGTGGTATATTATGTTTTATCTATGTTCTCCCAACCCCTGATTATTTTGAAGGAAATCATAGGCATAATTTTCTTTGATTTATGAATATTTCCCAAACGGAATAATTTTATCTTTTTTTATATATAACTGAGAAGTTTATATATATATAACAGTTATTAATTGCTGAGGTTAATTCTTTACACTATGCTGTGTTTACTTGTCTACTCTATCGTTTCCATAGTTATGGTCCAGGCGTTTGTAACCCTGAATGCATAATCTTCTTTCTCATCCTCTGTCTACCTCTATGTTAGGCACAGAGGCTTTAAAGGGCTTAATGGGAATAGTTGAGATATGGTATGAACACTGGTTATTGCTTTACTTGTTTTGCCTCAAATTTAACAATAGTTTATTATTTCTTGGAGACTATGATAGTCAGATTTTTCTCTATAGAATTGTAAAGGAGAAAGACATTATAACATCATACAGTAAATATATTACTAATGTGATGCTGGTCATCTGTCTTATTCAGATGTCTTTTGAATCAACAGAAAAAAAAGCATGTTACATTGTTAGGTTGGTGGTTGACATTTTTTGCATTAAAAAGTATTATTTTTGCAGCATATGGAAGAGAAGGTGTGAAAATGAACTTCATAGATCGGATCTTTATTGGTGAATTAACTAGCACAGTCATGTGTGAAGAATGTGCAAATGTAGGTGCTTTGGAATTCACTTCAACATGGAATAGATTACAATCATATAATTTTTATTGTTCTCTTTCACACATAATCATCAGCATTTATTTTTATTTGTGACAGATGACTACATAACAGTTTTTGAAAGTCTTTACAATATATCCTTCACTCCCAGAAAGGAACATAATTTATAATTTTTTTTAAGTGTTATTTTTCCTCTTGATAAACCTGTGAAGTTCTTTTAGACTGTTTGAATGTCTTGGAACGCGTTAGCTACTTGTTTGCATTACAATGAAAGAGAAACTTCTGGGAAGGGAGTAACTATGTTATATAACTGTGCATTACCTTAAACCGTAATTCTAATAGAAATAATGCAATAATGTAACAGGGAGATGTACCACATTTTATTTAAAATTTACATTTATATAACTTGTTGAAGTTTTTTTTTTAAAGTAAGCGCTCATATTTGAATTTAATGATCATTTTTATTTTGAATGCCATCTGTACTTTAACAACAACTTTAAACACATAAAAGTTTTTATGGGTTTTCAATTACTTGATAACAAATATTTCTGAAAGCATATGGTTTAGAGTATGTTAGGTGTAAACTTTTGTTACATTTTGATCATAAAATAGTTTTCCTGTCTCAGATAACGGGGTACTTTTCTTCTCTCTCTAGTCTTATAAAATCAGTATTATATGTTACATCTCCTTCTAGCCTGTCATATTGAAGCACAGAATTTGTCAACATGATATTACTTACATTTCTAGTATATTCAACATAGAAGTTGATTTCTCTATCACAAACTAGAGAGTCTTTTTAAACAGAATTATCCTAAAAAATCTACAAAATGCAGTCAAGCTCTCTGGCTTTTTTCTTCATGGCTTAATTTTTTTTCTTTTAAATGTTTGTATTTGATTTGTGTTATGGCACAGTTTCACCAAAAATATGTGTATATCTTTAGTTAATCAGTTTTATTAAACACAGTTTACTTTGAAGTTACTTTAAATATTATAGGTTAGTCATATTGGCAATATTATAAAATTCAACTGAACTGCATTTATTGAAGTGTTGGGGTATCTTGTTTTGACTAACAATATGTGCTGCTATACCCAATTAAATCACAGTTTATTTCAGGGATGTTTTTTAACTTGAAATTATATTGCCTGGGAAGTTTGAGTCTTTAAAGACTTTATAAAACTACATTGTCTGTATTAGAATTCTAACCGAATGTCTCAATATGTTTTCTTTTTAAGATCTCCACAGTGAAAGATCCTTTTATTGATATTTCACTTCCTATAATAGAAGAAAGGGTAAGGAGAAAACAACTTACTAATGAGTCTTTGGTAGAGAGCATGTATTCATTCATATATTTAGACATTTGTTGGGGCACGTGGCTGGCCGTAGGGCATGTGACCCTCGATCTTGGGGTTGTGACTTCAAGCCCCACACTGGTTGTAGAGATTACTTAAAGATAAAATCTTAAAAAAAAAAAAAAAAAAGACATTTGTTGAGCATATTATCACATTATCTGAGAGTCATTTTTTATATACAATAATGGAGTTCACATAGTATATTTGATACTCAGGTTTGTGTATTTATGCATGAAATATGATATATAGTTCTTATTCTCAAAGAATTCAAACCAATATGTTTTATATTTTGAGAATTAATGTTAAGGAAATTATTTCAAATGAGTTAGAAACTTTAAAAAGTAGTTGATATCTAGACTTTATTTGCTAAAGAAGTTTTGTGTTATGTACATGGCATCTATATAGGTTTCAAAACCTGTACTTTTGGGAAGAATGAATAAATGTAGAAGTTTACAGGCAACAGATACCGGTCAGTACAGTGACACTGTTACTATAGAAAATGTTCATCAACCCAGAGCCACCAAGAACCAGTCTTCATCTAAAGATAGGGTAAGATTATATGCATTTATGAGACATCTATTTTTTAAAACTTTTCCATAAGAACAGTTTCAAAAATATACAAAAGTAGACAAGATAGTATAATAAACTTCCATGTACCTATTTCCCAGATTCATAGTTCTCAAATCATGGCTAATCATGTCTGCATATATCCCACATTCTCACCCTCTCCATCTCTAATTATTTTGAAATAATACCCATATAGTGTATACTTCAATGTATATCTCTAAAAGATGAATACTATTTTGGGGGGCGCCTGGGTGCCTCAGTCGGGGAGGCATCTGACTCATGGTTTTGGCTCTGGTCATGATCTCTCAGTTTGTGAGTTTGAGCCCCACATTGGGCTCCATGCTGACAGTGCAGAGCCTGCTTGGGATTCTCTCTCTCCCTTTCTCTTTGCCCCTTCCCTGCTCACTCTCTCTGTATCTGTCTCAAAAATAAATAAATAAACTTAAAAAAACATGAATACTATTTTTAAAGATGTACTTGGAGTACATTATCATATCTAAAAATATTAGTAATTTCTTAATAGTACCAACATCCAGTCATTATTTAAATGTCCGCAGTTGTCTCATAAAAGACTTCATTTTGTTTTTGCTTTTTAAGGTGTGCTTTAATTTAGGATCTAAAAAAATATCTATAGATTGCAGTTGATTGCCATCTCTTAATCACATGTCTCTTAGGTCCCTTTTAATTATAGATTTCCCCCTCCTTTTTTCCCTTGCTTTGCAATATATTTGTGGAAGAAATCGGGTCTTTTTTTTTTCTTTTTTCTTTTTTAGCAGTTTCTCACATTCCCACATTCAATAGTAATTTGTTTTGCTATTGCATTCCCATGGTTTTAACAGGTTCCTCTGTTTCCTTTATTTCCTCTCTAAGGCATTTTTATCTAAAGGCCTAATTAGGCTCAAGTTTTATTGTTTATTTGATTTTTGGCAAGAAAAAATTTAACTGGTGGTGTATCCTTCCATCAAGAAGATGAACATATAGGTTCCCTGAGTGGCTCACTTGGTTAAGCCTCCAACTTCAGCTCAGCTGTCATGATCCCACAGTTCGTGTGTTCAAGCCCTGCATCAGGCCCTGTGCTGACAGCTCAGAGCCTGGAGCCTGCTTTGGATTCTGTGTCTCCCTCTCTCCCTGCCCCTCCACTGCTCATGCTCTCTCTCTCAAAAATGAATAAACATTAAAAAAATTAAAAAATATATTTAAAAAAAAGAAGATGCACATTATGTTTAAAGTCTAATCTTTGATGTCACCAGTCACCAATCACCATTGTCTAGATCCTCTATTTTACCAGGAACATATCTCTCCTAAAAATTTATTTATTATTACATGCTTTTTATTTATTTTTGAGATAGCGTGAGCGGGGGAGGGACAGAGAGAGGGGGGTTAGAGGATCTGAAGCCTGCTTCATGATGACAGTAGAGAGCCCGACATGGGGCTTAAACTCACAAACTACAAGGTCATGACCTGAGCCAAAGTCTTGACGTTTAACTGACTGAGCCACTCAGGCTCCCCTACCTCATAAAAACATAAAGAAATCAATCTAAATTTGCGCTTCATTTTTTTAAAAAACTTTTTTTAATGCAATATGATTTGTACTAACTCAGCAAATTGATATATTAATCACATTTAGGTTTTTCTGTTAGAAGACTTGAAGTGGCAAGACTACAGAGAGTATATACAAAGGTTTATAATAAAAAAGCCTCCCTCACAGCCCTGTTCTACAAAAGTTCTGTTTCTTTCTCCACAGATAAGTAACTGCTATTGTGGGCTTCTTGTATAAGGATGCATTTCTAAATTAGAACGATTTGTTATTGTATCTTTTATGGATTGTAGTTCAGGTAGATTTAGGAAATGGATTTCAGAGGTACGAGAAAAAGTATCTGATAATTGCGGAAGGCATAAATAAGACTTACTGGCATTTATTTTCAGTAAGGTCACAAGATTCTTTTCTCTGAAAACACTGTCAACTTACAGAATCAACTAGTTCACGGCAGAAAATGTGTAAGAAAATTACCATCTGGAGAAGATAGAGTGGCCGTCATATGCCGAGAATATGAAAACCCTGGGATGAGTGGAGATTCCTCAGTGTGTGCAGGCGTCGTGAGTACTGAGGCAGTTCTGGCCGAAAGCCCTACTGATGGCAGCGATAAAGAAGCCAGCCCTTCCGAAAGTAGTGCTGATGCTGACAGTGAGCCTTCAGAATCGGAAAGTACTTCTCAGCAGGCTGTCCTGTTGAGGTCTAGAAGTGGATGCTGTGCGCACAAAAATGGACACCCTCCCCAGCGGCCACTCACCAAGGAGACTGGCAGCGGTGACGAGGGAGTGGCTGAAGCTATTTCTGAACTGTATTTGAGCAGTACTGTAACTGGAGATAGAGATCTTGACAGAGAAAATAAGCCACCAGATGTTCCAAATAATTTGTGTTCATCACAGGAGAAGCATGTGTTGTCTCCTAGCCCCCAAAAAGCTTTTCTTTCCCTTTCTCAGAGCTATATAACTACTTCTAAAGAATGCTCAGTTCAGTCCTGTCTCTACCAGTTTACATCTATGGAATTACTAATGGGGAATAACAAGCTTCTATGTGAGAATTGTACTGAAAAGAAACAGAAGTACCAAAAGGAAACCATTTCTGCAGGTAAGTATTTAGGTTTTTGTTTTTCTTAGTATTCATGGGTTATATGATAGTCAGTGACTAGCGGGTTATAGATCCCAAATAAAGGAAACTAAGAAACTTGTCTCCATACTTAAGTTTCTTGGAGGTGGGGATTGTCTTTTTCATAGTCGTACCTCAGCACTGAAGACTGTGACTGGACTTCTAAATAGATTTTTGTGGAAATAAATTGGACAGGAAGTACCCATCTCTGCCTTGAAAATGCAAATCCATAGAATCTCATTTCAGGCGACTGGCTATCTGAAATCTTTCCGGAAAAAATTTCCCTAGAACAGACAATTGTATCACTAGTGAGATTAATGTGCTTTACAAATCACACCAATCTAGTATGGAGTCCTATCATAAGATACGAATTTGATGATTTTAAGTAATTGTATGTTACAAAGCTAGCAATAGTAGATGTGTTTAAAAAATTTTTTTTTTTTTCAACGTTTTTTTATTTTTGGGACAGAGAGAGACAGAGCATGAACGGGGGAGGGGCAGAGAGAGAGGGAGACACAGAATCGGAAACAGGCTCCAGGCTCTGAGCCATCAGCCCAGAGCCTGACGCGGGGCTCGAACTCACGGACCGCGAGATCATGACCTGGCTGAAGTCGGACGCTTAACCGACTGTGCCACCCAGGCGCCCCAGTAGATGTGTTTAGTTGATGAGAGAAAAGTGGAAAAAGACTTGTCAAATAATTTTTTAGTGCATCTCTAGCCATGATTAAATGGAGAGAATACTCTGATTCTTAGTGACTAGTCTGTTTCAAAATGCAGGTTTTATAATTACTCAGGGATGGTGAGGCCAACAGATCAGGAGACAGTTGCCACTGAAGAGATAGTTTGTTACGTACAGTTCTGAAGAGGAGCAAGCACACTAAGCCGTGGCAGGCAGGCCCCATGGGGAAGTAGCAGGGTGGTCAGGAGGCAGAAGGAGCGAGACAAGACATGGACAAGAACCTTTATTGTAGTTTCCAGGGAGGGTATTGGAATCAGCAAGGTAGGATCTACAGGCTTAGAACTGATTGACTAGTTTTCAATAATTTCAGTGGGCTCTGGGGCATCGGGGCTGTCTCCACTTACGTAGTACTTGGCCCTAGTGTGATTAGGCCAGGTGGATAGTGGCCTAGAGTATCAGAGCCCAATAAAGGAGGTGGTTGGGTATGGGCTTTGGATTGGTTTGTATGAAAGGTACTCTTACATTGTTTATTATGTCTAGGAATTCTCTAGCTCTGTCGGAGAGCTAGACTCCCTCTGGTGTCAGCAAGGCCCCAGGTGTCAAAGTATCAGAATAAAGACATGCTTAATACACTAATAATTAAAGAAATGTCTAGATGGGAGAAGGAAGAAGTACCAATTTACGTTAATCCACGTTAAATATGCTGTTGGCCGTATTCAAATCCTATCCCAAGTACTGTCTTACAACCTCTTACTGAAATGCCCTGTGGTTCCCATGATACGTGATCTCCTTTTTCTGCAATCAATGAGTAATGACCCTTTTTTTTTTTTTTTTTTTTTTTTTTTTTTTAACTCTAGGTGTGTTTTTGGTGGTCTTTGGCTGGAGGGCTTTGACATAAGTCACTACTAGTCCATCTGCTTCCCAGCTCCCCAAATTTTGTTGCAAGTGTCACTTCCCCTATCTTTTGTCCTTGTAAGTGTGTGCTTTAAAAAAAAAAAAGTCCCTTTTGTTCCAGTGGAGTTTTGGAAAGGAATATGGAGATATGCTGTAACCAGAGTCTAATTTCTTTTTTCATGTTTTCAAAATTATGGTAGGATGCTCCTTTATAAATGTTTACTATATTATATGGTACATGATGTATAAAATGGAATTTTATAAATAAATTATTATATTTTATACAGAAAAGAAAGCAGAAGGGGTTTATACTAATGCCAGGAAGCAATTGCTCATTTCTGCTATTCCAGCAAACCTAATTCTCCATCTTAAAAGATTCCATCAGGTAAAAGACCCTATAGTAGCACTGTAGTAATTTTATCATATGTTTCGCAGAGCCCTTCTACATCATGTAAATTGTTATCAAGGATTAGACAGTAATTTATTTAGTTCAAAATTTGTCATATGGGATTTACCTGCTTTTTCAGTGATAATAGTTTATAAGACTTTTCTAATTAAAATTGTTTAATTCATAATACTGTATTTGGCAGTTTATGTGGTAGGAAGCTAAGGGAGTGTGTGTGTGTGTGTGTGTGAGAGAGAGAGAGAGAGAGAGAGAGAGAGAGAGAGGGAGAGAATGAAAAATAGGATTTATTAAGAATCATTAGAAGCAGGGAAATAGCCACGTACACATAGCTCTCTGAACTCTCATGATCCTAATGGTAGGGGTGAGTGGGCTTGGACTAAATGCAAAAAGGACTGCAAGGCAGATCTCACCTCTGTAGGGACTCTATAGTGAGAGGGAGCCTAAATGTTTTAATGTGTCAGGTTTTTCTCTGTAAGTTTTAATCCAATGCCTTGTCTTGTTTTGTTTTGCATTTGATATAATGATTTTAAAGTTTATCTGAAAGAATAAATAAGTTAAAATGCAAAACAGTTTAGGAAAAGTTTGAATGGGTAGTTTTTTTGATATCAATTTAAAAATGAAACTATGGTAATTAAAACGGTATGGTCAAAATTGTCAAATAAAACATGAGTACTATTTAAAGCTTTTTTGTTATGGTAAAGGAAGAATCTCAAATCAGTTGGGAAGCAGGTGGATTATTTCTTTTAAGTTTATTTGTAAGTAATCTCTACACCCAGTGTGGGGCTCGAACTCACGACCCGGAAATTAAGAGTCACATGCTCTTCCGACTGAGCCAGCCAGGCACCCCGGGGGGTGGATTATTCAATAACGGATTTAGGGAAAATAGCTGAAATAAAAATATAAAGCTTCCCTCTATACCACATATCAATACTATTTTCAGATAAATATTTAACTGTATAAAACAAATCATCAGAAGACCAGAAGAAAACTTAAATGAATATTAACCTGACCCCTGGGTGGACAATTTTCTAAGTATGAAACCCATGAAAAAAATCTCAAGGGAAAAGATTAGGAGCTTTGATTATGTATCTGCAACATTTCAGGTGGTCTACAGGTGGGCAGGAAGAGATTTTTCTCTACACCCCCATCTATATCCACTGAAAGATTAAATTCTTGATTTTCTACAGCCAGGATTGTAGAAACTCAGGGGAAATGAAATGGCCATGGAGAACACAAGCAGGTGTATCATGTCTCATTGTATCAGAATGCCTTTAATGAAGAGTATCTATGTGCAGTTACTCTGTGTGAGCAAGATAGAGGCATGTCAGATCTTAGACGCTAATTTCATGATATACCACAGTTATTTTATATTTGGTATTTGCATCTCAATTTAGGAACTTAAAGAAAGAATTCATGCCCTCAAAAGGAAGTATTTATAGACTAGTGACTAGTCCAAAACTGATCTATAGGTCTTGGACTATTCATTAGTCAAGTTTTCATAGCTATTAAAAAAACTGACTTCTAGCATTCCTCTTTTGGTTTTATTAACAAACAGTGATGTAGATGAATTAAGTTTGTTGCATTAAAAAATTGTTCTTTTGGTCTTTTTAAGGCTGGCTTGAATCTTCGAAAAGTAAACAGACATGTCGATTTTCCACTTATTCTTGACTTGGCACCATTCTGTTCTGCTACTTGTAAGGTATAGTATGTTATTAAGATGTTTAATTGACTTGCAAATAATATGCTTAAAATTATTAGGCCATTCTTTCCTTCCTTCCTCCCTTTTTATTCGTGGCCTAATGTATTAGTTTAATTGTTCCATAATTGGCTACTGAAAGACACTTCAAGTTGGCTCCTCGTTTGACGTGACTCTGGTGGTTTCTCTCTAAATGATTATGCTGCCAACTGGAATATATTATTCACTTGTTTAATTTTTTAAATTTTCATTTTAGGGATTGCTTTTAAATTTTAACTTAAATTAAAAAAATTTTTTTTAATCATTACATAAAATACATAATTCCAAAGTCAGATCAATGTATAAAACAAGGTAAATTCAAACAAGGATAGCTTTTCTCCATGTTCATTCCACTTGTTTCTTCCCTCTCTTTATAGATAACCATTTAAAAATTATTTATTCTTCCGTAGTTTTTAAAAATATAAGCAGATAGGTATGTATATGTGCACCTTCAGTCTTAAATAATCACAGCTTATGATATGTGTCCTTTTCTCTACCTTATTATTATTTTTTTTAATGAGTATTCCCAAATAGTCTGGGGCCTAGCTTTAACATTTATTTATTTTTTGAGAGAGAAACAGAGACAGAGAGAGATACAGCATGAGCAGGAAAGGGGCAGAGAGAGAGAGGGAGACACATAATCTGAAGCAGGCTCCAGGCTCTGAGCTGTCAATACAGAGCCTGATGCGGGGCTCGAACTCAGAAACTGTGAGATCATGACCTGAGCCGAAGTCAGACGCTTAACTGACCCACCCAAGTGCCCTTTTCTACCTTATTAACATATCCCAGAGATTATTTCATAGCAGTTTTTTGAGATAGTCTGCATTGCATTTTTCAAGCAACGTAGCACTCTGTTGTGTCACTGCATCATAATTTATTCAGCCGGTCCCCAATTTAATGGGGACCCATTTATTTGGGTTTATTCTAGTTTACTTTTATTTTTTTAAGTCTTTGTTTGAAAGAGAGAGCAAGGGGAGGGGCAGAAAGAGAGGAGAGAATCCCAAGCAGGCTTTACACTGTCAGTGAGCCTGAGCCCAAGGCCAGGCTCGATCTCACCAACTGTGAGATCATGACCTGAGGTGAAATCAAGAGTCCGATGCTTAACTGACTGAGCCACCCAGGAGTCCCCCAGTTTATTTTTAATCGAAGTGTAGTTGACATACAATATTACATTATTTTCAGGTATATAATTTAGTGGTTCAACTTTACAAAGTGATCACAATAAATCTAGCTACCTTCTGTCACCATACAAAGTTGTTATCGTGTTATTAACTATATTCCCTGTACTGTGCATTATATCCTCATGTCTCCGGTTTTGTTTTGTTTTGTTTTAAAGGCAAATATCTTTTTAGAGAGCGAATGAGCAGAGGAGAGGGGCAGAGGGAGAGAGAGAATCTTAAGCAGCCTCCATGCTGAGCTAGCATGGAGCCCAACATGGGGCTTGATCCCAAAACAGTGAGATCATGACCTGAGCTGAAATCAAGTTGGGTGCTTAACCGACTGAGCCATCCAGGTGCTCTTCCAGTTTTTTGGTATTACAAATATTCCTGCAGCTAATAGTCAAAATAATGATTAGTCAGTAACATATCTTTTTATGTTTTTCGTACGTGCTTGTGAGATAGAAACCTTTAAGGGGACTGATAAATCCAAGAGTAATGCCTTTGTGATTTCACTAGATTACAGGAAATACATCTGCATAGAGGTTGTACCCCTTTGCATTCCACATGCAATGTGTATGAGAGCTCTTTTCCTCACAGCCCAGCCAACAGAGAATGTTGTCAGACTTTTGCATTTTGCCAATCTAATACATGTGGAAACATATCTCATTGTAGTTTTAACAATGCATTTTCCTTAGTTTAAGCAGGACATACATTTGACTTAATTTTCCTTTTTATAATATTTCACTAGATATTACTAATTTCAGTTTTTTCTTTGTCTGAAAGAATGTAAATGTGGGAGAGAAAGTTCTCTATGGTCTCTATGGCATAGTGGAACACAGTGGCTCAATGAGAGGAGGTCACTACACGGCTTATGTGAAAGTGAGAGCACCCTCCAGGAAATTATTGGAGCATATCACTGGAAAGAAAAATGTACCTGGTATGCCATCCTAAGTTTACGTTGTTCTTAAAAACAAATGAATTTTATTCTTTGTTTCATGGATTACCTCCAGTGGATTCGCTTTGTTAAAGTTAGGTGAGGAATATCTTTAACAGTACGTAGATAATCTTACAGAACTTTAAATATCCTAAGACTGTACCCTTCTTCAGGGTGTTAAATCATTGTGTGTAGTGGCATTTTATTTAACACAACACAACACCAAAAGATTTTGAAGACCTACCAGGTCCTCAGAATAGAGTTGGGGTTGAAAATTTGCAGGCTTTGCTTATGGATCAGCAAACTTTCTTTGTTTTGTTTTGTTTTTTCTTTCTTTCTATTTCAGTGAGAATGATTCTTTTCCTTGAGCAAATAAATATCTAAAAGTTTAATATTTCACTAGATATTTAAAGTGAAGTGATACTATATTAATGCTTTGAAAGTTCATTTTGGAAGATGTTTAACACAAGAAGAAACATACACAATAAGATCTAGCGTTAGGTAAATACAGTTTGTGTGATGAATGTGGTGTTGTTTAGAATGTAGAGCAAAAACATACTTATTGTAAAACTATACTTCTTTTTGTTTCGTTAGATTTGAAAGAACCTGACAGTGAATCGGCAGACCAATGGGTCCATGTTAGTGACACTTACGTGCAAGTGGTTCCAGAATCAAGAGCACTTAGTGCACAAGCATACCTTCTTTTTTATGAAAGAATATTATAATTATTTGTTAATAATTAATGGTAATGATTGTTTAGATCACTTTTGTTGAAATGCTGCAATGATAACATAATATGCAATGTGCCTTTGTAGTCTTTTGTGTAGGATTAGCATGTCCCTCAAATGCCCTTGGAGATTTTTACCATTTCTGGCAAATCCTTTTAAAGCAAATTAAATTTACTCAGTGCTTTCAAATGTATATTCTTAAAATAAATGTGAACACATGTTTTTAAAGAAAAATTTGTCCTGGAAAAAAACCAGAATCTGCAGTATTAGAGGAAACCCCCTTATAATATATGTGGCTTATTACTATGAGAATTCAGAAATAATGCTGGCCAATCAAATTGTTCCTTAAAACAGTGTTTACCAAATGTTAGTCACATACCATTTCATCTGTATGTACTGTTTACTGGTTATTTTTAGCCTTATTATTTAGCGTTACATTTTTAAACATAGCCTTGTTTTGAGCGTATTTCACATTCTATGTGCTAGTTTTGTTTTTTCTAATAAGCATTAAAATAAATACATAACTACTGAAGAAAAATTGTTCATTCATGTAGCACTCCACTGAAAATCACCTCAGGGCTGTCTAGCCGTGTATGTATACCACTGTGTGGGAAACATTGCTGTAACATACACTTACACAGTAGGCATAGTGACCTCGTCTTATTTTGTGTGGTTCAACCATTTAAAGATCCCACTGTAGCTTCAGTAATAGGGGTTTACAAATAAATTCTTGATTAGCTTATTGAAAATATTGAAAGATATCAACATATTATTTGCAGCCTATTCATGATGGAGTTAAGGAAAATTTGCATATAATTAGCCAAGGTCAAAATGTAATTGATCATTGTAACATGCAGAATTGGTAAATAGAAGTTTTTAATCCATATGGGATCATTGGATGCTTTTGAAATATAAATTACCAAATTATATTTGTAAATGATAGAGAATTATATTGTCATTATACTTGACAGGGGAATATAATACATTTTCTAGTTCTGTAGGTCAGTAAGTATTAATCGTGGTTTTGGGTTTGAGATCACTTTTCTTTGCCTTCAACAAGCATCATTAATAAATTCAAGTGAGATTAGCTTTTATTGTAATGGGGTATAAAGTTGGCATTTTAGATTTTAAATAAATAATAGCGAAAATGTGGTAGTTCACCCTCCACCCCAGAATACAAGTTATTAAGCTGTCAAAACTTGGCATGAAAATATTACTATTACTTATTAGACTTAAGATTTTAAAAAGTAATGGCCACTCGGGTCTGACATTACTGAATCAAAATACATAACTGCATGGTTCAAGCATCCTAATTATTAGTGCCAACAAATCATACTACAGGCAGCTACTGGCTAAGTGCCTAGTTCTAGTTCACTCTCCTCTTAGGAAGGAAGGATAGGAATAGTAGCTGTAGATTATGTGTGGAAGTATTTAACCAAGCCTCTGCCCCTTCTTAACATTTAAGTATATAGAACATTATCAAGTTCACCGGTGCTGCCTTTTCATATGTAAATGAGTGGAACTGTGATTAGTGTTAGAGATGGTAATAATATACAAAACTCAGAGCTTAAAAATGTCATTGCACAAATTCTATTTTTTGGGCATTGAAATTCCAGTAGTAGTATTTTCTTGATTTTTAACTTGAAATGATGGAGAAATATAGCTTTATGAATTAATCTGCAAACTCAGGTTGTGTCCTGTAAAAATCAGTTTATACTGTCTAAATTAAACAGAGTTTTATGTTTAATCGTTAATCCATTAACATTGAAGTTTTCAGTACCAGAGCAGTGAATTTTTTTGTGGAAAATATGTGTTAAATCTCTTTATTCAAGTTAGCCATACTGGTAATGACAATTGCTATCCCTTCCCCCAAAAGTAAAGATACCATTATGAGGCATATGTTTTCCATTAGGTGGTCACTAGCTTCTTGTTTCATTGATAGAGGGATAGACAAGAGAAAAGGAGAGAAAGAAAGAAGGAAAGAAAGATAAAAAGGAAGAGAAAAGGATAGGAAAGAAACAAGAGCATTCTTTTTTGTTGCTTGTTGGTTTCATCCCTTACATAGCTGAGTCAGAGATGGTAAATGATAGCCGAGGGCAAGAATCAGGGAAAGTGCCTTGTCCACTTTTCATTAATAGGATGCCAGGAAATGCACCAGTGCTGTATTTATCAAAGAGGAGACCTATTGAGCTTTATTCTGAGTACCAGTAAAGACTGACTTTTCATTGAGATACATTGTAGCTTCAGAATATTACCTGGGTACTCAGGTGCTGTAGTAGTTTTTATGCTTAACTTCACATTTAATCATTAAGTAGGTATTTTTTGAACACCTGCTATGGATCAGGCACTGTGCTGACACTATTTTAACGTTTTAAAATGGAGAGGCCTCTGTATGTTTTAGACATTATTCCAGAAGTAACATGCAAAGACGATACTTTATTTTCATTTCATGGTAAAAGCGCTAAGTCTGAAACCTATTTTTTTATGGCCTAGAGTATGAATATTTTTCAGGGTCTGCTGGTAACCAAATAAATTTTATTTTGATACCTAAGAATTTCCTAAAGACAGATTTGTAATAGAGAAAGTATGTTAAGTTACACATGGGCCTACATGTTTATTCTGAAGATTCTGAATGCACATCTGCAGGGTTACTGAATTGTAAAGCTACTGTAATAACAATAGTTTCTAGATGACCTCAGGACACCATACAAATAAGTGAGAAATGTTTACAGAGTCTCAAAACAACTACCATAGTGTTTGGCCAAATGAGTGTCAGATGTAAAACAGAAATTTCATTAGCTCTATTTAGAAAATGGTTTACAGGGTATGTCTAACCCCAGTTTCCCCTGGTTTTTCCTGCTTAAAATGGTAACATTTTGATTATGTGCCAATTATGTGAATATTTTTGACATAACCAAATATATGTCTGTATTTAAGATTTTGTTATTTAATGTTTTAAAACAGATGTGAAAACCCACCTTTCTGGGTGGCAGGAAGAGTAGTAGTTGGTGTCAGTCCTAAGAGTAGTTGATTCCCGTTTTCTTGTTTTGAATGTTCCAACAAAACTTACCAAATATGACAGCTCTTAGCTCACATGTGTGATGAAGTTAGCCAGTAATTTTAAACAATAGCTGAATAAAATTTCCTGAAGATTAAGCTGTAGAATGTATCACCTTCATCTAATTTTTATAGTACAAAATAACATTCTGCCTACTTTTTCTAAATTCATATTCATGACTTGTCTGCACGTTACCTGATCAAATAAGCCTAAACTAAATACGTTATGTGCAATAAAATTGAGCCTTTAGATATTATCTAGTGCATTAAGAAAGACTATTTTTAGATATGAAAATATTTTGGTTCATGTAGAAATCAATTCAAATTTGTTTAAAAGATAGTTGGCTATATTTTTAATTTTGAGTAATGCTGGTTATATAGCATTCCTAGTGTTTTATCTATACTTTTTTTTGCGGTGTTTTTAGAAAATAACTATGTAACTTATTGAGTATTATTTTGATGTTACTTTATAAAAATGCATAATAAATATTAAATTCTTTATGTTTCACAATTGGTCCTGGAGTTTTTGCAGTGCACATTATCGATAATATTTTATTTATCAGCAGTGTATTTGCTAACTTAGCTATATTCAAAATATCCTTCCTACGGGATGCCTGGGTGGCTCAGTCAGTTGAGCGTCCGACTTCAGCTCAGGCCATGATCTCGCGGTCTGTGAGTTCGAGCCCGGCGTCGGACTCTGTACTGACAGCTCAGAGCCTGGAGCCTGTTTCAGATTCTGTGTCTCCCTCTCTCTCTGCCCCTCCTCCGCTCATGCTCCGTCTCTCTCTCTCTCTCTCTCTCTCTCTCTCTCTCTCTCTCTCTGTCAAAAATAAATAAATATTAAAATTAAAAAAAAATATCCTTCCTATTTTAGAAATTATTTCAGAACAAAATCTTATTATAGGTCACTTTCACTCTAATTTCAATTATTGCCAAGGGTGGGTCTTGATCCTTTCATATGTTTCTCAAAATGTTTGGATTATTTAGACAGGAACATTTATTAGGATATATTTTGTTTGCCTATTTTGACATTTTTTTTTTTCAACGTTTATTTATTTTTGGGACAGAGAGAGACAGAGCATGAACGGGGGAGGGGCAGAGAGAGAGGGAGACACAGAATCGGAAGCAGGCTCCAGGCTCTGAGCCATCAGCCCAGAGCCCGACGCGGGGCTCGAACTCACGGACCGCGAGATCGTGACCTGGCTGAAGTCGGACACCCAACCGACTGCGCCACCCAGGCGCCCCTGCCTATTTTGAATTTAAACATTTTTGGGTTATGAAACTCTTTGAGATTATGATGAAAGCAATAGACCATCTTTCATTTGTTCAATAATTTGATTATTCTTTGAATACCTTCTGTGTGGTATGCATTTGGAAATACAGCACTGAACACAAGAGACAGAAATCTAAGAAGTAAGGAAATAGACATTTTAAAGTTTATTTTGAAGGGGCGGGGAAGGGCAGAGAGATCCCAAGCAGGCCCTGTGCTGTCAGCACAGAGCCCAATGGGGCTCGATCCCACAACCATGAGATCATGATCTGAGCCCAAATCAAGAGTTGGTGGCTAAACCACTGAGCCACCCAGGTACCCCAGGAAGTAAAAGAATAAAGAAAAGATATATCAAATAATCAATGATATGGAGAAAAGTAACATTACCTACAGAGTCATATGGAAGTTAAGGTCTGTGGATGAAAGATGTTCTAGGGATAAAATGTGTTGATATTAGTCCTGATAGTCCCAAAGGGAAGTTATGAGTAGGGGGAGAAGGAAGGTTTTAATTCTGGGGCCTGTCATCATTCTTGCTAATGGCAGTGTAGGGGCTAGGAAGGGAAATCTTGACAGTTATCTCAGAAAAATATATACTGAAGATTTTTGTATGTAATTTCAGAGTTTCATGGACCTCCCTGAAGCTATTTTCATACATTTTTTAAGTTGCACTCAAGCAGAATTATCCAAAATGTTTGTGTTCCAATATGTATCAGGATAGTGTAGATTTTGCTGCAGTAACAACTCCACATCCCAATGGCTTAACACAAGAAGAGTTTATTTCTTCCTCACCCAAAGTCCTCCATGAATCTGGGCAATCTGCACAGGCAACTATTTTCCAACTGGTGATTAAAAAAAAAAAAACTTTTTTAATGTTTATTTTTGAGAGAGAGACAGAGTGTGAGCAGGGGAGGGGCAGAAAGAAAGAAGGAGACACAGAACAAGAAGCAGGCTCCAGGCTCCAAGCTGTCAGCCAGAGCCCAATGGAAAGCAAACTCATGAGCTGCGAGATCATGACCTGAAGTGAAGTTGGACGCTTAACCGACTGAGCCACCCAGGCTCCCCTCTAACTGGTGGTTTTGTAATCCAGGCTTTTATCAAGTGGTTCTATCATTTTAACACCAGGTCTCTCCACTCTAGCAGGGGAAGAGAGCATTAAAATTCTTGCACCAGCTGTTAAATTCATCTTGGATGTGTCACTCACAGCCCATTGGCCAGAAGTAGTCACATGGCCCTGCCTAATTGCAAAGAGGGATGGGTAGGATAAGTAAGAAAGAGTAAGTCTTCCAAGGGCTGTCTTGTTTCACTTAGCATAATCTTTTCAGAGTTCACCAGTGTGGTAATATGTATCAGAGTTCCATTCCTTTCTAAAGCTAAGTAATAGTCTATTATATGTATATACCATAGCTTTAAATAATTTTATTCTTAAATGTTAAGATGGATGCTATATGGAACTTAAAGTGTTAACTTAAAGATTCTTAAAGAATATTAAAGAACTTAAAGATTCATATCTTGAATGATAGGAATACTTCCTAATTCTGTATCTTTTCCACATCTCATTTAACTTTTCCACTTAACCTTAAGGCTAACTTGATTCCACAAGTACTAATACAAAGTACTAACGTGAACATATCCTCCCTTTGAATTTTCTACTTCATATAGTGCAAACAGGGAAAATTAATTTAAAAAGTAATTTACAATGTCTGCTAATCTGTTAGTCATAAATAGCAGATTGCCAGGACTGGCAAGATGGTGGCTGCTTCAGCACTTTCTGATCAAGGTGCAGAATGACCAGACTGAAGCAGATCATATACATGACAGCTGCTCAAACAGACACTTTTTTTTATAAAAAAATTTTTAATGTTTATTTTTGAGAGGGAGACACAGAGCATGAGTAGGGGATGGGCAGAGAGAGGGAGACACAGAATCTGAAGAAGACTCCAGGCTCTGAACTCTCAGCACTGATTCTGACACTGTGCTCCAACTCACAAACGGTACCTTGAGATCATGACCTGAGCTGTCGCCAGATGCTCAACGGACTGAACCACCCAAGCGCCCCTCAGACAGACACTTTAACCACAAAAATACATTCCGAGAAAGTTTGGTGTTGGAATACATATATATGTGTGTTATCTCCTTCAGGTCATAACATTACAGGGACATCCCAAATAGTGGTGAGGGAAAGGGAAATGGGACTATGAAACTCCTTTCCTGGTTTGCCCAAAAGTGATTGCCGAGAATGTCTTAAGTTGGCACAAGGAAAAAAATATGAGATATTTAATAATTATCTTTATTTGGCAATGGGTTTCCAAAATGATTGACCTATATTGGGGTTGTTCAAAATATTCGCTCATTTGACAAATGCAAGAATTCTTGTATGATAAGCAGTATGCTGACTGGCTGATTAGCAGAGATGGGGGTGGGAGGGACCATACCAGAAAATTGCTTCAACTTTTAACTAGAGAAATAGATTACAGGAAGTTAAGAACATATGAAACTTTAAGTAGGGCAATGAGGTTTCAGAGAGAAGTTTCTCTGATTAGAACGTTTCTCAAAGAAACAAACTTGAGTATCAGGCCCTATGCAAAAAATCTGAGTAACAAAATCAGAGCAAAAGCAGTGATAACCACTGGTAACATGTAGTATCATGTCTTTTTTTCTTAAGAGACTTAAAAAAATCTGTAGTGTGTGTAGTCTTTTTTGTGCTAAGTGGAAATTGGGGAAAAGGGCTAAAAGAATGGAGCTTTTCTTTTGCTTCCTGTAGTATCTTCATGCACTCACATCATGGTGTTGCCAAGTAATTATTTGTAAGCGTTTCTTCCAAGATAAAATTTTATTTCAAAGGCCACGTGGATTCGAGGACCAGCATATCTTTAGCTATTGAGGACTTCCTTCTGCTGATCCAGGAGTATCTAGGTTTCAAGTGTTCTATTAAGGAAGACTGAGTTTCATACAAATAGTATGTATATTTCACATCTATATTTATCTTCTTTACCCATCTATATGTACATAATTTTATTTCTCTTGCAATTTGCTTTTTTTTTTTTTTTTTTTTTTGCTTGCACAATTCCCAATGAAACAACTTGGTTCACTCTTGAGTCCGGCAAAAGTTTCCAGTTACTCTCTAGAAAGGCACTTTCCAAGATTTAGTTGAGAAGTAAACACTGTATCTTGTAATACTTTCGTTTTCCTTGTGATTTGTAGCTCCTAGCCTGGAAATTGATACTTTTGATACTTTAACGCCGTTCGTATTAAAACATCGTGCAAGGTATTCTATTCGAGGAAATGCATTGCAGAAATCCTTACGGGAGGCCATCTTGTAGTCCAGAGAAATGACTAACAGGACAGAAACGGATAGCCCCACTTTTCCCTAAGGGTCACGGGTAAAGAAGGAAAATATCGGGACTAGCTGGGAGACGTATAGCTCAGCCAGTGTCGCCAGAAGGGGGCGCGAAGTTTCGAGGTTAACAAAGACCAGCCGCCGCGGGTTCAGTTAAGGTCTCCGCAGTCGCTACCATCCAGACTGGGCACTTCACTAATGGCCGGTCTGTCCGAAGCGGAACCCTCAGAGACGTTCTGTAAATACCGAAGTCTGGAGAACTCCAGAACTTCCGACTACAGCCTGGCCAGCCTGAAGTGCCGCTCTCTACGGCCGAGCAACACGCCGTAGTTGGTTCAGTTTGACCCTGACGCCCCGCCGTAGTGTGAAAGTAGCGCAGCGAATTCAGCCTCCCTTTTCCGAAGCGAAAACGTTGCTTGGGAGAATATACTGCCCCTTGAAAGAGGATCCGTTGCTAAAGTAAAAAAAAAAAAAATTGAGGGCATTCTGTACTGAACACGTAAGCTCCTGGCTGTCTGCCCAGTGTAAAGATGAAAATGAGTTGAGCCTGGCTCAATTAAGAGGTAACCTACAGGAATGTTCAGACACTTGCACGACGTTGACTAAGAAGTCCCGGTGGTTTTGCCCAAAACAAAAATGGCACCGAGACAAATTAACGGGGTATAGTCACGTGCTGAAAGACCAGGATGGGGGACAACATGGCTTCAGATGACAAGCGGATGTTATTATTATTCACTTCCGGGTGCAACCAATCAGGCGCCATCTTGTCTTGTTCGTGAAGAAGTAGAAGCATCGAAAGGTTTGGAGAGGTATTACAGGAACTGTGGCGACAACGGGGTTCCGGAACCAGAGTGGGTAAGTGGTGGGAAACAATTAGGCGTGGGGACTTGCCAGGCCATCACAGCCTTCTTGGTTTCCGTGGCGAAGGTAGATTAACTTAAACACGTAAGCTGCGTACGCTGCTTGGCGCGACTGCTGGAACCTCATCTCCTTAAAGAGGCGGTGTCCGCCCGATCTGGTGAATCGGATCGGTGCTCTCAGTGAAGAGGAAATGTTGTTATTAAAGAGAATGCTCACGACTTCTTCCTATAACTCTGAGAGTTTTCTCACGGATCAGAAGGGACTAATTGTTGGGCTCCTGACCGGCCGTTAAGCACTGCGCGTGCGCAGTGGGAACCCCCTTATGGGGAGGGGGGTGCAAGGGGGCGGAGGAGGCTGGGGCCCGGACCTGGACCTTTTGCGCTGTGCAGTTCCGACTACGCAGGCGCGGTCAGGGCACATGCGTCCTGTTAACTCCAGTTAGGTTCCCTAGTTTGTATTTTTCTTGTTTTTATCCAGCTATGGACTTTGTGTGTTAAGCTTCAAGAGGGAAAGAGTAGTATCCAACATTTCAGTTGTATTGTGGTGGATATTATTGTCATCTGAACATCATGAGCACTCGAGAGTTTGGTTGTTGGTGGTTAATTTATAGAAGAGCAAAATAAACTTGGAATGTGTGACTTGAGTGCCGCAAAGCAAAAATAAAAATAAATTTGAACAGTAAAGATTCACCTGTAGGACTGTCGTGGGGCTGTAGGGATAGTAATAGTAAATCGGTTCTTTGGAGATGTTCATGAGACCATATTTAAAAAAAAAAAAAAAAAGAACAGATTTTATTTTTTAAAAGTTTTTGATTTACAGAAAAATTGAGCAGATAGTACTGAATTCCTATAAAAACACCCCCGCCTTATACAGTTTCTTTATTATTAATATGCATCAGTATGATGCATTTGTTAGAATTAATGGACCAATATTGACACATTATTATTAACATTATTATTATTGTAGTTTCTTTGTATTTCCTAAGTTTTAACCTAATGTTTTTTTCTGGCTCATGATTCCATTTAGGATACTATATGACATTTAGTTGTCATGTGTCCTCAGCCTTCTTTTAGTTGTGATAGTTTCTCAGGCTTTCTTAGTTTTTGATGACTGTAACGGGTTGAATTGTGTCCCTCCAAAGTTCATATATTGAAGTCCTAACCTCAGTATCTCAGATATAGCCATTTGTGGAGATAGGGTCTTTAAAAAAGTAAAATGAAGTCATTAGGGTAGGCCCTAATCTGTTATGACTGGTGATCTTATAAGACGAGGTTAGGACACAGAGGGAAGACCATATAAAGACATAGAGAGAAGACAGCCAACTATAAGCCAGAGAGAGAGGCCTTCGAAATAAATCAACCCTGCTGACATTTCCATCTTGGATTTCTAGTCTCCGGGAGGATGAGGAAATAAATTTCTGTTCTTTAAGCTACCCAGTCTATGGTACTTTGTTATGGCAGCCCTAGCAAACTGGTACCGTAACTTGGACAGTTTTGAGGCTCACTGGTCAGATATATAATAGAGTTCCCTGCGGTTGGAATTTGATGTTTTTCTCATGATCAGACTGATGTTAGGGGTTTTGGAAAGGAAGATTACAGAGGAGCAGTGCCTTTTTCATCACATCCTATCAAGGGTATGTAATATGAATGTTAAAAATTCACCTCAGTCACCTGCTTGAGGTGGTGTTTGTCAAGTTTCTCCACTGTAAAGTTGCTCTCCCCTAACAACCCCCTCCTTTCCATACTGTACTCATTGGAAGGAAGTCCTTTTGCACAATCTGTACTTGAGGAGTGGAGAGCGATGTTCTCCCTCCTTTTTAGGATGTAGTATCCACATAATTTAGTTGGAATGCTTCTGCATGAATGATTTGTCCCTGCATATTTAATCATTTGTTTATATCAGTGTGGACACATAGATATTTGTGTCATAAGTTGTCTTAAAATCCATTGTTACTTTATTTTGTTGCTCAGATTGTTTCAGTTTTGGACATTGGGAGCTCTTTTAATTGTCTACTATGACATGCCTCCATCCTTTTTTTTTTTTTTTTTTTTTTTGGCATCTATAACCAAACTATCCAATTCTCCAATTTTTTTGAGTGCCTCTTTTGATCTGCAAGTGGCAGAGCATTTCAGTATATCCTAAAATGCGTGTCCCATCAAATAGCAAAATTTGTTTTACTAAATTTCAAATGATTACAAGGTTAGCCCCTGCTAGGGCCATTTCCACCTAACCTGAATTGAACAGATGAATTCTTTTTGGCATTGAGGTCAGTCATCTGATGTGCAGTGACGTGGCAGGGGAGAAAAGGATTGTTGCATTTTGTGGTTTCTAAACTGTGTGTGTGATCTGAAAAACATTTTACCATATGCACTAAAGGATAGATGTGTTTCTATATCTCTTTGATTTTGCAATTGATGCTTAAGTACTTTAAAACAGATACTACATTTTCATTCTCATTCATCTGTTAGTTTATGAGAGGACTTTTGCAAATATTAATGACTGTCACTTAAACAAGTAATTTTAAGAATCTCAGAGCAACAAGTGTTCTAATATAGAGTCATCTAAGAAATGGAAAAGATAAACGATGGCCATTTCAGGTTGTATTGGTTTCTTAGGGATACTGTAATAAATTATCATAAACTGAGTGACCTAAAACAACAGAAATTTATTCTTTCACAGTTCTCTGGGCTGGAAGTCTGAAATAAAGTTTTCTGCAGGGCCATGCTTGCTTGCTCACTCCACCCTCAACTCTCCAACCCTGCTTTAGGGGAAGATCCTTCCTTGCCTCATCCTAGCTTCTAGTGGTTCTCAGCAATCCTAGGCTTTCCTTGGCTATAGACACATCACTTCAGTCTCCGCTTCTGTGGTCGCATGGTGTTCTCTGTGTGTATCTGTGTCTCTAATAAAAACACCAGTCATTGGATTAGGACCTACATTAAGCCAGTATGACCTCACATCTTGAATACATCTGCAGCTATCCTATTTCCAGATAAGGTCACATTGATAGTTTATGGGAGTGAGGATAGGACTAAAACATAATCTTTCAATCTGTAACACTGGTCATGGTCATAAACTAGATTTTTCCAGCCATATGTGATAACTTGGATGCTCTGATGGCAAACCGTTGTTATTGATCTTTCTGTTTTTCCTAAATCCCAATTGTTGACAAGGAAATAGCAGGTAATTTAGCCCCATGAAGGGAAAGGCTTGCAGCGTGAGATCTATAATCATATTTTCCAAATCTGAGAAGTTGAGCCTAAGGATATTTAAAATTAAGGCTAAAGGAAGGGCAAATAAATTGGAATTGGCTTTTGATGTTATCAGATCAGAGTAGCAGTGTTAGAATGTTCTTTTCATCCTTGAATATTAGTGTTTTTACTTGATAAGAAATTTCAGTGAATGAGTAAAGTAATTTCACAACTTAATATGGGCAAAGCACTATGGAGAATTCATGTAATTGTAAGACTCTGCCCTCAAAAGATCTTGTACAAGCCATGAAAAAAAAAACAGCGAAAATTCATTGTAAGTCTCTATAACATGTACACTGCATCATCTTTAGGTTATCATCATGGAAATCTTCAAACAGTGCAAAAGTAGAGTGTAGTGAACTCTAGTGTACTTATCACTCATCTTTAACAGTTACCAGTATTTTCCAAATCATTGTTAAACCAATCTGTAAATGTCATTTTTAATGGTATAAGGCAGTGTTGTTTCATTGAACCATACTGAAAGTATAGGACATCTTTTTTTATTATTGCCATATGTGCCTTCATATTCCTTATGTTTTCTAGATTTTTCATTTGTTATGTTGATTAGTTAGTAAAGAAGATTTTATGGTGAAGATGAAGAAAGTGTGGGGTTTCTAAATCCTTGCCATCAAATCACTTACAATCTTGTTCTTTAATCAGATAATTAATGAAACCCTTTATCAAGCATTGTGCCAGATGCTGAAACATATATAAAAGTTTATATTAGATATTTGAGTATACTAAGTCTTTTCTTAAAATCTGTCCCTTTACAAAATTCAGTGTAACTCTAAATTTTATTCTCATGACTGGAGAAACCCTTTTTGGACTAGATTATAGAAATTTACTCCCAAATCCTTCATAAGAAAATGAGTCAGAGGTCAGGTAATTTGCCCAAAGTCTCACAGTTCTATTACATGTGTAGGGCTTATTGCCTATATATAGCTGTCATTATGGACTGTGCTGATCAGCTTCCTTTGATTTTTTTTTTTTTTTTGTATCTTTTAAAAATCTATATATGTATTTTTAAAAACACACACTATGGTAAAATAATTCAAAGAACACAGATATAAGACAATCAGAATTTCCTGATCTATTTTCACTTCCCAGAGCCTACTAGTTTTTAAGCATTTTTGTAATTTAGGGATTTTCTATACTAAATTTCATTCTTTTTTTTTTTTTTTTTTTTTCAACGTTTTATTTATTTTTGGGACAGAGAGAGACACAGCATGAACGGGGAGGGGCCGAGAGAGAGGGAGACACAGAATCGGAAACAGGCTCCAGGCTCTGAGCCATCAGCCCAGAGCCTGACGCGGGGCTCGAACTCACGGACCGTGAGATCGTGACCTGGCTGAAGTCGGACGCTTAACCGACTGCGCCACCCAGGCGCCCCTAAATTTCATTCTTAATAAGAAAAAACCTCAAGCAGCATCATTATTCATGTTGTATCACATAATTTGTTTCACTGCTTAATATAATTTGTGTATCAATATATGTCAGCATATAAAAGTCTATCTTACTCATTGTAATGGCTGAGTAGCAGTCCACTGTATGTTTCTCTTGTATTTCACCCATTGCCCTTTGACTGACAGTAAAAGCAGATGTTCACTGTTACAAACATGCTGCAGGGGCTGGGGTTACATGGTGAGTATACTCATCCATGGTTTAAGTCGTGGAATTGCTGGTATTTTGATAAAATACGGTAATGCTAAATTGTCTTCCGAAACAACTAACCTTTTGGTGTTTTACCCACCCCCTCGTTCAATACTCATCTTCTGTAGCCAAGTTTTTCAACTGCAGATTTCATTGAAGCATTTTATCAAATACCTCCTAACTTCTTAATTCCTTGACTTTTATTGTCACTTTCTTTGCTGTATTTTTATGCTGTTCTGCTTCTCACAGTTTCACATCTCTGTATTTTTCTAAGCCTAAGTGTATCAAACACTGTATTTGAATAGTAGCTTCCATAAAATCTTTGGGGGCAAGAAGCTTTGGAAAACATAGTAAAAGTAGAAGTGGCTGGTTTTAACAAATACAAATGGCTACAAGTAATACCAATCAAACTCTTGAAAATACGCAAGTAAAAACTTTCTGTGCATGGGAAAACTCCTGAAGTTCCTTTTTTTCTTTTTTAAAGCTTCACTCAATGATATTGTGAGAGGGAGGGACAAGAAGATTTTTTTTGAAAAAAAAAATTTTTTCCGAAGATACCTCAGGTTACTTTCAAAGAAGAAAAAAAGAGTTGAGTAGAAATGGCTTGACTTGGTTGCCAACCCCTTTGCCTGCCCCCAATTGTAAACTTGAGGAGTGCTCTCAGAAATGATACTGAGATACTGAGAAAGTGTTGATGGTGGTATTAAGCTCTACTTTTTGAAGACTGCTTTGCTGAGTTTTCTTTAATATTTATTTTTGAGACAGAGAGAGAGAGAGCACGAGTGAGCAAGCACTAGGTGGGGAGGGACAGAGAGAGGGGGAGACACAATCTGAAGCAGGCTCCAGGCTCTGAGCTGTCAGCAGAGTCTGATGCGGGGCTCAAACCCCTGAACCGCAAGATCATGACCTGAGCCAAAGTTGGACACTTAACCAACTGAGCCACCCAGGCACCCTTGCTGAGTTTTCATGTGTTTCTCATTTAATCCTCAATGAGGTGAACACTTATTTATGTCCTCCATTTTACAGATGTGAAAACCAAGAATTAGACAGTGGTTAATTTGCCCATGTTCATACAGCTGGTGAGTGGTTTAGGTGGGCATCATGAAAAGAGCTTGTGCTCTGAAATCCAGGTTACTGGCCTTAAAAGGAGAACTGAAAAGTTGTTCATGACAACCATTAAACATGAGTAAGTGAAAGCAACTTTGATTTCTAGAGAAGTAAATCTGTGTATTGGAAATGATGGTTGGGAGTCAGTACGGATCATTTTCATCATGAAAGTGGTTTAAGGGCACATCTATTTGCAACTCTAGTAGTGAGTATACTAGTTATGATGCCTACATTGTATGAGTTTACAACCTATGACAGAAAAATCTGCGCATTGAGTTTTGATATACCATTTACAGCTTTGGAAAACACAGCAAGCCATGCTTACAACAGCTTTGCTGTATTAGAAGGAGCTAGAGACTATTCATTTTTGCAGTTGGTATTTAGAGACTGATGTATGCAAAAGGCTGTCCTGTCCCTTATGGGAGATAAAAAGGTGAATAGATTTGACTTTCTATCAACTTTAAAAAGCTATTGATCCAATGGGAATAAAATGAAAACATTTGAGGGACAAATTGTTTTCACCTTGCTGGTGTTAATTTTAAACTTAGAATTCTATAGAAAAACCTAAATTAATGCATCTTGTTACTTGTGCCATTTAAGTTAATGTCAGGTGAATGAGAGCTTTTCAAATGTTTCCTTTTTTCTCAACATATATGACAGTCCCTAAATTGTTTGACATTATTTTATACTAATGAATTGTTCAAGTAAATAAAAAGATATTTATTTGAAAGGGAAAAAATTTTAAAAAGCTTTGCTTTGTCATTTGTGATGTACCTATTTCCCTTAACTTTAAAATGGTAGTTTCTCATTATAAAGTTAATGGGAGGAAAAGCTCCAAATTAATTTAGAGATGATCACACTTTTATGTTGCATCTCTAGAATTTTATTAATTCTAGTAACTCTTCATAATCTAAGAGTAAACATATGCTCTTTTTTTTTCCCCCCTCAGGGCATAAGTAATCTTGCTGCTATGCTTCCAAGCTGTAGTCTGAATCAACCCAAATTTTAAACAGAAGGTGAACCTCTGAGGTTAGTCAAAATAGCAGTTGGTATTTCTTCTGGGGGGGTTCCTCTTTATTTATTTATTTGTTACCTTTTAATTAAAGTTGTAAAGGATTTTAATAAGTCATTTAGCTTTTAAAATGTTTAAAGGTATAGTTGAAAAAGAGAGGGAAAAAGGAGAGAGGAAAGAAGATCTGAAGAGATTAAAAAAAGAAGCATATGCAGCTTGGAATTGATACTCAAGTCTGTTGTTGGCCTCAGGTGTGGTGCTATTTAGCATATTCTAATGATGCCATTATTATAGACTGTATTCGGTGACTAGAAGTCAAGTGCACTTGACTGTAAGGAAATCAAGGTAACAAAGGAATGCATCTTTTCTAATTTACAGTGTTCTTTACTTGAAAGGTCAGGATCTGACATTGATAGAACTATATGACATTGTGTGAATGCTGCAAACTCTTTTTTTAGAGACTGAATTGTAACAGCTAGTTGTCCTATTTGAGTGGGTGCCTCTTACTTCCTTCTTATCTGGCTTTCTTAGTTTTTTTTTTGATCCCGCAGTGCTAAGGCTTGCTTTTGTTTTGTTTTTAGAATAGAGGAAAGGGTCATTCTAGAAAAATTCAGTTAGTAAAAATTTATTTAATGCCTCTATGCTAAGCCTTAGGGTACAAAAATGAAGAAACACATCCTGTTTGCCATGCATATCAATGGTTCTTAAAAGGGGTTGTATGTCAGTGTTGGATAAAGTACAGCTGTATTAGACTTGTAGGAATTTTAAACTTTTTATTATGAAAGTTTTTAAATTAGTTTAGAGAAAAGTAGACTAGTAGACTAGTGTGATGCCCCCTACCCCCCGCCCCACACATCACGTAGATTTAACAGTTATTAACACATATGCGCTCTCCCTTTCTTTTCCATGGTATTTAAATGTTAAGAAATCTGCTCTTGTAGACCTATCTGACTTTCTGGATTTGTCAAGTTGTTTCTTTTGATACTGTTTATGTCATTCTTTTGTTCCCTTTAATTTCTTTATAGTAGAATTAGATCCAAAAGCTCAGTTGGACTCCGTTAAACATTTTTGGAGAAAATATTCAGAGTGATTTGGGGATATAATATTGTGTCTCATGAAGAGGCAAGTAATAGTCTGTAGGGGTGGTATTTGAGCAACCTTTGAATTTGTGACTTCCCATCAACTTGTCAGATTTCCTGAATCAGTTGTTTCATTAGGTTTGGCAATATAGTAATTTTCTGAATTTATTCTACTTCTGTGTTCATTAGCTCTAATTATAAGGAAGAGTTTTCCTTCAACAGCTAGAGCTGTTTGGTTACCCATTTTAGGGAGTTTTGGTTGGGAAGAGATTAAATCACTTTTTTTCTTATAATCTTTATTATTTTTTTATGTTTTATTTATTTTTTGAGAGAAAGAGCGTCTGGGTGTGTGGAGGAGGGCAGAGTGGGGGAGAGAGAATCCCAAGCAGGCCCCCCCTGTCAGTGCAGCGCCATATGCAGGGCTTGATCCTACAGACTGAGATCATGACCTGAGCCGAAACCAAGAGTCAGACACTTAACCAACTTAGCCACCCAGGCGGCCCTTCATATAATCTTTAAAATAAATAACTGTATTTCCAGAGGTCTGTATTGGGAAAAAATAGATATTTTCCCCATCTTGTTGAGCTGAGTTGATTAGAGCCATGCTTGCCACCATTAACATTAAATTTTATACTCTTGGGGCGCCTGGGTGGCTCAGTCGGTTTAGCGTCCGACTTCGGCTCAGGTCATGATCTCGCGGTCTGTGGGTTCGAGCCCTGTGTCAAGCTCTGTGCTGACAGCTCAGAGCCTGGAGCCTGTTTCAGATTCTATGTCTCCCTCTTCCTCTGACCCTCCCCTGTTCATGCTCTCTCTCTCTCTGTCTCAAAAATAAATAAATGTTAAAAAAAAATTTTTTTTTTTAATTTAAATTTTATACTCTTGCTTGCCAATCTAAAAATTCCACTTCCCTTTGGTAAACTACTGACCAGAATTTTAGAGCTCTGATCACATAAATGTATCATCATATAATAATTTCTGATGTGTGAGCTTTTAAAATTAACTGTGATTCTCATTTTTAAATTGTTTATTTTGTTGAAGATAGAAAATCAAATATATTTTAAAAAGTCAGGATGTGGGATCAAGGAGGACAGCCTTGGCAGCAATGGCCCTTGAACCAACAACAGTGGATGCAGTCGTTCCAGCACCAGCAAGATCCAAGTAAGGAAATCAGTTGAATTTGGAAATTGGGAAAGGGGAGATAGAGATGAGTGGGAGATAGGTGATGGGATTAGGGCAAATGGAATTGGAATTGGTTTATTGGATCGTTTTACGACCAAAATATAATCTTGTCTCATAAATAATACTGCCATAGCATACATATTAGGGAATGAATTTTTCTTTAGAAGACTTCCTCAAAGAGTAGAAAGCTTTATGAAGATTTTACATTTTTAAAACTGATTTAGTTCTTATTTTTCTAAAGAAAGAGGAAAATCTTCCTTAAATGTGTTGCTTAAGTAAAGCATACTTCTGTTGTTCATTACGTAGCTCATAGTCAACTGAAGGTATGCTATATATATCATTTAAATTTTTCTTTTTATTATGGAATATTTCAAGCATGTATGGATGTGGAAAAGAGTGAGGGAGCCCCTTTTTATTACTTAGCTTTCATAGTTGTTAACTCATGGCCAGTTTTGCTTCATTGATAAGACCTCTTCCACTGTCCTGCCTTTACTGGGTTAATCTGATTCTATTTCTTTTTTTAATAGCTAAATAACATTCTGTTATAGTACTATAAATTAGTAAATCACTTTTGGATGATTGTAGCTTTGTACTTTTTGAAATAATTATCATAATTTTGTATACATATCATTGCATTGTTACATGTCCAGTTATTTTCTCAAGAAAAAAAAATCCAGGAACTAGGTTTGTTATACCACTGTCAGCACATTTGAAAAGTTTTGGATACACACTGCCCAGGTTCAGCTCCACATGGTTTATGCCAGCCTATGTTTCCACCAAAATGTATGAGAATACCTATTTAATCTTTACTGCAATGTGAAAAACTGTCTTTGTTTTTCTACTTTGTTTTCTACTTTGTTTCCTTTATTAATAATATTAGATCTTAAAATGTTAAGCATAGATATTGGAGAAGCAAGAGGACCTTTAAGATAGTGAGGCAATACATTTTGAGTAAAGAATGGCTAAGAAGTTGCTAAGAAGATGTATTTTGACTAGAGAAGGGAGCCTTAGCTAAAGGGTGACTGTGAGGATGAGCAGAGATAGATAGTTGTATCCATCCTAAGTCTACAGGATCCATTGTGGGCCTGGATAGGATATGTTTGAGGAAGAAATTCGTGAGTTTGATCATTTGTTTTTATAGTAATTAAAAAAAAAAACGACAACAAAACGAAGGAAAGAAGACTTTTAAAAGACTCCGTAAACTAAGGTACAGGGGATAAATTTCTTATGAGTTAATATTAGAAGCCAGTTAAGAGTGATTTTGTGGCATTGTTTTCCAGAAGTCTTCTATTATTTTGTAACCTGAATGTGGGTTGTTTTCTAAGCATCCTTTCAGCCATAACCAATTTAATATTTAAAATCTGTAATATTTAAAAACTCTAGTAAGGAATAACTGAGATGCTAGTTTTACATAGAGGCACTATTCTTTTAGCTCTTACATTCTGAATGGCAGCTTCTGCTGTGTTCAATTATGTTAGGTCAGATTGACTGGGCTGCATTGGCTCAAGCTTGGATTGCTCAAAGAGAAGCTTCAGGGCAGCAAAGTATGGTAGAACAACCACCAGGAATGATGCCAAATGGACAAGATATGTCTACAATGGAATCTGGTCCAAACAATCATGGGAGTTTTCAAGGGGATTCAAACTTTAACAGAATGTGGCAACCAGGTTTGTTGTTTCATGTTATCTGGATTTTAGGACTATTTTTAAAATAAAATGAGGATTAAATAAATTGTTTAATTTTCTTAGTTTTATGACTTCTTGAAATTGATGCTCCTTAAAGAATAGGCAGTTTCATTTAGATTTGACCTTGAAATTTTGTGGTTAAAATTATTCTGTACTCAATCTGCTAGCATTGTGGCACTCAGTTTGATTCTTTTCTTGGTTCTTCATTCCTAGGCTGACAGGGGCTGGGAACACTGGAAACCTCACTTGGCATCTAGGGAAGAGAGCATTCTATGTCTCTCTGTTGCAACCTCTGGCCTTTTCAGAAGCAGCACTGGCAGAGCAAAACATGTCTAGCCTCTAATTAAAGAAATATTGTGTCACTAAGTGACAAATTAGTCTGTCAAATATACTCTGCCCCTACCATCCACCCATCTTTTTCTTTCCTTTTTTTTTTCCAGATAGTGAAGATCTTCCATAAGTTTTTATATGTTTTATTTTTTTGTTTGTTCATTTGCTTTTTTACTTCACAGTATGATTTAGATTTCTTGATGCTAATTCAGTTTTCCATGTCTTGTGTTATTATTTTGAATAGTCACTTGAAAATATTTATAGAGGAATCTTACATTTGAGTATGCTGATGGTGGAGTTTTAATCTCCCTTTCCCTATTAATACTTATTATTGTTTCTCAGTGTAAGAATGGAAAACTCAGGAAGTAATCCTCTAACATCACTTTTAAAAGAATAATGAATATTCTAATCTTTGATACTCTGAGGTAGTTTATTTCTAGTTTTCTTGAAGCTACACCAAATTTCCCCAAGTTTGAAAATGTTTTGGTTCCCAAGTTCTAGTTCATAAATGACTCACCCTGGCATTCCCACTCCCCAACTTTATTCTACTGGTTTTCTTTGTGACCTGGGCAGGTGATTAACCTCTGTGTGCCTCAGTTTTCCCTCCTGAAATTGGCAAAGATAATACCTGATTTCTCCCTACCTCACAGGGATGTTGTGAGGATAAATGTGTTCATGCAAGAAAGATATTATATATAAAATCTCAAGGTGTTATTTTTTATGGTATTGTTACTGGACAGAAATAGAAAAAGTCAACAAAAAAAATGCTTTGGATTTTGTTACATTATTAAAAATAATTTTGGGCATTTGATTTCTATATGTTTAGGATATGAATTAGAGTGGAGTTAGTTCATTTGAATTATTTACTAGTTTAATTAATTGCTTATTTTTAAGATATACAAGAGGAATTTGACCCAAGAAGTCATAAATTTTTAAATCTGTTTCTTTGCTGAAAAATCTTTCTTGAGATCTTAAAAATTTGTGATGTTGTTATAACCCCCTGTTGAATGTTTTTATGCCTAAATCCTAAATAGAATGGGGAATGCATCAGCAGCCCCCACACCCCCCTCCAGATCAGCCATGGATGCCACCAACACCAGGCCCAATGGACATTGTTCCTCCTTCCGAAGACAGCAACAGTCAGGACAGTGGGGAATTTGCCCCTGACAACAGGCATATATTTAACCAGAACAATCACAACTTTGGTGGACCACCCGATAATTTTGCAGTGGGGCCAGTGAACCAGTTTGACTATCAGGTGAAAGATATTTTGTTGCTTTAATATTGTAGATGTGCACGTAATCCATTCTTTGGAAGTGTCTCATCAAGAGTACCTAAGATCTGTGTTTCACTTTTCAGTCTTGTACAGATAAGCACATATTATGTCTCAGAAAAATTCTCAATTTTTGAGTATTAAAATCATTAGATTTTTTTTTTCCTGGTGTCTGATATGCTTAGGAGAATGATATAAAGGATTGTTAGGGAAAAATTTGGATAAAAAGAAAAATGTGTAAGTGCAATAGCTATATGATGTTTTGTTTTCTAATTTATAATTTCAAAATGGTATATTTAAATGTTGAATAAAGTTTAGAAAATGCACAGTAGTTGAATACATTATTTGTCAATAATAGATCATGGATAAGACATGAATAAAATACATGAAGAACATAGATCATCTTCCTAAATGCAGTTCCTTCTGCTATATAGAATTATGACTTTCTCCTTCTGCTATTTAGAATTATGACTTTTTCTAGTGTTGTCATTTTTTTTCCATTCTGACATGACATGTTAATGAAATTGTACATAATTTCCTTTGTAGCATCTAATTCATTCCTAGGGACATAGAACTCTATGGGAAATAGTATCGTTATGTGGGGCTTTATTTTCTCTAATCACTCTGCCAAGGGTCCACCCTCAAATTATAGTGCTAGATAATCATTTTGAAATAACTGATTGTAGTTGTTACCTTATAAACTGAGCTATCATGATTTAAAATTTTGAAAAAACTCAGACATTATTTCACTACTTGTATTAATAATGGACATAAATTGTAAACAGTATGCACCTTGAGACAGTAATCCTCATTCATATGTATTCAGATACTTATTGTGTATACTCGTACTTGGTATACAGATATGACAGTGTTTGTTTGGTTTTGGTTTTGAAGAAATGTAGTGGCAGGGAGCTTCTACTTACACCCCATTATCTTGATAAACCCCCATGCTAACAAGACAGAGTCCTGTTGGCAATGGGCTTATTAGAAAAGCCTCTGAAAATAGGAAAATTGCAAAAAAATATATAATGATTCCATAACTTTTATTTTGTTTAAAATAGATAATATTTCTTGCAAGATTATAGAAACAACTAAAGTTCATAAGAAATAAGTTGGAATTGATTAAAAAAAACATCCTGTATTTTCTAGTTATACAAAAACTGACATTTGATTTCATGGTAGTAGAAGGATTATTTTATAAAAGGTCATATATATATCTTTTTCTATATTTATTGAAAATAGTGTATTAGCTGAATTTTAGATGACTCTTTGCATTTACATAGGCAGAACATCTTTATCTTTCTTAAGAAAAGTAAGCCTAGGTTCTTGGGGCTACAGAAATATCGGTGGATATTAGAACCATGGAATTCTTGGATTTGCTGCACACATGGATTTCTACTGTCCCAGTTCATAACACACGTGTGTCCCAGAGAGTATATTGTATTAATGTGAAGAAAAATAAACTGCAATACTCTTTCAGCATGGGGCTGCTTTTGGTCCACCGCAAGGTGGATTTCATCCTCCTTATTGGCAACCAGGACCTCCAGGACCTCCAGCACCTCCCCAGAATCGAAGAGAAAGGCCATCATCATTCAGGGATCGGCAGCGTTCACCTATTGCACTTCCTGTGAAGCAGGAGCCTCCACAAATTGGTAGCTATTTAAGTTTAGTGACCACAATTGGCATGATTTCTTGATCATGTATAAAGGATGTCTTGTTTTCTTAAATTGTTCTGACACTTCTGATATGTTAGGAATTGATAGTTTAAAATCCTATCATTTTATAGTCATAACCCTTAACATTACAAAAAAGTTGATCTAAAATATGAAAAGTTCTGAATAATTTTTTTAAAATAAATCATTATCTGAAACTACAGATTTTGTGATGAATAATAAATTTATCATAGCTGTTGCATTTTGATATTTTCTTCAGTGTTGGCAATTTGGTACATTATGCCAGTATATGAACAGTTCCCCCTTTTAAAACCTCTTAATTGTTCTCTGTCTCTGGTCTCTTTCCACTCTCAGTTAATCTGATATGCTGCTGCCAGATTAATTTTCCTTTGGTTATTTCACTTGCCAGAAATATTTTGGCAGAAGATATAATTTTTTTCCTTTTTCTTTTTTTTTCTTTTTATGAGAGAGAGAGAATGTGAGCCTGGGAGAGGGAGAGATGGAGAGAATCTTAACCAGGCTCCATGCCCAGCACGAAGCCTGACATGGGGCTTGATCCCACAACCATGAGATGAGATTGTGATCTGAGCCGAAATCAGGAGTTGGACGCCTAGTGCTTAAACGTGGGGCTTAAACTCACAACCACGAGATCAAGAGTCGTACATTCTACCGAATGAGCCATCCAGGCGCCCTTGAAGATTTAAATTTTTAATATAGTATAACTAATTTATGTCTAATGACATGTTGTAAACTTAAGCTTTGTATCTAGAAATCCAAATCCAATACCTAATATACCAGAACATTTAAGTCTTTCCTTTTTATCACAAAGTAGACATGATAGGAAGATTCTAACTTCTTTTTTAACTTACGGAATCATAGTTCTTCACATGAATTCTCATTGTGAAAAATAGACTTGTGCTTTTGTTTGACTCTGTTGCGTTTTTATATTTTAAGAAGCAGTGTAGTATAAAAGTTTGGCTTGGAATTAGCCCACATCACTACTATTGGCTTTTTAATTTTGAATACATCATTAAGCTTTTTGAACTTGAGGTTTCTTATTTGTAAAAGAGATTGAATAATAGTAGTGATTTTTTTTTCTTTTTTTTTTTAGAATTAAGTGAGATGATCGTTTAATGTGCTTTCATAGTGTCCTGGCTTGTCATAAACATTAAGACAATGTTCACAAAGGGCCTGGCTGGCTCAGTTGGTAGAATATGTGACTCTCGATCTCACGGTTGTGAGTTTAAGCCCCACGTGGGGCGTGGAGCCTACTTTAAAAAACAAAAAAGACGGTATTCACTGCTGCTCTTAAAAATGATCTTAAAGAGAAGCATAATGGTTACTGGGTTGCCTTATCACTGTCTTACTGAAGATGATAGTTATAAGCACTCAAATGGCACCAGAATTCTTTTATTTCATTTACTCACAAAGTTGGTAGAAATTCAAGAATAAGGAACTCATACATTTATGATTTTTATTAAACTAACTCATAAATATTGTTTTCCATGTGAAACAGATGCAGTAAAACGCAGGACTCTTCCAGCTTGGATTCGAGAAGGTCTTGAAAAAATGGAACGTGAAAAGCAGAAGAAGTTGGAGAAAGAAAGAATGGAACAACAACGTTCACAATTGTCCAAAAAAGAGAAGAAGGCCACAGAAGATGCTGAAGGAGGAGATGGCCCTCGTTTACCTCAGAGAAGTAAATTTGTAAGTGTTAGAGTCACTTGACATGGAACTCCCATGTGATTTGAATGTGAAAATTTTTTAAATAAACAAGTAATTTAGTAATAAAAAAGTATTAGAATAATATTCTTGAGATTACTTTTAGTAAATATTTTGAGGATTATGGTTTTTGTTTTTTAATTTTTTTTTTAATGTTTATTTTTGAGAGAGAGAGAGAGAGAGAGAGACAGCATGAGCTGGGGAGGGGCAGAGAGAGAGGGAGACACAGAATCAGAAACAGGCTCCAGGCTTTGAGCTGTCAGCACAGAGCCTGACACGGGGCTCACACTCACAGACCATGAGATCATGACCTGAGCCGAAGTCGGACGCTTAACCAACTGAGCCACCCAGGTGCCCTGAGGATTATGTTTTTATAGATGTTGTTATTGAGGGTAGAGTAAGGAGAAAAAGGGGGCAGTGGGTTTATAAAACATTTCTTTCCAGAGAGAAATTACTCATTAGGCTGCTAGATAGGTCTTACCTTGAGGAACAAATCCATATTCTCTTGTTGCAGCGCAGCTGATTCCCTAGTGGTGGATTATAAAATGAAACTAAGTTAAAATGGCAAGGGAGAAGGAAATCTGCCTTTTTTGAATATTTAAGTATATGTTTATACCAGAAGATGAATAACTTTCATAGTTTTTGACATGCACGCTGAAAGTAATTAAGTTAAATCTTTAAACCTTCATCAGTTAGATGGTGTGAGTGGCTTAGGAATTTTTTAATTTAGCAGTAATGTGCTCTCAGCTGACATGATAGCCATAGTACTGGCTGGTATGCAACTCTGGAAATTGGTCTGTCTCCCAAGGCCATTTTATGCTTCAGAAATAAATCACAAGGGGACAGCAGGGTAACTAGATTCAAGTAGACATTGGTTTAGCTTAAATTTCATAAATGCTATAATACTTTCAGTGTTTCACAAAAGCACCATGCCAAAGATGTGTTTTTGTTGTGGGTATTATGAAGATAAGAACCAAAAGACTGTCATAATAGTTTGCCTTTTTTTTTAATGTAATTATTAACTTTTAACATGAAATAGTGGATTTCCAGATTTGATAGGTTCAGGTGTCAAAAAAAGTGTTTGGAGATTATCTTCCCTCTTCTCCCAAATGCTTTTGGGCTTGTGTTACATGTATTCTTCCCCTGGTTCAGATAGTCTTTCCATAGTAGTGTTTCAATGATCACCTTATCTTTTACTTAGTAGGATTTTTAAGGGTAACTCTAGGATACTTCTTTGCCTGAAGAAGCAGCCCCTTTTTAAGGTGTGCCATCTGGATACTGAAAACCTATAGCCAGAAACAGAGACGAACTCTGGCATTTCCTACATCTGAAGTAGGAAATGATGCATTTCCTACATCTCATTTCTTATCTGTCCATTTTGTAGCAAAACACATTTTGCTAAGTTTCAAGGCCAGCTAAGATCTGGAAACTGACACAGATCTTTATTTTAAGTGACATGATTTTAGGTAAACAAGCTTAAATTTGTAGCTATATAAAAGTAACATTGAATAATATAAATGTGGTTTATTTATCCAAAGTTCTACAAGCTACTTATTTCAAGACCATGATAGATAATGGATATTAATTGGGTCAGTCTTGGTATGATATTAATTTTGGTTATTTATAAAATAAGTCAAAATTGACTAAGGCAAAAAAAATTGAGGGGTGCTTGGGTTCTTGATTTTGGCTCAGGTTGTGGGATTGAGCCCTGGGTTGGGCTCTGCACAAATGGTGTGGAGCCTGCTTGGGATTCATTCTCTCTCTTTGTCTCTCTCTCTGTTTCTCTCTCTCTCTCTCTTTCTCTCTCTCTCTCTTGCTGTCGCTCTCTTGCTGTCTCTGCCCCTTCCTTCTCCCTCCCCCATCCCTCCCTCCTTGTCTCTCTCTCTCTGTGCTTCTCTTTCTTGCTCCCTCTTGCTTTCAAAAATAAATAAATAAGCTTTTAAAAATTTTTGAAAAATAATTGACATTCCTAGGCTATCTTGTAATCTTATATTTCCTTTCAGGTAACACTTTATACTAAATGAAATCTATAGTACAAATTTGTAATGTAATTTAGAGAGAGATTTTATTTTTATATATCTGTTTCATAGACTTTATGGTTTTAAAATAGAATGTGTAAGATAATTATTTTACATTATAAGCATGAATTTGGGCTACCCATACTATTACTTCTTCTAGGATAGTGATGAGGAAGATGAAGACACTGAAAATGTTGAGGCTGCAAGTAGTGGAAAAGTCACCAGAAGTCCATCTCCAGTTCCTCAGGAAGAGCACAGTGAACCAGAGATGACTGAAGAAGAGAAAGAGTATCAAATGGTAGAATGTTAAATTTCTTACCATGTACAGGATTAAAAAAATATTTTTTACTGAAGTATAATTGACATAGAACATTTTGTTACAGGATTTGTTTTGTTTAGAATTTCTAAACTATTAGTTGACTGTTTTAAACATTTAAACTGTGAACTCATGAAACAATTGCAAAATGTATATATTTTTTTTTTTTCTTTTTTTTTTTTTTTCAACGTTTATTTATTTTTGGGACAGAGAGAGACACAGCATGAACGGGGGAGGGGCAGAGAGAGAGGGAGACACAGAATCGGAAACAGGCTCCAGGCTCCAGGCTCTGAGCCATCAGCCCAGAGCCCGACGCGGGGCTCGAACTCACGGACCGCGAGATCATGACCTGGCTGAAGTCGGACGCTTAACCGACTGTGCCACCCAGGCGCCCCTGCAAAATGTATATTGATATATAGAGATGCTAGGTAATAGTGTCTACAATTTATAATAGGAAATCGCTGCTTATGCAGCAGTTATTAAGCATGTTTCCTAATACCGGTGTTGTAAATAAACAGTGCTTTACTATATGAGACCCAAGAGAGCATTTATTGATTTATTATTTTCTAAGGTATGTCTTTTGAATACTTAGAAACATTAAAAGACTTCATAGAAAAATAAGTTTAGGAAGCACTGAGTTGAATACAGTTAAACATATTTCTTCATTGAAAGACTTAAAGCCTTAAATATCTATAATGTGTACTGTCATTTTCTGAGATTGGGAATATAATATGTTGCATTTCTTCTATTAAAAGACCAGTGATCTTTGGAATATGTGTAGAAGATGCTGATATAGTGTACTTTCGTTAGCAGATGAGTAATCTGGAGCCCTGAGAGGCTGAAGAACTAATAGTTGGTGTACATTTCAAACAGTTGCTGGTAGCCAAACTAGTGCTAGAATCCAGCTTTTATTTCAAGTCACTTGTACTCTATATTTCAGTAGTCAAGAAAAAAAGGACTTGATCTAACAGAGTGGAATAGCTATCTTTTCCTTCCCCTTAAATTTCACCTTGAGCCGAGGGTTAACGTAAGTTCCTAGGTAATTTAACTAGTGTTGTGCTGCTTACTAATACTGTTATTAAATGAAGGCATCCTCCTTTCAACTTAAAGCATCTATGGAAATTTTTATTGATAGGGGCCTTTTAAAAATATTTTGTGTATACTGGGGCGCCTGGGTGGCGCAGTCGGTTAAGCGTCCGACTTCAGCCAGGTCACGATCTCGCGGTCCGTGAGTTTGAGCCCCATGTCGGGCTCTGGGCTGATGGCTCAGAGCCTGGAGCCTGTTTCCGATTCTGTGTCTCCCTCTCTCTCTGCCCCTCCCCCGTTCATGCTGTGTCTCTCTCTGTCCCAAAAATAAATAAACGTTGAAAAAAAAAATTTATAAAAAAAAAAAAAAAATTTTGTGTATAGAATTAGAATTCAATTTCTTTATTATACAGGGAAATTCATACTTTATTTCATGATTTTGAAATTTTCAAAGTTTTTGTATTTTAGAGTAATTTTCAAGATACTCAGTTCCTTGGAATGATATGATCTCTTGTTTAAAAATGTTTTATAAAATGGCTTTGCCTGTTAATTTTTTTTGAAAATATCAAACAGCGTTAGTAACTATAATAATTAAATTAGGAACAATATATATAAATATATAAAATATCCTTCTGTAGATGTTGCTGACAAAAATGCTTCTGACTGAAATTCTACTGGATGTCACAGATGAAGAAATTTATTACGTAGCCAAAGATGCACACCGGAAAGCAACGAAAGGTATATTGTGGGTGTTCTTGGTTTTGTTTTTCTGGGAATATTTTGGTTTTGGTGGCTATTTTGGACTTTTTTTGGTTGTCCCTGCTGAATTCTAGCAGATATTTGAAATATTTTCTTCTTGCATGTTTTTAACTCTCTGGGAAAGGTTAGATTTGTAGGACATCATTAAAACTGTAGAAGTATTTTTCCTTTTATCCAACTTGCTTGAGCACAAATGAGCAATTACGCTATTTTTTGATGAAATGTATAGTGGAAAATTCTTGATGTTCAATTTATTTCACCTGATTTTTTTTTTTTTATAGATACCGTAGTATTTGGTGTATAACTTTTAGTGTAGTTTAGTTTCACTAATGAATTGAATTGTGACCCTTCAGTTTTCACAGTTTACCACTTAAAATTCTTACAGAAGCAAGAGATTCACCCACCCCCACCCCCCATATTCTTGGTAACACTTAAAAACTATACTGAAAGCAAAATTTAAATTAGGGACCATACCTCAAAAATAAAAATACTGATGTACTGGTCAGTATTTTTCATCATTATAAAACAATTTCAGCTCACTTCAGCATTATAATTTCAAGGCCAGACATGCTACTGGTTTAAAATGAATGTTATGTTTTTAATGTTTCTTCTCTCCCCAAAAAGCAGCAATAGTAGTAGATTTAACAATACCATAGACTCTCATGACTATGAAATCGTGGCTATTTGTGTTAACATGTTGTTCCTGTTGTTGATGTGATACAAAGCTCCTGCAAAACAGCTGGCACAGTCCAGTGCACTGGCTTCCCTCACTGGACTCGGTAAGTGTTTTCCTTATTTGTGAGAGGGCCTTAAAGGGAAAATCACACTTACCATGTCTCTCTACGTGTTCTGTTTTGAAACTGTACTATTCCTACTCAGTTTATAAACCTAGATTTTAGGGTTATTTCGGTCTCTAAAGGTTTGCCTTTTTTTTTTTTTTTTTTTTTTTTTGACTAAAGCATTCACAGGAATTATTATAAATGTGACTAATTCATAGTTTATTGGGGCGAGTTGTATAGTTCATTACTTAGCCCTGATTATATTTAAGCTCACTTTCAAAATGATTGCATACATGCCTTAGGGAAGAACCTATCCACTAATGCTGTTAATAGGGGACTTTCATTTAGATTGTGTTGTAGCAAGTTGAGTTTTAACATAGAGGAAAGAGTTTATCTTATAATAGTGTAATAGTAATGATGTGTTCGTAATTTGCTCTTTGCATGATATATTCTCAAGTATATAAAAGCTTGAACTTGCCTTTTCCACATCATTTCAAATTAATCTTTGTGGGGATCAACAGAAATGGGTAGAGCCAAATGCCCATGTGATTTTGTTAATGATTAATTACTATTTAGATCACTTCAGGGTGGGGAGTAGTTTTAGCACATTACCATTTCTGTACCAGTGAGAATTACAGTATTCTAACTTCTTCAGGGAAAAAATACTTTGCATACTACCTGGGATTTCTGAGCTTTGAACAATGAAAGAATTAATTTTAGATATATTTTCAGGATCATTGGTAGTTGAATTGACTGTGCTTTAGTGAGGCTCTATTAGTGCCCTGTTAAGTGGTTTTGTTGGTTAGTATGGACAGTAAAACAGAACTGTTATCACGGTTCCTTTATGGTGAGAAATACAAATATTTCAGAAAGAATGAGATACTGTCAATTTTCATGAGGGTTCTACGAACTCCCTTACGCATTGGAATTATACTCCTCCCCACCCCGAATAAGCATATTCTTCCAAGAAAAGGCAATGAAAAAAATTAGCTTTCTTCTCAGACCTTAAAGATTTTTTAGTGTCTAGAATAATTTTTCCATATGATAGACTGAACTTTATGTACACAGGTGGACTGGGTGGTTATGGATCAGGAGACAGTGAAGATGAGAGGAGTGACAGAGGCTCTGAGTCATCTGACACTGATGATGAGGAGTTACGGCACCGAATCCGGCAAAAACAGGAAGCTTTTTGGAGAAAAGAAAAAGAACAGCAGCTGTTACATGATAAACAGATGGAAGGTATATCTTTTAGACTCACTTAATTTTTGTCCAGTTTTATTTGTATTTCTTTTTATTTTTTAACCAACCTAACAATATCGAGGGTAGACTTGAGGTTAGAATATAGATAACATGTGATGTGACTAAAACTAAGGTTTTTGGCTTATTTGCAGTTTTTATGAAACTTAAAATTAATCGTGGTATTCAAAATATGTAAAAGCTGAACTTTGTCTTGTTTTGTAAGACATTAATTTCAATAGCTATAAGTTGTCATTTAATGTATTTTTTCTTTCTAAAGTTTTCAAAATGAAAAAGAAGACTTTTGAAATGGCGGAAATGTATTTGTAAAACTATTGAAAAGTAATTTGTAGTTAGAATATTTAATGCGTAGCTAGCATATTTAAGGAAATAGAGGACTTTCTACAGAAAGTTTTTTTTTTAAGCATTTATTTATTTTTGAAAGACAGAGCGTGAGCCCGGGAGGGGCAGACAGACAGGGAGACACAGAATATGAAACAGGCTCCAGGCTCTGAGCTGTCAGCACAGAGCCTGACGTGGGGCTCGAACCCACGAGCTGCAAGATCCTGACCTGAGCCAAAGACAGAAGCTCAACGAACTGAGCCACCCAGGCACCCCTTTATAGAAGTTTTCAAATGTAAAATACTATCCATGACTGTAGTTTTTTATAGTTTACATAATGGTATTAGGAATACTGAAAGAGTGTTTTGAATTTTTTGGAAAAATCATACTTGGGCAAGGAAATTATTAAGAGTTAGCAGTCGAAAATTTCCTGTAAATTACTTAACCTTTAAGTTGCCTTTTGAGACAAAAAGGAGATCTTTTCCAGTTGCTTCACATGTACCTTTCCACTTTGACACTCTTTTCTTGTATTGTCCAGGAGCATAGATAACCCTATAGGTGGCTATTGAACACTTGAAATATACCAAGTTTAAGTATGCTATAGGTATAAAATAGACTAGATTTGAAAGATTTTATATACATATATATATATATATATATATATATACATATATGTATGTGTATATATTTGAAATGATGTTTTTAATATTTTGGGTTAATAAACTATTGAAATTAAGTTCATCTGTTTTTATTTTCTTAATGTAGCCACTAGAAAAGTTTGAATACTTACGTGGCTTGTATTCTGTTTCTGTTAAACAATGCTGTTCTACTGTTACCATTTGATAGTTTGAAATTTGGTAGTTTAGGGATTTTTTGGTCATACATTTGACTTTTCATAGTATTTTTTCTTTTTCTCTTTCAGAAGAAAAGCAACAAACAGAAAGGGTTACAAAAGAGATGAATGAATTTATCCATAAAGAGCAAAATAGTTTATCACTACTAGAAGCAAGAGAAGCAGACGGTGATGTGGTTAATGAAAAGAAAAGAACTCCAAATGAAACTACGTCAGTTTTAGAACCAAAAAAAGAGCATAAAGAAAAAGAGAAACAAGGAAGGAGTAGATCAGGAAGTTCTAGTAGTGGTAGTTCCAGTAGCAATAGCAGAACTAGTAGTACTAGTAGTACTGTCTCTAGCTCTTCATACAGTTCTAGCTCAGGTAGTAGTCGCACTTCTTCTCGGTCTTCTTCTCCTAAAAGGAAAAAGAGACATAGCAGGAGTAGATCTCCAACAATTAAAGCTAGACGGAGTAGAAGTAGAAGTTACTCTCGCAGAATTAAAATAGAGAGCAATAGGGCTAGAGTCAAGATTAGAGATAGGAGAAGATCTAATAGAAATAGCATTGAGAGAGAAAGACGAAGAAATCGGAGTCCTTCTCGAGAGAGACGTAGAAGTAGAAGTCGCTCAAGGGATAGGCGAACTAATCGGTCCAGTCGCAGTAGGAGTCGAGATAGGCGTAAAATTGACGATCAACGTGGAAATCTTAGTGGGAGCAGTCATAAGCATAAAGGTGAGGCTAAAGAACAGGAGAGAAAAAAGGAGAGGAGCCGAAGTATAGATAAAGATAGGAAAAAGAAAGACAAAGAAAGGGAACGTGAACAGGATAAGAGAAAAGAGAAACAAAAAAGGGAAGAAAAAGATTTTAAGTTCAGTAGTCAGGATGATAGGTTAAAAAGGAAACGAGAAAGCGAAAGAACATTCTCTAGGAGTGGTTCTATATCTGTTAAAATCATCCGACATGATTCTAGACAGGATAGTAAGAAAAGTACTACCAAAGATAGTAAAAAACATTCAGGCTCTGATTCTAGTGGAAGGAGCAGTTCTGAATCTCCAGGAAGTAGCAAAGAAAAGAAGGCTAAGAAGCCTAAACATAGTCGATCGCGATCCATGGAGAAATCTCAAAGGTCTGGTAAGAAGGCAAGCCGCAAACACAAGTCTAAGTCCCGATCAAGGTAGTATACTTTTTAAAGTATTTTGTCTGATTTTTAAAAAAATTTGACTGAATTTATTCAAAGTTGAAAGTGTCCTTTCTCTCTCTCTCTTTAATAAACTCAGTTTGGTACTTGATAAATGATCATAGTCTTAAGTAACTTTAGAAATCCTATATAATAATATTTATTTAAAAATTGCAGATTCTTTAGTTTAAAATACATTTTTATTTTTAAATTTGTCTTTTCCCTTTTTTTTTCCAGATCAACAACCCCTCCCCGTCGTAAACGCTGAGGAATGATGTGGCAAGGATGCCATGATGTTTAAAAAATTCCATGAGTTTTAAGGGCTTGTCTCATTATAGAGGCACATTGTGGCTGTGTAGGTGAAACCAGAATCTTTTTTTTTTTTTTTTTAAATCTGTAAATAGGTGTACTTTTTCCAAATGCTGCTCCAAGTTACTTAATAGGATTTCTTTGTATTACATTTTTTTCAAAAAATAGTGCTTAATAAGACTATAAACATGCCATTCTCTTTCAGCTGTAATGTTCTTAAAATTATTCTTGAATGTACTGTGATGTCAATAAAGCTCTTCAGTTCATTTTTGTTAACCTCTTGCACCTTAATTTTATGATTTTAATCTAAGGAACGTACTTTTATAAAAAGGCAGCTGGAATTTTGTATAACAGGTTTTAAAGGTACTTCCTCTCATCTCCCCCAAAGAAAATGGTTTTAACTTAATAGTTTGTCAAAGTTTGTAAACTGTACCCATGGATTTTTTTGTCAAATTCCAACTTTTAAGGGTGTGGAAGAGGGCCAAAAATAGATCTTTACTTTTCATTTGGAAACATTTGACAGGTTTCTAAACTTTTCTTCCTATTTTGAGGATTTTTGAGTAATATATTCTCTGTGTATAAAGTATGGTTTACTTCTGTACAGTGAAATTGCTGGAATCAATCAAGCCAGTGCACATAAGAAACAGTTGTGTTTGACCCTCATAGTCAAGTCTGGAACTCTATTCTGCAGTTATCCACTTCTGTTTTAGAAGCATATTTTAAACACTGGGTTACTACAGAAATAAGACTCACAATTCAATATATTTATTTACATTTTTAAAATATGACCTCAACTCAGTGGAGGAATGCTGTATTATGCAGGTTTGTGTCAATTTCATAACATTAAAATGGTCTGGTTTTGTCAATTTCTTAACAATTATGATCAGTGAGTGGTCTAGCTATTTAAGACAGTCATAACTTACAAGTAAAATGAGGCTCTGCAGGCATTTAAATGCTCAACTGCTTTCAGGGTCTGTTTTATGTGATTATTCAGTTTTGCAACAATAGATACTTCTCTGAAAACAAATGCTTTTAAATTTTAATTTAAAAAGAAAAGAGCAGGTGCAGGTCACAGGAAAGTTTTAAAGTATGCCTTCTTACCAGCAATAGTTCATTTTAAAATAAGCCAGAGTTTTGCCATGATCAGTGTTTCTTCAAAATGAAGGTAGAAATAGATTTGTAAGTGTGCTCTTGTACCTCTACATAGGTTCTTAAATAATTTTGAGCAGTTATGCATTTATCTAGAGGAAATAAATCAACTGTGAATAAATGCATGTTTACCAAAATGGTTGTTTTACAGTGCATTTAGTTCTGATATTTATAAAGTTGATATTTCACAGAATAACTTTTAAATAGTTTGGAATTCTATATAGTTTAGACATCAGTCACATGTGGAGACAAAATGAAAATGTGCAATATTTTTTATGTAGGTGAGCTAACACAGTGTACCTAATTGCAGAATTAATTATCAGATTAATTTGTAATAGATAAGTTGTATAACATTTTCATATCTTAAAATGTTTTTTAGATCAATCTTCAGGTGAAATAATATTTTCAAAATAAAATTCTACAGAAAAGTTCTGTTGGCTATGATATGCACATTTTTGGGCAAGATAAATGATTAGAAGCCAAAAATAGTATTTGACAGTTTTATTACTCTGCCATAATATGCAAGCTTCTTATTTAAATCTGTAGATATTTTTTAAAACACACTAATGATATATGTGATTATTAGTAGATACATCAGTGTTATAATTAGATACTTAGGTTTTTCAGATTTTTATGGATAATTTAGGGAATTCATCACTTCACTGACATATAATGAAGTATGTTTACCTTAGTGGTAAGATTTTATAAAATAGGGCTTCCGTGATTTGGGATATGAATGCTAACACACATAAGTTAACTAGATACATAATTTGGTTATGAAATCTAAAATGACACCACCACAAAATCAGTTTCAATTTTTGAGACAATCATTGGTCTGAATTGGTTAATAAAACTGTCTTGAGGTTCTCTTAAAGTATTTCTAGTGTATTAATCATACTTGTTTTTGTGGAACGGGGTAAACCACACCATCAAGTGAATAAAATGTAACTTGGAAGAGGTAATTACAAGATTTGTTTCATGAAGGCCCCAAAATATAAATAAAGACTGGTGTGGAATCACAGTGTATATGTTTTCTGCCATTGTAAAATGTCTTGTTTTAGCATCTGTTTAATGGTATAATACACAATAGGTGAACTTCCCAAACATAGTCTCTTTTTTTTTTTTTGTTTTTGTTTAGTGTCTAAGTCATTGTTTCTTCAAAGAAACAAATGAAGTATAATTAATCAGTAGGTGAGATTTCTTCTTTTATGTGGGAATTTTTAAAAAGGAATTGTATGAGGTCCACAGTTCCTGTAATATTGTCTTGGAAACGTTTACATTTTAACGGATTTTTCTTCTCTTATATACATTAAAGTCTATTTTCATTTGTTGAAGTTTCTAAAATGTACTAATCATGGTTTGATGGAAGTATTATTAGATCCGTTGAATTGTTCTGACTCCGCTGCTTAATTTATTTTGGACAAATCATTTAAACACAGTGGGCTTCAATTTCTTCAACTGTAGAAGGGGGGGATTGGATTATTTTTAAGGTCTTGAATACTTCTAGCTCTTAAAAGTTTTTCAGTTTTAAGTGGAATTTGGCTGTAATGTCTAATCCTGAATGAGAAAATAGGCTTTTTATTAACCCTTGTAACTCATGTGTGAGGAGTTACATTTTATACCATAAAGATTTGCCAGATGTGCTCTAGAGTTTTCCTGTAAATATACAAAGATTAAATCTGCCACACTCTGATTATGGTAATGTAAGTAAAGAGGAAATTATCCTGAGTTACCAATTTATGTATAAATATGAATATTTACCAGTTAAACTTTTGAGCTGATGCATATTATTTCAAAGGGATAAAGTTATTAGATGTAAAGGAGTAGTACTTCACACTTAATTTGGAAGAGAGAAGTTTTTATAAAATGGAATTTGAAAATATTAAGTAAATTTTCAGTTTTTATGGTAAAATTGTAGATGCTGGTTTACAACACATGGGTGAGACACCATAGCAGTGGTCTGGGAAATACCTCCAGCAATGGCCACACACCACATTACAATTGCTAGTCTTTTCCAGCACAACTCTGGTTGAAGTGTCATTGGAAAAGGCTTTTCGGTATTTGCAGAGAAAAGTACTATGAGCTAGTTTTGCTTACCTGGACCAAACTGGTGGGTATTCAAGAGGTTTTTGTTTCCTGTCAGTATTAAAGGCAAATTACTGATTGCCTTTGTTGTTGAATTGAAAAGGTAGTGGGGAAGGGCCTGAAGCCCAAGGAAGTGGTACATTCAAATAAAGCATGTTTAAATAAAGCTTTTAAAACTTTTAAAATCATACTTGCACTTTGCTTTTTCCTTGTATCTGTCATTCCAACAAGTATAACACATGCTAAATGTTCTTTTGTGCCAGAGCTTTGTGCTGTCATTTGGAGAGATGGTCATGTGTCCTGAGAGAGGAACTCTGAAGAGGACATAACTGAAAAATCTGCAGCCACTCTTAGGAGGAGGTCAATATTTTATTAAGAAGCCTTAAGTGAAAGACTATTACTGAGCAAATTTCTGAGTAAATTTCACTAATTCAAGGAATCCTTTACCAAATTGACCCTGCCTGTTGAAAATGTACAATGATTTTTTTTTTTTTTTTTCCCTTGGAAATATGTCATTGCTCTTACTCAAGGAAGAGCTTTTGTACATTTGGAAGTAAAGTGTTACTGCTCACCGTTTTAGCTTTCAATGAAATTTGCCTAGCTCGGGTGATTAATAGCCCTACTATATAATGTATGCCCTGTCCAGAATATTGTCAGGTCACTTGAAGAAACTATTTTCAATTTAGACTTCTAGCCCTCTGTGACATTTGAGGGCCTTGAAAGGGGAAACAATTCTACACCCTTAGGAAAGAAATGCTTCCATGCTTTTGTGATTCTAAGGGTCAGTGGCACACAATCGTCTAAATGTCTTTGGGAGACCTCTGTTAAATATGAAATAAAGCTGTACGGGAATAAAAGCTAGTTTACATAGTACGAAGTAGTGTCATCTATGACTACTTTGGCCATGAAGTTTGAGGTGGTCATACAGAAATAGGCATAATAGAGACTTGAAGTTCTTTTATAATAGAAACATTTACTATTTTATTATTTAATTACTACATAATGTTTTACTATATTGCGTGCACAATTTGGATGTTGAGCGTGAAGAGGAACTATCGTCCTACGTGTATGTAACACCCATTAATGCAACCATGGTTTTAGGGTGGCACCAGACAGTGCGAGAGTGGGTCGGAACCTTTCTGTTGCGGATCTTCTGCGGGAGGGACCGGAAAAGACGTGGGTCCTTTCACGCACGATGTGGGGAGGCAGCAAGCTAAGCTGCTCGGGGAATCGTTTTTTAGGAGTGGTTCTACCCAGGTGCCGGGGCACACAGACTGAGAGTACTCGTTTAGTCACGTCAGCAGGTGAGTGTCACTTTAACCGCGTCGGCCGGGTGGAGGTCCCTCATACATAACCCACCGGGCGGGCAGGCTGTTCTGCGCAGGCGCGGGAGAGGGCGGCGGGCTGTCGCTGAGTCCCGTGCAGGGTCACACCGCTAAGCTACTTTCGGTCCTGCGCTCTCCGTTGAACGTCCGGCCTGGGCTCTCGCCCTGCCCTTCCTACAGGCTGGGAGAACTATCTGAGGACTAGTGGTTCTGGCCAAAGAGGGCGCAGCCCCCGGGCCGCCGCCATGTGGCCAGTGACCTTTGTTTTCATTTCGGTTGAGCCCTTGCCTCCAGAGCCGGCGACCATTACTGCTGGCTGGAGTCTGAAGGTCGTTTGTTTTCTTCCTTTGCCGCAGCGGGAAGACACCAGCTCTGCTGTCTCATAATTCTTGATAGCGTTGTATTTTGTTTTGTTTGCACGTATCTTGCCTTTTTTTTAGAAAGAATTTAAGGCAGCCATATTACTTTTTTTGGTTAATTCAGCAAACCTATTGGCAAGTAAGATCAAGAAAATAACGTACTGAAACTGATGATTGTAGAAGACCGTTTGATTATTTAACTTCCAGTGTTAACCAGAAAGTTAAGTTTATTACCCTTTACCTGAAACTCATTTAACACATACTGTGTGCCATGCACTGGGAATTTTTTTTTTTTTTTTTTAATGAATGATACCTCTGAGGTCTCTTGAAGTAATGTTAGAATAAAACTAAGATTAGGATATAATGGGCAAAACGGGAAACTTCCAGGCCCACCAATAGACCTGATAAGTTGGTGCTCCAATACAATGAAAAATGGTGCAGCCAATAAAATTGATGTAAATCAATGTGTGTCCACTTGGAAAAATGATTAGGATATAGCGTTAAGAAAGTTAAGTTACAAATCAGTATGTATTATAAACTTAGAGATATATAAATGGAACTATATATAGAGAGAATAGAGCTACATCAAAATTAGTGACCTGTGGTGGAAGTGGTAATCTATCATTTTATCATTATATATTGTCAGAATATATTTTTTCAGTAAACATATCTTTTATAATCAGAATTTCAGAAAAATACATTACAGATATTTTAAGATTTGGGGACTGAACATAAAAGGAGCATCTAATACATATTTGGGATCAGGGAAACTTTTTAAATAAGGTATTTAGGAAGCTATCTTGAGGGAATTGGGCAATTTTAGAAGTCGTTGGAGTGGCAAAGGACCATCTTGAGTATCTTGAGATTTCTGGGAAGCTGCAAAGTGTTCCTTGAAAAGGAGGGCTGGAGGTGAGGGTGGAGAGTGGCAAGGGATGAGACAGACTTTTCAGGCCATGACAAGTCAATGAAAGGCCATGTAAACCTCCTGAGATTGACTTTATCTTGAGGACAGTGGGAAATTACTGAAAGAGCAATATAATCAGACTTGTGTTTAAGAAAGAACACTTGGCAGATGGGTAGAAAGTGAGATGGTGGCAGACAAGACTAGGCTCAAGGAGACCTTAAGAGTAATCCAGATAATAAGTGATGATTACTGGAACTAAGATATTGGCAGAGTAGAGGTCTTACACTGTCGGTGTAGTATGTTATAGGCTTTGGGTAAATGATGTTTTGAATGAATTAAATGAAGTTTTCCTTCATTTCTTTAAAATCTCAAGTACCAGAAGGATCACAGATTCAAAGTAGAGAATGAATTGGTAGGATTCTAATTATTAATACAAACTCAGTTTCTTTTAGGTGTGGTGTGGTGGTTTTTATAGCTCTTGAGAATTCTGGCAATACTGATGACCAAGGGGCTAGTTTTACAGAAATAGGGGAGGTGAAGGGGAGGTAGGGGTCATCACTGAGTACAGAGCAGGTACTGTGTTAAAATCTCTGATGCTCAGTTGCGTAGTCATACCTTACATATTCTTACATGCATATCACAGTTTACATAATTCTCTAATACAGTATTTCATTTATCTACCCAAAGTCATAAAGGAGGTGGTATTTGAACTGGGTCTTAAAAGGTAGTACAGATAGAAATGGTGGGAGAGAGAATAACATGAGGAAAGGCCTAGAAGCACAAACTTTTTTTTTTGACAATGGTGAAATGACCTTGTTCCAGACTGTGAAGATCCTATTAAAAAACAAAATTAAAAAAAACAAAAACAAAAAAAACATAAAAGCTCAGGAGAAAAGTATTCAGAGACTATGATAAGACAAGCCGTGAAATATAAATGACCATTTGTCTTCATCCATTTGATTACTATAACAAAATACCACAGACTGGGTGATTTATAAACAACAGAAATTTATTTCTCACAGTTCTGGAGACTGGGAATTCCAAGATTTGGTGTCTGGTAAAAGCTCATTTCCTGGTGCTTAGATGGAGCCTTCTTCCTGTGTCCTCACATGGTAGGAGGGGCAAGCTTGCTTTCTTGGGTCTTGTGTGAAGACTCCATTATGAGCCCTCATCACCTCCCAAAGGCCCCATCTCCTAATATCACTTTAGGGGTTAGGATTTCAACAAATGAATTTGGGGAGAACACAAACATTCAGATATAGCACCGTTAAATTAAGAAGGGACATTTAACCTCATTCATGATAAATTCAAATAACACTGGGATACCTTTTTCGCCTATTGGATTAACAAAGGAAAACATTTGATAATACATTGCATGGGCTGTTGGTGTGGGGAAGGAAGGAAGCCAGCGCTAGAAACTGATATTACCCATGGGGTTGCAAACTGGTTCAACATCTATGAGTGGCAATTACAAATTTATAAATGCACATGCCATTTAACACAGTGATTCTTGGGATTTTACCTACAAGTACTCTCTAAAATATATGAAATTACCTGTGGAATTCAATCTTTTTTAAAAAAAATTTTTTTTAATGTTTATTTTTGAAGGAGAGAGAGACAGAGTGTGAGTGGGGGCCGGGGGGGGGGGTGCGCAGAGAGAGAGGGAGACACAGAATCCGAAGCAGGCTCCAGGCTCTGAGCTGTCAGCACAGAGCCCAACGCGGGGCTCAAACCCACAAACCGCAAGATCATGACCTGAGCCAAAGTTGGATGCTCAACCGACTAAGCCACCCAGGCGCCCCATCTGTGGAATTCAGTCTTCTGTTTTGGAAATAGCAAAAACTTGTAAATAATCTGAATAAATATGCATTAATAGGGAACTGCTTAAATAAACTATGAGATAACCATATAATGGATTACTATGCAGCTCTAAAAGAAAGAGGGGTGCCTGGGGGGCTCACTTGGTTAAGCCTCTGACTTTGGCTCAGGTCATGATCTTACAGTTCATGAGTTTGAGCCCCACATCAGGCTCTCTGTTTCAGCACAGAGCCTGCTTTACTTCACATCCTCTGTCCCCCCGTCTCTCTGCCCCTCCTCCACTAGTGCACACTCTCTCCCTCTCAAAAATAAATGTTTAAAAAAAAAAAAGAAGAAAGGAAGTTCTTTATGCTCTGTTATGAAATCTCCAAGATACCATGATAGGTGGAAAAAGCAAGGTAGGCGAGGTACTTTGTAGTATACCCTTTTGTGCTTTTTAATTTTAAAATTATTTTTTATTTTGAAATAATCTAAGACAAGAAGTTGCAAAAATAGTACAGAGAATTTCAATATGCCCTTCATTCAATTCTTCAGTGATAATATCTTACCTAACCACAATACATTGTAAAAGCCATAAAATTGGCATTAGTATGATACTATTATTAAACCATAGACCTGATTTGGATTTTACCACATTTACATGCACTTGTGTGTGTGTGTGTGTGTGTGTGTGTGTGTGTTACCACATATATAGATTTGTGTAATAATCACTACAATCAGAATATGGAACTGTTCATAATCACAAAGAAATCTCCTAATACTACTCCTTTGTAGTCAGACCCTACCCTGACCTTAACCCTTGGCAATCAATCTGTTCTCCATTACTATAATTTTACCATTTCAAGAGTGTTGTATATAAATGGAATCATACAGTATGTACCTTCTGAAATTGCCCCCCACCCACCCATTGAATAAATACCCTTGAAATCTATCCCAAGTTCTTGTATCAGTTTTGATTTCTGATTTGTATTTCATGATATGGGTATAACACGGTTTGTTTAGCAATTCACCTATCATAGGATATTTTGGTGTTTCCAGTTTTTAGCTATTATGAATAAAGCTGCTGTCAACATTTACATACAGGTTTTTGTGTGGACATAAGTTTTCACTTCTCCAGGATAAATGTCCAAGAATGGAATTGTTGGTTTGTATGACAAGTGTATGTTTAACTTGAATAGGTTAAAGTGCTAAACTGCTTTCCACAGTATCTGTATCATTTTACATTCCCACTAGCAATATGTAAGAGATCTAGTTGCTTCATATCCCAGTGCAGCCTTGGTTGTACGAGGGTGATTAAGTTTTAGCCAACATGATAGGCATGTAGTAGCCTTCATTTGTATTCCTCTAATGGCGATTGATACTTCATGTCTCTTCATGTGCTTATTTGCATCTCTATCTTCTCTTTGATGAAATGTCTCTTCGTGTCTTTCTATACCCACTTTGTATACCCACACCCATTATATAATTGGATTCCTTCATTTGTTGTTGTTCTTGTTTGTTTTATGAGAGTTGGGTTTTACTGTTGAGTTTAGAGAATATCCTTACATATTCCAGATACAGGTTCTTTGTGGGGTATGTGTTTTGCAAATATTTTCTCCCCGTCTGTGATTTGTCTTTTGTTTTTCTTAACAGAGTCTTTTGCAAGGCAAAAGTTTTAAATTTTAAGTCCAGTTTAATCAGTGTTTTCTATTATGGATTGGGCTTTTGGTGTCAGATGTAAGAACTCTCTGCCTAATCCTAAATCATGAAGATCTTCAATAGTTTCTTTTATTTTATTTATTTATTTATTTATTTATTTATTTATTTATTTATTTAACGTTTATTTTTGAGACAGAGAGACACAGAGCATGAACGGGGGAGGGTCAGAGAGAGAGGGAGACACAGAATCTGAAACAGGCTCCAGGCTCTGAGCGGTCAGCACAGAGCCTGACGCGGGGCTTGAACTCACGGACCGTGAGATCGTGACCTGAGCCGAAGTCGGACGCTCAACCGACTGAGCCACCCAGGCGCCCCATTCAATAGTTTCTTTTAAAAGTGTTACGGTTTTACATTTAGATCAATGATCCATTTTAAGTTCATTTTTGTGTAAGAAGTGAGATTTAGGTTTAAATATTCTTTTTTGGTCTATCATATCCAGTTGTTTCAACCCCATTTATTGAAAAGACTATTTTCTCCATTGAACTGCTTTTGCACCATTGTCAAAAAATCATTTAAGTGAACTTTATAATGTCCCTAGTAATTTGCTCTAAGGTCTATTTTGTCTAAATGTTTATTGAACAACTGTTATGTTCACAGCAGAGTAACTAGTTCATAAAGCAGGTCTCTATGTAAGTTTGAACATATAGACTGTATGAGTGATTATTTTAGGATGATATGTGTACATACACACACACACACACACACACACACACACACACACACACACAGTGTTTCCTTTGTAAAGGGTATTCAGCCTATGTATGAATCCATTTCATGTAGCTAACGTGACAGAATTTGAGCTAGTTTTGACAAATCTCTGAATTCATATTATCCTTGTTTTAAAAGGTCACAGTTTTGTTTTGAATATGAGTTTTTATAATTGTGCAGCATAATGCTGGTGCAGAAACGAATGGCATGAAAAACTTTTACATATGCATTACTTTTTTTTGATAATTTACATTTCAGAAATTTCTGATTAGAGTTAGATGGCAGAATGCAAGACTTTATGTTTTAGAATAAAACCCCAAATTAAGGGGAAAACCCTTTTGTTTATCAATTGTAATCAGTTGTGTTTATCAATTGTGTAATCCCTGCTCATCAGGGATTTGTACTGTGAAATGCTTTCTCTAGACACTTAATTTTTATTTTCAGGGGTGCCTGGCTGGCTGAGTTGGTAAAGCTTGTGACTCTTGATCTTGAGATTGTGAGTTTGAGCTCCCGTTGGGCATAGAGATTATTTAATAATTTTTATTTTCAGTTTATTCAGAGAATCAGTTCAGTTGGACTCCACAGACTAAACCATGGGTTTTCAGTGAATACAGAATCATGTGGTTCAAATCCTATAGAATGACTTTTGCCTGCTTGAATAGAATAAAAATTTACAGGTAAGTTTATTCATTCCTGTGGCAAAAATTTACATAATTATGTACAATAATAGTTTAGTATTGATTGTGTTTAATAAACACTGTTAGTATGAAATAGTGTATATGGTTCAATTAAGGTATCTTTTATTTATTTAAATATTCTCATTTTTCCAACAACTTTTAAATTTGGAAAATTTCAAATCTATAGAAATGTTGTAGTACAGTATGCATCTAGTGCATACCTTTCATCCATATTTAAATATGGCTTTTATTTTTAATGTAAGACTGTATTACCTAGAGACATACTTTTTACTTCCTCATTTGTGACAAGATAGAAATAATGCAGTGCTTCAAATCATGAAGGATTTGGGTACAACATAAATATGATCAGGTGGGTAATTATACAGTTTCTAGGTGGTAAGACTGAATCAAAGAATGTCTTTCTGTATTTGTATTTTGTAAAGCCATTTCTAGCAATTTGTAAAGCCATTTCTAGCAATTTGTAAAGCCATTGTAAAGCAATTTCTAACCTTGTGAAAAATACTGCATAGAGTTAAGATATGAACTGTGTTTCCCAAGTGCATGGTCTACTTGTAAATAAGCTAGCTCCTTTGAAATTGGGTGTATGTGAAATCATTGGTAGTCAACTGACCAACCACATGCTGTTACCTATTATAAATTAGACATTGATTATTTCATGAAGCATGGAAAAAAGAGGGTAATATTCATAAGACAGTATTAAAGAAGCATGATATTTAACTCTTAAAAGGATCATAAGTAATCAATATAGAATGTTCTCTATGTAGCGAAGAAAAACATGGTAAAAATTTGAAAGGAAGGCATTACTTATTCTAATGTAACAACCTTATTCTTTCTTACCCAAGAACTTCTGGAGTGTTTTCCTATTATATACTTTGACATGGAATATGGTAGAGTATCTGATCCCTATTTAGTCCCTGTGTGACCCCATTTTATTAAAAAAAAATTAGGTGAATTCTATACTTTCCTGGGCCTTTTTTATTAGATTATTCATTTGACAGATGTTTCCTGAGTACCAGCTGTGTTCTAGGAACGGTGCTAATCTCTAGGAATAAAATCGTAAGTGAGACAGTCCATGTCTTGCCCTCGTAGTGCTTAGTGAGGAGACATAATCAAATTGTCACATAGCTCCATGAAGAAATACAAAGTTATATGGAGGTTAAAATATGACCCAGTTTTGAGAGTCAGGGAAGACTTCTTAGATAGCATTACATCTAAACTAAGATCTGAAGGATGAAAAGGAATTAATTAGGTATGCAGAGGAGGGAAGGGAATGTGAGAAGAATGGTCCAGGCAGAGAGAACAACATGTACAAAGTATCAGGATGGAGCAAGTAGGGTCCCTGCAAGGAAATGAGAGAAGGCCCATGCGGCCGGAATGGGGAGGATGAGTAGAATAGTGGAAAGTGGGTTTGGGGAGGGAAGAAATTGGGGACCAAATAATTCAGAGCATTGTGCGCTGTGCTAAGGATTTTGAGTTTTTTTCCTCATGTCACTGGGAAACCATGGAAGCATTTTAAGTGGAAAAATAGCATGATTGTATTTATATTTCAGTACACTCTGGATGCATTGTAGAGAACAGATTGGTGGGGGTGGGGGGGTGGTGAGGTAGGAAGCAGGCAGCTTCCTAGCAGACAGCTAGGACAATAAATAGTTCAAGCAAGAGACGATAGTAGCTTGGACTAGGGTGATAGCACTAGAAATGAAGATGGGGCGCTTGGGTTCAGATCCTGGCTCTACTCTGACTTAATCTCTCTGAGCCTCCCTTTTCTTTTCTGTGTAATAGGGGTAATAATAGTATCTACCTTACAGAGTTACCAGGACAATTAAATAAGATGACATATGACATATGTGGAGTTCTTAAATAGTACCTGGCATTTAGTAAGTGCACAATAAATGACTGCTATTACTGTTTCTACTTCTATTACTACTGTTCCTGTTTATATTATTATTATCATCATTGCTGTTAGATGTGACCTAGAAGGCCAAGTTTTGTAGCATTCCATTTTTGTTGTAATTTACTTTGAAAGCAAATTAACTTTGTTTCATCTGTGAATATATATGTGTATATATGTGTGTGTTTATAAATATGTATATTTTTTTGTAGTGTGATTATAAGAAAACTTGGTTTTAAAGCATCAAAAATGAGCAACACATGTATTTAAAATCTAATAAATTATAAATTAGAATATCTGCCTACATAATATATCCCCTGTTACATTGTTTTAAATGTCTATTTTTGCCTGGCTCTTTATTTTGACCTCTTAGGTACCCTTGGACAAGACTGTACAGTACTTCTCGGACCACTGTAGACAGCAGTGAGGTAAAAACATTCCTGGCCCTGGCTCACAGGTGGTGGGATGAACAAGGAATATATGCACCTCTTCATTCTATGAATGACCTGAGGGTGCCATTTATTAGGTAATGTTCCAGAAACTCTTCAGTCTTTTAAAATATACTTCTTTTCAATAATGTACCTTATTTTATTTTTAAAATAAACTACATATTTTTAAAATATGTATCTTAGTTTATTTTTCTCTTGGTTTATACTTAAGTTCAAAATGCTGCTTTTTAAGTTTGCTTTGGAAATTGGAGGGAGACATTCTTTTCATTGTCCATTGTTTGAAGTCATTAATTTTCTAATAACATTACCTAAAATCTAGGCTGCTTTTATTAGTTAACTTGAAGCATTTTGGACAATTTCAGGTTAATTAGAATTAAATCCTTATGAAAAGGAACTAGGATCCTATGGTATCAAGGTCATTTTATACTAACTTTGATGTTTAGACAGTCTGTTTAAAAACAATTTTTTTTAACATTTATTTATTTTTGAGAGACAGAGCGAAACAGAGCATGAGTGGTGGAGGGGCAAAGGCGGGGGCCGGGGGGTGGTGGGGGGGCGGGGACACAGAATCTGCAGCAGTCTCCAGGCTCTGAGCTGTCAGCACAGAGCCTGAAGCCAGGCTCGAACTCACAGATGGCGAGATCATGACCTGAGCCAAAGTCAGACTTTTAACTGAATGAGCCACCCAGGCGCCCCTAGGCAGTCGTAATAAAGGGAATACTACTGTGACAATTCAATTCAACAAATATTTATTGAGAACTTATCTTGTACAAAGCTTGGGGGACTCTACTAAGATACTCATCATTTGAAACATAATCCATGTTCTTCAGAAACTTACAGTTTTCTGTGGGAGATAAAGACAAGGGTTAATCAGACTCCATTTATCAAGGAATTGTTAATTCGGTTTTTTGTCCATTTATTATTTATTAGGGGCACCTGGGTGGCTCTGTCAGTTAATCGTCAGACTCTTGGTTTTGGCTCAGGCCATGATCTCACTATTAGCAGGCTCCAGCCCCGCATTGGGCTCTGTGCCGACAGTGCAGAGCCTGCTTGGGATTCTCAATCTCTCTCCCTCTCTCTCTGTCCCGCTCCTCCCACCCTCTCTTTCTCTCTCAAAATAAATAAATAAACTTAAAAATTTTTAAAGAAATCTTTTGAGCACCCAGTATGAGCAAGGCACTGTTACAGACACAGAATGTCTGACTCAGATTGCCGTTAAGGAACTTCTTCATTGTTTTTTGCTGGTTCGTCCAGACTCAGTGAAGCAAAAGGGATATATTATCACCTATTACCCCTGAATTAGTGCATCACTGAAACACTAAGAAAAAGGTAGAAATATCATTTTGTTAGGCTAGATCCACAGTTCTAAAGGTGTGGGCCCTGGACTAGCAACATAAGTATTACCTGGGAACTTGTGAGGAATACAAAATCCTCAGGTCTTGCCCTGGCCCTCCTGCCCTGGGGGGTTGGCAGTCTGTGTTTTAGCAACCCTTTCAGGTGATTCTGATGCACATTCCGTTTGAGAATAACTCTATTCTCTGTCTGTATTTAGACATCACACTAAAACAGATTATCCAAGGAAGTATAAGTTATGGTTAGAAATGTAGATTTTATTCTGAGCATAATTGGAAGCCATTGAAGGGGAGTGATATGATCTAAATTATAATATAAAGGAGTCATTTTAGCCCATCTGTGAAGAATGGGTTGGACTTCATTTGAATTTGATCCTCTCTGTATGACATTCTGATATTATCTACTTAACCACTATGTAGGTTATTCTTATAAGTCAGTCAATGTTAATAGCAATAAAAGATCCTGGGGCATCTGGCTGGCTCAGTAGAGCATGCAACTCTTAATATCAGAGTTGTAAATTTAAGCCCTACCTTGAACCTTCTTAAAAAAAAAAAAAAAAAAAAAAAAAGACAAAAAAGATATTCTAAGGTATCCTCATTAAAGTATAAATAAAATTCATATATAGTCCAACTTAAAAGTCTAGTTTACAGTATGTTAGGTATATATTTGTGGGTGTATGTGTGTGTGCTTCTGTTTTTGAATGTGGTAAAGTATTACTATGATTATCTTAGAATTAAGTTAACTTGATTTGGATGCCTATTTACATGATCATGAAAACATTACTAACTTAGAAGATCAAAAGAGAATCAATTTAGAAGGGACTATAGGTAAAATCTGAAAATATAGATCACCAGTATGTTACGTCTAAGCCCTATAAAAAAGCCTATTTGTTGCTGACATGAAATGGGTCTAGTTAGTACTGACAGTGTAGGTCCTCGATGCCCCAGTTGACATATTTCAAGCAGATAAAAACTAAATTGTTTTTAGTTTTCCTTTAGATTACTACTAAAGTAACAACTCATAATTATTACTGCTTTTGATAATTAAAAAAGTAATTTAATGCTGAAAATAAAAGGTCTTTTTACCCCCCCCAAAATCAATAATCCATTTAAAATAAGAGTTTAATGTTTCCTTGAAAATTGTACACTTTTAGGATTTTATTGACAGGGCTGCGTAGGTGGCTCAGTGGGTTAAGCGTCAGACTTCAGCGGGCGTCATGATCTCACAGTTCATGAATTGAGCCCTGTATCGGGCTCTGTGCTGCCTGCTTCCAATTCTATCTCCCGCTCTCTCCGCCCTTCCCCGGCTCGCACTCTGTCTGCATCCCTCTCTCAAAAATAAATAAACATTAAAAATTTTTTTTAAGATTTTATTGACAAAATTAATAACTTTCTTTTATATGTTTTGGATTTTAAAAAAAGAGACAATCTTTTAAAAACAGTTGCTGATCACCAGCCAGGCAAACCTTTGTCTGGGATGAAGATTCTTGATGTTGGCTGTGGTGGTGGATTATTAACTGAAGTAAGTAATTTACAACTTTCCTGCCATTTTTAACTGGGAAAGATTTTGAGAAAAAATAGGCTTCTGACTCATTTATTTGTTTAATAAATAGTATTGTTTGTTAAAAAAAAATGCATAATGTTCTTAATATTTTTACCATTGTAACATTAATACATGCTTTTTACTTTCTTAACAAATATATATAAAAATTTCAGAAAATTATAGTGAGGATTTTTTTGGTTGTTTTTTTGTTGTTTGTTTTTGCACAAAATTGGACACTGGTCATTCAAAAGCTTTGATAATTTTTTTGTCTCTTCTAAGAGATTAGGCAGTTTCCACTGGTTTAAATGCAATGATAAGCTATTCCTTTGCATTTATTTCAGTATCAAAACCTAAGAGTATTGCCTGCTTGTGGGGTTCTCTCCTCTTCTCAAGTGCTTTAGAGTACTTGGAAGAATACTCATTCACTCCCTTTAAAAAATATTTGCTTTAACTTATATTTATGCCAGGCAGCTCTATTTTGTTGTCTGCTATCAACACAATAACTTTTTGTGCACTTTAAATATGTTAATACTGTATTATGTGCTTGTAATTGTATCTATAGAGGGGTGCCTGGCTGGCTTAATAGATAGAGCATACAACTCTTAATCTCAGGGTTGTGAGTTCAAGCCCCACATTGGGTGTGGAGCCTACTAAAATAAAATGAGTTAAAATAGAACTTTTCCCCGGCTCCCCGCTATTCTAAAATAATTCTTCATAGGTTTTTTTGTTGTGATTATTATTCACTCTTAAGCTTCTTATTATGGTAATTGTCAAATGTATACAAACTAGAGAAAATGGTCTAATGAACTTCCATGTACCCATAAACAGTCTCCAATAATTATTCCCTCATGATTAATCTTGTTTCCTTTTTGATAAGCTTTTTATTGCCAACATGTGTTCTGTTTTCTTCCTGAGGATAACAGTTTTTTATCCAATTAGCCTCTAGGGCGGCTTGGAGCTTCAGTTACTGGAATCGATCCTGTGGATGAGAACATTAAGACAGCACAGCACCATAAATCATTTGATCCAATCCTAGATAAGAGAATAGAGTACAGAGCATGTTCCCTGGAAGAGATTGTGGAAGAGACAACAGAAGCATTTGATGCTGTTGTAGCTTCTGAAGTTGTAGAGCATGTGATTGATCTAGAAACATTTATACAGTGCTGCTGTCAAGTGTTAAAAGTAAGACTTACTGGGTTTACTTGTTTTTTTTTTTTTTTTTTTTTGAGTGTGTGTATGTATTCATAGCAATAAATATTTCATAATACTTGAAACCAGGAAGCTAAGATTAGGGGATAGCATCTCTGCTGGCAGTTGCTTCTGCTTCTCAGCTTGCACTCAATACCAGGGTTTTCCAGATACAGTATCTTGATATCCAAGAATCTTGGGAAGTGTTGGTGCTGAACATTATAATTATAAACAATAGATTTAAAGTGGTAGTTTTCCATTGGTATAATCCGGATTAAATACCTGATTTAATGACCGACTTCAGCTCAGGTCATCATCTCACGGTTCGTGAGTTTGAGCCCCGCTCAACTGACAGCTCAGAGCCTGGAGCTCTGCTTCCGATTCTGTGTCTCCCTCTCTCTCTGCCCCTCCCTAGCTCACGCTTGCACTCTCTCTCTCTGTGAAAAATAAATAAACTTAAAAAAATAAATAAAAAAATAAGATATTGAATGACAATTATTAAGAAATTGATTTGGATTAATACTTAAAAATCAATAAAAACCATTAGTAGTGTAAGTTGACTTAGCATTTCTTAAGTATCTCTGTATGTGATATATATAACAGTTTTTAGCTTATAAAAGAATACTTCATATATATGATTTCATTGATTTTCCCTACAACCAGATGAGGAAGGTAAGCAGGTACTGGTATTGGTACTGGTGTGACCAACTTGGACCAAAGGAGATCAATATTTGAGAGATATCAGAGTTTACTTGGTCTTTTCGGTTTTTTAATTTAGGTATAGTTGACATACAATATTGTATTAGTTTCAGGCATATAACATATTGATTTGCAATTATATACATTATGAAATGCTCACCACAATAAGTGTACTTCCCATCTGTCACCATAAAAAGTTATCATAGTATTACTGTTTTCTCTATGCTGTACTTTTCATCTTCATGACTTACTTGTTCTATGACTGGAAATTTATATCTCTGAATCCCCTTCACCTATTTTGCCTGTCTCCCACCTGTCTCTCTTCTGGCAATCCCCAGTTGTCTGTATTTATGCGTATGTTTCTAGTTTTTGTTTGTTCATTTGTTTTGTTTTTTAGATTTCACAGGTAAGTTAAATCATATAGTGTTTGTCTTTATCTGTCTGACTTATTTTACTTAGCATAATTCCCTCTATGTCTATCCGTGTTGTTGCAAATAGCAAGATCTTTTTTTTTTTTTTTTTTATCATGAGTAATACTTGATGGTATACAATGTATTCTTTATCCATTTATGTATTGATGGACACTACGTTGCTTCCATATCTTGGCTATTGTAAATAATGCTGCAGTAAATATAGGGGTGCATATGTGTTTCAAATTCGTTTTTGTTTTCTTCAGGTAAATATCCAGAAGTGGAATTGCTAGATTCTATGGTATTTCTTTTTAATTTTTTGAAAGAACCTCCATATTGTTTTTCATAGTGGCTGTACTAATTAACATTCCCACCACCAGTGCACAGTGTTTCTTTTCGCTCCATATTCTCATCAACACTTGTTATTTCTTGTCTTTTTGGTACTAGTCATTCCTACAGGTGTGAGATGATATCTAATTAGAGTTTTGATTTGTATTTTCCTGATGATTAGTGATGTTGAGCACTTTTTCATGTTGGTCATCTATATTTCTTTGGAAAAATGCCTATCCACGTCTTCTACTGTTTTTCAATCGGATTGATTTTTTTGGTGTTGAGTTGTAGCAGTTCTTTATATATTTTGGATATTAACTCCTTATCAATTATATCATTTGCAAACATCTCCCATTTAGTATGTTGCCTTTTTATTTTGTTGATGGTTTTCTTTGCTGTGCAAAAGCTTTTTTTTTTTTTTTTTTAGTTTAATGTAATCACAATTGTTTATTTTTGCTTTCCTTTCCCTTGTCTGAGAAAACAAATCCAGAGAAATATTGCTAAAGCTGATGCTTTATTTAGCATGCTGCATATGTTTTCTTTATTTAACATGCTGCGTATGTTTTCTTTTAGGAGTTTTATGGCTTCAGGTCTTATATTTAGGCCTTTAATCCATTTTGAGTTTATTTTTATGTATGGTGTAAGAACGTGGTCCAGTTTCACTCTTTTGCATATAGCTGTCAAGTTTTCCTAGCACCATTTTCCATTGTATGTTCTTGCCTCCTTTGTTGTAGGTTGATTGACCATATAAGCTTGGGTTTATTTTTGAGTTCTCCATTCTGTTCTGTTGATATATTTTTGTGCCAGTACCATATTATTTTAATTACTGTAGTTTGTGGTATAGTTTGAAATCTTGGGTTGTGTACCTCCAGCTTCATTCTTTCTCAAGATTTGGGGTCTTTTGAGGTTTCATACAAATTTTAGGATTATTTCTTCTAGTTCTTTAACCAATACTTTTGGAATTTTGTAGAGATTGCATTGAATCTATAGATTGCTTTGTGTAATGTAGACATTTTAACAATATTAATTCTTCCCATCCGTAAGCATGGTGCATCTTTCCATTTATTTGTGTTGTCTTCAGCTTCTTTCATCATTGTCTTATAATTTTCAGAGTTTAGGTCTTTCGCTTCCTTGGTTAAATTAATTCCTAGGTATTTTATTCTTTTTTGAACCTGTTGTAAATGAGGTTGATTTCTCTTTCTGCTAGTTCATTATTAGTGTATAGAAATGCAACCAATTTCTCTAAATTAATTTTATATCCTGTAACTTTACTGAATTCATTTGTTAGCTCTAATAGTTTTTGGTGGAGTCTAGGGTTTTCTATATATAACATGTCATCTGCAAATAGTAACAGTTTTACTTCTTCCTTACCAATTGGAATGCCTTTTATTTCTTTACCTTGGCTGATTGCTACAGCTAGGATTTCCAGTACTACGTTGGATAAAAGTGACAAGAGTGGACATCCTTGCCTTGTTCCTTGTGTTAGAGGAAAAGCTTTCAGCTTTTCATCATTGAATGTGATGTTAGCTGTGGGTTTTTCACATATGGATTTATTCTGTTGAGATATGTTCTCTCTATACCCACTTTGTTGAACATTTTTATCATAAACATGTTAAATTTTGTCAAATGCTTTTTCTGCATCTATTGAGATGGTCGTATGATTTTCATTCTTCATTTTGTTAATGTCTTGTATCATGTTTGTTCATTTGCACATAGCGAACCATTCTTGCATCTCTGAAATAAATGCCACTTGATCATGGTGAGTGATCCTTTTAAAGTATTATTGAATTTGGTTATTAGGATGTTGGTCTGTAATTTTCTTTTCTTGCAGTGTTTTTGTCTGGTTTTGGTATCGGGGTCATGCTGCCCTTATACAAGAAATTTGGAAGCATTTATTCCTCTTCTATTTTTTGGAATAGTTTTGAAAAGGATAGACTTTAACTCTTTAAATATTTGGTAAAATTCACTTATGAAGCTATCTGATCTTGGACTTTTGTTTCTTGGGAGTTTTTAAATTACTGATTCAATTTTGTTACTGGTAATTGATCAGTTCAGATTTTCTATTTCTTCCTGATTCGGGCTGGGAAGATTGTGTGCTTCTAGGTATTTACCCATTTCTACTAGGTTGTCCAGTTAGTTGGCATTGAATTTTTCATAGTTCTTCTTATAATCCTTTGCATTTCTGTAGTGCCAGTTATAACTTTTCTTCTTTCATTCTGATTTTATTTATTTGAATCCTCTCTTTTTTTCTTGATGAGTCTGGCTAAAAGTGTATCAATTTTGTTTGTGTTTTCAAAGAACCAGCTTTAAGTTTCATTGATATTTTCTTTTTCTTTTTTTTTTTTAGTCTCTATTTCATGTTTTTATGCTTTGATCTTTATTATTTTCTTCCTTCTATTAACTTGGGGCTTTGTTTATTCTTTTCCTGGTTCCTTTAGGTGTAAGGTTAGATTGTTTTATTTAAGATTTTTCTTGTTTCTTTAGAGTCAGTCATTGCCATAAACTTCCCTCTTAGAACAGCTTTTGCTGTGTCCCAAAGATTTTGAACCATTTTATTTCCATTTTCATATCTCTCCAGGTATTTTTTTAAGTTTACTCCCTGATTTTTTTGTTGACCCATGGGTTGTTTTGTTGCATATTGTTTAGCCTCTATGTGTTTGTGTTTTTTCCAGTGTTTTTAGTTTATTTCTGTTGTGGTCAAAAAAGATGATATGATTTCAGTCTTCTTAAATTGATTGATTTTTGTTTTGTGGCCTGAGGAGATCTATCCTGGAGGATGTTCCATGTGCACTTGAAAAGAATGTATATTCTGCTATTAAAATTTTTTTTAATGTTTTTTTTAATTTATTTTTGAGAGAGAGAAAGAGAGAGAGAGAGAGAGAGAGAGAGAGCACGGGCAGGGGAGGGGCGGAGAGAGAAGGAGACACAGAATCCAAAGCGGGCTCCAGGCTCTGAGCTGTCAGCACAGAGCTTGATGGGGGGCTCAAACTCATGAACCACAAGATCATGACCTGGACCAAAGTTGGACGCTCAACTGCCTGAGCCACCCCAGGTGCCCCTATTCTGCTATTTTTACATGAATGTTCTGTATCTCCCTATTAAGTCTATCTGGTCTAATGTATAAATCAAAAGAGCTGTTTCTTTATTGATTTTCTGTCTGGATGTTCTTATCTATTGATGTATGTGGGATGGGTATTAAAGTCTCTTACTATTATATTACTGGCAATTTCTCCATTTATGTCTGTTAATATTTGCTTTATGTGTTTAGGTCCTCTCTTGTTGGTTGTGTATATATTTACAATTGTTATATTTTCTTGTTAGATTGATTCCTTTATCATTATTAGTGCCCTTTGTCTCTTGTTATAATCTTTGTTCTAAAGTCTATTGTCTGATGTATATATTGCTACAGCTTTCTTTTTCTTTGCTTCCATTTGCATGGATTATCTTTTTCCACCCCTTCACTTTGGGTCTTTATGCTCTTTAGGTCTGAAGCCAGTCTCTTAGAAGCAGCAAATAGATAAGTTTTGTGTTTTTATCCATTCATCACTCTGTGTCTTTTGACTGGAACATTTAGTTCATTTACATTTAAAGTAATTACTGATAGGTATGACATTATGTTAATTGTATTCTGAGGTTTTTTTTTTTTCTTTTTTTATTAGTTCTCTGTTCTTCTCTTGCTTTCTATCCTTGTGGTTGATGACTGTCTTTAGTGCTATGCTTGGATTCCTTTCTCTTTGTTTTTCATGTGTCTCTTATAGGTTTTTGGTTTTTGATTACTAGGAGGTTCATATATGACACTCTACATATATAGAAGTCTATTTTAAGTTGATGGTCACTCAAGTTTGAACACATTCCAAAAGCACTACATTTTTACTACCCCCTCTACATTTTATGACACCTTATTTTACATATTTTTATATTGTGTATTTCTTAACTAAGTTTTGTAGATATAATTGATTTTACTACTTTTGTCTTTTTTTTTTTATTTTTTTTTTAAACGTTTATTTATTTTTGAGACAGAGAGAGACAGAGCATGAACAGGGGAGGGGCAGAGAGAGAGGGAGACACAGAATCTGAAACAGGCTCCAGGCTCTGAGCTGTCAGCACAGAGCCCGACGCGGGGCTTGAACTCACGGCCTGTGAGATCATGACCTGAGCTGAAGTCCGACGCTTAACCGACCAAGCTACCCAGGCGCCCCACTACTTGTGTCTTTTAACCTTTATACTAGCTCTTATAATGCTTAATCTACTACTTTTACTATATATATATTTGCTTTTACTAGTTAAATTTTTTTACCTTTTAAAATTTTCTTACTTCTAGTTATGGCCTTTTCTTTTCTGCATAAAGATATCCCTTTAACATTTCTTAGAAGGCCAGTTTAGGGATGATGAACTTCTTTTAACTTTTGTTTGGGAAACTCTTTATCTGTCTTTCAATTCTGAATATTAACCTTGCCAGGTAGAGTGTTCTTAATTGTAGGTTTTTTCTTTTCATCTCTTTGAATATATCATGTCACTCCCTTCTGGCATGTCTTCATTTTTTGACATTTTAATTATTATGTATCTTGGTGTGGATATCCTTGGGTTTATCTTGTTTGGGACTGTCTGGGTGTCCCCTGTATGGGCTTTGTGCACCCTCGTGTTGTGACTGGGCTATAACTCTGCAAGTTCTGGTAGGCAGGGTTGATCCTCAGCCTAGCTGTCTGCAGTGGCCAGCTGTGACTTCCGCAGGTACACTGGCATACAGGGCAGTTTCCCAGCCATGCTGGCTGAGTGGCTCAGCTGCAGTTTCTGCCCACATGCTGGTATGTGGGGCTGCTCATCCACTCCCCAGGGTAGGAATGGTGCCACTAGGTGTGGTGGGGCAGTAGCTTTGGGTGTGGCAGGGTGGGAGTCACTTTGGAGGGTCACCTTCCAGGGCAGATAGGTCCACAGGGGAATGCCAGGGCAGGGTGAGTGGTGTTAGCAAGATAGATGGAGAGTGTCAGAACTGGCTCCCACAAGTATCAGGCCAGCTGGGCTGAAGGAAGGTAAGAAAAATGGCACCTACCAGTACTTCCATTGCTGAAGAAAGCTCCTGCGGATTCCTGCCTTTCCAGCACATGCTCTAAAATTAGTCAATAAATCTCCTTCATGTATAACATTGGTACTTCTCAAACTGCTGTCTATGTGCTGGATGTTGGCCCGGCTGAGGTATTGTGCTAGCCCTTTAAGAATAGAGTCTTGGGGGCGCCTGGGTGGCGCAGTCGGTTAAGCGTCCGACTTCAGCCAGGTCACGATCTCGCGGTCCGTGAGTTCGAGCCCCGCGTCGGGCTCTGGGCTGATGGCTCAGAGCCTGGAGCCTGTGTCCGATTCTGTGTCTCCCTCTCTCTCTGCCCCTCCCCCGTTCATGCTCTGTCTCTCTCTGTCCCAAAAATAAATAAACGTTGAAAAAAAAAATTAAAAAAAAAAAAAAAAAAAGAATAGAGTCTTGGTTTCCTATAGACTTTTGCCTCTCCCAGAGTTAAACCCCTCTGAATTTCAAAGCTAGACATTATGGGGGTTCATCTTGTCAGTGTGGGTCCCTGGGGCTAGGAGTGTCCAAGGTGGGACTTGATCCCCTTGCTTCTCAAGGTAGACCTCTGAGCCTGTGATATCCCTTCCAATTTATAGGTTTCTGTGCCAAGGGTTTTGTTCCCTACCACATCTCTGCCTCTCCTACCCTTCTCAATGTGGCTTTTTCTCTATAGCTTTAGCTGTGGAAGAGCTGTTGTGCCAGGCTTCAGAATGAAGTGCATTAATGTAGTTGTTGCCTTAGTGTGTTCGTGGGAAGAGATGAGCTCAGGATCCTCCAAGTCTACCATCTTACCTCAAGAATCCAGAGGTCACTTGGGCTTTATGTCAAAGTTCACTAGGCACTTAAGTGGGGCTTAATGTCACATTTTTTTATTCCACGTCTGGTTCTTCTCATTACATTGTTACGTTTACATAATTTGCCACAGACATAGTCCTCTCAAGGTGGTTCCAAATGTTTTAAAAATAAATCTCCTAAAGTATTGTTGCTGTTGTTGTTGTTATTCTAACTCTGTTGTTAATGTAGAGGTAACACCCTAAAGGTCAAGATCTAAAAGAACGAATTGCTTAGCTCTTACGTAATTAGAGCTTTTTAGAAATACTCCTTTTTAAATAAGTTTGGTTTTAGAGAAGATTACAAAGATTGTACAGAATGTTCCCATATATCTGTCCCCCAGTTTCTTCTGTTAACATTTCATAGTAAGGACAGGAACTAGGGGCACAAAGCTGAAGGAGACATCCATGCCTACATGCCAGCCCTGCACTTGCCCACTCCAGAAAGTGAGTGCTTCCTTCGATTTTGTTCCTTAGGCACATCACCTGCCTCACCATAGTCCTAGCCCTATTTCTCAAAGCTGAGGAATTAACATTCACATTATACTATTAACTGCACTGCAGACCTTGTTAAAATTTTTTTTTAAATTTTTTTTTAATGTTTATTTATTTTTGAGACAGAGAAACAGAGCATGAACGGGGGAGGGGCAGAGAGAGAGGGAGACAGAATCGGAAGCAGGCTCTAGGCTCTGAGCCATCAGCCCAGAGCCCGACGCGGGGCTCGAACTCATGGACCGCGAGATCATGAATGACCTGAGCTGAAGTCGGACGCTTAACCTACTGAGCCACCCAGGCGCCCCTAAAATTTTTTTTTTTAATGTTTATTCATTTTCGAGAGACAGAGCACGAGCGGGGGTGGGGCAGAGAGAGGGAGCCACAGATCAGAAGCAGGATCCAGATTCTGAGCTGTCAGCACAGAGCCTGACACGGGGCTCGAACGCTTGAACTGTTATATCATGACCTGAGTCGAAGTCTGACACTCAACACACTGAGCCACCCATGCACCCCCATACCTTGTTAAATTTCATTAGTGTTTCTGGTAATGCCATTTTTCTCTTCAGGATCCAATCCAGGATTCTGCATTGCATTTAGTTGCTGCGTCTCCTTAGTCTCCTTCAATCTGTTACAGTTTCTTGGTGTTTCCTCTTGAATGAGTTTTATTAGGCTTATCTTCTATCTTCCAAGCAAAACTCCTTATTTTTTGTGTTATATACCAGTCAGTATATGTGAATGGAGATTCTTTGACACGTAATAGGAATGCTGGCATTGTGGAATTTAAAACTAATTTTTGCATTAATAAAAAGCCTATTTAAAAAATGACCATTGCTTACCCCTTTTTCCTTAGAATAAGATTTTGTAGGACACAGACTAGATATTCATAAGTGATTTTTTTCCATGGCTCTACTGAGATACAATTGACATGTAAGTGATTCTTTGTTGTTGTTGTTTAAAATTTATTTATTTTTGGAGAGAGAGGGCAAACGGGGGAGGGGCAGAGAGAGAGGGAGAAAGAGAATCTCAAGCAGGCTCTGTGCTGTAAGCACAGATGTGGGGCTCAATCCCACGAACCACGAGATCATGATCTGAAGTGAAATCAAGAGTCGGACGCTTAACCAACTGAGCCACCCAGGCATCCTAACATATAAGTGATTCTTTTTTTTTTTTTTTTAAGTTTTTTTTAATGTTTATTTATTTTGAGAGAGAGAGAGATACAGAGCACGAGCAGGGGAGGGGCAGAGGGAGAGAGAGAGACAGACAGAATCTGAAGCAGGCTCCATGCTGTCAGCACAGAGCCAGATGCAGGGCTCAAACTCATGAGCCATGAGAGCATGACCTGAGCCAAAGTCAGACGCTCAACCAACTGAGACACCCAGGAGCCCCATATATAAGTGATTCTTAATAAGACATTTTAGAATATTAGAGTTTTAGATAGAAAAGTTACAATAGTATCTTACATATCTAATATCTTACATTTCAGTTTTTAGTATAAAGGCACATTGCAATATTTCAGGGTCTCATCTTTTTTTTGGTTTTGGGGTGGTATTTGAGATATTTTCTCTCTCTTTATATATCTGTATGCACACATATGTATAGATAATTATTTTGCAAGGAACCTTTGTGACTTTATCCCCATCGGACTAATGAGAATATGTAAAATAGGGAGGAGACATTACTGTTTGCCATTTGTGGGAATAAATATAGGAAACACCATATACAGCCGCTAAAAAATGGCAGACTAAATAGTCTCATAAATGGTTTGTATTCATCCAAGTGCTTATATTGATCTCTTTGTATTCTTTACACTAATAAAATGAAAACAAAACAAAAAACTCTCGAACCTTAATCGCTAACATTTTTGTCAGAGGACCCTTGGCGTTACCTGCACGAGAGCGGGGCTGTGTGCTGCACCGAACAAGTTAGACGGACTCAGGACCCAAAGAGAAAACAGTGTTGACATATGTTAGTCCGTAAATGTGGACATGTAACAAGGAAGAGTAGCCTGATCTCATTTCTATATTTTTATTATAAATATATTTGATATGTATAAAAGAAAGTATATACTATAAACATGTCACAGGAGTGTGATTTTAAGAAGTTGTAAGCACTGTTGCATAAACCCAGTGAGTACATCTGTAGTAGACTGCCTTTAATAATGAGTTTCCCAAAAGAAAAAAGAAAAGTATTTTGGTAACTTACACTTTATACTTATGTATCTTAACTGCACTTAAATTATTTGGAAGGAAGGAGGAGGTGGAGGAAGCCAAGCCTTTATCTAAATGATACTCCTGACATCTAAAATGTTACTTCTGTCCATACTTTTTTTTTTTTTTTTTTTTTTTAGCCTGGTGGTTCTTTATTCATTACCACAATCAACAAAACACAGCTGTCCTATGCCTTGGGAATTGTTTTTGCAGAGCAAATTGCAGGTATTGTGCCAAAAGGTACTCATACATGGGAGAAGTTTGTATCACCTGAAAAGCTAGAGAGCATTCTGGAATCAAGTAAGTATTGAGAATTTTTCCAGTTTTCAAGGCCTAACTGAACTTTTCATGTACCTATAATTATTAATCACACAACCTAGCCCTTAATTAAATGGGCCACTATTCCTTGGATGGTGGTTTCATCTCTTAACCAGATCATAAAGTCCTTGAAGTTAGGATTAAGTATTAGATACCACTTCTGTCTTACTGGGCACACCTAACCGAGGGCCAAGCAAATCACAGATGATCAATGAATACTTTTTGGCTTGCTTAGTCCTCAGTTGTTGAAGGATCAGGTATAAATGTCTATTACTTACACATCCTTAGTTTGTCCTGTTGAGGCCCTGTGTGTATCAGCTTATCTTACATGTTATTTTTTCTGGTTCTTCCATACTCAGATATACTTTGAACTTCTTGGTCACATTTTGAGTATTTTTTGATACTTACAGCATGCCTTATATTACGGTTCTTTGGGTATTTTTAAGCCCCTGTGTGGCCTATGAAGGCAAGACTGTCCTTTTTGTATGCCTTGCAGTGCTTAGCTCTGCTTTGCACATTGTGAGCTTGTGATTTACATGTGGAATTCCTGTCAAGTAAGAATATTTAGTTGGCATTTGGTATCCCATTTGAGTACTTAAACTCATGTATGTCTCGTGTTTTGTTTTCACATAACAGTATATCAAAATCGATTTTACTTGGATTATTATCAGTCCACTGTGATGTAGGAAGTTCTAAAGATTTCTGTAAGTGTATTGTTGAAAACAGAGGAGGAAAAAGTATTTTAAGATGCTTTATAGGAACAATCACTTTTGGCAGATGTTTTCTAATAATAGCTTATGTTTATTAAGTACTTACCAAATTCCGAGCACTGTGCTACTTTATACACATACCTCATCTAATTCCAACAGCTCTATGAATATATGTTCTGTCCATGTGAGAAGACCGAGATTCAGAAAGGTTAAGTGACTTGCTCAGCATCACCATCTAATAGGTGCCAGGCTGGGATTTGAACCCAAGCAGTCTGCTTTAGAGTTTTATGTTCTGTGTTACAATAAGGAATGATCTGTGCGTATTTTTTCCCGTTGAGTCAGGAATCCTTTTTAGATACAGAGTTGCATTAGAGTCTTGGCATTTGGAAGATAAATACTTATTAAATCTATTCTTTCTGATTTTATTTATTTATTTATTTATTTATTTATTTATTTATTTATTTTCAGATGGTCTGTCAGTTCAAAGTGTGGCAGGAATGCTCTACAACCCATTCTCAGGTTACTGGCATTGGAGTGAAAACACCAGTCTTAACTATGCAGCTCATGCTGTGAAATGCGGGGTACAGGATCACCCAGTGCCTGATGAGTTTGTTTTCAAGGGGGAAACAGAGGAGCTTAGAGGCCAAGACTCCACCAACGCAGGTGCTCAGGAGGAGTTGAAGAAATGAATGGTTTCTAAGTTCTGCATGCTATGGCTTGAAAGTCTGGTGTTCACATTTGGAAAAAATACATAATTTCTCTTTTGTGAGAGGATCATGAAGAAAAGAAAGTCCATAAAAAGGGCTAACCTTGGATAAAAGTTTTTGTTGTTTCATCTACTAGCTACTTTCAAGGGATTATTTTATGATATAGGGTAAAAAAAAAAAAAAAGTTTTGTCAAGGGATTGTATAATCTAGGCGTTTAAATTCCTCAGCCTTGGTTATATAAATAGAATGTGCATATTTTACTTCATTTTACAAATTATATATGCTCATCCAGCATATATGCACACACACACACATATATATATATATATATATATATATATATATATATATATATAAACATGCTGTAATGTGTTTTAATTTAAAGGAATCTGCATTATCTGTGTTCTTTATTGGGTTTTAGCTAAAGGCATTTATGCTTCTGACTTAAGAAACCACATATAGTTTTATGCCACTTATATTTGGGAAGAGAAAATGTATTTTTTCCTTTAAATTTTAGTTTGTTGGAAAGCAAATGGATAGTTAAATGTATGCTGGATTTGAATTCAAACATTAAAATCAAGAAATTTGGATTATGTTGGACATACTTCTATACTTTTTTTTTTTTTTAAGTAGAAAGGACTTTTTAAGACTCAATTAAAAATTCAGTCATGGATATTTTCTTCTTTGGCTAACAATTTTATAATTAAAGGGACTGACTTGAAATATATTTTTATGCCTCTTGAAATTTGAGAGTCTCTGGCTTTTTCTGAAAGTCCCGATGCTATATAAGGACATTCATAGAGGCTGTTGACCCAGTGTGACAAACATGGACTGAATTCATGTGACCCAGGTAGAAGGTAAGCTTTTAACTTCCTAGCATTTTTACCTTTAAGCTCATGTTTTCTGTCTTCCTTTGTCACTGTTAGATTGAGCTCTCCAGGCAAACACTTCCCAGCCATCTTGGCGTATCATTTGCTTATTCTCAAAAGTATTTTAGGGGAGGGGCGCCTGGGTGGCGCAGTCGGTTAAGCGTCCGACTTCAGCCAGGTCACGATCTCGCGGTCCGGGAGTTCGAGCCCCGCGTCGGGCTCTGGGCTGATGGCTGAGAGCCTGGAGCCTGTTTCCGATTCTGTGTCTCCCTCTTTCTCTGCCCCTCCCCCGTTCATGCTCTGTCTCTCTCTGTCCCAAAAATAAATAAACGTCGAAAAAAAAAAATTAAAAAAAAAAAAAAAAAAGTATTTTAGGGGAGAAAACTGAAATTTAAAGAATTAAAAGAGGAAATTTAATTTCACTTGCTACTGTGAAATTTTTTTAATGAAATCAGATATTTATTTACTTACCATAAGATTTTTTTAATTAAAAAAAATTTAATATTTATTTATTTTTGAGAGAGAGGGGGAGAGAGAGAGAGTGAGTAGGGGAGGGGCCGAGAGAGACACACACACAGAGTCCGAAGCAGGCTTCAGGCTCTGAGCTGTCAGCACAGAGTCTGACATGGGGCTCGAACTCACAAACCTCGAGATGGTGACCTGAGCCAAAGTCAGATGCTTAACCGACTAAGCCACCCAGGTGCCCCACACAAATGCTATTGTGTAACTAGGGTGCTAAAAATTAGGAGCTTCCATTGACCTCCATTTAAAGTTAGATTCTTAGTCTGAATTCTAGTAGTTTTATTACAAAAACAAAGCTTCCTTGTTCTTTCTCTTAGAAAAAAAAAAAGTGTTGGTATAAAAGATTAATCTAAGAACCATGCACTGAAATTGATTAAAAAGCAGTCCCCCAAACAAATATATTTATTTTAGAGGAAAGAAAACACTAACTTTCAGTTATTAAAAATACATTGTTAAGTGCTGGAAATTCAGGATGATTCAGTATCAGCTACTTCTGTGTTTCACTTGACTTCCAGTGGAATGAAGCGATGAAAATTTCATGCCCTCCGTGTATAACCTAATTTGATCTTTCAGGCCAATTTCAACCAAATTTCAGGAGAAATGGGCTCAAAAAGATACTACAGTTTTTTAAAATGTATATTTGTAGAGTGAGGATTGCCCAGCTGCAAATTTTTAATTTTGGGAACTACCACCTTTTGAAAAGCAGTAATCTAGCAATTAGGCTATGCTGGGGAGTTTAATCTGCAAACCTTCCCTGAGGAACTCTGGGTTCATGAGAATGTCCTGCAAGAAAAAATGATGGAGACTTTACGACTCAGAGTCCAGCAAAAGAGACTGTAAACCTGTCTTAGAATGAAAAAGAACAAGGCTGAGAGAGTAAGAAGGTGAATTGGCAGGCAGTCTTAATTTGGGGTGAAGGGAACAACTGTGGGAAGCTAGGAAGTCACCTGGACCATGGACCACCTGTGGTCCTGGAGGGAGTCAGATTGCTCAGGGAGACTACAATGATCAAAACTGTTAGACCATTTAAGGTTGGCTCAAAATGCTACAAGCACTAGGAGAACGAAACTTTCAGCACTTAGAAGTAGCTATGAATGATGGCAGGAACATGGCAAGATAGGTGGTGACAAGAGAGAGGTCAAGTAGTGTTGCTTTTCCCAAAACTTGCACAAGGAGCAGTGGGATCCAGCACCCAGCACATACATGCTAAACCCCTTTGGAACCTGGAAGAGCCTTCTAGAGTCAGAATTCTAGAAACTAACATGGTTAAGAGACTAGAATAAAAAGCAATGGCAGTTGTTACTAAAGCTTTGATTTTTCCCAAAGTTACTATGTTCTGGGGAAAATAGGTGCTATGCAGGGATGTAAAACATTGCTGTATTTGTGTGGTCTATATTTTTCCTGAGGACAAAACATAACAAAAGAATCTTCTTTAAATCTTTTAATTTATGTCTAGACGTTTGCTTGAGGCGCTAGAAATGCTATCACTTTGTCCCCTAAATCATGCCTGAGTGCTCTCAAATGAAAATGTCAATATCATTGTAACCTGTGATCTTAAGAGACTTTCTATTTTTTGATGAACGTGTTTGGATTTGGAAAACAGGAGGGGTGCCATTTGGGTACTAAGGTTGAACATTTTGTTTGATTATGATTTGTTAACAGAGTCATTTTGTAGATAAGCTTCAGACTCCACAGAGAGCCATTCTTTGTAGGTATCTTGCTTTAGAAAATTTGTTCAAGGTGTTCCCACTGTTCCAGTTGATTTCACAATGGATAATTGGAAAGCTTAACGGAATGATGTCTGTCCTATGTTTCCTTCCCCTCCCCAACACAGCCACACATATCAAAAGAGTTGTCTCCATTTCCTCATTCTGTAACTTCTCAGCTTACTCTGGTCTGCCTTCCTCCATTATTGTTTTATTGAAACTGTTCTCACCACAGTCACAAATTGACCAGGTGACTATACCTAGAGACCACGTTTCAGCTTTTACTCATTGACTTTGTTGATTACCTCCCTTCTTTTACCTTTCTCCTTTATTTTCAGGACTTCACCTTCTTTGACTAACTGCTCCTTATCAGCTTGAGTTCCCTTTTTTTGCTCTACCCACCTGTTGGCTTTAGTTGGATGGCTCCCTATACCCACACTTTTATAGTCTTCTGTAAATAAATCTTCCTCAAATTATCTTATTTCAGATGTGCCATCTGTTTCCTGTTTGGGCCCTCACTGATGAACGAACTCAATGCCAGCCTCTTCTTAAAACCCTTCAGTGGTTTTTCATTGCTCCTAAGGTAAAAGACCTAAATCCCTCAACATGGCTACCAAGTCCAGACATGATCTGGCCCTGCCTGCCTCTCAAGCTTCATTGTTTATTTTTTGACAAGTATATGCTGGATTTCAGTAACAGAAGAGTCCGTTATAGTTCTTTCGCATTATCTTAAACTTTGCATTTAAAAATAATTAAAGGGGCGCCTGGGTGGCTGAGTCGGTTAGGCATCTTCAGCTCAGGTCATGATCTCACGGTTCATGAGTTTGAGCCCTGCATCAGGCTCTGTGCTGACAGTGCAGAGCCTGCTTGGGATTCTCTCTCTCTCTCCCTGTCCCTCCCCTGCTTTCTCTTTCTCTCTCTTTCTTAATAAAACTTTTTTAAAAAGTTTAAAAATAATTATAAAATAATTTGAGACTTACAAGAAAAGTTCCAAAAATAATTCAAAGTGTTCCGATATACCCTTCATTCAGCTTCCCCAATGTTATCTTTGACCACAATACAATAAACCCAGAAAATTAACTTTGACACATTTCTAATTTGTAGATTACAACCTAATCTACAAATATTATTGAAGTTTTATTAGTTGTCCCATTAGTGTCTTTTTTAGGGGGAAACAAGATCCCACATTGCATTAAATTGTCATGTCTGAGTCTTCTTTAATTTGGGACAGTTCCTCTTTCTGTCTTTGTCATTCATGACTTTGAGACTGACATAGCACTGGACATTTGTTTAAAATGTACCTCAACTTGTTTGTTTTTCTGATTTTTCTTCACAATTAAATTCAGGTAATGTGTTTTTGGCAAGAACATCACCAAAATGATGTGCCTTTCTCAGGGCGTCCTGTCAGGAGACACATGATGTCAATATGTCTTGTTACTGGTGATGTTAAGCTTGATCATTCAGCTAAGGTGGTGTCTAGCAGATTTCTTCACCATAAGTTATATTTTTTCCCTGTATGATGTATCTCACCTTATTGTGAGATACTTTGAGAATATGTAAATACTCTGTTTTTCATGCTTCTGCCCACTAGTTTTATGATCCATTGATGATTCTTGAAACACTTATGACTGTGGTGTTTGTTTAGTGGTAATTTTCATCATCTACACTTATTAATGGAATTCTGAAAGAAAGAACTGTCCCTTCTCCCCCATTTCCTCATTGATTTAATTATTTATTTTTATTAGTATGGACTCATGGACACTGTCTTATATGGGTTATAACCTATTGCTATCATTGTCATTACTTAAATTGTCCCAGATTTGGCCATTGGAAACCCATCTCGTGTCCTTTCATGTCCCTGCAATTTTTCAAGCACTTTCTCACGTCTGGTGTCACAGGTACTCCAGGCTCAACTTGTATTTGTCCTGATCTAGCCCTGGCATTCAAGGAGTCCCAATTCCTTTTCCTGGAGAATAGTATTTAGAAACCAAGGTCTGAGCACTAAGTTTCCTTATATTACTGGGTGTCATTGCTTCTAGATCCCCTCGGCAGACAGAGCTAGGTATATGAATATATATTCCTGCACACGTCTATACTTGTTTCTCTCCCCACACCCAGGAGCCCCCCGTGTGTGTATGACTGTGAATTCATTCTGATACCTCTGATGGCAGTCCAACATCACAGGATTTATTCTAGAATTTCTTCTTTATTTTACTTATTTTCTCAATCCTAGAATACTCATCATTTCACAATTGCTAACTCATACTCCTATGAGAAACAGTTTATTATTATTATTTTAATTTTAGAGAGCGAGAGTACTCGTAAGTGGGGGAGAGAGGTAGAGGAAGACAGAAAGAATATCAAGTAGAGGAAGAGAGAGAGAATCTCAGCACAGAGCCTGACACAGGGCTTGATCCCATGACCCTGGAATCATGACCTGAGTCAAAATCAAGAGTTGGCTACTCAACCAACTGAGCCACCCAGGCACCCCAAGAAACAAATTTAATTTAACCTTAGTATATATAGTTAAAATACTATTTTCTAAAGTTACATTGAGTTAGTTCTTTTCTTCCCCATCCACCTCAGTCTGGTTATGTTGTTTATTGTAATTAGTTTCTAATCATATGTATTCAGTTAGGTTCATTGTTGCTATTTGTATTACTTTTTGGGTTCTCCCTCCCCAACATCCTGGCTGACTTAAGTTATTTACTTTTAGGGTATGTGCCATTAACATGTCTCTAAAAGTCAGAACTATACAAGCAGTTCTACTCCGAGAGCTGTTACTCCCCCCTGTCCTTTCTACTCCCATACCTCATACATCTCATTCTTTCCACTCCAGTCCCACTTACTCACGGCAGGTAACCAAGTGCATTATTTTTTTGGTTTGTCACATATGCGTGTACATACATGTTTTACACAAATAAACAGATACATGCATATTTTCTTACTTCCTGTCTTGCTTATAAGAAAGGTAGCCAGCCAGAGTAGCATTTCACTCTTTGTCTCAAGTCTCGGTGTGGTTACATTCCGCTCAGTTCTCCCTCCGCTCAAGCACATTCAAACTCCCTAACCAGCGTCCTGCCTCCCCCACTTAGTTCATTGTACTTCTCCTTCAGGCCTCAGCCCAAGCATCACCTCCTCTCAAAAGCATCACCTCCTCTGGGAACATTCCTGACTAGGGCAGATACCCCTTTTAACATTATACCATTTTCCCTTTTTTTTTTGTAGCACTTATCACAATTATAGACTTAGATTTATTTGTGTAAATAGTTGATTAAATTCTGTTTCATATACACACTATGTGGGCTGGATCATTGTCCTGTTTCACTGTTATATGCCCTGACCCAGCTCAGTGCCTGGACCTTGATATTTGTTTGTTGAATGGGAAAATGAGTGAATGAAATGCTGGTAATATATTTCAGTGAAGTTTCAATGAAGTCAAATAATTTGGATAATCCAACAGGTTATTACTGGTTATTTTTTTTTTTAATTTTTTTTTTTCAACGTTTATTTATTTTTGGGACAGAGAGAGACAGAGCATGAACGGGGGAGGGGCAGAGAGAGAGGGAGACACAGAATCGGAAACAGGCTCCAGGCTCTGAGCCATCAGCCCAGAGCCTGACGCGGGGCTCGAACTCACGGACCGCGAGATCGTGATCTGGCTGAAGTCGGACGCCCAACCGACTGCGCCACCCAGGCGCCCCATTACTGGTTATTTTTAAATGATAAGCTGTGCACATTTACTTTACCTTGGGGCTACTACTACCTTCACAAAAACCCAAATAAATAAATAAATAAATACAGTTTTTCTTGAGGTTCTGTATTTAATCTTCCTCTCTTTTTAGTCTCAATTTCCCTTATCTTTTTCTAAGAATATGGTCTGTTTTCATTTCCAATGCCTGAAGAGCCTCCCTTTTTTTCTTCCCTGTGATGATTTCTCAGTGACCCTCTTTTTTATTTTATTTTTTTTTGATGTTTATTTATTTTTGAGAGAGAGAGAGAGAGACAGAGCACGAACAGGAGAGGAGCAGAGAGAGAGAGGGAGACACAGAATCTGAAGCAGGATCCGGGATCTGAGCTGTCAGCACAGAGCCCGATATGGGGCTTGAACCCATGAACTGTGAGATCACGACCTGATCTGAAGTTGGATGCTTAACCGACTGAGCCACCAGGCACCCCTCTCAGTGACCCTCTTGACCACCTGCCTCTGTTAATAGAGTTGGCTAAGGCCAGTGAGTGTCCCCTAAATCTCTTCTTCCCTCTGTAGCAACAGGACCCCTTATTTTAGCTATATTTCTTGACCTTCCCTGAAGCTAGATGTGGCCATATAACTTAATTATGGCCAATGAGGTGTGAGTGGAAATGGTATGTGTAACTTCCACGAGTGTCAGTAGGGAGAGTGCACTTTTTCCTGCCTTTCCTCCCTCCAGCTGGCTGAAAGGGGACATGGTGGCTTGAGTTGGAACAATCAGCTCAGACCCAGAGCTGGAGCACCAAGTCAGAGGAGCCTGATAAGTGCATCACTGTATCAGCCTGAGGCTGTCCTCCTCCAGACTTTGATGAAAAGAGAGAGTGGAGGTAGGGAGGAAGGGAACAAGAGAGGAAAGGGGAGAGAGAGAATGAATGAATATCAGCTTGTTTAAACTACCCCTGCAAGGGGCGCCTGGGTGGCTCAGTCGGTTACGCGTCCGTCGGCTCAGGTCATGATCTCGCGGTTCGTGAGTTCAAGCTCCGTGTTGGGCTCTATGCTGACAGCTCAGAACCTGGAGCCTGTTTCAGATTCTGTGTCTCCCTCTCTCTCTCTGACCCTCCCCCGTTCATGCTCTGTCTCTCTCTGTCTCAAAAATAAATAAACGTTAAAAAAAAAAAAAAAAAAAAAACTACCACTGCTTGCGTTTTCTATCACAGCTAAATCAAATCTTAGTTTATTATAGTTTGCCTTACCATAACATCCGAACCTAGAGTCAATATTACCATTTAGTGGGTGGGGGTAAATAACCTAAACAAATATTTATTGAAGGGAAGATCCCATGCAAAGGAAAGCAGTGATTTAGGGATCCTTACAAGAGTGGCCGACTTTAGGCACAGGGAGTCAGGACTACAGGGGCACTGGGAACAAGCTAAAAGAAACTGTCCATAAGGGAAAAGTCAAATCCAAAATGTGAGACATTCTACAAGTTACCTGGCCTGTACTGGGGTGTAGATTGAAAGTGATCAGTGCAATGCAAGAACTTTGATTGGATTTTGAATAGAACAGCAATCACAAAACACCTATAAAATATTTTTGAGACAATTGCTTAATTTGAACATAGACTAGATCTGAGATAACTTTATGGAATTACTATGAACTGTTTTTTTTTCTTCTTCTTTTTTTTTTTTTTTTTTTTTAGAGAGAGAGCATGTGCGGACAGGGGAAGGGGCAGAGGGGGAGAGAGAGAGAGAGAGAGAGAGAGAGAGAGAGAATCTTAAGCAGGCTCCATGCTCAGTGTGGAGCCTGATGCAGGGCTTGATCCCGTGACCCTGGACCCTAGGATCATGACCTGAGCCAAAATCAACAGTCAGACACCGACTGAACCACCCAGGTGCCCCCATTATGAACTTTCTTATGTGTGATAACATTGTGTTTTTGAAAGACAATGTCCTTATTCTTAGGAACTGCGTATAGTAGTTGGATATGTAGGTTCTGAAAAACAAGATATCTGCAACTCTCATCCAAAGGATTTAAAAATGAAGGAGTGCTTGGGTGGCTTAGTCAGTTAAGTGTCTGACTTCGGCTCAGGTCGTGATCTCACAACCCATGAGTTTGAGCCCCATGTTGGGCTCTATGCCGACAGCTCAGAGCCTGGAGCCTCTTCAGATTCTGTGTCTCCCTCTGTCTCTGCCCCTCCCCCACTCGCAATCTCCCTCTCTCTCTCTCTCTCAAAAATAAATAAACATTAAAAAATTTAAAAAAAAACCCAAAGGGTTTAAAAATGAAAACAGGCCTTGTTTTGGATTCTGTGTCTCCCTCTCTCTGACCCTCCCCCGTCCATGCTCTGTCTCTCTCTGTCTCAAAAATAAATAAGAATTAAAAAAAAAAAAAAATTAAAAAAAAAAAATGAAAACAGGCCATATTGTTAGAAAAGGATAAGGAGAAAATGAGAACAGTGGATAAAGACAGGTTAAATACTTTTCAGGAGTTTGGGAAAAGCTATATTTATTTAGGTTTCTGGGAGTGTGTGTGTGCTTGTGTATAAACACAGAGAAAGTATATGTAGTAACATTACCAAATGGTGAATTTTGATGAAGGGTGTACATATAGTCTTGTACTAGTCCATCAATTTTTCTGTCATTTTGGAAGTTTCAAAATAGAGAAAATGTTAATGAATATTGTGATACTGAATTGGTCTAGCAAAGAAATTCTTCATCAACTAATGTGAATCCTGTCTCATACTGTTTTTTAAAAAGGATCCATAAATAATATTGGCCACTTATTGTAATCTTTTGCTTTTATGGAACACCAGACCTTGTGTGAAGGCCTCTGTGTGTATTATCTCATTTAAACTTCACAGCAGTCCCGTGAGGTAGGGACTGCTGTCCACTCCAGTTTCACAGGGCTATTAAACTGTGTTCAGCATTACACAACTATCAAGATACAACTAGGATCTGAACCCAGGCAGTCTGATTCCTGAGCCTGTGACCTTCACTACTTTTATACTTGTCCCTGATATCTGTGACATTCTATGGTCATAGTAGTAGTATGACCACACACAACTGGCTTATTATCACATATCTGAATTGTCTGTAGGCAAGGTAACATCTTCAAGCATTTCAGTCAAACAGAGCTTCACGAGGTCTGTAGTCTGGGCTATTTGCCTTAGTTCTCTTAGAGCTTTGTTACATTTCTGTGACTGTAACTACAACATGCTACTAATTGCAACTTGATAAAATGCTTTAAAGACCCAGAATAAAATTATATCCTTACTTTCTATATTATAGCTACAGGTTTTGCTACTGTATTAATGATAAATTGAAGAAAAGTATTAAAATACTACATATCAAAAATATCTTAGTCAAGCAAAAAGTCCCAGTGTTGGACATTGTTTGGAATGTCTTTATGATGTATACTAGGGACACTCGAGAGGGTTTCCATGCTACTGTTGACCTGGAACAACATTGAGAGGCATCAGGTAGAGATTTAGGGAGACTGCTGGTAACCAGGCATAGGGGCAAGTTATGCTTACTGGAAATACTTTTCAAACTTGGACTGGTGCAGTCCCTGCAATTCCATAAAACATATTTGTATCATTATAGGCTTACAGAAATAAGTCCAAAATCTAAGAATCCTAAGAAAATATGGATGTAGAAATAAAGATGGAAATAAGACCAAATGGAAGGAAGTACAACCAACACGTAATTGCTTTTATTAACTTAACAATGTGACTTTATTAGAAAGGAGATTCTTAGTTGATTATAATTAATGAGATGGAAATGCCATGCAAGCCTTCTCTGTATCCAAAAAAAAAAAAAATCCTGACACTGAAGATTTGCATGAAAATCAAGCAAAAGAATTTATTGTGAGATCAATAAAGCCTTTGTGTCCCAGCAAGAAAAGGATGAGCACTTATAAATGAGCCACTGTTTAGGAGCTAAAAGGCACCAGTTGGACCCAAAGAAAGAAAATATGTTCTCAAGATGATGCGGCAGAGCTGAGGGGGTGGGGGGGGGGGGTGGTGCGGGTGAAGAGTTACAAGGTAAATATGGATACCAGATGTTTCCATTTTGTTAGATTTGAGTTTTCGTTTCTTGTTGACAGAACCTAATGGACATAGAGCTCACTGATATCATGTGAGATCTCCATTTATTTTCCTAACTCTAAGACAGTCTCTGTGGTATCTGAGGCCTACAGACAGGCTTCTGAGGTTCCAGGAACCACCTGAAATAGGGCACAAAATTGTGTGTGTGACGAGGGCAGAGGGGTGGCACCTGGTTGGCTCAGTTGGTAGATCATACAAGTTTAGATCTTTGGGTCATGAGTTCGACCCCAGTTGGGCATGGAGCCTACTTAAAAAACAGACAAACATTTGTGTTTGTGTGCATGTATTTTTCTGCCGAGGATGTTTCTATAGCCCTCATCAGAGTCTCAAAAGAATTTATGGCCACACAAAAAGGTTAAAATTTACTGTAGTAAAATACCGCAGTGGGAAACATAGTCTTTACTTGGCAGAGTATGTCAGGAAAAGAAAAATATGGTCACTCCATCTTTTGCCTGTACCTGTAGAAGTGAACATGAAGACTGTCAAAAGTTGTGAAAGGCAAAAACTGGGATGTTTAAATTGCCTCTTTTTGTTTGTTTGTTTTCTTAGTAGGCTGCATGCCCAATGTGGGGCTGGAACTCACAACTCCTAGATCAAGAGTCGTGTGCTGTACTGACTGAGCCAGCCAGGTGCCCCATTTTTGGTCATTCTTTGATATTGAATCAAAGAGATGTTCTGGGATTCTGTTTTTTAGACTTAGTTTGTCCGGATGGCATGGTGGAGGGCCAGTCTGAATTAATGAACAATCAGATTTCTGCAATATTTAAAGAATTCCGACTCATAAAAAAGATTGCTGATTTTAAATAGAGATAAATAGATTAATAGGTAGATGGCTAGGTGGATGGATGAATGGATGAGAAACACTCAACTACATTATTAAAGAGCTTAAGGGAAGGGCTTTGATGCAGTGTGACCCCCAAGCAGCTCACCTCTCTGCCCTCAGCCACCCCACCCTCACACGTACCACAAGGAGGCACGCAGACCCACCTCCTAGTGACAGGCCTTTGCCCTTGCAGGCCACTGTTTATTTACTTGAGCACCCACAGGCCCGTCAGTTTAGGATCCAGAACTTTCCCTGAGAACCAACCAAAGGAGGCTGAAACTTAACCCTTCTAGAGGCAAATCTCTCTGTGCTCCCGAGATGACAAACTGACCCGTTCCAGCCCAGGTGTTACTGCTCCAGAGACCTGCTGGGGACAGACATTTTTAACATTCATTCTTGTAGCCCAGTAAGGGTCCCTGCTAACCACAGTCACTGCCCAGGATTTAGACACCCCATACCGAATCTTTTCTATAATTTCTACTCAAGACTCTTGAGTTCTTCTGTCTGACTCAACCTCTCCTCTTCTACACTTCCTGCTGCAACCTCTAAGCCACCTTTCATGATTTACCAATTACCCTACTTTTCAAGCCTTCATCGAAGTTTTCTTTACCTCCTACTTTAACTGACCTCTGAGGACTTGATTTCATCTGGAGCCATTTTGAGAGGAAGTTTCCCATTCTCAGAGTTGAGAGATGGGAGTTTGTGTCCTCTTTACTCATGGCCATTACTCTGTGTCACAAAGCTCTTGTGTCTCCAAGCCTCAAGTCTAGCTGTCCTGTCCTCACTACTCTGCTGCCATTCCCCACTTCTGGTCACTCCCTTCAATCACAGCATCTTTTTTTTTTCCTTCCCCTCCCATGTTCTCCCATTTTCCTGAGAAACTTCAATGTCTATGTGGATGGTTCGTGTCCTACCTCAGCAGCAACAGAACCTTGTCTCTAGAGGCTTCTACCTTCATGGACACCCCCAGCACTTGAAGTCACCTAATAGTATCTGAAATTGTGGACTGAAACATCCCAGTCTGAGGAGGAAGCCTGTCTAAAACTATGATAGAAAACCAAGAAGCCATAGAAGAAAAAAAAAAAAGGAAAAATAACAAGCTGGGAAAATATTTGCAAATCAATTCACAGTTTTTTTTTTCCAATTAGAAGCTCATATAAATCAATTAAAAAGTTCTTATAACCCAGTAAAAAATGAAGAGTTCACTGAAAAGTCAGTACAAATGTATTTTAAAGAAATGCACCCAACCTCACACATAACAAAAGAAACGTGAATTTAAAGCCAAAATGAGGGGCACCTGGGTGGCTCGGTTAGGCGTCTGACTTCAGCTCAGATCATGATCTCATGGTTCGTGAGTTCAAGCCCTGCGTTGGGCTCTGCGCTGACAGCTCAGAGCCTGGAGCTGCTTTGGATTCTGTGTCTCCCTCTGTCTCTGTCCCTCCCCTGCTCACACTCTGTCTCTCTCAAAAATAAATAAACATTAAAATAATTTTTTTAAACCAAATGAGACACTTTTCTCACCTACCAAATTAGGAATGATCAAAGGATTTAAGAAAATGTGTGGTAAGGGGACATATGAGGAAACAGTTTCAAAACTATTGAGAGTTTAAATTGCCCTCTATGCAGGGCAATATGGCAATATATATCATAATTACAATGCATGGCTCCTTTGACCCAGAAATTCCACTTCTAGAAATATAAACGTATGCAGAAGTGTGTGTGTATGTGCATGTATAACCACTATATTCTGTGCAACTATAGAAAAAAAGAATCAGGAAGCTTAGAAGTTCCATATTTAAGATAAAAAGGAAAAGAAAGTAATGTGCAGGAGAGGCAGTTAATGATACAAATTTGTGTAAAGATAATTTAAAACAATATATGCATATATATAGGTACAGGTATGTATAGAAAATGCTTTTGTAATGCATGGAATATCTCTAGGAATAAACACAGAAGGTGATGGCTATATTTGTGTCTGGGGAGGGGAACTGGGTAACAAGAACAAAGTTAGGAGGGCGACTGTGTGTCTTAGAATCCCAGCAAGAGGGGCCCCTGAGTGGCTCAGCTGATTAAGCGTCTGACTTCGGCTCATGATCTCTCAGTTCCATCATCTCTCAGTTCAAGCCCCAGCACACTTTGGGATCCTCTGTCTCTCTCTCTCTCTGCCCTTGCTCTGCCTCACACACTCTCTCTCTCAAAAATAAATAAACATAAAAAAAAAGAAAAGAATCCTAGCAAACAACTGAAAGCACACTTAAAGTGGGTATTTTGAAGAGGGGCAAAAAAAGGACTATTTATAAAACTGCACCCCAGGGAAGGCAGCAGCAGAAGTCATTACCATGGCTCCTGCTGAAGGTATGTGGACTTTCCTGAAACCCACAGAAGGTGGCAGTGTAGAGGGACCTGCGTGATAGGAGCCATGGCCCTATGGTGACTACAGGAGAAGACACTATGGCTTACTCACAGCTTCCCTACTCTCCTCCTGCCTTCCAACCTCTGTCATGGGGCAAACCGTATGAGGGACGTTTCTGTGCATACAACCAAAAGCCACAGTGCAAGGAAATCATTGATGTCCTTCATGAAGTCCAGCCTCTGGGGCGAGGAGCAGGGTGGAGAAGAGAGCACATCTGGAGGCAAGGGGAGAGTCCTGGCAGAGAGATCTACCTTTCATTGCATTCTTCTTTGTAGCTGTTGAATTTTGCACTGTTTGTGTATTTATATTAAAAATAAATTACATAATCTCTTAAAGAATGGAGAATATTTATTTCCCCCTCCAACGATCACCTTTGCTTTCTGCTTTCACAGCCAAATTCATGACAGGTGTTATCTACACTTACCTGCTTCCCTTCATTTTTCCTTTTTTTTTCTTTTTAATTTTTTTAACATTTATTCATTTTTGAGAGACAGAGGGAGACCGAGTGTGAGTGGGGGAGGGGCACAGAGAGAGAGGGAGACACAGCATCTGAAGCAGGCTCCAGGCTCTGAGCTGTCAGCACCAAGCCCAGTGCAGGGCTCAAACCCATGAGCCGTGAGATCATGACCTGAACCAAAGTTGGACGCTTAACTGACTGAGCCACCCAGGCGCCCCATCATTCCTTCATTTTTCAAACCTAGCTTCTATTCCCTTGACACTTGAATGTGCTTGGCCACCAAGGTCAGTAATGTCTGTGCTTCTGGCTAAATTTATTTTACTCTACTTTTTGGGAACATGTAACACTATTGATCCCACTTCATACTTTCTTGAGACACCTTGGTTTTTGCAGCCCCAACACCCATCTGGCTTCCTTCCTGGCCCTTTCTCCTTCTCAATGTCCTGGATGGGTCTCTCTTCCTTAGGCCATCACTAGATGTGTTGTTTTCAGGGTTCTATCCTTGGCCCTCTCTCCTCTCACACAGCATTGAACTTCACATTCTCATATCTACTCTTTTTGCCTTTAATGACCCCCAGACATTTCGATCTTGGACCCAAATCTCTTTTCTAAACCTCACAGTTGGAGACATCTCCATTTGAGCATTCTATGGGCTGTTATGGGCTGAATTGTGTTCCCATAAAATCCATATGTTGAAGTACCTCAAAATGCGGCTGTATTTGGAGATAGATCTTCAAAGAGGTAATTAAAGTAATGTGAGGTCGTTAGGGTAGACCTAATCCAATATGCCTAGTGTTTTTATAAGAAGAGGAAATTAGGACACAGACATACAGAGGAAAGACCATATAAAGACACAGGGAGAATATGGCCATCAGAAGAAATCAACCCCACCAACACCATGATCATGGACTTCTAGCCTTTAGAACTATGAGGAAATAAATTTCTGTTGTTTAAGCCACCCAGGGTATGGTACTTTGTAATGACAGACCTAGCAAATTAATGCACTGCCCCAGCTCAAAATCTCTAAACTCTTTCCTTCTTTCTTGTTTCCTCCTTTGTTTCTTTTCTTTTCTTTTTTCTTTTCTTTTTCTTTTTTTCTTCTTTCTTTCATCTTTTTTGAGAGAGAGAGAGAAAGTGCTGGAAGTGAGTAAAGGGCAGAGAGAGGGAGAGAGAGAATCCCACAAGAGGCAGAGAGAGAGAGAGGGAGAGAGAGAAGTGGGGCTCATCTGAAGTGGGGCTTGTGTTTGCCTGAAACAGGGCTCAAGCTTAGCTGATGGGGGACTTGAACTAATGAACTGTGAGATCATGACCTGAGCCAAAGTCAGATGCTTAACCAACTGAGCCACCCAGGGGCCCTCCAAACCCTTCTTGTGACCCACCTTCTCAATTGCCCATCACTCATCTGAGCCTAGTTATTATTTGCATATCTTTTCTCAGCATCAACTCCATTTTGCAGAAAATGTTTTCTAATAGTTACATAAAGATTTAGAAGATGCTCACATCCAGCCAGTCAGAAAATAGACAGGCAAAGTCACCTTATGGTGATATACTGGTTTTCAGCTTTAATGTTGGTGAAGATTCAGGGTATCTGGGTAGGGTGGTATTAGATCTCTTCTCCACAAGTCAAGCCAAGAAAGCAGAAGCTTTACAATAAAATCTAGGGTAACATTATCAATTCAAATGTTTATTTTTTGAATAACATTTTAATTTTTAATATTTTAGAGATATTTTAATAAAGTGGCATCTTAAACTTTATTATGTAAGACCAGCAATAGTACCAACATCACATCCACTTATTACCCCAGCAGCAAGGCCTTAAATCTTTTAAACTATATTTTGAAACATAAAGTATCATACTTTCATGAAAATTTTTTCAAGTGTCAATGAAATTTATAAAAGCATTGTATTCATTTGTCTGTGCTCTTTGTGTTGGCACCTGAAAAAGGTGCTCTGCTAACGCTAATCTCCTAGGATCCTGTCTTCTCCCCCTTTTCTCCCCTACCACTCCCCTCCACCCCCAACTCTCCTGCCCCGTGACTTCTTCTGTCACCTCATAGCACTTAGGCTAGGACCTCTCACAAGGAATATGTATTACTTTCTCTTCTAATTGCTCTTCTTGAGTCTTGATTCATTTTCTCTCCATGTCTGATTCTGCTGCATACACCCTTTTATATGTATGTATGGTGTCCAAACTCATCATGAACTGTGACTTGATTGAGTTGGTTAAGAACATGGGTCATCCCAACAGGTGCCCTCCTCAATACCCATCACCCACCCTCCACTCCCTCCCACCCTCCATCAACCCTCAGTTTGTTCTCAGTTTTTAACCAATTTGACAATAAATTACATATTAAAAAAAAAAAAAGAAAGAAACCCTGTCACATGCTACAACATGGATGAACCTTGAGGACATTATGCAAAGTGAAATAAAGCCAATCACAGAAAAAAAAGAACATGTAAAAGATATGAAATCCAAAGGAATGATATAAAATTCAATATTTTTGCTTTGGAAGTCCTATTAAACTAATATTAAAACCAAATATAAACACTTGCCAATTGAAAAAAAAAAAGAACATGGGTTGGGGTGGTCCCTTTTGGGCAGACTCTTGGATCCTCCTCTAGACCACTGTTTTTTTTTTTTTTTTTAACATTTATTCATTTTTGAGAGTGAGAGAGACAAAGCATGAGTGGGGGAGGGGCAGAGAGAGAGAGAGAGGGAGACACAGAATCCGAAGCAGGCCCCAGGCTCTGAGCTGTCAGCACCAAGCCAGACACAGGACTTGAACTCACAGAGCCCAAGATCATGATCTGAGCTGAAGTCTGACGCTTAACCCACTGAGCCACCCAGGCACCCCTGGTCTAGACCACTGTTAATCAAAGTATGGTTTAGTCTTACCAGGAAGATTGTTAAAAATACAGAATTTCAGACCTCACACCAGAACTACTGAGTTAGAATTTGTATGTTAAGGGACACCTGGGTGGCTTAGTTGGTTAAGTGGCAGACGCTTGATTTCAGCTCAGGTCATGATTTCATGGTTCATAAGATTGAGACCCCGTTGGGCTCTTTGATGAAGTGTGGAGCCTGCTTGGGAGTCTCTCTCTTTATCTGCCCCTCCCCTGCTTCCTCTCTCTCTCTCTCAAAATAAATAAAATAAACATTAAAAAAATAATTTGTATGTTAAAAAGATGCCATGTATTTCATATGCAAGCTAATGTTTGCACACTAATGTTGGAGAAGAACCGATCAATTGTTTCATATTTGATCATAATGGCAGAGCTCCAGCTGATACATATACAAGTTCGGGAAGCACTGATTTACTTGTCCCTTGTCATATTGTCATGGCAAAGCATTAACATAGGCATAGCAATATTGGCATAAGGAACTGTCTGAATCCACCTTTCTCAAAAGGTGACAGTATAACTGGTAGGCATTGAGGCTTTAGAACCATTGGATTTAGACATAGTTCAGAACAGAATGGTGTAAAGAAGGATTGCCATGGACAGGGCACCAGCCCTGGCACTTGAGAAATACCCCAAGTGGTAGGAAGCTCAAAGAGCTCCTGGTGTGAGACACTGGGTTTGAATCTTGGCTGTATCATTACCTAGCTGTGGGAATTGAACTTGTTAATTTATGTCTCTTTGCCTCACTTTTCTCATTTGTAAATGGAGATGGCAATACTTATCTAATACAGGTTGTTTTGAAAAGTTACTGAAAAAAATATCGACAGACGGGTGTTCAATAAATATTAGTCCCTTCCCTTTTCCTGTCTTGTAAAACCTCAATTAGAGTTAGTGAAACAAAGTCCTTGAGAAAGAAAAATAATAAGATCCCTCTAGCGTGGAGCTTATATCCATGGTCATGACACCAAGGCAGTCAGAATTGATGGCGGTTGTGGAAGGGGTGGAGTGAAGATGTCCATCTGGCTCCCACGGTCTTCATACCATTTCTGTAGCTGAAGGAGTCCTAGGAGGGGAGCTGGAAGGCAGACATATTTAGTTCCCTATACCTTCACCCTGTAGGGCACGGTTCCTACACAGCCCTGGGGATTCAGCCTGGGATCTGGCTCTACACAGGGGGTTCTGAGGGGCCATTCTTTGAAGAGTCCATCTCCTCAGCTCCTCTGTTAACCCAGTTCTGTTCAGTTCCCCTCTCGCTGTTAGTTACACCACCACCACTGCTCTGGGGCTGAGTCCCTGCCTCCCTTCCTTCTCTTTGTGGCTGGATTGCACCCCTTTGTGGAGCAGCTTTTCCATGTAGGACTCAGTCTGATCTTGCACAAAGTTTGGCTAAGGCTTGCATGGCTGCTGTGCCTTCACAGCTATAGATGCTTTCCTTTTCCTCAGAGCCTTGTTCTCACATTCTCATACCAAACTTTTGTCCACCTCTTGTATCTATTGACTCCTCAGAGATTCCTGCCTCCTTTCACCTTAGAGAATTAAAAAAAAATTTTTTTTAGGGGTGCCTGGCTGGCTCAGTCGTTTTAGTGTCCAACTTTGGCTCAGGTCATATCTCACAGTTCACAAGTTTGAGCCCCGCGTCGAGCCCCGAGTCGGGCTCCGTGCTGACAGCTCAGAGCCTGGAGCCTGCTTTGGATTGTGTCTCCCTCTGTCTCTGCCTCTTCCCCCGCTTATGCTCTATCTCTCAAATATAAATAAACGTTAAAAAAACTTTTTTAACGTTTATTCATTTTTGAGAGACAAAGAGGGACAGAGCATGAATGGGGGAGGGGCAGAGAGAGTGGAGACACAGAATCCGAAGCAGGCTCCAGGCTCCGAATTGTCAGCCCAGAGCCCGATGCAGGGCTTAAACCCACAAGCCTTGAGATCATGACCTGAGCTGAAGTCGGACGCTTAACCGACGGAGCCACCCAGGAGCCCCTTAAAATTTTTTTAAAGTTTATTTATTTTGAGACAGAAAGAGAGAGCATGTGCGTGTGTATGTGTGTGTGCTTACACACACCCCCACACACAAACAGACACGCACACGTGGGGCAGGAGCAGAGAGAAGGAGAGATAGAATCCAAAGCAAGCTCTGAGTCGCCATCATGGGAGAGCCTGATTCAGGGCTCGAACTCAAGAACTGTGATATCACGACCTGAGCCAAGATCAAGAGCCCACCACTTTGTGCCACCCAGGTGCCCCTGCCTCCTTTCACTTTTATACAAGCTGAGTTTTAATAATCTTTCTTCTCTGTCACAGGTCTAAAAGCTAACTTTTAATCTGCATCAGATTAAGATTATATTCTAGTTTTTCTCACAGAATTTATTTACACACGCATCTAAAAATAGTTCACCTCATGGTGTCTCTGAAAATGTAAACCACACTTGAACCAAAGGCCACATAATGTTCAGAGAGGATCTGACAAGTCCAGGAATGTCCACAGGCCCCCAAGAGTGAGTGGGGTAGGTTGGCCTACCAGAAGAGCTATGACAGTAAAATGCAGTAAGTGGCTCTTGGGATCAGACCATTCAACTTCGTCTGGTTTCTAACTTGTTTCCCAGACACAGATTTTGCCAGTATTGATTCTCTCTTTTGCCTTCCATGAAGGCTTCACTGAAGGTAACTTATGCTCATCCCCGTGACTGAACCTAGACACTCAGTCATAGAGCTCAGTACCGAAAAACAAACGGTTACTTTTTAAATATTGGCTCAACATTTAATGGAAGCAAAGGCTGAGTGCTCTGTGGAAGGTCACAGAAGAAGAATGAAGAATGGCTGGTGTCAGCTCCTTGTCCCATCTGGGCACAGAGCATTTCTGCTCTGATCCCGAACCTGCCCACTCTGCTTCTTGTGAACGAGGCCCCGAAGCCTTCTGGTCCTTCTCCCTGGAGGAATCTGGTGACCACCTGTGTCACTCCAGCAGGCCCTTGGGTTTCACTCCCACAACCTGCTCAAAGGAGTTCCACTTCTGAGTACACACACTCCTTCTTCCGGAGAGGTCAGGGGTACCTACACACTGCTGTATGGGACCCCTCCCCAATCCTGGTTAGTACCTCCCATATCTCCTTCAGGCTGGCAAAAAGTCCATGTTTTAGGAATATGACAGCATCCCCTGCTCTTCTAAAGGGCTGATGTGGCAGCGGAAGTAGAAGGGAAGGGGGAGCTTTCCTTCACTCCAGTGTCCGCCCTCTCAGGAAAAAGCTTGGAGGGTTCCCACATCCATCCTTTCACCTTGGGAGTGATAGATAAATCCCTGACTTGAATTTCTTTTTCAGTTCCTCCAAACAATTTTAAGCTATCCATGCTCTTGCTAAAGTTCATTGTATATCATAAAACCATGAAACATGACCCTATTGTTTGGACTTATGATCTTTTTAAGTTTATTTATTTTTTTTGAAAGAGAGAGAGAGAGAGAGAGAGAGAGAGAGAGGAAGCGCACAGAGACAGGGAGAGAGAGAATCCCAAGCAGGCTCCACGCTGTCAAATCAGAGCCTGATGCAGGGCTCAAACCCGCAAACTGTGAGATCTTGACCTGAGCCCAAGAGTCCCACGCTGCATTGACTGAGCCACCCAGGTGCCCCTAGACTTAGGAACTTTTAAAAATGAAATTAACCATGAAGTTAATGGAAAAAAATTGAAAACACACACACACACACACACACACACACACACACACACACACACACACACACAGAGTTTGCGAGATTTTCTGCACCGAAAAGAAAAGGAAAACAAACCAAAACACCCCACCTCTGCGGGTTCTCCCCATAATGACTTCACAGGGGGAAAGACTTGAGCTGGGTCTGCCAGAGGGGAAATCTCTCTAGGGTGCATTGTTGCTGTTACTTGTCAAACCAGACAAGCTCTCCTCTCCGTGAGCACATGGCCAAAGCCTAGGTAACTGTGCCCTGTAATAAGAGTGTTTTTATAAATTATGCAAATACACAGCGCCTTCCTGATGGCCAGAACAATCTTAATTCCCGACCTTAATCCGGGCGTTCGTTTCCAGCCCCCGCCGGGTGGCGTCTCCTGCCTGCCACTCGGCGCGGCCTCAGGTGAGTCCCGCGCGCTCCCCGCTCTCCGGCCTGCGGGAGGGGCTGGAGCGACGGCGGAGGGCGGGCCGGGGCTTGGGGGGGACCGAGATCCGGGCCCTGACTGCAGCTTCCTCCCGGCGGAGCCGCATTTCCAGGCACCTCCGCAGCCCTAGCCCTCGCGCGCCGAGCCGTTCCCGGCCGTGCCGCCTGGAGGCGCGGAACCCGCCGGGCGCGCCCAGCCCTGCAGCTCCGGCCGGGGCGGAGGCCGCCGGACCGCGGAGATGCGGGGCGGGGGCAGGGCGCGGGGTAGGTGACTTTATCCCGCCTGTTTCCCTGCCCCGGGGAGCAATGACATCACGCGGCCTTCTCCAGGCGCCGACACAAAGAGCGGCGCGGAGAGGCCGCTGCGGGGGGAGCCGGCGGCCGCCGCTGCCGCCCAGGGCCCCGGGGCCCCGCCGGCCAGGCCCGCCGCCCGCGGCCCTCGTCCTTCCTGCTCCTTCGCCGCCGCCGCCGCCGCCACCGCCGCCGCCGCCTCGGTCGCCTCCGCCCGCGCCGCCCGCGCCCCCAGCGCGCCGCTGAGCCCGCGCCGGGCCGCGCCGGCCTCTTCCCATGCGGGCGGCGCGGGCCCTGGGAGGGGCGCCCGCAGCCAGCCGCGCAGCATGCACTGGGGGGTTGGCTTTGCCTCGTCCAGGCCGTGCGTGGTGGATCTGAGCTGGAACCAGAGCGTCTCCTTCTTCGGCTGGTGGGCCGGGTCCGAGGAGCCCTTCTCCTTTTATGGGGACATCATCGCTTTCCCTTTGCAGGATTACGGTGGGATCATGGCAGGGCTGGGCTCCGATCCCTGGTGGAAGAAAACACTTTACTTGACCGGGGGAGCTTTGCTGGCCGCAGCTGCGTATCTGCTCCACGAACTCCTGGTCATTAGGTGAGCCGGAGAGAGGGCCCCGCGCAGGGGCGCCGAGAGGGGCACCTGGCCAGGGCAGGGCTGACTGACGCGAGGGGGGACCGTGCCAGCCTCTCGGTCACGCCGCCCAAAATGCCCAAGAATCCTGCCCTTACCTTTCCCTAGAGGCAGTCCGTGGTCACCTGCCCTGAGGGGCAGTTCGGAGTTAACGGGAGAATTAACCCGGTACTGGGAGGGAAAAACATTGGTCTCCCAATCCTTCGGCGCTAAAAGCAAAAATTCTCTGGGTTGTTGTGGAGCAAAATAGTCTGTTATGAAATGCCCTTAGTAAGATCCTAAGTGCAATGTTTGCAACAATAGAACTAGGCCTTGTAGAAATATTAAGTTACACTTTTATAAATGCCTTATTTGTTTATAGGTAATAATGCTGGAATGTTAACCACTAACCTTATCTTTTACTAGTTCTCCACTATCCTTCCCCATCTGTCAACATCATCAAAAGGCTGAAATTGCAAAACCTTCCAGAGACCTCCGGGTCCCTGTTAAAGAGGCATGGTCAATTGTAGTGGTGTGCAGGTTTGATGCAGCCTTAACCTGGTTATCTGCTGATCAGGTATTTAACGCTAAGCACCATATTCCGGATTCAGTGCCATTGTTGTGTGAACAGTAGAAGATCCGAGGACAGCACTAGCACATGGGCGTGTTTGACAGGAACACGGGAGTCACCCAGTGCCGTAAACAGTTTCATCCCCTGCCGCAGAATGTTTACAGGACTGACTCGGAAATACCAGGAAATGGAGGCCCCTACTGTTGGTACATCCAGAACGACATGAGATCTTTGTGTAGGGTAATACCATAGGCTCCTGGGATGGTCCTTTGGCTTGTGGATACATCGATTTATGGTTAAAATTTCCATGCGTTTGAGCCCTCTGTCCCCGGGAGAAGGCCAGAAGCAAGCGGTTCTCAGTAGCTCAGAAAATCCTTCGGCCAGTATTTTTTAAATAGTGAGAAATGTGTTCACATTGCCCTTTTCCAGCGGGGGAATCCTACACAATAGGCTATAAACAAAGACAGTGACAGGTGACCTTTAACAGGCCTGTGGGGATTCCTGGGCATGGTGACAGGCTAACGTAGGTATTTTGAATATTTCTAGTCTTTGAGAGGGTGGGAAATCATTTAGGTCTGAGGGAAGTACTGGCTTTCACTATTATTTGGCTATAATTGAGAAGTTTTATCTTGAACGTATTATATACATTGAATTCTCTCAGCACAGTGCCTTGAATCATCTAGTTGAACCAAGTAAAAAAATTGTAAGTGGATTATTTCTCTGGATTATTTCCTACTTTTGCTAGTTTTAGAACTCTATTCCAAGTTAGGAGGCAAGCTGTATGAACAACTAAAACATTTGTGCAGTACTTGAAACAGTAACCCAGTTGTTTCTCAGTTATCTTCCAGCCCAAAGCCTTTTCAGGATCCAGAACTGTGTGACTTCTCACCGGTTTAACACTTTGTGGAGGGGGTGAAGGCACAGCTTCATAGGACCAGCTCTAAACCTTGCTTTAATGACCTTGCAGAAATAGGGAGTAGCCCAGAGCTCATCCTGGGAGCAGGCCACGCCCTGGCAGGTGTGGTTGCTGGACAAGGAAGACTTTCTGCCCACAGAAGTGTCCTTCCCCACTTAGTGGACTACTTGGATACTTACTTCGATCGAGGCATGTTTAATCCTTGGTTGATTCACTTTTGTTTCTTGACAAATGTTTAAACCCTGGGTAGGAAATATGTTATAACGGGGTAGACAACCCTGTTATTATGCACATAACAAAAATGGCTGCCTGTTTTTGATCCCTTAGTAGGGACTCTTCATAGAAGTGCTTTCCTTGCCCTTATTTATCCCTCACAGCTCTCGTTGGATGTTTGATTCCCATTTCGTAGATAAGGAGAGTACAGCTGAGGGAGGTTAAAACACTTGCCCAAGATCACACGGTAAGAGTAGTAGAATCCAGACCTGGGAATGTGTGTCTGTGGAGTCTGTACTTTTTGACCACTGGCTCCTAGAAAGTGCCGATGTGAAATAAACTTGGATGGGGGTAGAGGAGGAGAAATGTAGAGAACTGGGGCATTGCTCAGGCAAGCGAGGCCTGTGGCGGGGACCAGAGTTTTTGACAGCCTCTAGTGGCACAAAAAGATAGGGGAGAAAGACGGAGCAAAGTCTGGAACTGACCATCGGAGGTCACAAGACAGAAACTTCCATTTAGAATGAACTTTAAGTTTCAGTTGTCTCAGTTTAAGCAAAACCAAACAATCCAGAATATGCAGGATGGAAAATACACCTGGAAAAGATCACAATGTCTGAGGTCATGGGCAACGGTAAAGTCGTGACCACTTGAATTGTCTGCTGCATGGACTTAACCCCAGTGTATGGCCAGGTCTCCAGTGTCTAAAGGAAAGCTGGCCAGTGAGAATTATTTAGGGAGTTAAATTCATGAGTATAAAACCAAAGGAGTAGTTTGGATTTTGTGCATGCTTTTCCCGCTGCAGTATTTTTAAACAAATATTGTCTCAACCCTCTACTTTATTTCCTTGAGTGGGGATAGCCTAGCAGTTATCTTAAATTCAATCCATTTGGAAATGTGTTGTGTGTAAAGCGAATGACTAAGTGATGATTTCGTTGTTGGTAGCTCATTTGCACGTTGGGCACTTGGGCTCAGCCTGCCCTAGAGAACTTAGGGAATGACAGCAGCCCACAGGTCCACCAACACCTGACCTCCATAAACAAACCGCTCATCAGCTGTACAGAGAGGCATTGTCATCTGTGACAGACAGCCTTCATGTTGGGAGGAGGGGCTAGTTTTGCTGCTCTGTGGGTATTCTTTCTTTTTTAAGATATTGTATTTTATTTATTTTTTAAAGCTTGTTTGTTTGTTTGTATGTTTATTTGTGAGCGCAAGCAGTGGAGAGGAGTGGAGAGAGAGAGAGAAAGAGAGAGAAACTCCCCACACAGGGCTCTAACTCACGAAACCGTGAGATCATGACCTGAGCCGCAGTCAAGAGTCGGATGCTTAACCGACTGAGCCACCCAGGCTCCTGTAGATGACCTCTTATACAGCTCTCATTATAAAGCCGCTTTAGAAAATACAGCTATGTAGGTGTTCTATGAAATACCTGCTCCTCTGATCCTAAGTTAGAGAGTAGTTCCTGCTGTGTGGAAGAAGGGCTCTGGAGCCAGAGTGGGTTAAAACTAACTTTGCTTTTAACCATGTAACCTTGAATATGAGAGTAAGCTTCTGGGCTACATGGTTTTCTCATCTGTAAAATGGGGATAATAACAGTAGCCTTCCTTATAGAGTTAATTGAGTTGAACGTGAAATGCTTAGAACAGAGTTAGACATGTAAGAAAGCATTCTGTAAAAGTTGGCCATCATTAGCTATTATAACTTTTATTAGAAAGTTCCAGGCTTGAGCGACCTGAGTCAAACTGGCTGTTTTGGTCAAATTAACTAAGAAATTGCCCATTTCAGTGTACTGCTTAAGACCTTGGGATCTGGAGGGGTGCCTGGGTGGCTCAGTCGGTTCGGCTTCCGCTTTCAGCCCAGGTCATGATCTTGTGGTTCGTGAGTTCGAACCCCATGTTGGGCTCTGTGCTGACAGTTCAGAGCCTGGAGCCTGCTTCAGATTCTGTGTCTCCCTTTCTCTGTCCTTCCCCTGCTCACACTCTATGTCTCTCTCTCAAAAATAAACATTAAAAAAAAAAATTAAGACCTTGGGATCTGGAGCTATTAATGACCTGATCTTAAAATGATATTCCTTGGACAAGTTATTTAACCTCTGTTAAGCTTCAGTTTCTTTATCTACTGTATGATACACTAAATTTAAACCCTAACAATATGCACTCGGTGGTGTTACTGTCAACATGAAATAAAATAATGTGTATGATGTATACAAAGTCATCGCCATATGCTTGTCACATCCATTCTTATTATGAGATGGCCCAAGTTAACCATTAGAATTAGATGTTTCTGGCCAGTGGAGCAGAAGATTTTATATTTATCTCCCCTCTTAACAATTCTTAAATTTTGCCTGGCTAATTTACATGAAAATACCACTCTGTGACTTGAATTATTCGCCTGGACAAAATCAGCTAATTGTCAAATCTAGTTCACGCTCTCTAGGAATAGTCTAAGTGGCTCCTTGATTTTAGTATCTGACCTCCCCTGCCTTTCATCTAGACGAAAATCTTTGTTTTATACAGCAAATATTGCCAGAAAACAGCAAATATTTTTATTCTTTTGACCTGACCAGTATTTTCAAAATGAGTCATTCTCAACTCTTTGAGTGGAATGGACGCTTTGCCAGTAAACTTCTCCAAAAGAGTTTGTTTCGCCGAACGCAGATACTATAGTAAGTGAGCATCCATGGATGATGTTACAAAGAGCTTGTCTCTTGCTTGGGTGAAAGTGGGTGTGGGATTAGGCTGGGAATGATGTGAGGGAAGCAGAGGCCCAGGGAAGGCCAAGGAGAAGAAACAGGCTTATCTGACTGGGAAGTGCTTGGGTGGAGGGAAAGAAGCGAGGGAATTGCAAAAGGTTCCTGAGGGTGGCGTAAGAGGGAAGCTGTGTGGGAGATGTTGTAGTTTAAGGGGATTAAAACTCTGTGAATGAGAATAGATGCTATGACCCCTCTACGGTGTTTGAGAGCTTGACCAATGTTTACAGATTTTTAAAATTTAATCCTCATGATAATTGGTGCAGAACTCATACTGTGTGCACTTTCCATGTGTGAGAGGAAGAGAGGCCTAGGGTAACATGGCCAGTAGGTACACATGGTGTACCCAGGTGTCCACCCTTGGAATCTAACGTTTTCTCTAATATACTGTGTCTGTTGAAAAGCTGTACCAGGGAAATCCTCCCACCGAAAAAAGTAGCCAAGGGGAAGATAGACATGTGGCTGAGGCTGGAGGAAGGGAAGAGGCAGGGGTATTAAGATCTGTGCCTGTGGTGAGAGTGGGGACCCTGGGAAACTGGAGAAGGTGAAAGAGAGCTCAGAGGCCAGGTTCCTTGGTATCCCACAGGTGAGAGGCCAGGTGAGGGCACACAGAGTTTGGAAGAGGGACCAGAATATTCAAGGTCTCAGATTCCCTACAGACTGGTTCATAGCAGAGTAAATCTGTGCTGTTATTCTTGGGTTCTATGGACAGTTTCATGATATAGTCTAGGGGTCAAGAACATAGACTCTGATTGCCTGGTTCAGTCCAGGTTCTGGCATCTAGCAATGTGACCTTGGGCAAGTTAATCCTTTCTGCCTCAGTTTCCTCATCTATAAAACACGGATAATAGTAGTACCTCCCTCATAAAGTTATTGTGAAAATTAAGTGAAATAATACCTGTGAACCCCTTAGAAGAATGCTTGACACCTAGTAAGCACACAGAATCATTTTTACCAATCCAACTTGTTTGTCCCTGGCAAGTAAACCTAGCCAGCTGGAGAAGAGGTGGGCCTCTTATAGAAAGCACTCTTCCCGCTCATAGGGCATAGTTATCATCAGAAGGAGGTTGATATATAGTTACTAACTAAGTCCTCGGGATCATGGTGATAGTTTGTAAGGTTCTCCCGTGTTTTGGCTAAGCTTCTACTCTAAATGCTTCTGGGTGAGGTAAGCCCCTATGACAAAGAGATCTGCTTGTTCATTGAGGAGCTACAACCCACCAGGGACCTCTGAGGAGCTAAGGGAATTGTATGTATAACATGTGGATTGTTCTTTATTTCTGTTTTGGTTTTGGCAGGAAACAGCAAGAGATTGACTCCAAAGATGCTATTATTTTGCATCAGTTTGCAAGACCTAACAATGGTGTCCCCAGTTTGTCTCCTTTCTGTTTGAAAATGGAAACTTACTTAAGGATGGCTGACTTACCCTATCAGGTACTTGTGAACAAATGTATCTTTTTTTTTAAAATTTTTTAAGTTTTATTTAATTTTTTTTTTTTTTTTTTTTGAGAGAGAGAGAGAGCAAGAATGAGCGGGGGAGGGGCAGAGAGAGAGGGAGACGCAGAATCCAAAGCAGGCTCCAGGCTCCGAGCTGTCAACACAGAGCCCAATGCAGGGCTCGAACCCACGAATCGTGAGATCATGACCTGAGCAGAAGTCGGGCACCCCGCCGACTGAGCCACCCAGCAGCCCCTAAACATGTTTTATTTTCATGACAGTCATGTCAGAGGGGGAGTTCCTAATCTCACACTGTGGGAAGGACTTGCTCTTGGTGCTGAAGGGGTGGGTGTGAAATTAGCAGGGCCCAGTCCTTACTAGATACTTAGGAGAGACTTGATTCTAGCGTCTGTTGATTTTTACATTGAATTTAATGAGGGATCCAAAGGGTATGGACTTTTGTAGGGTTCAGGGTCATGGTATTGCTTTTCTGACATAGAGTAGGCTTTGGTTAAGCTTGCATAGGCCTCCTGGGCAGCTACTAATAAAGGTGGGTGCCCACTTTTGCCCCACGTGGTTTTTTCCTTTAGATTTCTGTTTGACGGCATTATATTTTTGTCTCTCATGAATCCTGGGGGCAGAGCACCCAGCAGGCCACCAGGGAGATAGTTGTGGATTTTGTGAGAGCTTTTCCATGGGGCTCCATGTTGTGTTCCGATGACTTTCAGTGAAACATTTGCTCATTTCAGCATTAAAGAATGAACAGAGGAACGCAGTTAAAGGTATACATTTTTCTGTGAGTTGTGTCTCACAAATTTGACAGGTTGATTTTTGTTGTCATTCAATTCTATGTATTTTAAGAAAAATTTTCCCTTTTTCTTTTTCAGCTGAGATCTAGCCACATACAATATTTTAATGCTTTGGTTTTTGTTATTGTTTTTTAACTTTATGTTCAGAGCAGATAGTCTCTGTGATAGTGATTCTTTGGAATTTGCTGAGGCTTTAGCCTAATGTGTGGCTGGTTTTTATAAATGTTGAAAATAATTACATATTCTCTGTTTGGGTGAAGAGCTCCCTAGATTTACTTGAGTGTGGTTAGTGTATTTTTTAGATCTTGTATATCTCTGCTTATTTTTTTAGCCTGTTCTAGCAGTTTCCAAAAGGAGTGGGTTAAAATATCCAATGGTATTTGTTGATTTATCTTTTCTTCCTGCCATTCTCTCGCTTCTTGCTTTACGCAAGAGGTTATATGTTTAGGTACACATCATATGAAAGAACACATTTGTACTCTCTTGTTTCTTTTCCCAGTATATAGCACTCAGCTGAGTCCCCCCTTTAAAAAAAATTTTTTTTAAATGTTTTTATTTATTTTTGAGACAGAGAGAGACAGAGCATGAGCAGGGGAGGGGCAGAGAGAGAGAGCGAGACACAGAATCTGAAGCAGGCTCCAGGCTCTGAGCTGTCAGCACAGAGCCTGATGTGGGGCTCAAACTCACGAACCGTGAGATCATAACCTGAGCTGAAGTCGGTCGTTTAACCGACTGAGCCACCCAGGCGCCCCTCCCCTCTTTTTGTAATCTTGAATTTTATATTATCAGATATTGAGATTGATTCTCTAGCTCTTTTTGTTCATAATTGCTTGGTATATCCTTCCCCATCCTCTTTATTTTTTGTGTATTGTCTTTCATGGGCAATGTATTACTTATAGTCAATCTAAGACTCCTTAACTGGTGAGTTTTTCCATTTATGCTTGAATTATTCTCTTACTATGACTTATTTCTAACATCTTGCTTAAAGTTTATTTATTTATTTTGAGAGAGAGAGGGAGAGAGAGAAAGAGAGGCAGAGAAAGAGGGAGAGAGAGAGAATCCTAAGCAGGTTCTGTGCTGTTAGAGCAGAGCCCAACGCAGGGTTCAAACTCATGAGCCATAGGGTCGTTACTTGAGCCAAAATCAGGAGTTGGACATGTAACCAATTGAGCCACCCAGGTACCCCTCTAACATATTATTTAGTATTTTTCTCCTTATCATACTTTTTTTTTTTTTCTCATTTCCTGCTTTGTAACGGATAGATAAAAGAAAAACTTTGTCATTTAAAGCAAATTCTATTTATGTCATTCTGGTGGTTTCTCTGAAGATCCAAATTTGAGTTTACTTATCTCTCCCCATATCTCAAATGCTGTGTTGGTCCTCTGATGATACGAGTGTGTTACAGGTTCACATGATTCTTGGGTCTCACTTTTCCCAGCCCTGATCCCAAGTGTGTTGTTGTCTAATGTTTTAATTCTGGGATTTTGGAAATCCTGGCTCTTTTTTAGCAATAAACCTTACTAAGTTTCTGACCAGCCTTATTTCCCATATATCTCCTCTGCCAGGATTATTTCTTTTTATTAGAGCAAGTCCTTGATATTTTCCGATTGAGCCTCCAGTGAGGCTTATTATGCAGTGAACTTCTAGTGGCTCTGTGTGCCTGACGACGTCTTCATTATGCCCTCACATTTGACACAGATACGTTCAAAGTTCTTTTCCTTCAGGGCTGTAGAAGTATTATTCCTTTGTCTTTCTGCATTGATATTGCTATTGAAAAATATGATGTCAGTCTGATTCTTTTTCTCTTTCTCTCTGGAAGCTTTTAGAATTTGCATTTAATCTTGACATACTTAAATTTCACTATGATGTGCCTTGGTATGGGTCTTTATGCATCTTGTTTGGTCCTTTCTAAACTCTTTTAGTCTGAAGTCCTTAATCTTTTTTTTTTTAATTCTGGGGAATTACTAATCTTCTTCACATTCTTCTTCCTTTTTTAATTGGTTTTACCCTTCTTTTTTGTAAGTTTTTTTCTTTTAAGTTTATTTGAGAGAGAGAAAGTGAGAGTGTGAGAGAGAGCAAGGGAGGGGCAGAGAGAGAAGGAGAGAGAATCCCAAGCAGGTTCCATGCTGTCTGCACAGAGCGTAACATGAGGCTCGATCTCACGAATGGTGAGATCATGACCTGAGCCGATCAGGAGTCAGATGCTTCACCGAATGAGCCACCCAGGCACCTCTACCCTTCTTTCTTGTGCCTGATTATCCAGATACTGAAATCTCTGCCTTTATTTTCTGTATTTTTGAACATACTCCTTCATTCTTCTTTCTTCTGGGTGATTTCACCTTTCTGAGCCATTGTACCACTCTGTTCTCTTCTTGTATCTGTCATACTATTTATCTATTGAGGTCCACTTTTATTTTTCTTCGTAATACTTCTCCTGTGTTTGTATTACAACTTCTTCTCTTATACCTTAGATGACATTTATTATGCTAATTAAAACTGTTTGGTCTGTCCCCATAATCCTGCGTCATGTTGTATTTATTCAGTCTGTTGTTCTTCTGTTACAGTGGTTGTATGCCTCAGGTGTCTATTTTTGTTTGTGATTTCCTTTTACCAGAGATGTCAGCTTCCCTGCCTGGGAATTTGTAGGGGGCAAGGGCGAAAGCTTAGCCTCTGAGGGGATGTAGGAAAAGTAAGGAGGTGAGCCCCAGGCATCCCCAAACCACTCCTCCAGATGCCTCCTACTGGTCTTACAGAGTAGCAGCATTGGGAGGAGGTGGTCTCCTTAGCCGGTAACAGCGGGAGCCAAGCTTTTGGCTTCCCTGATAGTGACGTTACCCCTCCAACTGCTGACGCCCCCAGGCCTCTGCTTTCTGAGCCAGTTTCTCTACAGAAGAGAAGGGGTGGGGTGGTAGTGATTCTCCTAAGGCGGGGCTGGGATGAGAGGCGTGGCATCCTCTTGGCTTGGGGGCCCCACTGGGGGTGTGTTGGAGCGGCACCTGACCTGGCTTTGGGTGAGGGGCCCTGGGAGGGCATGTGGTATTTGGGGGACAGAAGGAGGTTCTTTATGACTGGGAACTGGAATGCAAGGGCTGAGTCTGGAGAGAGGAACAGAGGGATCATTCAGGACTTTCAAAGCAGGAATAGAGGATAAAATAGCACTAAAGACAGACAAATCTTGAACCATCTAAAGGCAGTGGATCAGAGTTCAAAGATCACTGTTCAGCTTGGTGTTGGCAGTCGGCACTGGAAAGCATATGTCACTGAGGGGCTCACACTGAAGGAAGGAACTGCTACCCAGCAGCTGCCTGTCTCTGTCCCATCATCACTCTTGACTAAATCATATCCATCAGCCTTGGCAGCTTTGGGGCAGTCAGGGTGCCAATACCAAACGTTGTGCTCGGTAGCCTCTCGTGGCTCCTGGGTCTCTTGCGCCCCGCCCCCGCCCCCGCCATTGATGAAGCGGTTCTGCTGTTTGCGGGGCTGTGGCAGCTGCCAGGGCGTGCTCCCCTTTCCCTTCTTGTCTTCACGCCTGCAGGTACTGACTGCTGTGGCCCTGTCCTTACCAGTAGCCTGACTACCTTTGTTCATGTTGCAGCTGCTTTTAGTTAGTGTGTCTGGAGCAGCGGGCACACATCTCACCATGAAGCCTGAAGCTGTTACAGAGGCCTTCGAGGAGGTGACCGCTTACCCCCTTGCAAAATTATTATTTCCTCTGTGTGTGTGTGTGTGTGTGTGTGTGTGTATAATTTTTTTTTTCTTTTAAAGAAAGGTGTAGGTGTGCTTTTTCTTCTGTGAGGTCTCTATGGAAAATAAATGGAGGGGATGGTCAGTTCGGGCAGAGATTTAGGTAACAGAAAAATGGTTCTGTGGTTTAGAAAGGGATGCTCCGTGCCTGTCCCAGGTGCCTGGGGACCTGTGTGCCATCAGTGAGGGTTTGTGCTCATGTAAGTGGTGCCTGGGAGGTGCTGGAGGGCTCAGCGCCTGGACTCGTCTGTGCAGAGGCATTTTGTCAGAGATCCAGAGAGCTCTACTCTCTGCCCCTTCTTTGTGCTGTGCCTTAAAAAAAAGAAAAAAAAGGTTAAGATGCCATATTCCTAAGAGCACGACTTTATAGTTGAAGCTTCTTTATTTTGTAACCTAAGAGGGACTGGAATAAATATTTGATGACCATTAGTAGGAACTCACAAGGCCTTTTTTTTTTTTTTTAAAAGCCTGATCTATTGGCTACAGTTATTATCTTCTAAAAATCAGGTTATAGGGGCGCCTGGGTGGCGCAGTCGGTTGGGCGTCCGACTTCAGCCAGGTCACGATCTCGCGGTCCGTGAGTTCGAGCCCCGCGTCAGGCTCTGGGCTGATGGCTCAGAGCCTGGAGCCTGTTTCCGATTCTGTGTCTCCCTCTCTCTCTGCCCCTCCCCCGTTCATGCTCTGTCTCTCTCTGTCCCAAAAATAAATAAACGTTGAAAAAAAAAATTAAAAAAAAAAATCAGGTTATAAATATTGGTAGGTCAATTTCAAAAACTTTTCATTTTGTAATAATTACAGATTCATATTGGGGTCCTGCAGATATGGTTAATTTTTTTTTTTTCCAGAACGAAAATAGCTTTACTGGTGTTGTTCTAATTACACATAGATGCCATATAGTCCTGATAAGAATTTCAAACAATACTTACACAAAAGTGTAAGTGGAAAATGAAAGTCACCTGCCATCCTGGAGGTTGGAGGTTACCATCACTGATACTTTGGTCTCCCTTCCGTACATTTCTCTGGACATGGATAAGGACACCTACATCATTTGCCATAACTGGTTGTAGAGGAAGCATGTATTTCACACAATAATTCTTTTTAAATAGGAGAAAGAGAAAGAAAGAAAATGACTCCTTAAGAACTCTTGCTTTGGCTTTCAGCCCTAACTTTTGATGGTTCTGTTTACTTGCTGATCCTGTCTGTTTTCCCCCACCATCTTTTTGTTTTGAAATTTTCTAAAGACAAGCTAAAAGAATAGTACTATAATACCCATATGACCTTCACCTAGATTCACCAGTTATTGCCTATTTTTGCTTTATTTCTCTTTATGTATACCTTTGTGAACAATTTTTTATGAACCATTTGAAAGTAAGCTGCAGGCATCATGACACTTCACTCTTCAGTACTTCAGTAGGCATCTCCAAAAAATAAGGACATTGGGGCACCTGGGTGGCTCAGTTGGTTAAGCATCTGACCTCAATTTCAGCTCAGGTCATGCCCGCATCAGGCTCTGTGCAACAGCGTGGAGCCTGCTTGGGATTCTCTTCCTCCCTCTCTCTCTGCCCCTCCCCTGCTTGCATGCTCTCTCTCTCTCAAAATAAAGAAAAACATAAAAAAATATGGATATTTTGTTTACAAAGCTACAATACATAGTTGTAAGGAGAAGTACTCAAGTTTTTTCCTTCTTACACAGGGGAAAACCCAGTTTTTCCCTATTGTGTGTTTCTTGTGAGTCTCCTTTACTACTAACATAAAACCCTTCATTTCTGACACTTCTGACAGATGTGAGGAGGTTCTTCCCCCACACCAGGCAACTCTCTGTGACACCCTCTGGGTGTCCTACAATCTAATTCAATTCTGATACCCTACCTGGATGCACTGTCAGATCCCACACTTTAAAGGCTCAGTCTCACAGACTGTATCCCTCCCCCTCTACAGAACTCAGGGAAACACTTCTGTTTATCAGTTTATTAAAGATTACAGTAAAAGATACAAATGAATTGAGGTGCTTGGGTGGCTGAGTCTGTTTAGTGTCTGACTCTTGATTTCGTCTTGGATCATGATCCCGGGTTTCGTGAGATCAAGCCCCACGTCGGGCTCTGTGCCAGCAGCATGGGATTCTCTGTCTCCCTGTCTCAGAAATAAATAAATAAACAAACATTAAAAACAACAGCAACAACAACAAATGAACAGCCAGATGAAGTCATACTTAGGGGGAGGTGTGGGAGGGTCCCAGTGTAGAAGCTTCTGTCCTTGTGGAGTTGGGGTGGGTCACCCTCCCTCTATGGGTGTTTTTGCCCACTGGAAGCTCTCTGAACCCCATGCTTTTGGGATTTTATGGCTTCCTCACATAGACGTGATCAATTATTAACTCTATTTCCAGTCCCAGAGAGGATGGAGGAGGGGGTGGGGCTGAAAATTCCTGGCTTCTAATCAAAAGGTTTGGTCTTTGTGGTGACCTGCCACCATCTAAAAGCCATCCAAGAAGCCCACCCAGAGTCACCTCATTAACACGAAAGATGCTTCTAGGAGCTCTTGTCCTGGTGCTTTTATCATTTATGAATTTTTATAAGGCTTTTAGGAACTCAGTTCTGAGAACTGGGAGCAGAGACCAACGTATATATTTCTTATTATTTCGTGACAGTGGATGCATGGACTTTTTTTTTTCCAATGTGGTATAATCCACAGAATTTCTCAAATATCTGAAATTTAGCCAGTGGGAGACCTTTCAAGATGGCTCCAGGGGTGCAGTGAATGTAATGGATATATATTTAGCTGAAAAGTTGGGGTACCATGGCTAATGTCGCAAGTCAGTGTCCCAAGACTTTGGGATTTCTTTTAAGGTTTCACATTCTGCATTTCCCAATGGTGATGGTGATGTTAATACTTCTGATGAAGGCACTTGTCAAACACTTCATTGTGCATTTTCTCATTTACTCCTATGATTCTTGATATCCCCATTATGTAGTTGAGGAAGTTGAGGCCCAGGGGAGATTAAGGGAGACTCAGAGAGGGACCAGGGTCACACTGAATAAATGATGGAACCAGACTTTTAAACCCAAAGTCTATGGTTTTCACTGCTTTGCTAATAATGTAGTGTAAGTATAGATTAATCTCACCCAGGGCAGACTTACAGGGGGAAACTTCAGCTCAGAAATAATACAGAGGTTTTACCTCTTCATTTTTCTTCTCAGAATTACTTTCAGAAACTCCCCTCAATGGGCCCAGTCAGACTCCAATTGCTTAAATAAAACAGACCAGGCGTTCTTTAATATATTTAAAGAAGTTAAAGAAAATTAAGTATTCTTTTTAAAATAAACACTTTTATTTTAAAAGTAACAAAACCACATTCTGAAGAATTGAAATTCATGGAAAGATCATCTGCATCTCATAGTCTTGCCAGTTACTTTAGACATTTTTGTCTCTTTTAAATGTTCTTTGAAAAAATAGAATTCATCTCATTTTTAATTAGGTACGATCATAGTGTCTCTAAAGTATTATTTTCTGCTTTTTTACCTAGTAAGCAAAATACATTTCTTTTTAGCTGGTATTTTGTTATTTTTATTTTTATTGGAGTATAGTTGACATACAACGTTACGTTAGTTTCAGGTGTACAGCCTAGTGATTGACAATTCTACACATCATAAAATCCCACAGTAGGTGTAGTTACCGTCTGTGACCATACAAAGTTACTACAATACTATTGACTATATTCCCCAGCTGTACTTTTCATCACTATGATTTATTTATTTTATAACTGGAAGTTTGTGCTTCTTAATCCCCTTTACCTACTTTGCCTGACCCCTACATCCCTTCCCCCTGGCAATCACCAGTTTGTTTTCTGTTTTTATGAGTCTGTTTCTGGTTTGTGTGTTTGGGTTAGTTTTTTAGATTCCACCGATAAGTGAAATGATACGGTATTTGTCTTTTCTGTCTGATTTATTTCACTTGGCATAATACCCTGTAGGTCTATCAATATTGTTCAGATTGCAAATTTCATTCTTTTTTATGGCTGAGTAATATTCCACTGTCTCTCAGTCTCTCTATCTATGTATCTATTTATGTATCTATGTATCTATGTATCTATCGGTGTATCTATCCCACATCTTCTTTATCCATTTACCTATTGATGGACCCTTAGGTTGCTTCCATACCTTGGCTATTGTAAATAATGCTGCAGTAAACCTAGAGGAGCATATGTCTTTTCAAATTAGTGTTTTTGTTTTCTACGGGTAAATACCTAGTAGTGGAATCACTGGAGTGTATGTTCTGTCTTTAATTTGGAGGAACCTCCAAACTGTTTGTCATAGTAGTTGCACAAATTGACATTCCTGCCAACAGTGCATGAGGGTTTCCTTTTTTCTATGTTCTCGCCAACATCTGTTGTTTCTTGACTTTTTGATACTAGCCATTCTGACTGGTCATATCTCATTGTGGTTTTGATTTGTATTTTCCTGATGATTAGTGATGTTGTGCTTCTTTTCATGCATCTGTTGGCCATGTAAGCGTCTTCTTTGGAAAAATGCCTGTACAGGTCCTCTGACCTTTTTAGAATCAGTTTTTAAAATTTTTTTAGTGTTGAATTGTAGGAGTTCTTTATATGTTTATATATGACTCCTTATTGGATATATCATTTGCAAATATTTTTTCCCATTCGGTTGGTTGCCCTTTTGTTTTGTTGATGGTTTCCTTTGCTGTGCAAAAGCTTCTTAGTTTGATGTACTCTCAGTTGCTTATTTTTGCCTTTGTTTCCCTTGCCTGAGGAAACAGATCCAGAAAAATATTGGCAAGGCTGATGTCCAAGAGATTACTGCCTGTGTTTTCTTTTAGAAGTCTTATGGTCTCAGGTCTTACATTTAGATATTTAATCTATTTTGAGTTTGTTTTTGTGTATCATGTAAGAAAGCTGTCCAGTTTCATTCTTTTGCATGTAGGTCTCTAGGTTTCCAGTGCCATTTATTGAAGAGACTGTCTTTTTTCCTTCATATATTCTTGCCTCCTTTCTCATGTAATTAACGGTATAAGCATGGGTTTTATTTCTGGGCTCTCTATTCTGTTCTGTTGATCTTGATCTATGTGTCTGTTTTTGTGCCAGTACCCATAGTGTTTTGATTACTGTAGCTTTGTAGTATAGTTTGAAATCAGGGAGTGTGATGCCTTTGTTCTTCTTTCTCAAGATTGCTTTGGTATTCAGGGTCTTCTGTGGTTCTACACAAATTTTAGGATTATTCATTCTAGTTCTTTGATAAATATTAATGGTATTTTGATAGGAATTGCATTGAATCTGTAGATTGCTATGGGTAGAGTGGACATTTTAACAGTATTAATTCTTCTAATCAATGAGCAAGATGATATCTTTCTATTCATTTGTGTTGCCTTTCAGTTTCTTTCCTCAGTGTCTTCTAGTTTTCAGAGTATTGGTCTGTTACCTCCTTGGTTAAATTTATTCCTAGGTATTTTTTTCTTTTTGATGCAATTGTAAATGGGACTGTTTTCTTAATTTCTCTTTCTGCTAGTTCATTGTTAATGTATAGAGATGCAACAGATTTCTGTATATTAATTTTGTATTCTGCAACTTTACTGAATTTATTTGAATAGATTTTTGGTGGAGTCTTTAGGGTTTTCTATATTTAGTATCATGTCATCCACAAATAGTGACAGTTTATTTCTTAACAATTTGGATGCCTTTGATTTATTTTCCTTGGTTGATTGCTACAGCTAGGATTTCCAGTACTATGTTGGATAAAAGTGACAAGAGTGGGCATCCTTGCCTTGTTCCTGATCTTAGAGGAAAAGCTTTCAGCTTTTCACCATTGACTATGATGTTAGCTGTGTGTTTTTCACATATGGTCTTTATTCTCTTGAGGTGTGTTCTCTCTATACCCACTTTGTTGAGACTTTTTACCATGAATCGATGTTAAATTTTGTCAAATGCTTTTTCTGTTTCTAAAAATAAAATTTTTGATGATAATGACCTACTAGAACTTTCATTTCCATAAGAGTCAGCCACTAATTTTTGCTAATCCAGTTTTTAAAAGCGATCTAGGTAAAAATGTACCAAATACTCAGGGAGGGGCTGGTTCAGAAGGAAAGGCAGAGGTACAAACAGTAATATTATAAGAAGAGGGGAGCGTACGCTGCATGACAGAAGCATGGAGGAAAGGAGATGATGGTTGCACCTGGGAGAAATAGTTCACCAACAAGGTGAAATTTGAACTAAACATTTTAGGATAGATACGACTTGGCAGAGGTTGGGGAAAAGGATTCCCGTAAAAGGTAAAGATTTTGCAAAGTCAGAGGGGTGGCAAAGACCTTGACACGGATGTGGGCAGTTTGAAATTCAGGAAACCGGAGGGGTTGATAGCAAGGGGGCTGGGCAGGTGGGCAGCAGCTAGAGGGCATAGGCCTAAACTGCTATGTGGAAAGGGTTAGAATAGCCCCATGTAAAACCACTGGATAATTTTGAGCAGCACAGAAATTTCTCTCTCTGCTGTTTGCATTGCAGTTTCCTCTGGTGTCAGTGTGCAGGATAGAATCCATCTGCAAATGACAAGAATCCTGAAGGGGCTGTGTTAGGAGGATATGGGTGCTATCAAGGGTGATCTGAAAGAGGTGCTAGGTTATATGGTAAATCTAGATCTTTAGTGTACACATGAGTATGTCTGATGTAATAGCAACTTTTAGAGGTATGTGACATTTCTCCTGGTCAACATCAAGGGAAATGTCTAGGGTTGCCATGTATTGTTGTGCAGGTTGTTCGCTGCACAACAGAGCCTGGCTAGGGAGTAGGGGCGACATCTGAACCCACTTCTGCTTGCCAAGCTGTGAACCCTGGCATAGACTCTATTTACCCAGAGGATGTTCTGTTTTCCAAATCGCAACAAAAACATATGGCTAACAGCAGCCCCAATAACTCCCTTTTCTAGGCTAGGCACAGAATGAATTTCTTTAGAATAAGCAATGAGATACAGCATACCAAGAGACAGGGACCAGTTAAAGTCCCCATTATTCTCTACCAAAGACAGGAGTGGCAACATTTAACTAGTACCTGCTCAACTCTGCAGAAAAGTGATATTACCTCAAAGGTTTGAGAAGCCCAGGACCTTCAAAGGTTTGAGAAGCCCAGGACCTTCATAGTCTAAGCTCAGTTCTGTGGGCTTAAATAGAGAATTGCCTTGAAGGGCTATGGTATCCAGCTATAACCCTGTTATCTTGCTGGAGGCCAACATAGTCTTCAGGTATGCTTAGTATATACCACGTGCAATTGGCAAGCAAAATTTCTAGACACAGAGAGACTTGACTTAGAAAACTGGCAACATTCTATGTTTTTATCCCTTGTGGTGAGATATATGGTTTGGTTTTGGGGGAAATTCATGCGCAAACCTTGCTGTGATTTGGATGAGAACTAGAATGATAGTTACCATTGTTAAACCCAATGGTTTCCCACAAAAAACAGTCGTTTTTTCATTTCTCAGTAAATTTTGGTTTTGAGCCCAAAAGGAGGATTTGACCAGGTGTCTTCTTGAGTGGGGCCCTGGCAGAGTTTTCTGTCATCTTTGCAAGGAGGTATCTACTTGTCCAGGGCTTGATGCAAATGGTAATTTAAGATTATTTTGTTTCTCGAGGATGCGATGAGGGTTACTGGATACCCCTTGAGCAGAGGTCAGCAGGCTATAGGTTTGTGGATCAAGTCGGGCCTGTGAGCTAGGAAGGACTTTTATATTTTTAAGTAGTTGAAAAAAGTCAAAAAGGAAATGAAAACTTCATTGCCCCCAAACAACCCTTTACTGCCACACTCGTTCGTTTCTATATTGTTTGTGGCTGCTTTTATGCTACAACTGTGAAGTTGAGTTGTGACAGAGGCCCCCATGGCCTGCCTGAAATGTACTGGCTGGTCTTTCACAGAAAACGTTTGCTGACCTCTATTTCAGAGAAAAGTTTAAAGATGTAGAGGGTTGATACATTTAAAATTTATCTCATGCTATCTTTTTAAAGAAAAAGCTTTATTGAGATATAATGGACATATAATAAGTTGCCCATATTTAAAATGTATAACTTGGTAAATCTTGACATGTAAATACTCAAGTAAACATCACTATAGTCAGGATAGCAAGTATCCCTCACCCCTCAGATTTCTGTGCTCCTTTGTAATCCTGTCCCTGCCTGTCTCCCATCATCCCTAGCAAATATGGGTTGGCTTTCTGTCACTATAGATGAGTTTGTTTTATTTGGGGTTTGTTTTATATGAGTGGAATCCTACAGCAAGTACTCTTTCTTTGTCTGGCTTATCTCACGTAGCAACATTGTTTTGAGATTCATCTGTGTTATTGAGTGTATCAATAGTTCATTCCTCTTCATTGCTGAGTGATATTCCATTGTAAGAATATACCAGAATTTGTTTATTCATGTACTTCTCAAGGGCATTTCTGGTTTTTGTTTTTGTTTTGAAGTACAAATCAACCTTCTATGAACATTTACGTACACCCATTTGCATGGGTATATGCTTTCTTTTCTTTTGGGTAACTACCTAAGAGTGACATGGCTAGATCATATGGCCGGTGTATATTTAACTTCTAAAGAAATTGTCAAATGGTTTCAAAGTGGTTATAGCACTTTACTTTCCCACGCACAGTGTTTTGAGAGTTCTGTTCCTCTGCAGGAGCTAACATTGCTATTAGCCAATAGTATCTGAACTATTGACTTGCATGAAGTATGAGGAAGAGTTTGTAATAATCTGATTAATTTAGGCTCTGTAGACAACCAAAAAATTGATTCAGATTTAAAAATTAACCTTGAAAAAAAAATAAAAAAATAAAAATTAACTTTGAGGTCTTAAATGACCCAGATTTACTGACAAAACTGATAGAATAAATGCCATCATTACCACAGAATCCTTTCCACCAGCATGGTTAAGATCTTGACTTTTTATATGGCGGGCAGCAAATGTCACTGTAATTCCCAGTGTTCATAAAGTGTATGACTCCCCCCCTCCCGCCCACTCCACCCCTATCTGGGACTACATCCTGCCAGATGCTGTAAGATTCTAGCATGGGTGTGAATCAAAGGGGAGCTTATCACAAACACAGATTTCTGGGCCCCATTCCCAGGATTCTGCTGCAGAGGTCTGGGCTGGGACCCAGGAATCTACATTTTAACCCGCACAGGAGTTGAGTCGAGTAAATTGGATACACATTATTATACCCAAGTGTTATAATTTCTGGGACCACTTGTTTGCAGTGTAGTTGTATTAAGCATTATTCAGGCCTGAGCTGCTGGGTTTCAGATGAGGTCTTTGGTTATCAGCCTGGTCAGTGCCAGCCTCATTATGGTTTATTTACTCGTTTTGGCATTTGTGGATTGTTCATGCATTGTAACTGGACAACTGTTACCAGGATCATTTCAACACTACCTCTGCTCTCTGGTCTTTTTTGTAACAATATACCAGAGCCCTGGATAAAATCTGTGGGAGTAAAGTAGTATCTTCATGTGAGGTAAATCCTTTTTTTTTTTTTTTTCCTCCAAGAGTAACTATTTATTGCCTTAAAGAGTTTATGTGCTGAGTTCATTTACTTAAACGGTCTAATCACTAGACCAATATATATTCCAACCAATATAGGGTTGGAATGTTTGTTTCTGTTAATCATACAGTGAAATTTAAACAAAACATTGCTTTTCTCTTTTTCAAATTTACTCTGCCCAGAATTATTTTGGTGGAAAACTCTCTGCTCAAGGGAAAATGCCTTGGATTGAATATAATCATGAGAAAGTTTCTGGCACAGAATTCATAATTGACTTTCTGGAAGAGAAACTTGGAGTGAATTTAAACAAAAACCTTGGCCCTCATGAAAGAGCCATCTCCAGAGCAGTGACCAAGATGGTGGAGGAGCACTTCTACTGGTGAGTCCCCCGGGCGTGCTGGGTGAGAGCCCAGGGCCTGTCCCCAGCCTTTGGAGGAAGCCCACGTTCTGTTGCACTTCTCAGATACTCCCCAGCCTTTTCAAAGTTCTCTACATTCTGACTGACTTGGGGTCAAAGCTGTGACCATTAAGTGTCTAGGTCTCTAGACCAGGGGTAGACATTTTCTGTAGAGGCCCAGCTAGCACCTCTTTTAGGCTGAGCAGGCCGTGGCTCTATTGCAGCTGCTTAAACTCTGTCACTGTAATGCAAGTCATGGACGACGTGGAAATGACGAACGTGACTCTGTTTTGCTAAAGCAGTGAAAACACTGACATTTGAAGTTTCATTTAATACAAAATGTTATTCTTTTGGAGCCCCCCCCCTCCCCCCACTATTTAAAAACGTAAAATCTTCCTAGCTGTGGTTTGCTGACTCCTGATCTCATTGAGGTGAGGAAGGGATTTCAATGGATTCTGCCCTTTACTACCACAAACTGCCGAATTAAAACAAAGTTACATCAGATACCCAGAGGAGGGAACAGAAGACTAAGTCAGGATAGAAGTCTCAGGTGAAGTAAATTATTCAAGCTTTGTAAAATTATTGCCAGTTTTCCTGAGACGACAAGAGCTTCTCTTGTGTTCCAGAAATAAACTGCAGTACTGCTCTCTGGGTGTCTTTGCCCCAACTGGCTGGCTCCTAGGTTGCCTTCCTTGTCTGTGTTGATGAGTTGTCTGTGTTCTGCATGTGGCATTGTGCTGGCTATGACACGTGAGTTAAATAGATGCGGTTCCTCTTGGTTTACAAAGTCATGGTCATGCGGGTTTTTTTTTCTTTTCCCTTCATCCATTTTCTGGAGTTTTTGTACCTTTCTGTACACTCCAGTGGATAAGAGAAGTTTTCTCTCTGATTTCTGTAAACTTACCTTGTTCCAAAGGTTTAATTAAGAATCACGAAGCCCACTTTTTTTTTGGCATTAATTGTTACTCCTGGGTCACTTGCTCACGCAGTAGTTTTTACGTCCTCCACTGAGAGATACACTCAGCGTGGAGCTGATTAGAGAAGTTCTTCCCCATTACCTTCCTATTTCATCAATTCAGCTCTCCTTCTAAATGGAAACTTCCGGTCCCCTGTCTTGGATTTTAAGTGACTCTCTACTTCTCTTTTCCTCTTTCTGCTTGCAGTTCCTGCCTGGTTGATTCCAGGGCAGACCCGAAACAACCACTTCTCTTCCCCCTCTCCTGTGGAGGTGAAAGGGGTGGGAGCAAGGGGGAACCAGGCAGAGAGTGGAGGCAGGGGTGCCGATTAGCATGGAAGTCATCATAGACTCCTCTCCCGGAATGAACTCAGGTGTTTTTCTTTTGAAATCTGTGAAGAACCGTTGGACTTCCCCTCTTAAAGAGTGCAGGGGTTGCAGGATGGGCCAAATGGATGACTGCATGCGATGTGCTTAGCCTCAGGGAAAAGCCTGTGGCACAGAGCCCGTGTCACTTGCTTGCCAGGTTCTGGTCCCCACTTTGCAGCAGTTGAGGGAAATGAAGAAACAGCACAGGGCCACCCTGACCCTCTGTGCCCTCTTTTGATGCAGCCCCCAGAGCATCTCATTTGATTGACGTCCCATTAATGCGGAGAGCTGTCGCTTTGTGAGCTGCCTGAAAAGAGGCTGAAAGTCACCTTACATTTTTATTGGTACTTTTGCTACAACCGTTTGATTTTTGTAGTGGTTCATAAAGTGTATATTCCAGTTAGAAAGGCTTTGATCCAGCGAGATTCCCAAGTACCACCTGTCACTGCTTTTTGCTCTGGGTGTGCAGATGTTTTATATGTTTGCTCCCCGGTAGAAGTTCACCTTCTGCTCTTCCCTCCCCTTCTCTCCCTGCACAGGCGCCAGCTAATACTTGACGGGAGGCAGCTCTCTCCCGGTAGGGGAGGGTTGGGTGTGGGCTGGGAGGTGGTACCCTGGTGGGGACGAATCTGAATTTTATGGACCATAAACACCCAAATGCTTGGGGAGTTGCTTAGGTCATACGTAGACTCTTCTAAGGATACTTTTGCTTTTCTAATCCACTCTTTAATTACAGTGTATTTTTTGGGGGGGGGGGAGGGGAGGAGGTTAGCTACTATTTCTCCTGTGTGCCTCCTCAAAGGTTAATTTGAGGAAGAAATAGTGAAGGTGGAAGGTCAGGTCTTGACTGAGATACAAATAGCCAGTGAACTTGCGAAGACAAATGCCTAATTCCTTTAATCCCCTTTGGTCCCTAGCAGCAGAAGGAAAAACAAGCCTTCCTCTGTTTCATAAGGTCTCTTAACCTTTAGCCATGTTCTCGCCTTGAGGAGACCTCGAATGGGCTTTCCCGTGAGCTCTAAATCCCAATGGAGAAGAGACCCCTGTCACTCTCGTAAGAACATGCCTGAGGCAGAGAGTCTGTGGACATTCTTCCTCAGGCTCCTCTCTTTCCCCTGTCTTGTCTGAGGGCCACACACAAGATGTGCACCCGTAGAAACCAGGGCCGGCCTAAGGAATGGCCCATAGTATGTAGGACAATACTGCAAGTATGAGCTTTTCATGAGAACTTGATACATCCTGACACTCAGCAAGCTCCAAGGCTGTGTCTGTATTTACAGCAGTGGAGGGAAGGAAATCAATTGTTTGACCCAATTGATTCAAACTATCTGAAGTTTTCAGATACGTTTATTTTGGTCGGAAACTATAAAAGTACTCCAGGTATGATGTTCTGAAAAGCAAAGACAATGGCAAGCTGGCATTGTTATGTAAATACCATCACATAATTCTGAGGCTCTGCTTCAGCGTTGCTCAAGTAAGCACACTCTGCTATAAAAGAGGGCTTTCTTGCACTTGAAATCCATACAAGCATGTCCAACTTGCATTATAAAACTATTACTGGACATGAAGAAGACAGGTTTTTATCCTCTTCGTTCCACTGGATGCATACGTTAGATCCAACGCAAGGAAGTTGGTATAAAGGGAATTATGAGAGACACGTGGTCAAATCAGTGGAATGGCATTGAGTTTTGGTAACAGACACTGCAGCTGCTTTTGTATGAGACACTAGTGTGTTAAGAGTCTTCCAGACCCACAGGGAAGTGTGCAGGGCACTGTGGTCAAGCCATCTAGTCATCCCACTTTGACCCATTAAGATAGAGGCATTAGAACAGGGATTTCAGTTTTTCTTCTAGGTTGGCCATGATTTTTAAATTCTGAGTTTGGCTTTTGGTATAGTTTCACTGATTGGGGGAGGTAGGATCCTTACGAAAATGACTTACCCAAGATCTTGTCTAAAAGCCAGGAGTCTCTCTCTCTGATTACAACTGGGTTGATGTGTCCCCCTCTTCCCTGTTCCCCTTACCCCCATTTTAGATGTAGGGAGAGGTCCTGTTTGGAGGAGCTTAGAGTCTAGTGCCTATGCAACTCGGTGAAGCCACAGAAGCTGGTCGTATGCTCCTGCACCCTCATGCATGCAGAAGACAAGCAAAAGATGACAGGGATGTAGCAGGACATGGAGAAAGGCATCCTCTTGGTCAGGAAGGGCACATGTAAAGACTCACTCATCAAACGGTAGTTTGCCATGGTGTGTAGTTTCCCACAGGCTAATATCGTTTCTGCTATGGGCAAGGCCTCATGTTAGGTTATAACGAGAGATATCTTCATGGAAACAGCAGGGTCAGTTCTTCTTTCCTGGCCTCTTGAGCTCCTTTAAAAGTGTTGAACAGTGTTTATTCTTCTGTTCCGACTAAGCTAATCAATCTTCAAAAGAAACCTTGACCCCATTTTGCAGAAGAGATCACATATATCAGTTGCGATAAAGAAAATGAGTATCAACTTCCTGAAAGAGGTTCTCAGAATGATGAATTATTTTAATTGTTCAGCCTAGTCTAGTTTCCACATTGGCCCTCCCTGCCCTCTCCAGTTAATGACTCATGAATCCTTGTGCAGTGGGCTTCTTCCCAGTAGAGAGTGACGCAGACCTCAGAAGGGAACATGTCAGCCCCTTCTTCATTCTTCAAAGGCATTTCTCTTTTTCCATCTTTCTGTTTAAATATCGTCACCCCATAGAAACACTACTTGGTAGTAGCTGGCTCAGAAGTGAAGCTTTTTTAAATTTTTTTTTTTTTCAACGTTTATTTATTTTTGGGACAGAGAGAGACAGAGCATGAATGGGGGAGGGGCAGAGAGAGAGGGAGACACAGAATCGGAAACAGGCTCCAGGCTCTGAGCCATCAGCCCAGAGCCCGACGCGGGGCTCGAACTCACGGACCGCGAGATCGTGACCTGGCTGAAGTCGGATGCTTAACCCACTGCGCCACCCAGGCGCCCCGAAGTGAAGCTTTTTTACATTTCAATCAATAGTTCATTCTTTCAGTAAACTTAATGAATGACTACTTGTGGCCGGGCTCCATGCTGGAGGGGGTGGTGGGGAAGCAAGGTGATCAGATGCTATCTCTGTCCTCAGGTGACTCTTAGGCTGGGGGAGACGTTGAGCCATCCTAATGGTTGGTGCTGGGGTAGAATTTGAAGAACTGAGGAAAGGCAGCCAGCACTTGCTGGAGTGATGAGGGGAAGGCTTCCCAGAGGACACGGTGTCACAACAGAAGCTAGGGACAGTCAGAGTGGTGGGTGAAGGGGCTGGGTGGCAGGGGAAGATTAGGATATCCAGGCAGAGTAGCAGCATCCCCAACAGGATGAGGCCAGAGAATGGCCAGACCAGGCCTGGGTCAGACTGTGGGAGCAGGGCTGGTGTGCAAGCTCAGGAATGGGGAGTTCATGAAGGACTCTGAGAAGCAGCCTGATATGACTAGATTTGTGTTTTAGGAGCTCATTGTGGCTGCCTTGGGGCAATTGGGTTTCTGAAGGGCCTTGAAGGGATGTCAGGAGACCTGTGGTGGATGATGTGCTAATTGAGTTGGAGAAAAGGGCAAATTCACAGGGGGGACTGGCTGTCAGGAGTGAGGGACAGAGAGCAGTAAGGAACAACACCTGGGATTCTTTCAGGTTTGGGCGAGGAGAAGCAGATTTGAAGGGAAGGAAGCTGATGAGTCTGATTTTGGAAATGTGGGTTTGCAGCTCCTGAGGACGCCTCACATGGATCCCTGGGTGTCAGGACAAAGGTCTGGGCTGGGTATGGGTTTGGGAGTCATCAGTTTGAAATCGGGGTGTGGATTAGGTCACCCCACAAGTGTGGAGTAAGAGGTAGGAGGAATAGCGATGAAAATCTCAGGAATATGCACGAGGGGGCAGGAAAAGCAGTAGAGACCGACGTAAGCTGAGGGAGGGCTCTTCTATGAAAGACACCGATAGTGCCAGATGTTGCAGAAAGCTCAAGAAAGATAAATATAGAAAGAGTCTTTATTTGGATTTTGCAAGAAGGAGGTATCGTTGATTTGGAGGAGAGTGGTTTCCGTCAAGTGTCAATAGTTTGCCAGAAGCTTGGTTATGGGAGGAGGTGGATTCTTGGTTGTAATGACATGGAAGCATGTGTAAATGAGGTCTGTTGCCTGCAGTGATTGATTCAGGAATCCGTGAGTTACCCATTTTCTTTGTATTCAAAGTTTGTCCCCACTTCACAGGGGTTGACCCTTATAGAGCCTGCCTGGCCCTCTGCTTCTCTTCCCTGACACTGGCCCACAGTATTGGGCACAGGGAGTGAATGAGGAAAGAAACCAAGAGCAGGGTGGGAAAGAGAACAGAGGAAGACCAGACAGTTTCTCGGGTTACCTCTAGCTATAGACTTCCAAATCAACCCATTGTTCCTTTTACTGTGCCCTGCATTCAACACGCTAAGGCAGGAAGAGAACCTTACACCATTGCATTGGTAGAGTTTCCTACCAGCTTAGATGTGTGACCTAGAACGGCTGCCTCTTCCAACCCCATCTGCTACTCGAACCCAGTAGTCATCCAAAGCTCTCTCTCCATCGCTGCATCCTCATCCTGTGCCCATGCCCCCATTTCCTGCTCTATGGAGGAAAGTGAAGTCACTAGGCAGGAACTCTGAACCTCTCTGCAGCCCCTCACGTCTTGCGACACTTCCCTTCTCTCCATCTCCAAGAAAGCAGTGTCTCTACTTCTCACCAAGCTGACGTTTTTCCAGCCTGGCGTTTTCACCTTCTATCTTGGTCCTTGAACTGTGGATGCCCTATTACCACTCCTTACCCTAGAAACTTCCTTAGGTGACCCCTTTTCCTCTGACGGCTTTAGAACTCTCACTGATATGCCCTCACCCACAAATTCTCTATCTTGAATCCAAACCTGTCTCCTGAGTTCTCAACCTCTGGATATTCTCATGTGGGGGTTCCATGGGACCTTCAAATGCAACAGCTTAATGCATCTTTCATCACCTAAATCTGTACCTGATGTGTGCCTGCCTATAAAGGTTAATGGCATTATCATCCTCTCAAACCATCAGCCTGAGAGAAAATACCTAATCTCTCCTTTTACCTAATCCATTGGTCAACAGACTCTTTTTCTCATATCTCAGGGTTTCTCCTCTGCATTCCCTGTACACCCCCCACACCCGCCCCACCACCCCTGCCGTTGCTCTAGTTCTTGGGTCTTGCCATAGTCTTCTAACCAGCCTTCCTACCGATGGTTTCTCCACTTCCATTGACACATCGATTACGTTTCTTGTCTGCTTAAAATTTTCGGTGGATAAACTTTGCTTCCAAAATAAAGTTCAGCACCCTTTGTCTCAGGCCTGTCCATATCTGGTCCTGGCCCACCCTTCCAGCCTCTACTCTTACAGGCTTCCCTAGGCCTCCTGTATCCCCTGGCCAGTGCTCTTCATACACACTCCTTCTCTCCCTCTCCCTCTGCTCTGCCTGGTGAGCTTCTGCTCATCCTTCAGGACCAATTATGCTTATCATAAAACCTGTGTAATTTGTCTACAAAGAAGGTACTTTTTTTTTTCCAGATCAACCCGTCAGTGTAGAGCCACCATATGCCTCATTTTTACTCTTTAGATGCTTCCTGGATGCTATTACCTGGTCACACTTTTTGGGATAATTTAGTTTTATTCTCAGATCATGGACTTGCAAAATAATCAAGGATGCCATAGCCCTTTTATTGCATTTCAATCTAGTACAATTAGAATCACAGTGCTGAGTTATTCTAATGGAATGTGAGAATGTATACATTAATAACTGCAGGTGTAAAAAGAAGAGCAAATAGGAAAGCATTTAGTTTTCATGTTTTATAAAGAGTGTACTAGAGTGAATGTGAGATTCTTTTATGTCAAAGGATCCATTGACTGCTCTGACTGTACATATTTGTTACTTACCATTGCAATGTACTTTTTCCTATTTTCAGCAAAATCCATTCCCTGACTCAATACTTTATTTTGAGAAATTTACAAAAAGAAGTACCCAAAGCTTTCTAACAAGATTTCTAAACACTTTTAAAAAGGTACTAAAGAAGAGTTACGGTTACAGTACAAAGGGTATGTTGAAATTGGCTGTAGGACTTTTCCAGTAAAAATCAGGAATGCTTAAAGTTTTTTACAGAAATCTTCTGTTTCTTCCTTTTGTAGAGAAAAGAAGATGGGAAAGAATAGAATTATATAAAATGATCAACATTTCAGGGACTCTGTTTTTCTTTTAAAAAGACGAGGTAGAAAAGTAGCTATAATTTATTACGATTCCTTGTGTTCTCTCTGCAAACATATTTTTCCAAAGTGGCCATCATTGCTCTGTCAACTAACACTAGGAGTAGAGATGACTACCAGTATATCTTTTATTGCTCATTATAGGGAAAAACTAAAGTATCTTATGTCTCTACTCTCACAGCTATACTTTTCTCAGCCTTCAGCAGGAAACCGTTTTAATTTCTATCTACCAGCTTTATTAGCCGTAGAAACAGTCCTGCAATTGCACAAGTTCCGAGAACAAAATCAGTGTCGGCCTGAGTATTGCAGCCAGCACACCGCACCGACAGCGGGTAGCTGCTTAGCTGTCTGTGCACAGAACATGGGAACTCCTGGACGGGAGCGTTTGGCCACGAGCATCACCCAGATGGGAAAAACAACTCAACTAAGTTCCTTTGGTGTTTGTGTTCGCTTTAACAGCCCTGGAGAAACAAACTGAAGCAGAGTTGACTTTATGGAGAGCAAATCCTATACGTAATATTTATAATTTATATAGTTTATAATAAACATGGACAGGTCTACCTACTCCCTAACCCTCTGTCAAAAAGGCAAAAGTTTTCCTTTTTAAAAAAACTCTTTGACTCTGTAGAATATAAAATGCACTCCCAAATTGCACCAAATTACAAAAGTGCAGCTTAATTAATTACCACAGAGCATATACCTGCATATCCATTACTTAGATCAAGAAAGAGAGTGAAGCCAGCACCGCAGTCACTGTGCCTCCTTCCTGGGGTCCCCGTAGGTACGCACCTAAAAGCCTGTTGTAGTGGATTTCTAGTATTTTCTGAGGGGTTGCCTCAGAGGAAGCAGAAGCGTGCCTTGGGAGGTGTTGGGGGGCGGGGGGTGAGGGGCGTGGATCTGAGGGCGGGTGCCAAGAGAGGTTTGGTGGCATTGTAGCATGGCATCGTTACCTGGATTTGTTTTAGTTTCTCTTCCAGACCCGAGGTCTAGGCCCTGACCAGAAACTGTGGTAATATCTGCCATGCACGCTGCTCTTTGTAAAAGCTGCGCTGACTCATTTCCTCCGGAGCGTGCGAACTTCTGACGCACTCCCTGGAAATGGACTCTGTGGAGCTGACATGTATCTAATGCCCGGTAGTAACCTGTTTCCACACAATTCCAGGACGTTAGCTTATTGCCAGTGGGTGGACAATCTCAATGAGACCCGGAAGATGCTCTCTCTTAGTGGTGGCGGTCCCTTCAGTAACCTGCTGAGGTGGGTCGTGTGCCACATAACGAAAGGAATTGTGAAGCGCGAGATGCACGGCCACGGCATTGGCCGCTTCTCGGAGGAGGAGATTTACATGCTGATGGAGAAGGACATGCGGTCCTTGGCAGGGCTCTTGGGTAACGTACCACACCTTCTATATTCTATGTTTTCTATCCTTGCTTTTTGCATGATTAGTAAAGCACTGTTAGCATACTGATTTAAAGTTTTATTTTGGTTGGTTGGTTTCTTTGCTTCCACCTGGAGGCTGCAGCCCCCCCCCCCCCCCCCCCATTTAACCAGATCGCCTCATTTCCAGGAGCGAGTGTCTCTCTTCCCAGTCGTTAGGGCGAGACAGTCTCGTGCGGGGGGGGGGGGGGGGGGGCGGGCCCGGGGGACCCCCGCGAGCAGAGAACGTAGCACGTGGCGCGGCCCGGCTGCCTGGCCGGAAATGCCGCTGGCGTCTCGGCGCTGTTGTGAGCGGAGGGCGGTTCTGGGCAGGGAAGCTCGTTCACGTGTACACAGGCCAGGGTGAAAGGACTGCTTGTAAGCACGCGTGCTTGAAGCGTCAACTGTGTATCCGGGGGACCTCAAGCTACTAGAAAGGCCGGCGGCGCAGGTTCGTGCACGTGCCCCGAGTCCTTTTTCACGTTTCGCGTTTGCAATCTCAGGCCTCCTCTTACCAGCATGTCGTAACTCTTCTGAGTTTGCGTTCACTGCGCACAGTGGGTTGAACTGTGCTGGGGAAGCCCCTCAGAGAGAAGCCCGGAGCAGCGTAGGTCTGGGCAGCTGAGGCTACCGAGAGTGGAGTTATGTGTCCTTTGTCACCTCGCTGGACACTGGAGGTGGCTGGGCCGATGCGATTCTGTACTGGGCAGAGCTTGAGTCTTAACTATGTCAGCTAGTAAACACGTCATTTGAATTCAGAAGCTCCTGTGTGTGAAATGATGGTTTCTCCTGGAGACAACTAGTGCATATAGGGAGCCAAGCCCTCTGTGTGACTAGTCATGGGACCTAGTCTTATGCGACTGCTTATTTTGCCTGGGGGACGTGGGTTTTTATTAACTGTCTTTTGGCCCCCTCCATTCTAGAGCACATTGGGTTCCTCATCTCCTCTAGGAAGTGGGGTTTGGGGCTTGTTTTGTTGAAACCCATCTGGTGCTCCAGCAATATACCTTTGCTGGGTATAACCTGCCCCCTACAGGGTGACTCACTCTGGCTCCTTCCCTGCTCTGCACTCCAGATGTTTATAAGACCTGGAGTCCTCCCTTGAACCCTGGCCTGCAGGGGGAGAATCCCAACAGCATGGCCAGCTCTCTGCCACCTTTGTCTTGTGGGGGGGTTGCTGTTGGCTCTTGCTCTATACAGACGTTCAAAAGCACTGCCTGGGTTGAAGACTGACGCTGCCTGTATCCTCTGGTTCTTTGCTTTTCTGGGCCCAGAGGGGCTTGCCTGTTGTAGGTATGAAGCGATTAGCCTCAAGTTTGCCTTGTTCCCTTGGAAACAGTACTGGACTCTCAGCCTCACAGAGCAGACATGCAGTGGGCCATTTTCTCCTTAGTAATGGCTCTCCCTGTTCTCAGCTTCCTTTCTAGCTCATGCTGTGGGAGCCCCAGCAAGCCAGGCATTGAGCTCTCAAAGTTAAGACAGAGATTATGCCGATAAAGTGCTGCTCTTCAAGAAAAACTTAACAGTGTTGGTTTCTTAACCAGGGAGGTGGTGATCATCAGTTTCTGGAGAACTTTGTCTGGTTGGGAGAACCAGGGGAGCAGGGTGATAGCAATAAGAATAATAATAACCAGGGGCACCTGGGTGGCTCAGTCGGTTAAGTGTCCGACTTTGGCTTAGGTCATGATCTCACAGTTCATGGGTTCGAGCCCCATGTTGGGCTCTGTGCTGACAGCTCAGAGCCTGGAGCCTGCTTTGGATTCTGTGTCTCCCCCTGTCTCTGCCCCTCCCCCGCTCATGTTCTGTCTCTTTCTCTCTCTTTCAAAAATAAAATAAAATAAAATAAAAAGAGTAATGGTAACTATCTATGTTTCTCTGGCACTTAATGAGTTAGCAAAATCCTTCTTCCCCAATTATGGTGAGATGGGAGGTAGGTCTATTGTTGATGGCTAGGGTGGGTACCTGGCAAGTATTCCAGACAGCATCAAGTCTAGATGATTTCCTGAAATGAGAAATTGATTCAGTTACTTGAAAAGAAGGAGTTTGCTGGAGTTCTATTCTGTGTGGGGGCCCCGGGAGCAGCCTAGTCTCTATAGGAGAAGCACTTTTGCTGCCTTTGGGGAGGGAGAGGTTCTTTGGCTCAACATCAGAGTTTTTCTTACTAAACAAGGCAAAAAGCATTACCTCCCCCCTCCCCTGGGGATATAGCTGACTTTTAAGATGCCTAAGAGACTGAAAATGCATAATGACTTTTGTTAAGGTAGTTCAAGATTTGGGGAAATTGTCCAGGGATGTATTTGACTCATCAGGAGAAATTAATTATTGATGTTTCAGTTCAATTGACTTCAAGGATTGAACGCCTTCTATGTGGCAGGAGCTGGGGAATACAAAAATGAGTAAGAGATTGTCCCCTTTCTCAGATAGCTGATACCTGTTCAGTGGGAGAGATGAACTTATAACTAGGAGAGATGAACTTATAACTAGAAATAAGCAAATTATGGCCCATAGCTGGTGGCCTGTTTATTTATTTATTTAATCATCTCTGAGCTAAGACTCGGTTTTACTATTAAAATGTGAGGGGGGAAAAATGCAACAGAGATCAAATATGGCCCAGAAGGCCTAAAATATTTACCATCTGATGCTCCATGAAAATTTGCTGACCTCTGCTCTAAATAAGTACCCATGTTCAAGTTGGGCTGTGACAAGTCCCATGACAGAGGTCTATGTGTGGTGCTCTGAAGACATGGCAAGAGCAGGGATGAAATGACAGGGAAGCTTGGGAAGCCAGAGTAGAGGTGGCAGTCATGTTGGCCCCAGAAAGTAAATGGTTGTCCCAAGGAAGAAAATAAGGAAGGACCATTTGGGGAAATCATGAGAAAAGGGATCATGAATGAGGGGGATTTTGGAATCATGGTCTAAATGAAGATTAAAAAGTAGTTTGAGGTCATCTTATAAAAAGTAATAATGATGCTGAGAGACTTTATCATACAGAAAACATGGAGGTGGTACAGACTTCCGAGTATAAGAGAGAAAGAGCCATATTTGTGATTTAGAAAAGTGGCTCTGTTGGTGTCATAGTGAATGGATTGGGCCTGAGGGGGTAGGTGGTAGAGAGAGACTAAAATTAGGCAGTACATATCTACGGATGTAGTTTTAAAAATTGATTAAATTCAAATAAAAATAAAAAATTTAAACGATAAAAATTAGTTGAGAAAAGATGATGTCTTCATGTTGGGAAGGAGGAGACAGAATTTTTATTTCTAGAAATGAAGAGATTATATAGCTAAAATAATGGAGAATCAATTAAAATTACAGTTAATGGAAAGAGTTCGACAAGTTTACAAAGTTACAGGTATACAGATGGCTAACAGACACATGAAAAGATGCTCCACATCACTCATCCTCAGGGAAATACAAATGAAAACTACAATGAGATATCACCTCACACCTGTCAGAATGGCTAAAATTAGCAACACAGGAAACAATAAGCATTGGTGAGGATGTGGAGAAAGGGGAACTCTTGCACTGTCGGTGGGAATGCAAATTGGTGTAAATCGGTATGGAGGTTCCTCAAAAAAATTAAAAATAGAACTAGCCTGTGATCTAGGAACTGCACTGCTGGGTATTTATCCAAAATATGCAAAAGCACTAACTCAAAGGGATACATGCACCCCTATGTTTATTGCAGCATTATTTATAATAACTAAACTATGGAAGCAGCCCAGGTGTCCATCAGTAGATGAATGGATAAAGAAGATTCCATAATATAATGGAACATTATTCAGCCACAAAAAGAATGAAATCTTGCCATTTGCAACAACATAGATAGAGCTAGAGAGTATTGTGTTAAGTGAAATAAGTCAGAAAAAGATGAATACCATATGATCTCACTCGTGGAATTTAAGAAACAAAACAAACGAGCAAAGGAAATAAAAAGAGAGAGAGACAGACCAAGAAACATACTCTTAATTATAGAGAACAAACTGATGGTTACCAGAGGGGAAGTGGGTGGGGGTATGGGGGAAATAGGGAATAGGGATTAAAGAGTACACTTACCATGATGAAATAAAATAAAATGATAAAAAGTTTACAAAGTAATAAGCATATAAACATCTTGATATCTCAAATAACCAATTAGAAAATATTTAAAATTTCCATTTACAATAATAAAAAATGAAAATACTAGAAATATGATATATGAGAAATATTCAGGACCTACAGAAATAAAATTAAGCCATCCTAATAAGAGATAGAGGGTTTTTTAGAAAATGGAGAACATACCTTCATTCATTCATTTGAGAGCAATGCCTCTAGAGCCAGAGGTCAAACCTAACCTCCATCACCTCTTAGCTTTGTGACCTTGGGCCAGTTTCTTAACTTCTCTAGGCTTTAGTTTCCTTATGTATAAAATGGGGACCATAATGGTGAAAAGAAGCACATGTAAAGTGCTCAGAATTGCAGCTGGCACATAGTAAGCAGTCAAGTAACAAGCAAATGTAAAACGCAACTGTGATGAGGGCTGGAAAGAGAGGCTTGTGGTGTTGTGAGAGCCAGTAATGGGGGGAGGATTGCCTAGTGGTCAGTGCTAATCTCCATTCGGTTCTGCTTGTTCCCATGTCCCCTTTGGGAAGGTGGGTGTGTTTGAAGCGGAGATACCACATGTAGAAGATGCCTGATTTTCATCTCATGCAAGAAGTGCATATATTGTCTGTTTCTATCCCCTCCCCAAAGGGTGAGAATTAACAAAGCATGGAAGATGTAAAAATCAAGAGCAGAAAGGTTAGGTTTTTGGGAAGTAGTTTATGAGAGAAGGATTTCTGGAGTCAGATCCCCGGGGTTTGCATCTTGGACTCCACACACTTAGCAGCTGTGTGACTTCCCATGAACAACTTGAACTTTTTCATCTACAGAAGGGGGGTCAGGACAATGCCTTCATCATAGAGTACGAGGACTCAATAAGCATTTATGTAATGTACTTTCTATAGCGTTTGGCACATAAAAATGCTAAATAAGTATTAGCTATTATCATTATCACTGCCACAGATTTTGTATGTAACACAACTCCATTAAGAGCACTGGTTTTGGAGAAAGACAGATACCATATGTTTTCACTCTTATGTGGATCCTGATAAACTTAACAGAAACCCATGGGGAGGGGAAGGAAAAAAAAATGAGGTTAGAGTGGGAGAGAGCCAAAGCATAAGAGACTCTTAAAAACTGAGAACAAACTGAGGGTTGTTGGGGGGTGGGAGGGATGGGTATTGAGGAGGGCACCTTTTGGGATGAGCACTGGATGTTGTATGGAAACCAATTTGATAATAAATCTCATATATTAAAAAAAAGAGCACTGTTTTTGGGGAAACAAGTCTAAAAAAACCTTTCCTCTGAGTTTTAAATTTAGTAGTAATTGTAGAAAGTTGAGAAGGGGGGCGCCTGGGTGGCGCAGTCGGTTAAGCGTCCGACTTCAGCCAGGTCACGATCTCGCGGTCCCGGAGTTCGAGCCCCGCGTCAGGCTCTGGGCTGATGGCTCAGAGCCTGGAGCCTGTTTCCGATTCTGTGTCTCCCTCTCTCTCTGCCCCTCCCCCGTTCATGCTCTGTCTCTCTCTGTCCCAAAAATAAATAAACGTTAAAAAAAAAAAAAAAAAAGAAAGTTGAGAAGGTTCAGAAGAACACTGAGAAGGAAACTACGTCACTGTGATCTTATTACTTACTGCTAACCACAGTTGTCATTTTGGTGCATGTCTTTCCAGTATATATGCGTGTAATTTTGAGTCACGTATATGTATTTTTGAAAACACACACATACACGCACATAATTTTCCAACCTGTCTTTTCCTCACCTAATATACTGCAAGTATTTTTTTCTGTACCGTACAATTCTATGTGCCTGGTATTGCACTTGATGTTATAAAAATGACATAAAACTCATCAAAACCCCACCTTCTGCCTCTTTTATATTTCTTTTTTTTTTTGTAAGTTTTAAAAAATTTATTTTGAGAGGGAGAGCGAGAGCATGAGCAGAGGAGGAACAGAGAGAGAGAATCCCAAACAGGCTCTGCACTGTCGGCACAGGACCTGATGTGGGACTCGAACCCACAAACCCCAAGATAATGACCTGAGCCAAAGCTGGATGCTTTACTGAGCCACAAGGGCGCCCCTCCTCCAGGATTCTTTGAGGAGGTGATACTTCAGCTGGACTCTGAAAGATAAGCCAGAGTTAGGCAGGCATGTGTGTGAGGGGTGGGATGGGAGGCTAGCATGGAATACAGAAGGGACTTCACATGTGAAGGCTCTGACACGAAGAGCAGCTGGGAGCCTTCAAGGAGTGAAAAGATGGCGGGTGTGTTAGAAACTGTGTGAGAACCAAAGTGTGGCATGAGGTAGAGGTAGGAAGGAGCTAGATCACATGGTCTTCATATCACTTACATAATCTTGGGTTGTGTTCTAACACAAGTTGAAAGTAGGGAGGTGGCTTGACCTTACTTATATTTAATGTGCCAGAGGAACCAAGAGTGGATTTATTTGGGGGCCCAGTGAGGAGGCTGTTGAGGTCCAGGAAGAATAAGATGGCATTGTGGATTACAGCTGTGGTGTAGAGTTGGACATAAAATGATGGATTAGAGCTATATTCTAGAGACAGGGTTGATTACAATTTGGGGACTTGATATGTGTGTGGGAGGGGAGAGAGATGGTGATGGAGAGGGCAGGGGTAAGGAGTAACCATGTTCTTGACGTGAAAACTTAGTGAACAAATAACCATTCGGAGTTGGAGAACGCTGGAGAAAAGGGGAAGGTCATGAATTTCAGGTGTGGGTATGCTGAGTCTCAGATGCGTATGAGGTGGACACAAGTGGAGACAAAGCATATGATAAAGGCGCCCTTTTGAATCGGTAAAAAAACACAAATTAATTCAGTAAATGGTGTTGGGACAGCTGGCTAACCATGTGGAACAAAATAAGCATGGTACCCCTGCCTTTATTTCATGCAGGGGTACCCTGCATGAATAAATTCCAAAGAGATTAAGCATTTAAATGCAAAAAATGAAACCATCAAGGCGTCAGGATAAAATATGGGAAACTTTAATATAATCTTGAACTTGGGAAAGTGTTTCTAAATATGGTACCAAAGGGAAAAGTAACAAAAGAAAAGTTGAATCGCTAGGTTTCTTGAGCAAAATAAAACCTCTTGGATGTCAATAAACAAAGTTAAAATTGAAATGAAAACCTGGAAAAATGTTTGCAACATGTGACAAGGAATTAATGTTACTATTTGAAGAACTTGTACAAATCAGTAAGAAAAGTGAATATTTGAAGGAGAAAACTGGGTAGAAGACATAAAAAGAGAATTTGTAAAAACAATACAAATGATGAATACATGAAGAGCATTCAACCTCTGGTAATCAGAACAATTTAAGTTAACAAATGAGGCACCGCCCTGTCAATCAAATTGGCAAAGTTTTTTTTTTTTCTGTTAGTTTTTTTAATGTTTGTTTATTTTCGAGAGAGAATGAGCAGGGGAGGGGCAGAGAGAGAGGGAGCCCAAGAATCCGAAGCAGGCTCCAGGCTTCAAGCTGTTAGCACAGAGCTGACATGGGGCTCAAACTCAGGAAATGTGAGATCATGAGGTGAGCTGAAGTCAGACACTTAACCAACTGAGCCACCCAGGCGCCCCTGTTTTGTTTTGTTTTGTTTTGTTTTTTAATGTGGCATATTGGCGGGGGTGGGAAGGAGGTGCTGACATATTCTGATAGAAATAAAAACTAGTACCTACTTTCTGGAGTTGAGTCCCACAGTTTCAAAAGTCATACCATTTCACATATTTATTTATTAAATAATAAAAAAAAAACCCCAGGAATCAAAGCTTTGAACCTTAACGGGAAGTCTAATAGGGATAAATGTCAAATTCTGTACTTAGGTCACCAAATTGAATTCCACAAATATAGGGTGGAGAGAAACGTGTGAAAAAGAGACTTCAGGATTTTTGTGGATTTCATTCTCAGTATACCGCAGGTATGATGGACTGTCAAAGAAGCCAATAAAAACCTAGCCTTTTAAATGCCACCCAGTGTTTCAGCTTAAAAGTTGTTTCCTTAAGGAAACCTTTCTGGGTCTTTCTCTCAGTGTGTCGGGCACTTGGTGCTTTCTTCCTCTCAGTGCTTCCAGGCACTTGGTGCTTTCTTCCTCAGAGCACTCCCTGCACCTTCTTTTAATGTTTTAATGATTTGGTTTGACTGTCTCCTCAGCTCCACTGGTGTTTTTATTTCTGTTTCTAGGGCCTGAGTGCCTGGCACCCACTAGGCATTCAACAAGTGTTTGTTGAACAGAGAGTTTCAATGTTCAGTTCTGGGATCCATCTTTTTTTTTTTTTTTTTTTTTTTTTTGAATCCCAAGCAGGTGTGCCTTGTCTGCACGGTGCCCGGACGGGGCTCCAGCTCACGAACTGTGAGATCATGACCTGAGCCGAAATCAAGAGTCTGACGCTTCACCGACTGAACCACCCAGGTGCCCCTGGGATCCATCTTTTAAAGGAACTTGGTCAAACTAGGGTGTATCCAGAGAAGGATGGTTAGGAAGGTGGTTAGTCTCAAAATAATTTCATGCAAGGAATTTGAGGATCCTGGGGAAGGATGGTCTGCAGAAGCCAAGATGTATGGGTCATATAGCAGCTTTTTTCAAATATTGGAAATGGGTAGTGACTTAGGTGTTGCAACAGATGATGGACATGTTTGGGGAGAGGGGAGGAGGACAGAGGAGAAGGTGGAGTGTGTACGTGGGGGAACGACCACAGATTACAAGTCAGGGTGAGGCGGCTCTTTAAAACGACCTGTCCTGAATTGGAAGGGCTTGTCTTGTGATGTGGTAGGAGTGGCTGTTCTTTGGAATTATTCCAAGGTGAGCTTGCTGACCACCATCAGGATAGCTGAGGAGTCTTTTTATAGGCGGTGAGATCTCTAACTAGAGATGGTTTGTGGGGGGGGGGGTCCTTCTGGTTCTGATGGTTTCATGATTTTATATTGGTTCTCTAGAGAGGAGAACAGAGGTGACTTTCTAAGCTACAAAACAAGGGAGAGCAGAGGTGACTTTCCAAGCTACAAAACAAGGCAGAGGCCAAAATAGAGATCACTCAAGTTTTGGTTGATCTCTTGGACTGTGTGTGATTTATGGTTGGCTGTCTCTCCTGCCTTCTGAAGGTCTGGTCCCTTAAATGATCTGTGTTTATATGTCTTGCTATTAAATCTACTTTATAAACAGTGGTTGGTTTTCAGTAAACCTCCACTTCTTTGGAAGTTATTTTTACTCAAAGGTTTATGAACAGGGAAATTTTGTTTTTAAGTGAGCTTGGGAATAGGCTATTTTAATAGCTGCTCTTCCTACCCTGTTTAATTATATTATGCAAACAACACTCCATTCACATTAGGCATTTAGGCCTAGGCTGGGAGCCACCTGGGACACAGCAGCCACACATGATACCTCCCAGTGAAGGTGATGGGTTAGAGAAGCCTTCTGGACCAGGTATGAGAAAAAGATGAGAAGCATTAGGTTATATATCACACACGAACACATGTAGCATATGTTGAGGCCAGAGGAATAAAGACATAGAAGTAATTATGCCTGGGGTGCCTGGGTGGCTCAATTGGTTAGTCCAACTCTTGTTTTTGGCTCAGGTCATGATCTCACTGTTTGTAGGTTTGAGGCCCACACTGGGCTCCATGCTAAGAGGGATTCTCCCTCTCCCTCTACCCCTCCCTTGCGTGCTCTGTCTCCTGAAATAAATAAAGTTAAATAAAAGCTTTAAAAAGAAAAAGAAGTAATTATGTCTGTCAATCTAGCTAGAAAGATGAAACACACAGATAAAAGAAGAAAATAATAGACACTAAAGGGAATGTTTTGGAACCTCAAAGCATTAGTGTTTCCTAATGCAGTTTCCAAATCCTTTCCAAATTACTGTCACTTATTCAGCATAATAGTGGTTCTCAGCACTGATTATGCATTAGAATCACGTCAGGACCTTATAAAACACAGCTGCACAGGCCAAATAATTCAGATCTCTGGGAGGGGGTCTGGGGAAAGGTGTTTTTTAAACTTAGCAAGTGACTAAAATGTGCCTGTAATCTAATCTTGGGCAGCCAGGGAGGTTAGAAAGGCCGACCTGGGTGCTGGGAGGAGGGACTGGGTGGGTAGAGGCCCCAAGAGGGGCCTGGGCCTTGCTTTGGGCAGCTATCAAAAGGGAGAAAATTCAGAACAAACTGAGCCTACTTCATTCAGTAGGGTGTGCGTATGGTGCCTCGCACAGTCTTTCCTTCTTTCCATGTTGAAAATCTAGTAGGCTGATTTTTTGTGTGGATAAATTTTAGACATTTAGATACATTAAAAATATTTTTAAATGTTTATTTATTTTTGAGAGAGTGTGCACGTGCACTTGTGTGAGAGTGGGGTAGGGGCAGAGAGAGAGAATCCCAAGCAGGCTCTGCTCTGTCAGCGCAGAGCCTGAAGGTGGGCTCGAACCTACAAACTGAGATCATGACCTGAGCCAAAGTCGAGAGTTGGATGCTTAACTGACTCAGCCTCCCAGGTGCCCCATAGGTACATTTAAACATTTTAACAGCATCTTCAAGATGTTGTATCTTACCACACCCCTGGGAGCTAGTTATTTTACAGATGAGAAAGCCCAGTGAGGGTCAGAGAGGCGAAGGAGTAGGTCTCAGGCTGCTCAGATAACAGTAACGCTTTTCTTTGGCTCTAGTACAACTTCCGTATGTTTGCATTGGTGGCTTGTTAAAATCACATGCAGGGATAGTAATAATTTGAGTTGAAAATCATAAATTCTGTTTTTACCTCTATTGATTGGGTTCCAGGGAGTGCCTAAGCTTTTTTGCAAGTTCCTGCTGGAGTCCTGTACTCACCTCCTGAAGTGGAAGTGATTTACTCTGACAGGTCTATACATATTCTTCAATAACTCTAAATTGCTTGCAGGCCACTAATGGGCATCAACGCTTGTTTTCAGGAAGTCTGGACTTCCAGAGGGAGGAGGGAGGAATGCATGGCCAGGGGGCTGGGGTATCCTTAAATAGCCAGGGGCTGGCAGGGCCAGGCCCTGCTCAAGGTGTTTGCGCCCTCATGGGGACTAGGCAGTTGGGGCCCAGACTGTGGCTTGTTTCTTTTGCATTTTCATTGTTGCTAACTCAGTGGGTCCAAATATATTGGCTATTCATGAAAACAACCAAAAAAATGACTTTTAGCAGAATAAAATCAAATGCTAATGACTACCAAGTTTTTAGAAATCTTTGCGGCTTATTTAGCAACACAGATTGGTTGGTATAATTCTGACAGCAGTGATCTGGTCTCTACTTTACCCTGGGAACGTTCTAGCTATTTCTTCCTCTGAGAAAAGTGTGTCTTTGACTTTATGTTTAAAATTTCAGGATTCCAATTCCTGAATGATTAGAATAAAAGAATGAAAAATTCACAAGATAGCACCGTGCAGATAATACACTTAAAGTCTTTGCCAGTACACATCCTTTCCTGTTGCCAGATATGGAAGCCCCTCTGCATTTGTGTTCTGGTGGGGTGAGTTGCCTGGATAAAATTCACTGGGTAGACTGCCTAACCCGGGGAGGAATTATAGATAAATGATGACCTGATATATGGTAATACATCATTTTTATTTAGAATTTTCAGTTTGCATTAAAAAGACTAATCAGTAGGGGTGCCTGGGTGGCTCAGTGGGCTGAGCATTTGACTTTTGATTTTGGCTCAGGTCATGACTGATCGATCCTGAGATCAGTCCCTGCATCAGGTTCTGTGCTGACAGCGTGGGGTCTGCTTGGGATTTTCTCTCTCTCTCTCTCTCTCTCTCTCTCTCTGCCTCTCTCTCTGCCTCTCTGCCCCTCCCTCTCTCTGCCTCTCTCTCTGCCTCTCTGCCCCTCCCCTGCTCATACATATTCTCTCTCTCTCAAAAATAAATAAACTTAAAAAAAAAGACTAAACAACATTTAAAACAAAGGAAAAAATTTTAGATACCGTCATTCTGTTATGTAACTCTAACAATTTTCTATCTTCCTCTATCTTCCACATGCAAATTTTTAGGAAATCTATGTGATGTACACGTATCTTTGTATTCTGTTCATTTTTTAAAGCAAATGCTAAAATTAAATATACTTTATTTTGGAGTAGTAGACTCAGAGGAGTGAAATTTCTGGGTGAAAGGTTATGAACATCATTAGGTCTGTTCCTAGGCATTGCTATGGTGTTTTCCAAAAGACAAGCACAGATTTGCAAAGTAACCAATAAAAGATAGAGGTTTCTCTTCAGTTTCACTGAAGGCTTATGAGTAACAGGTCTGATGACTAAAAAAAAAAAAAAAAAGCTGACCACTTTATTCATTATAGACTGTTACCTTAAGGTTACTTTGTGCTCCGATTCTTTAATCACCTCCAAGAATCTTTTTTTCCTTTTTAATTTTCTTGTTTCTTACGTGAATTCGCTGTTCCAATCCTTTGTCCATTTATCGAACTTGAGGTTTCCTTTAAAATGTAACTGATCTATTTATATCTCACAGATCTATGCTCAGTGATGTTTGAGGCAAGTATTTTCTCAATCTCACTTGGAATCTTAAAGATTTATGCAGGTGGACAGCCAGATCCAAGGTTATCCTGACCAAGGTTTCAGTCCTGACCCCACCGTAGGCATCCACAGCGCTTGTGTGGGCCTTTGTCCAACACCTCCCAGCCTCCACCCCGAACCCTGCACCGACCTCTGCTCCTTCCACAGAGCTGCCTGCCTTCTCCCCTGGGCCAGCTCCAGACTCAGAGGGCATCTGGCGCTGTTGACTCCTGACCAGGGCCTCAGAGCCTGTCGGTGCACCCTGAGTAGCCACCTCACTTCCACACTTGATCACTGACTGTCTCTCAACCTCAGGCTCCTTTCTCCTTCACCTTCTCCCCCCCACCCCTGCCATTTTGTTAGCCCCCCCTTCCCCTATTCACTTCACTGTCACTCAGCCTAGCCCGAGATCCATGACGGACGCTGTTCTCATCCCCTTGCCCAGCTCTCCTCCGCCTTTCCCATCCTGCAGTGCCCCAGTCAGCCTGGTCAGCTTCAGCCTCGTCATTCTGAGGAGTCCCGCCCCTTCCCATCCTTCCCTCTTTAGGAGTCTGAGTTCAAATTCTCCCTTTCCTCTCTTCACCCTGTATTTCTTTTTAAAATTTTTTTTTTTTCAACGTTTATTTATTTTTTGGGACAGAGAGAGACAGAGTATGAATGGGGGAGGGGCAGAGAGAGAGGGAGACACAGAATCGGAAACAGGCTCCAGGCTCTGAGCCATCAGCCCAGAGCCTGACGCGGGGCTCGAACTCACGGACCGCGAGATCGTGACCTGGCTGAAGTCGGACGTTTAACCGACTGCGCCACCCAGGCGCCCCGTCACCCTGTATTTCTTTACAGGCTCCTCCTACTTACATAGAAGTCTCTCCCTTCTGTCCGATCCCTTGACTTCCCTTCACAAAGCTTATCTGAAAAGCAGCGATTGTCATACTCACCTCCCATTCACTCTTTGCACCACTGTATCCAGACTCCTAGCCCCCCCCCCCACCCAGCCCCCCCCCCCCCACCCTGCCCTCAGGTGCTCTTGG